>NC_035437.2:62814518-64037533 GCF_002127325.2 Helianthus annuus
AGGCATAATATAAGGATGCTTACATAAATTTTTGGATGTCCGGATGTATTCAGAACGTAAGTTATGCGCGAAAGTGCAAACTTATGCACTTTTTGACACTTTTAGTCCCTGAATGATCCAAAAGTTTGTTTTAGCATACCAAACCCCTCAAAGCCTATTTCTAAGCTATGTAAAGGATATTTATGGTATGTTTAACTTATGGACATGTTCCGGAATGTTCGTTACAGTTCAAATTGGCATACTTTTACAGTTTGTCAAGTTTAGTCCCTGTAAGCGAATTAACTTGTTTTTGCTATACCAAAGCCTTCAAAACTTATTTCTAAGTTATGTAAAGGTTATTTAAGGTATGTTGAGTATATGTTGACGTTCCGGAGTATTTGTCGCATTAAACTGAGTACGTTTACGCACTAGTTAACGTATAACTCTCCAGAAAGCGATGTAAAGTTTGAAATTGAACAAAAGTCAAAACACGAAAAATGTAAAACACAATGAAACGAACATTGGGATCAAATAACATTATTTTATTGATAATTGAACTGTTCACAATGATTACAGGCACAGATGTTACATCATAAGTCATGGAGAAATTCTCTCTCTCTAACTAAACCATCTCCATCCCACCACCACACCTCCACCATTAACACCACCGTCGCCACCGCACCTCCACCGTCACCACCACCACTACACTGTCACCACCACAACACCCACCACCGCTGCACCTCCACAACACCCACCACTGCTGCCGATAACTCCGGCGACGTAAAGTCAGATGAGGAGGGTGAGGATGATGGTGTGTATGCGCTTTATATTCTCTCTCATTTTCCCTACTTACCCAGAAACACAAGTTCATAAAGATAAGGTTTGCTTCATAATTTATTGATTTCTATTTTCTTGATCATTAGGGTTCTGTGTGTGAATCTTTGCTTCTTGTGGGTGTATTCTTGCTCAAATTTATTTTTTTCAGCCAATTTTTTGTGTTGATGGGTTTCTTCAGGATTTGTTTTTGATTGTAGGTATGTGTGATAACTTCAAATCTTTAATTTTCTTGACCATGAAAGGAAAAAAAATGATTTTTGATGCTTTGAAGTTGTAAAGAGTGAAAGATTAAAAGATTGAAGCTTTTGTGTTTGTTATTTTATGATCATTTCATCTTGATTATGGGGTTTAATTTTTATTGTAATTAGGGTATAATCAGTTTTTCAATGAGTTTGAAGGGTCGGTTCCGAGTAAGTTGTTTAATAAAGATCTTGATGCGTTTTTTTTAAACGATAACCGGTTTCGGTTTGCGATACCGGAGAATCTTGGGAACTCGCCGTTGCAGCTGCACCAAGGATAGCAAGGATTCCGTTGCAGAGAAGGAAGATGTAATGTCTGTCGGTGATGAACTACAGCTGAAACCTTTGCTTCAGTGATGAAATTGAACAAAGGAATGAACAAATCGACGGCTGATTCGTTCGCAGGAAGTTTTAATCGGTGAAAAATAGAGGAAAATGGTAGAAATGGAAGTGAATTGAAGAAGAAGACAGAGAGATCGGACAGAAGAACAGAGATGGAGTTGAATTAGGGTGATTGTGCCCAAATTTGGAAAATGAATTGTTGAGATTTTGTAGGTAAATGAAATCCCTAAATTGTCGTGTGTTGTTGATGAATGACTTTTTCTTCTTCTTTTCTTTTTGGGGTTGTGCAATGGATTTATGTATTATTAACAATTAATAATAATAATAACATGTAGGGGCATTTTAGTCTTTTAATGAAAAAGTAACAGAAAATTCAAACATATTTAGAAATGTGGACTCAAATGGTTAAAGAAAATGCTTATGGGGACTCAGGTCGTTAAACTTTTTTCTTTTGGACTTAACTAGTTAAAACTCATAAAACACAGGAACTCAAAAAGTAATTTACCCTAATTTTATAATATTTTTTGGGGATATTGGATTAAATAACCCCAACTTTCACCAATTGGCCGATAACACTCCCAACTTTCGATTTGTACACCAGCACTCCCAACTTTCAAATTATTAGCCGATAATGCTCCCTAATTAACTAAACTCTAAACCAGTTAGTTTTCGCTGATGTGGCATCTGATATTGCCTTTTTTGCTGACGTGGCATATGACAGGGTAGTTGATGTGACATTTTATGATGACGTGGCGGCTGATGTGGCAGTTGGCGTGGCATTTTTGATGACGTAGCAACTGATGTGGTAGCTGACATCAGCTAACTGGGTTAGGGTTCGCTTAGTTAGGGAGTGTTATCGTCCAATAAGTTGAAAGTTGGGAGTGTTGCTGTATAAATTGAAAGTTGAGAGTGTTATCGGCCAATTGGTGAACGTTGATGTTATTTAAATCTAATATCCCTGTTTTTGCAAATTATTGTAAGTGGAGGAGAAAAAAAAGGTAAAGATACATGCATAAAAAATATTATTTAATTGAAAAAAAAGAAAGAAAATATAGTATAATGAGTAAACTGCTAAAATCATCCTAGTGGTTTGATATTTTTGCCTGATCCATCGAAAAATGTTTTTTTTATTTCTCAACTGAATCACTCAGGTTTTACAAAATTTGCCAGATTCATCCATTTCTCTAACAGTATTGAAAACTTACATTAAATAATGGATATTTTAGATGAATTTGGTAAGTGTCCAAACCTCAGGAACTTGAGGCTAGACGGTATGGGGGAACGTCCCCCTCCGTCTTGGACCGTCGTCGAAGCTAACACCGTGCCGGGCCCCCCGTCGTCGTCGTGAACGGCGAGTGTAAGACGCTGAGGACGGGGCGCTAGAGGACAAAACAAATGCTGTTTATTATTTTACTTTTTTTTTGAATTAAACATATAAAAATGAGAAAGAAAGAAAGAAACTTTTACTTGAGTGAGGAACCATGGAGAAAATGAGTAGAATAAGAAAATCAGAACAAGAAGCTTGGAGAAGATGAAGAGATAGAGAGAGTGATATTGGTAGGTAGCTTTTAAGGTATTTACAGAATGGTCCTTTATTTAATTTAGAGGTATTTACAGAATGGTCCTTCTATTTCACCACCAAACATTTATAGGTACAAAGGTTTTGTAGTTTTTGATTTTGTAACAAGTTTAGTGTTTATTTGATAAATGTTAAGTTTATGTTTTTTTTAAGTTTATGTATTGTGTTTCAATATTAATGAAAATATTTTCTTAATTTATTTGTTAAATGTTAAAAATACTGGAAGATTAAACAAAAATAAAAAAGTGGTAGGGTAGGATCATCTAGGATCATCCTCCCATTTCCACTAAAATTGTGGGATGGACCATCCTCCCAAGGATGGTGATGTGGCGATGTCGTGACGGATCATCCTCCCTTAAAGGATCATCCTCATACCATGTAGCCTGATAGTTTACTCTTTTCAGTGGTTTCTAATTTTTTATTTACATTTTCTTATAACTTATTTTAAAAAGCCGTTTTTAATATAAACGGTTTAGTTTTATTTTTTAAAAATATTTTCTTATAACCAAACTGCATTTTTTGTTACTTATGACATTATCACCCGTGATTATAATTCATCTTTACAAGTTACGAATTAAATACAAAACATTAAGAATAAAATTTAATGACCAACGAAAACTTAAATTGAATTTAACTTGCCTTCTATGTGTCTTACGAGAATAAAAGGTTGAAATGAGAATATTGTAGGTAGACTTGAATTCAGATATGAAATATATAGGTGGCTTTAACCGATTTAAACCAACAAGATATTGTCATTTCAACCTTTCATAAAAGAAATTAAACATTTATAACGTTAATATAAAATTTCCTTAAGATATTGTTTCTTCAATGTTTTCTAATATTTTTTTAACATCAAATGGGCTACTAGCAAAAATTATCAAATCGGTATACAGTTACTTCTGAACCGGGGAAAACCCTCTCCTAGGGTCGAATCGCGTGAACACTCGCCCGAAGGCACGACAGTGTGGTGAGGTAAAACATGCTCGGTTCAAGGATTGAACTAGCGATCGTCGCTTATTCAGCTAGTCTCCCATCATCACGAGGTGCTGCAAAAACTAAATGGTGGGGGAGGAATCGAAGCTGAGTCACTTGGAACACCAATTCTCTCAATGATCACTCCACCACCAGCTCATTTATTGATTTTTTTACACCATATTTTCTAATGTTTGATTTTTCTAAATACTCTAACACCGTTAATATTAAAAAAATGGTGATAAGAACGTTAAATGGTGATAAGAAAATATTTAAACAAAATAAATGGTGATAAGAAAATAAAAAAAAAATAAAATAAAATAAAACAATTTTTCTAAAAAAAAATAAGTTATAAAAATGTTAATAAAAAATATAAAACACCGAAAAGAGTAAACTACTAAAATTGTCCCTTGGGTTTAGGCACTTGACAAATTCATCCAAAATACCTTTTAGTTAATGTTAACATTAACTAATAGGTATTTTGGGGTTCGATTCCCACAATGAGGGTTTTCCATATTTATTGGGTTTCCTTCTGAATTGGTGTATAGACATTATGTCTAGTGAAGATGAATATGATCGGATGGTTCCGCTGGTGACACGATTATACTACAGTGGTCAATTTGTCGTTAAAAAAAAAGTTTTAATGCTATTAGAGAAATGGATAAATTTGGAAGTGGTCAATTTGAGAAAAAACAAAAAAAACCTATTTGCATGTATTTGACAAAATTATTCAACCCGAGGACGATTTTAGCAATTTACTATTTTGAGTATAATTATGTAGATGAAATAAAAAAACTAACATGAATGCCTTAGCTAAGTTTTACCCTCGAGCTTTGTTTTTTTATATCTAAAAACCAATTATTTAATATAATATAATATAATAAATAATATATAAAAATAGATGGTTGTGTGAGAGGGTATAATTGTAATTACATGGGTGAGTAAAACATAAAAGGTGTCCTTTCAAAAAAAGAAAAAAAAAAAAAACAGGTGTAGATTGACGTGAGAGGGTATGATTGTAATTACATGGGTGAGTAAAACAAAAAGTGTGGATTGACGCCTGTGACATTGGGGTAAAATATATATTGGCCAGAGAGACAGCGTTATAATGATTGGACGACACGTGGCAGGATCTGATCATAGGCTGTTGAGGTTGTAGCCTGCGGAGACAGTTTGTGTCATCTGGAAAACCAAGACTCGTCTCTGCACCGTTGATGGCGTGGACGAAAACCTTGGTTTCTTAAGATATGCGATATGATGACCATCCTTCTTTAGAGCATTATCTGTCACCTATGTGCCACGTCATAGTTTTTTTGAGGATGGTCAAACACATTAAAACAATGGAAATTGAAGGATAATCATACCCCCAAGTTTACCTTTTTTTTAAATCATCTACTTTTTTTAACATTAATCAAATAAGATAGAAAAATAAATTCATTAATATGAAAAAACATTACAAAAACTTAAAAAAAGACTCCTAACTTTGATACTTTTTCATGATGTCTTCTTGCATTTTCTTTAAAGTAGAACGTTTTGTTTCGTTATAATTATCAACATCGATCGTCAATATCTCTCACTCTTTGAGCCGAACCTTATCATCGGCCACGTGTACCTTTTCTCCCGCCACGCGTGCCCTTTCTTTGATCGCCCGTTCCTTCGCCTTCGCCTTTTGGGCCGTGACCTCCGTGTAAGTTTTAAATTGGGCCATAAACGCATCCATCTTCGAATCGCTTTTTTCGGACCTTTTTTTTCTTTGAAGCCGCCTCCCTTTTTGATTTGTCCTGGCTCGGGGGACGTTCCTCTTCCCTTACGGCGTACTCTTCTTTGTCAAACTCGGTGTCGTCGTTTAAATTAATGTGACATCTTGCGTCCGAGCCGTCGGCACTAAAACTACCGGTCTCCGAGGTTTTTTGACGTTTTGCCATCTCAACCTCATTCGGAACCGGCGCCCACTTTGGGGCCTTTCGCATAACTTCCCAAGCCCGAACGTGTGGGAACGCGTTTTATGGTTCGTCTTGTATTTTTCCAATGCCGCTTTGAAGACATCCTCGTCGCTCATCCCACTACGACGCTCACTTGTATATATTTTATTATATTCCTCCGAAAACCGGTTGACGACCCCACTCATCTTTCGATACTTCGAAGATGCCGAGTCGAGATCTCGATATGGTCCTTGTTCCATTAGCTCAAGAAACTTTGACAATATAGCTTTCCAAAACCCCTCACCGGTTTGATTGTTACCTATATTCAACAAAAATATATATTACAAAAAATTTAAAAATTAATATTAAAAAGTATATACTAAAAAAAATTTCAAGTTAACTTTACGTACCTTTAACGGGGTGTGTGGATGAGCCTATATACGCCTTCGCTAAGGCTTCCTCCTCAAGCGGCGTCCACTGTTTCGGCTTCGGTTGCAAAGGTTGACTTTGGTCAACCGCAACTTGCTTTCCTTTGTTTCGTTTAGAGGTTTGCGGCTGGGTCTCGGGAACGACTTCAACGACATCTTCATCGGGAACTATTGGTTGAGAAGTTTGAACGGGTTGTGGTGGTTGAGAAGCTTGAACGGGTTGCATGTTAAACGGGTTATGCACCATCAAGTTTTGTAAGGCTTGAGTTTGTTGCGTACTCGAAAAAACGTTCGGAGAATTTTGGAAACCCGCAAAAGCGGTGGCGGAAAATTGAGCGAAAGGGTTCGATTCCATTGTGGGATAGTACCCCGAGGACGTTCCAGAACCATTCGCAGTCTTATATTGACCGTTATATGTGTAATGTCTTTCTCATATTCGAAAGTTTTATTTTATTTTTGTTAAAAGTTAAAACCATTAGGTTTTATTTATTTGTTTTGGTTCATATAAAAAGATTATCTTTACAAGTTAAAATTTATATATATTTTAAGTTATTAAAGTAAAGGATTAGGATCAAATACAAAGGATCCTAATTGTAAAAAGTGTAAGAAGGATTTATAGAGTGACAAGTGTCCAATAACCTAAAAAAACCCACTACACAAAAAAAAAACCCACTAAAAAAAAAAAAAACCTTAAATCCTTCTATAAATTGACCCTTAAAGTAAATTAGTTTTATTTTAAAAACTAGCTAGCCAAGCTTAACGTATATTAATTATGATACTTGTTTGTTTAATACTAACTAGAGGGTAGGCCCGTGCGATGCACGGCATGACCAACAGTTAGTGTCCTTCATTTTGTGGTGCGTTCGGGAAAAATGTTTATGCATGGATAAAAGGTAATTAGCCAAAAGACAATGTAAAAGAAGCCATACAAAACGTCATAAGAGCTTGTACCATAAGCCGACCACACGAAATTTAAGGGGTGCATAGCACAGGAAACTTTGTTTGCGGAATGTGTTTAAGAACAAACATGTATGCCAAGTCTAAAAACATACATTACAGAAAAAAACTTAAAGGAGTTCATAAAGCTTCCGGTTTTATTCAATAATTCACGAAATCTTCTGCCGCTAATGCATGCCCATGTAGTCGCCCTTCCCCTTAGTAGTTTCTTGTCTACAATAGGTTTAAGCAAGTAAACATAAGCAACGGCTATGAGTTAGTCAAATCAAATATCTTAACATATTTGCACGCATGACTCTCCATACATGACTAAACCATAAAAATCATTGAGAGAAATCACTACCATATGAAAACCTTAAATCATATTACAATATGCTACAATAAATTAAATAAAACCAGACTAAATTGTAATTGCCTAAAAACTTGAAATGAATATTAAACGAACTTAAACATAGATAAATGAAGGTAAATGTACACACCTAAACAAATTTTTAAGTGAACGAACATTTATGAACATTTATGAACATATATAAACTAACGAAGCATGTGTTCATGTTTGTTCATTTAATTAATGAACAAAAAAAATTGTTCATGTTCATTCTTTTATTAAGAACATCCATATCGGTTCGCTTACAGGCCTACCCACAACTCTTTTAATGAAAGTAAGACTTATTCAAAGCATTATAGAACATACCTTCCATGTTTTTGAAGCAAAGATCTCCTAATAGCCTGAGTTGGATGAGCAGTGAACACTAAATCAACTGTTTGATTTTTCAATGAATCAAAAACCTCTTGAGGTGATTTTTTAAGCTTATTCACAAGTCTCTTAAGAGTTTCTTCATTGGATGAGTTAAAATATCATATCTTGCTGAAAAATGTCGGTGTTGGTTCATTCTTAAGAGATGTCGATTAATGTATTCAGATGAATATATTAGGCCCATTTGTACATTATTACCTGGCCTATAATTAAGTCCAGATAAGCTATTAACCAAGCTTTGAAAATTGAAATTATAACTAATAAGGCTACTCAATTGGTTTCAAAGGAGGTATATATTGGTATGGGGGCATAAACTACTAAGTTGTACACATGCGTCCATAGTTAGGAAATTATGAAAAAGATATGAAGTAATGTAAGGGAATTGACCATTAATTTTTATCATGATTAAAAATAAAATAATATATGTCAAACCTAACATTACTACCTACCTTATTTGAAAAAATAAATAAATATCTATATGCTTATAGGCTAAATATATACCTTTCACCTGGAGCGCTACCCACAGAACCATCTGAATAAGAACCTTCATAAGTAGGGCTGGGAAACAGAAAAAGGAAATGTTAGGCAGAACTTTAACTTTAACTTGGATGATGTATATATTAGTAGTTCATATTCCATTATTTTGTAGTAAAAACTTGATAGAATGTAACTTCGTTCAAGTATTGACATAGTGACAAATATTCAATTTTGAACATTTACTTAAACACAACACAAATGGATATGATGTCTAAAACGTATATGCTTATAGGCTAAATATATACCTTTCACCTGGAGCGCTACCCACAGAACCATCTGAATCAGAACCTTCATAAGTAGGGCTGGGAAAGAAAGAAAGGAAATGTTAGGCAGAACTTTAACTTGGATGATGTATATATTAGTAGTTCATATTCCATTATTTTGTACTAAAAAACTTGATAGAATGTAACTCCGTTCAAGTATTGACATAGTGACAAATATTCAATTTTGAACATTTACTTAAACACAACACAAATGGATATGTAGTTATGTGGTTCATGGAATTTGGTAAGTCAAAAGTATATATAGAAACTTACATGTACTTTCTGATTGTTTCTTTGAGCTTAACCGGTGTTGGTATTGTCATCACCCCTTTACCCTTCCTAGTCATTGGAGTAGGAGTGGTAGATCCAACGGATTGACAATCTGGGAGCACACGCTTGCAGTTGAAGCTCTCAAAGGCCCCATGATGGTAGTATGTGGATGTATCAACTTGGATGGTTCGGGTGGTGCCCACAAGTGAGTGTAAGCAGTTTGGGAGCGTTGAGATGCTACCGTTAGACTTCTGTATCATACCTGGAGTGAAGCTATCCTGGATGGTTTCGGAATAAACGGTGTAGATATGCGAGAGACCCGATTCCACATTGAGTATAGACTGAGCAGTGGTGCTTGTTAGAATCTGTGCAGTGTCATCGAAGCACACGATGACCGCATTTGTCGTGGAATCGAGCACATCAAGTTCAAGATGGAACCTGTTGAAAGTTTTTTTTTCAGATGTGAAAGTGTATAAAGGTGTTTGCCAACGCACATAACTATATAATACCAAAACCGAACCTTGCTCGGGGAAACATAACTGGGTTTTCACAGCCAGCACACCACAGCTCCCCGTCATCACGTGATACACCTTTCATGCATTTTCCTCCTCCACACATAAGTCTGAACCACTCTTCGCTATTACGTTCGCCTTTGATCACCACACAACAATTGAACTCAGTATTCTGCATGGATTAGTAGAAACACATTTAATGTATGGATAATAATAATGCCGGGAAAAACAATCGAAATTATAGAAAGTGTTGATACCGTGTGTTTCTTATTTTCTCGACCATGGTGTAATATTTCTTCAAGAGTCGCCAAACTTTCTGAACAGTTAGCAACAACAGTGGTTTTCTTCATGTTGTCAGGTGTCTTCCGATATTCAGTCACAGGTTGCATAATGAAAGGGAGGATGCTTGAATGTGGCTGTGTATTTATAGAGACATGATAAGTAGGCACTTGGGATGACCTGTGGCAGTTTTCATTTTAATGAAAGTTTAAATACAAAAATGTTATAGGATCTGAATATGAGAAGTCATCAGGTGTAAAGTTGCTCACACATCTAATTGCATTAATGACAACAACAAATAATAATAATAATAAATGATGATAACATATATTATGATGTTATGGAATCTGAATATGAGAAGTCTATATATATATAAATCTATATTATTAAATAAAATGGATGAGTTAATTGGTTAAAATATTATTTGAAAACCGTTTGGTAATAATTGTAAACAATTATATTGATAATAATAATAATAATAATAATAATAATAAATTAAAAATCAGATTGTTAAACATTATAATGGTTAATTTAGATGGATGAATGTGTGTGATTTGATCCATGTATGTATATGTACTTGCATGTGTGTTCTACGTTCGTTTAACTCGCTTAAAAAGGCTTAAAAGGTACATGCATGTATAGAGCTGATAGTTTTGATGATGTGAACATTATTTTGTGTTAATGTTACTGTAAATGTAATGAAATAATGAGTTCATGTCAATTTGCTATGATTAGCTTGCAAAATTCATGTGTTTAACATTCAAGAACTTGTATGAAAATATGATCTAATTTCTGGGAAAAAAAGTTTCTTACTGTAAATATGTATCATATATATTTCATGAATTGATGCTTCGTTATAATATATATATATATATATATATTATCTATTTATGTGTATTATTAGCCATAACCATTATTAACCATAATATATAATGTATTTAAGACAATCATTATTGAAGGGTTTTAAAAAAGAAGATACCACTGCCTTAACAATATGCAATAGTTAGACAACACTCATAAGCGTCACGTTGTTCAACTCCACCACAAAACCTGCAGATATAAAAAAAACACTTATCTTTGTTGATGAAATGAGTATAAAACACTTGGAGCACTAAATTTCCAAAAGTAGAATGTGAAATGAGTATCAAACAACTTAAAAGTAATACATTTATATGTATATTTGATAAAAAAAAATAACTACAGGCTACATAAAGTTTCTAAAAACAGTTTACAACAGGAAATGCTAAGGTTTTTTTTTTCATACAATAAGACTAATTAGGATCTACAAACTGGATTACGCTTAAGATACCATTAAACCAAAAAACAAAATACAGCGGCAAGTGACATCCTAAACATACCAAAATACACTTGTATCAAATACATATGTATTGACCTGTTTCCAAGTTACACTGACATCAAATATTAACTATTTTAATTAACTTTGGCTGTCTTGACTTAGATTGCATGATTATTAGGATTATACTCAACAATTTTGATCCACAAACATGATTAGAACTATCAAGTAGGCTATGTTATTGCTTGTTTATTTAGTATAGGTTATGTTTTGAGCTAAGCAAAAAAGCATCACCGGTCACAATTAATACATTAGCTATAAAGATCTAAATGGGTTCCTGAATAAGTAACTACTTGTGTACACGAAATAAGAAAGACATCAATGCCACATTAAGGACAACTTAACGACAGGTTATCAGCTTTGAGTTGCGGTATCCTTCATTTGTTTCCAAATTAAGTTAAGCAATGCAGTAACTAAAATGCACATCTCATAAGTGTGAAGTAAAAAATGATTAGGTATACATCACTCAATAGTTAAGAACTCTTAACAGAAGCGATTAGCGATTACATCAATCGGGGATAACATGATTACTGAATGAAGGTGCATTCATTTGGCCATCACTGCATTTCATAAACAAATAAACTATTGACAAATTTAGTAAATTAATGATTAAACGTATAGATGGTTAATTTGAACAAACGCATATGGTGTAGAGAATCACAATTTGTAGCCTCTTTACGAACAACTTGGGAATCCATATCAGGCTAAGCAAGCGTATTGATTCACCTTCTTTAGGCATAACTGCAAAACATTAAAAATGAGCAGCAATTGAACTTAAATATTATGATCGAATCGGTGAATACTCAACGTGGCACATATATAGCTGCTGCGCTATCGTTATTGACAGACTACGTGGATAGTTGGTCGTCAGAAGGTACACACATAATACTCAACGTGGCACGTATATAGCTGTTGCGTTTGGGACGGAACAAACAAAAATTGGGTTTAGGGCATGCATCAGTTATTATGTTGGATTAACGGCGATAAAGGCGATAAAAGTTTCTTTGTAGTCCAAAAATATACTGTAGGGCAAGTATTATTTATTGCGTCCGATCTGATGTGGCCAAATTGTTAAACGTTTCTTTGTAAACGATGTTTCTGGTATGGTTTTTCATGCCACCGTTGCCATCCCCGACGATGAGAATCTTTAAACCTTCAGGTGTCGTAACCCTTGAAAGCGCGACATAAAGCTGGCCATGGCTAAACACAGGTCGGGGCAAATAGAGACCAACAACTTTTAATGATTGGCCTTGACTTTTATTAATGGTCATTGCATAGCATGGTTTCACTGGGAACTGGCATCTTTTCATAATAAATGGCCATTTTGATTTCGTGGATGAAAGGGTTATCCTCGGTATTAATGCAGTATCTCCACGATTTGACCCAGTAAGTATCCTAGCCTTGATAACAAATTTTCCAAGGTCTGTGATAATAAGACGGGTGCCATTACATAAGCCTTACGAGGGGTTCACATTTCTTAAAAGCATGATAGGAAGGCCTTCTTTTAAATGCAAAGCGTGCGGTGGCATACCTGACAATGCCAAATAATTAAAGAATTTAACTAGTCACAAAATTTTTGTTTGTAACTAATATTTTAGTGCCGGGGGGGGGGTACCTGGGAATGTCAAAGAGTTCAGGAATTCAGACGGATAGAGTTGTTCCTGTTCTATTACATCCGTGGATGCGCGACATATCTCGTCAGAGCTCTTGTAGGTCTTTGTTGTCCGTTTCAATTGTGCAAACATGTAATCATTGATTTCGTCCGCGTCTATATTGCGTGGGGTTAGTATTTCTCTTTCACACAAAAAAACGTCATCGCCCTGCCTTTCTGTAAACGACGGGAAGACAGCGTTAACAATCGATTCTACAGGAAGACCACAACTATCAACGATGAACCTGGTGTGTATCTCGATCCAGGTTGACTCATCTTCACCTTCTTTGGCTTTTGACGGAACAATTCCATCGCCGATTTCTAACAACCATTTGTTGAAACGTTGCCTATCCATGTCTATCACACCTGTCGAGGTGTATTTGTTGACACGCATACTACGGTGGAGAGTGAAGAGTTCACAACTTTTCCACAGGTACGATTTATTTATGCATGCCTGAACAACATCTTCTCTTTTTCCCTTTGGGATGACGGGAAGGATTTGCCTGAAATCGCCACCAAGCAAGACAGGCATGCCACCAAACACACGTTCCCTGTTTGCGTAGGTACAAAACCCCAAGATATCTCTAAGTGTTTTATCAAGTGCTTCAAAGGCATATTTTTGCATCATTGGTGCTTCGTCCCAGATGATTAACCTTACCTCTTGTAAAAGGTGTGCCAACTGGGTATGTTGTTTGATGGCACACGTGCTACTGTGAAGTAATTCTAAAGGGATAGCGAAGCGGCTATGAGCTGTCCGACCGCCGGGTAATAGAAGGGACGCGATACCTGACGTGCGGGGATAGGTAAAGTGAGTAAAAATGGAGTTGCGTATGCAACCACATACATTATGTAGCACGAGAATAATTATACACCATTACAGAATTATTTTTTTACCAGAAGATGCAACCACAAGGGCAATCAGGCCCATAGATCTTAAGCGTGACATGTTGGATCTGTACAGGAAAGTCTTGCCTGTCCCACCCAGACCATACATGAAATAAAACCCTCCTTTTCGGGTGGTAACGGAATCAATGACTGTGTCGTATATGACCGTTTGTTCCGTGTTGAGTGATGCATATAATTGATCGTGTTCGTCTGTCAACTTTTTTTTTTTTATTGTAACTCAACTCTTCCCTGATTAGACGATTATCCATCTTATCGAGGAGCGACGTATCCGGTTGTGGCATATCTGTGAAATCCACCAACGATTTTCCATTTTTCTCCAATAGTTCATTTAGCTCAATCAGGCAGTAGTTCTTAAGCTGGTCGTCCAATAAATGTAATCCCGGAAACATGAAGAGCCTACGTTTCATGTACAAAATATCATCAGATAGTATCTCCCAATTCTGTGCCCACAGCTGTGCCGGGCGGTTCACTTCGCAAAACAACAACATGGTAACAAACAATTCCCGTAGCTGGGAACCGGACGCCCATAATTTAGCCTCTGAAAGAGCGTCACTCCACTCCTTGTCATCATTAAGCAAGCCATACGCATAACAGGCTTCTTTGAACGTTTCATACACGACTCCGTCGACCGTTTTTATTTCTTTGAAACTTCGGGGCCCTCTCACAATTCCCAACAACATCCTTAAATAATACTTTGTCCCAGCTGCTGGATTGCAATACACAATCCGCCCAACGGCTGTCCGCTCCAACCGCCTTTTCCATACCTTGTTATCCTCTTGCCACACATACTTTGTTGGTATCTCAGCATACGTAAACTTTCTTGCCGTTGCATCTATGTTGTTCAGCGCAAACCATTGGGTGAACATTGTGTCTCATATCCCGTCCCGGTTTAACAGGGCTGGTAAGCTGTCCGAATCACGTAACGTGAGCAGATGTTGGTTAGGTGTATGGAACGTTAGCTTCATGACGGATGTGAATGAGTAATGTATAGGAAATGCAAGCATTCTCCACACAGCTTCACACGGCGATAAGTACCGACAATCCAAATAGTTTTTAATCTCATCAACCTTAACAATTTGTTGTGCACGCTTTTCACCATCATTGCCAATGTTTTCCTGAACAACCATTGTAGCCCTGTCTGGCCCCTTGTTTAAGTATTTAAATAGGTATTTTATTGCTCGGGACCGGTTGCACCATTCAACGTTGATGTGCGATTCGTACTTTAAGAGGAGATAACAGTTGTATGGGATGACAAACCGGTTGTCAAGCTTCGTTTTGCCCTTCATGAAGAAAATCTTGGTATCTCGTCGTCGATAAACTGGGTAACCGTCTTCGTCAATTGTCGTTTCTCGATAAAATGGTTTCGGAAAGTGTTTCATGCATTTTCCATCTGTTGTACACGGAGCACTGCGCGCATCATTCCCACATGTACCATGCAACATGTAATCTGTTACAGCCTTATAGCCGGATGGATCGTCAATTTTTGATGGGATCTCGGCTGAAATCAAATCATCTATACCAGCAGGCGTGCGAGACGGGGCAGAATGTTCAAGCCACAACAAAAGGTGCGCGTGCGGTAGGCCTCGTTTTTGAAACTCAATTGTGTAAACAACTGTATATAACCAGGGGTACAAAGATTCAAGACAGAGAGGAAAAAAAAGGGGGAAATTAGAAAGCTAAAAAAGGTTAGTATTTGTGGGAGAATTGATAGCAAAAGAAAGAGTCGAGGCAATACAAACTTTACCTGCTCTGCAGTTGCCAAAGATTTGTTTCTTCATAATATCTTTAATCAAGAAGGTCAGCTTTAGCTTAAAAACGCGTGATACAACATCTGCACGGTCATGAGACTTCTGCCCTGATATGAGAGATACCATGTCTTCGATTTCAGGCCATTTTGGGTTAGCTATAAATGTTACAAACAGGTCGAGGTTCCCAAAAGCACGACACAGAGCCATGGTGTCTGGTAATTTTGGATCATATATCTTGGACTGCCCGTAAAGGTTGCCGACAAAACAATACGTTGTCCGATAGCCTCAGCATTTGTATCCCCACGCGTCACAGCGTCACAAACATTATGATAGAGTTCAACGCGCAACTCATTTTGGTTATTCCTCATCCAGCGCAACCTTTGTTCTTCGATGGCCGCGTATGATTCAACCAAATATTGTTGGAATAAACGACCGCCTATTAACAGGGTGGTGCCTTCATTGTTGCGATAATGGATTCTGTAGCAGTAGTATTCCCGCATCGTGACACATTGTCGTTTAGTCACCCGACGTCCGGTGTTGTCATGGTAGCGTATTCGCTCGTGGAACCCGGTCTCTCCGTACTGAAACAACAACGGATACTGCGAAGGCATGTAGAGCTGATGTAATTCTGATATCCGTTGAAGGGTGCCGTGCTTTGTACTGACGATAACATCACGTGGCTCGGTGTTTTCTCCAAAGTCGTTTGTGATAAGAACAGCAACTTCAGACACATTAGGGCGATTGTACTGTGGATTGTTTATTATTTGGCCTAGTAAGCGTAGCTGACAATTGTTGCTTTCATTCTGAGTGCACCAGTCGCGCGCCATTCGGAAGGCGTTAGCCAAAAAACTGTGTTTGTCTAACATTCTGATGAGAGACGCAACAATTGCTTCATCACATGTGTTGTGACAATGGGCCTGGCCAAACAAAGCAGCTATACGGTTTTTGACTTCGTTTTGCGTGTCGTAGAAATACAGTTGAGCATATCTGGGTTGTTCACCTTCAACTGGCAACATGGCTCCTATTCGGTGGTAGTTCTGACCACTTATTCGGAAGGTGTATAGGCTTCTACCACTATTTATAGCATGATCAATCTTTCCCCCAAATGATGTGAAGCAGAACATGCTATTGTACACACTAATATGTTCTCTGAATCTAACTGTCTCCGGGTCGTTACAATCAAGTAATGATCTTAATGGTTCAGGAGCATCAAGAAGGCGAGCAAGCAATACCTTGCCATCCTGGCAGCATGAAGAGAAAGTCGTCCCACCACATGATCGCTGCACAATTATGGCATGTGAAGGTTGAACGGCCAAGGCTTTGGTACTTAACATGCGCACCTGTAATATTTGTTGCAGGTAAACTTAGTACAACACACGGATTGAGAGCAGCGTATCAAAGATTGGAGTAAAGTCAGATGCAAAAGGGAACAAAACGTGCATGGTAAGAAAATAGGGTTGGACAATACCTGTTGATGCAAACGCTGCCCTACGTGGGGTTCGAATACGAACACCTAGTAACATAATAAAATATGGCAATGTTATTCCTATGCTGGATGATAGATGGGTAAAAGCATAGTCGGGTAGGGGGTAGTGATGGAGCTTTACCTTCTGTTTTTTAGGGCGAGAAGGACGCAGACGCGATGGGCCCGCTACGTTTTGATGAGAATTCCGTGGCGTGCATGAAATATTGTCTGCAAAAAACATAATAGTTACGGAAATGGTAAAAGGATAGTAGTAAACATCATAGAGAACGGTGTAGACCTTGGGCAGTTACGGATGGAGAATATGTTGTTGGTGGACATAAAACAGGCCGCATATGCACTGCATCGCTCCGCATGATGTTTTTACCTGTAACATATGTTAAGAGAACAACTATTATGTAGGGCTCGTAGTGGGATGAGGGATAATGTAAGTGTGCAACCCAAAAAGTATGAATAGACGTACAGCGTCCCAGAGGGACGTTGATGAGGAAATATGGGGACGACCTTTTATTGATTCTCCTATGCCCACTCTAGCGGTAGTACCAGTGGCCACTGTAACAGCTGGCGGTTGTATTTGAGTGTCACCTGAAACAGACACAGAATATGCAGATAGAATAAAGACAACATAGTAGGTAGAAAACGTATAAATAACTAACTATGAAAGTAAATTCCAATCCATTGAGCGCGGCTTGATAGCAGTGGCATCAAAATTGGAGGGCTTAAATTGTTTGCAGCCTAATTAGATCTGCAATTTGTGCGTGCACGCATGTCGGTACGCGAACATTATGGCTAAATGGTTCCGTTTTCACGAACAGTATAGCTAACCTTCGTTGGGGTCAGCAGAGGAAGTAGATGCATTTATGCTAGATAGTGTAGGCCCACAATATGTCACGGCCTTCCCACCAAGGCCCACATAATTACGACGTTGTATATGGATGGAATGTTTGCTACCCACGATGCTAGCATCGCTGCAGCTGTTCATCAATGTAAAATCGGAATATGTTTGTATCTTTCCGTCAGACAACGTATGGGAGCAAAGGCGGGCTTGTATCGAATGACTAACCACACCAGGAGCAGCAGGCCATAACCTGCAAACCTCGTCTTTTATGAGGGAACAGGAAGGGGTAGAATTAAGTATTTAAAACTCCATATGCGGGGTCGGGGGTAACACTGCAATTAAAAGTTTCATACCTCTGTCTGTTCCAGCCTGGTCAAGTAGTTTTAGCCCACAAACGTATTGGATCAACCCGTTAGGCATAACACGTGAATGTGTATGAAAGGTGAAACAGGCTTCGAGCATCACGAAGGGGCGCACAGGCAGCTGCATGTTGCATATAATGTTACATAATACATCGTCCAAAATGAAGCATTCATACATGTCCCCGCGGGGGGGGGGGGGGTGGTAAAACAAAGCAAGTAGATGTGAAGGAAAAGGCACAGAATATACCGTAAATAACTCTTAAAGAATGCATGTTAAAGCTGGTTTAAATATTATATTTATTGTTGGGCATGCGCCTTTTTTTAACCCAAATAACAGATACAGGCACAGTCGGACGGAAAAGGTCATATGTTGTAAGGTATTTGTTTAGCACAAGTCATAATTTACTTATTTCGTTGTTGTTTGTAATGCAGACTTCCAGGTAGGTGTTCACGAAGATTGTAGAATGACACGGTTATTGCTTGTACATTTGCATTCATCTGTATGCTTTATTCAACATCTTAGATAAAAAATCATGCAGGTCTTATATGATTCCAAAACTTATTGTACGTTGTTCATTGGTATTATTCTATTGGAGTATGCATCATTCTGAACAAACATTTATAGAACCCTTTTAGGGTGATTGAAAGTTATATGTGACTTTAAAGATGTAACAAAAGGGTTGGTTAAACGTATTTGGAAATGTATGTTCGTAGGTGGCATATTATGATCCTATTTGGACTCTACCATTGTTTTTTAGGCGGAGTATTTTTGTTCGTCGTAAATACGTGGCTGAATTGTTTTAATAAAGCTAGAGAGATTGGTAAGGCGGAAAAATAACATATATCGCGCAATAGAAAAGCATCACAGTTTTGGTGTGGGTACAACTCATAGGTGTCGCCACATTATTTGAATCCATAAAAGAGAAAGTCACAAGAGCGCAAACACTTAAAGAAGATAAAAAATGACCATTGCCATATTAGCGGGAACCCTTCTTAGCATCCCCACTATCGTCTACCACATCAGTAACATCCACACGGTCAACGGACACCCCATCATCATCGTCATCCGATTCTTCAATGCAGCTGCAAAGAAACATGGAAATGCATGTATTGGCGCGAAGTTCCAACACGTAAACATTCGAAACAGGGGACAATTGGTAGGTGTAACTTACAACTTTCTAAGTTTGCGTCCAGTTCCGAGGGTCGGGGGCGGGAGGTTCGAACCACGCTTTAGGGAGCCAAATGGTATTGCACCCAAATCCAATGCAACAACATTAACGCTCCCATCTGTATCATCCATACCAGGGCCAACAATCTTCGCGCAATTGAAGCTCTCATACTCCCCATAACGGTAGTATGTTTGGCTCTTAATCTCAAAAGTGTGTTTTGTTCCAATAAGGGCTTCGAGGGCGGATGGTAGTATGGGAGCATCAATAGAAGTATCCTGCATACCAAACACAAACCAGAAAAGTTATCGTAGCAAATTCACATATGCTTCAAAACCACCTTACAATGAGTAGTGCGCATACCTTCAACTGTTCCTCTACCAAGGATTTTGCGGTCCTCTTAACCAACTGCTCAGCAACTTCATCAAAGAGGACGACAACGGTGCTCATCGTTCCATCAGTTACATCCGCCTGAATCCGAAACCTAGCAGGGTAGAGTAGATCAATAACAATGGTAGGGTGGGGCCAAAATTCTTTGGCGGTGAAGGTAGAAGGGCACCAAATCACCCCGGACAACAAAGAATCATGGCATCATATGGGAAGGGGAACAAAGTAATGAATTTGCGCATGAGATGTTGAAGTATATACCTCGTCCTTGGATAGTCAACCTTGGATTTGCACGTCTTGCAAATGAAGTAACCGTCCTCTCTCGTTAGTCCCTTACGACACTGGCTACCGGAACACGCGAAAAGATACCAGATGTTCTTGGTTCTAATAGACGTAACCTCTACAACGTTCCGGAAAAGGATGACCTACAACAAACAAAATACAAGGGCTAGTTCAGCGAGGCAAACAGGGTGTGGGAGGGGGGGGTGTATGGACGGTGTTTTCACACATGGTAGGCCCATAGGCAGGTTATGTCGGGGAGGGTAATCCCTATTTCCGCACACTTGGTAGGATAGACAGTTCTGTTTAGCAGTTAACAAACAACCACGTGATGGTATAACGTATTTTATGCGGCCACACGTGTACATGATGGGATGAGATGGGCTGGCCCAGGTACAGGAGGCCCACACACACACCCCAGTTGGCCCAAACTGATTAAAGAAAGGCAAACAAACATCTTGTGTGCTTAACAATACTGAAGATAGTACATCGGTTATAAAATTTGCTGTAAAGCAATGATTCATTTATCACTAAGGTTTCATATTGAAGTATAAATATAACTATAGATATATATTTTATACAATAAAAGGTCTATAAAAACTTATTGGTCAGTTATATAGCTCCCCCATCACTCGCCACGTAGAACCCTACTAACAGCTACTAACAGCAGTATGAATAATATTTTTGTATGTGTATAATATAATTTCTAAGCTTTTTCACATTATACAATCTCAGGTGTACCTAAAATTGTATAACACTGTATCACTAATTGCTTAATTAAAATGAATACGTTTAAAAGACTTCCACGAAGTATCCCGCAAAGATGGCGTACAATGTTGCCAAAAAGCAAATTACGTCTAAAAGCAGGCACGGAAGGCTATGCATTTAGGGTTGAAGGGCAAATAAAAGGTACATAAATGCAAGGCCTTTAAATATATTCTTAAAAGCGCTTTTAATCCTACGATGTGGGCGAAAATAGCGGAACATTTTCCGGTAAACATGACTATACTATACAGTTTGCTTTCAAATTTATATTATTGTGTACACCAGCATGATAAATGAGCCGGTCATACGTGGCGCGAGACTTTTAAATGCAGATCAAATGTAACATCAGGGTCAACATTTTTTTTCCCAAAATCCAACCTTGTTCAAACTCTCGTATGTAGGTCCTAGTGGGGAGACGAATGCAAACAGCCAGTTGGGATACATATCTTCTTTTTGGATTTGTCGACACGTACTCTGTCCACAAGCTCTTGTAGGGTACCAACACAGACCACATCCTCGGTGACTGGATCGCTAGTATCTCCAATAGCAACACAACTGGGAAGCATAGTTTCATATTCAGCCAGAGCAATAAACGTATAAAACAGATAATTAAAGTGTGTGTAACAAAGGTTGTACCAGTACCTAATAGACGACTTGAAAGTTTGCAGTGCGGGTACCTCAGAGGAATCAATGAGCATAGTTGACGATGAGCTGGACAAACCAAGGACGCCTGCATTGTGTTAAGTAAGGTAAAGAGTTTTGAAGTAGCACGCATAATAATTCATGTGTCAAAAAACAACCGTACCCAGGTAAAACTTTGTGCTCATGGAAGTCAGGATTAGAGAATAGACAGCCAGGTTTTCGTCCTTCTTCTTAATCATAGCATCACCCAGATGACCCCACAACGTCACTCTAACTCGGCGATTGCTGTGGGAATAAAAAAAAGGCTAAAAATTGTAAGACTTAACTTAGCAAAAAAAGAAAGACCGAACGGACAATAAGGATGAGGCACTTACCGTTCGTTGGTTAGGTTGAACTCAATCACGCGAGCACCCGATGCTTTCACAGACTGCGGCCCCACCTCAGTAACATATCCGATAACATCTGCAGCGCAACGAAAATAAGTCCAGTGTACATTCACATCCAACCCTAAACATTTGTAGCTATCTAAAATTAGACCTTGGATAAACGAATAAAAAGGTGAAATTCTTACATATGTTTAATTTGTATAAAGTAACTTTATTTTCCGTCACAGTATTTATTTTACAATATTAAAAATTTAGGTGAATAATTAAATAATAAAGACTGTTGAAACTATTAGATTATCAATACTTTCAAAACTAAATTGATCAACCATTAGATTATTAATACAACTAAAACTGATTTGATCAGGTATATAACTTATTATTTGTAGGTGATAGTAAAAAATAAAAAATCCTTTTACTAAACCATATAAAAAGTTATATGCTGCCATATATAATCATCATATTCTAACATTATTGTTTTCAATGGCTTTTAAAGTATTTTAATAATAATTATAACGTAATCATTTATCCAAGACATAAGCATTCTTTTGTTTAACACCACTTTTAAATATAGATTTACACAGATTATAATATCTAACATTTATTGGACCATTTTTTTATATAAGAGAAGCAAACAACCATTACACCAGCAGGGAAAGAAACTTCAAAACTTTGTCATTTAGATCTGCAAATTCGGGGTCTTTGGGGCCAAGTGGTTCTAAAGTTAAATGCTGAAGTAAAACCAGTAAAGAGTGACAGTAGAATTATTTCAGGATTAAAGTCAACTAATCATCCCATTAATAAAAGTGCAGAAGCCACTGTTTCTCTAGGTATGTCTTTCAGTTATCGGATCAGTCGATTATTGGTTCGGATCTATTTATTGGGATTTGCATATTTTTTGGCCCTGACCGAAAACTGAACCAGTCTGAATTAGAAATGTGTCTAATAGTCTAACCGAGCCAAATTCAACTGAATAAACTAATTTATTCGGTTCAGTTATCTGATCAAACCAGTTAATATCTAGTTTATTCGATTTCATTCAGTTTGGTTATCTGAATAAGCAAGATTTGTGGAACCCGGTATCTGAATTTATATTCGGATACGGTTAGGGACCGAACTAAAAACCGAATTCACCATTCGTTCGGTTATTTCTCGTACGGATATGGTTTGGTTTTTGGGTTTTCTGTTTGCTTGTACGTTTGACCACATATTTTTATCAGTAGCTAGTTAAAACACACAATTAATTAAAAGTTTAAACATATTATTGACAAAATTAACTTAAAATTTAGTTACAATATTATAAGTTTTATCTTCATTTTGATTCTACCGGGGTAGATTTACTACGTACGATGATGATGATCTCCATTTTGATCCTAAAATTATTGTATTTTGTCATTATTATTTAATATCCATTCATTATTCTATTGTGAGAGATTCATTTCTGCTTATTTAACACTCATTTTTGTAAATGCTACTATTCAAAATTCAAATATAAATGTGCAGGGACTAATGGAATATGCAATTTACAAACATGACTGTTTAGTTAGTAACCAATAACTACTCTAACCTTTATTGGACCATTTTTTATATAAGAAAAGCAATCAACCGTTACACCAACATGAGGAGAGTAAACATACCTACAAAATACTTGCTCTCTGTTGGTTCGAGGTTCTCAAACGCCGTAAGTAAGAACGGGTAGCGCGTAAATGAATCACTGGCATCGTCAACCCTCTTAACAGTCGTGGAGCCATTTAACTCGATAACAAAGGGGCTGTCTTTTAGAATCCGATATTGATCGGTGCTCTGGACTATAAAACCCTTGAGTAAATATATCCCGCCCTCTTTGAGCTTGGCAAAGAAGTAGTGTGCAATGTTATTGCGGGTGGTACAATGCATCACACCTCCCTGTGCAAACCAAACAACAGACTTTCAGTAACGATGAAACTCGTAAAAGGGAAAGGGTACGGGGGTTAAAAGGGTGAGAGTTACCTTTATATCACTGACGACATAGTCGGTGCTCATGTAGCGTCCATTGACACGTGACGTCCCACTTTCTGCAAACCATAACCGTGATGGGGCCGGTACTCCCTTCACGGAGGTTAGCAAGGACCATTTGGTTGCCAACACCAATTCCCGATGTATTCACACTAAGAGAGCTAGCCATGATAGTAGAGTAGCAAGTCTGAATATGGGCCTACAACAATAGGGAAGGTGGAGCTGATATAATAGAAATTCAGACCATTCACCTTCCCAGAAAAGAAACCGGTGAATAATCAATGCAATTAAATCCGACCGTAATTTGTGGTGGTACATAAACAACCCCATTAAATGATCATGCAATTGTGGTATGTAAATAGCCTCATTAATCAGTATCCATAATTAAAACCCTAAAATCTTACTTATGAAATAATATGATATAATGACACAATTTCAATATTGGAAAAAAGAAAGATATTGAACCAACACCTAACACATTTCTAAATCCCAAAATAAATTCAGTACTTCCATAATTAATAAAATAATAAAACATAAAACACCATTAACTTACTAACTAAAAAAACTCCCTAATAAAACATAAAACACCATTAACTTACTAACTTAAAAAGCATGACTATTAAAAATAAAACTTATACCTTTCCCTTTTTTTTTATCTAACTTCACTCTTTGAACACCATTAACTTACTAACTTAAAAACTATGAGTGTTAGTCACTTTTCTTAAATAAAATAAAAAACATATAGAAGACGAAGCATGATTTAACCAAATCATATAAACTAAAGTCACTTTTCTTATACCTTCTCATTTGCCATGATTCATGCGTAGGAGCACAAATACTTTCTCACAAAGTCAACTGCCCCTGATTTTGTTCCATCCTTACTTCCATCATCAACGATTACTACCTGCTCTAAAACCAATTCTTTGAAACTAAGCTTTCAATATAACAAACACTGATTTGATTAAAACAGATTAAAACAGATCTATAATTAACAATTTTTGATCAAGTCATACATAGTAAGTTTATTGTAACACAAACTATGATTAATCGGTTGTTAAAAAGTTTAAGATGATATACTTTATAATTATAATTCCTATACTTTATTTTTTATGTTAATTATGTCATCGAAATCCAACTTAATTTTCAGTCGAGAATTTTAACAAACACCTGGTGTGCGTCGTTCAATTTACAATAATGTCCAAGTAATTAAACTGTTAATATCCAAGTAATTAAGATGTAATTAAGCCAAGTAATTAAGCTATTAATCTAACCTTTGGATTTATCGACGAAGAACAGAGAATCGCTCGGAACTTCGGTGAGCATATCTTCGGAGCTAATATTGGATCTCCATGTTTTCTTCCCCTTCAATGTATAACAGGATCGTTTCACACATAGAACCAATCTTTTTCATTCGTTTCACACAAATTTGGATGCATACGTATGTCAATCGTACATGCGATTGGATCTTGTTTAGAGGTTGAGAGTCGATGGCTTCTTCCACAGCTTTAGAGGTTGAGAGTCGATGGCTTTCTCCACAGCTTCCCTAATTTCCATGTTCAAAACCCTAATTAAAACGAATAAGGTGGATGGAGGCGGACTTATGATTTTATAATATATTATTTTAATCAATATTATTTTAAGTACTGCATTTAAAACATCATAAATGTTGATTTTAAAACAGAACAGTAACTAAATTTTAGATTATATATAGATAATACTAATGATAGTAGTAATAACTAATAATAATTGGAATAACTAATAATAATAGTAATAAATAAATATAAAGTAACACAAATTTAAGAAAACATTGATTCATATGACACTGCAAGAAGAAAGGTGTATTATTTTAAATATATTTTATAGTGAGTTGTTTTTTTTTATGGTAAAATCTGGAACAAAATAATAATATATACGATCAAAGTGTTGACGTATGGATATATTTGGGTGAGCCTAAGAGTATCCCTTTGTGTACTTAATATATTGTTCTGTTAGGCTATGCAGTATGGTGATGGATCTTTTTTGGAGGATAATTCGTCACGTAAGCGCCATATCATAGTCCCTTGGAGCATTGGCGAAGCTTGGGGGTCGATATTTCCCAATTCCAGGGGGGCGAAAATGTAACGCCTGCGTCTCTTAACTTTTAGCTATTGTCAATTTTAGCCCCTATACTATGTGATTCTTGATACTTTTGATACTTGTGAATCTTTAAGCTATGATACTTGATGCTTAACTCTAGACACTTGATTCTTAATACTGCGATACTTGATTCTTGATTCTAGAAACTTGATTCTTGATATTTAACACTATGAGACTTGATTCTTGATACTTGATACTTGGAAACCAGATTCTTGATTCTTGATACTTGATATTTGGTGCTTGACTCTTGAGACTTGTGAAACATGAGACTTGGTTGAACGAGAGACTGGAGACTTGTCACTGGCGGAAGCTATGAGACTTGGAAACTTTGTGTTAATGATATAATCTAGTTATATAATACAATAATACGCAATGCAACGCTTAATCTAACTCGCAAAACAAACCAAAGACGGAAAGTGGAAAGGATGGGATTGATCGAATGGCAATCCGATCGGATGACCATCCGATCGGAGGGCCACTCGATCGAACTGCCATCCGATCCAAATGCCACACCGCCTTACCTTCTCTCTTGCACTATAAATAGGACCTATCACATCATTCATCACTGATGTGACAGCCCCCTTCGACCAGACGCACGCTCTCTCACTTTTCTTCCATTTCTCGGCGATTTCGGTATGTTTTACACTAGATTCTTGTACAACTTTGATCTATACACGATTCTCTACATGATTCTCCTTTGAAATCACACTTTTCACCGTGAAATCTCTCAGATTTGAGCTCTTGAGGGTGACGTCATCATGGCGGTTTGTACAAACGGTTGTGTGATGTCATTCCAGTCAAGATCTAGCTCAGATCTAAGGAATTTCATGTGTTATTACACCTAATCCTTGCTAAATCTAGACTTTTTCAGCTAAAACTCATGTTTCCTTCATCTTCTCTTAAAATTTTACTTAAAACGGTGGAATCCGGATCGAAAACGAACTGTAGGCTTGATGATTAGTGTGGAGTCGGCTTAGTAATGAATCATCGCCGAAAAAGATGGTCGGAGTACGAATTCCGACATGCACACCGTCAAGAACAGACACCTGAACGGACGGGGTGATTCCTATCCGATCAGGCAGGCTGAGCTTTGACGTGTTTACCGTTGTCTCAGTACGTACCATGCCGTCACCGTTAAACCAGAAACTTAGAAATTTTACAAGGTTGCAAAAGGAACGAGGTCACCTTAATCGAATGGCAATTCGATCAGATTGCCGTCCGATCGAACAGCCATCCGATCGAAGCGGCAATGTGACTTATAACCTTCAAACACTTGAACTATTTTTGAATCAGAAAATTTGAACTTTGAAACTTGCACACGAAGGGTCATTCGATCGAACGACCATCCAATCGAATGACCATCCGATCGAAAGACCTGTTTTGAACACTTGATGTTAAGGTTAATCATTTTGGAAACTTAATCTTGGATCGAATGGCCATCCGTACGGATGACCATCCGATCGGATGGCGATCCGTCTGAAGCACATATGTCATCCGACTGGATGACCATCCGATCGGATGGCCATCCGATCAGGTGACTGATCTGACACTTTGCAAATTCTCGTTATTCTATCCGACACTTATCTATGGTACTCTTATCAGGCTAATTCTAAAGAGCTCCCTTTGATCCAATAACAGTTTACTGTTAAGCAATACTCGATCCCTTTTCGTTTTAAACTTTTGGGATGCAACATGTATTCTATGAAACTTGAAACAAGAAACTTTTGAATCTAAACTCTATCCTCTATGAATGTGAAACTTGATACTTATGATTCTTGATTCTTTATGCTATGTGAACGTTTAATCCCTGTGTATAGTTCCGCCTTAACAATAGTAGTGCTATAGGGAGATGCACCTCCCCATTATTCTCGGGATAGGAGGATTCTAGTTTTCCTTGAGTCTTGGGAAAACACCTAAAGCATCGGGACACTTGGGCTATCACTTGGACTGCGAACACTAGCATGGCTGAAACTATTTTTATCATTTACATGATGGATATGAGTTCTTTTGAATCTATATACTATATACTCAAACTTGTATACTCGCTAGTATGTTTTTGTACTGACTTTATTTTAATACATGTTGCAGGCTGATAGGTTGTTGGAAACAAGTGAAACAAGCTACGATTGATGCTTAGAAACTCGCCTAGTTTAATCTATCAAACTTGAAACAATGTTTTGTTACTGTATTTGATACTCAGTTCTGTGTTTGTTGATTTAGACAATGTTATCATGAAACTTGATTAATCTATTTTGAAATTATTAGTGTAATGGAAACTCATGAACAATCTGAACGCTTAGTGCCGCGCCCCGATGTTTCCGCCATCGGTTGGGGTGTGACAAATTGATTTCAGAGCCATAACTATAGGGAATTAGGATAAGTAGGAATACTTTCCCTAGTCTATAGTTCTAGGAATCTTGACTCTTATCTGTTGTTTAAGACTTATGCATTCTACCGTATCTGCTTCCTAGCAGCCCAATTTCCTGTTAAACTTACATGCCTTTCCTAAGGCTGACATAATATACACTTGATACTTTGAAAACACTGCTAATCAGTGTTTGTGTTTTGCACGAGATTTTTCCTTCAAGCCAGGAATGACATCCGAACCTTGATGGGAAATTTCCATATTATAATCTAGTAGGTCTTATCTACTGATAAGTACCGACGCTATTAAGGTACGATGTTGCCAAGATAGAGGTGAAACTCATACCTTGATAACTAGTCCCACTCCTTGGTTTTTATGTCTCGCCAAAGTCTCAGAACTCCCAATCAATTAGGAACGTGAAATGACCAAAAGGACGAATACCGTAGGCCTAACATTGATGACGTATTTGTCTAAGTAAGTCAAGACACATTGCCTCAATTCGAAAAGGGTTCGAATCACTTCGGTTAGTCATCGTTCCTCTACCCGGAACAATCCCATATTTTATGAGCTTATCTTTTATGTTATCTCGATTTTGTATGTGGTTTTAAACTTGATTCTTCGATTATTTTGAGGCTTTTCACACAAATTGCACGTATGTCCGCAATCTAAAACTCTAATCATAATCTCTCAATATCAAACTAAATTTACGAAGCTTTGTTGTGTGAATCTACGTGAGAATCTTGATCGACTATGATGCTGTGTGAATCTATC
This sequence comes from Helianthus annuus, assembly GCF_002127325.2. NCBI lineage: Eukaryota > Viridiplantae > Streptophyta > Magnoliopsida > Asterales > Asteraceae > Helianthus > Helianthus annuus. The sequence goes on from NC_035437.2 coordinate 62,843,623, forward strand.
TGATGAATCTATGTGTTATTGTGGTTACGAAACACTAAACGTAACATGGCATAGAAATACGAGAGAGAAGTGATGTGTCTGAAACATGGTGGATACGCCGTTGATACTTCCTATATATAAGTGTTCTCGGCATGTTACCAACTTTCGTACCACGTGCCATGCGAAACTTAGTGTTTTGCAGACCGGTGATGAGAATGTTGAACTCTAAACTATGGGAAACCACTTGTGTAATCTACGTGTAATCTATGTGTACTCTAACGTAATTTATGTGTAATCTATGTATGTGTTGTTTTGAGTAACAAAATTCGAAACGTAGCCTAGCGCCGAAGACGAGGTGGGCGTGGCATGTCCGAAACATGGTGGATACGCCGCTGGTACTTCCTATATATAAGTGTTTCTGGCATGTTCCAGAACCTTCGTACCACGCGCTAAGTGAAGTTCGTAGTTTTGGGGACTCGAGTTGAAGATGTTGAATCTATTTCATTAGTTTATGTGAAGGTTTTGTGATGGGATCTAATGTTGTGGTTAGCGAAGCATGACCACGATGACGAGACGAATGTGGCATGATTGAAGCATGGTGGATACGCCGCTGGTACTTCCTATATATAAGTGCTTCCATCGTGTTGCCAAACTTTCGTCGCACATGCCATGTAGGAGTTCGTTGTTTTGTGGATTGTGATGAGATTGTTAACGCTAATCTATGTGAATCTATTGGGCTAATCTAAGCGAATCTATTGGGTTAATCTACGTGTGTATGATGATGATGATGATGATGATGATGATGATGATGATGATGATGATGAGTGTGTTGTTATGTTTGGCAATTGCGACACGTAACATGACACCGACTACGAGGTGGAAGTGATGTGCCCGAAGCGGGTGGATACGACGCTGGTACTTCCTATATATAAGCGTTTCTGACATGTTGCCAAACTTCATACAACGTGCCATGCGAAGGTCGTGCATTTATGGTGTTAAATCTATTGGAATCTATGCGAAACTTGTTGGAAACTTGAATCTCTAAACTACGTGAAACTTGCTAAATCTTGAGTCTTTAATCTATCGTGTGTGAATCTATACTGTGAGACCATGTGATCTAGACTTATACGATCCTTTTGTTGGATCTTTAGATGTCTTCTCGTAACCTATCCGACACTCTCAAGAGATACAGGTAAAAGTCTCAGAAAAAGATGATGTCCTTCATGGCCGACCAGATTGCTCGAGTCGTGCCAAAGATCGTCTCTGAGATCCAAGGATCAAACACTCTTCCATCCTCTGTGGAATCGAAAGGCGAGAAGCTAAAACTTACTAAGTTCAGCTACAAACATTTCATCTCTTGCAACCCTAAGCCTTTCACGGGCAGTGATGGGGTGACCGCTATGCTCGAGTGGTTTGACAACATCGAGGTTACCTTCATTAACAGCGAGTGCCCAGAGCATCTAAAGACTAGGAGTGCAACTGCAACGTTTCAAGGCAGAGCTCTGGAGTGGTGGTCGAATGAGAGAAACATCCGCTCGAACAAAGAAGCCTATGCTTCCATGGGCTGAGGTGTGAGAATTGAGGATGCTTGAATTCTGCCCTCCCCATGAACAACTGAAGCTCGAAGAAGAGTTCTGGCACTTGAAGCAGATTGGTGATGACAATCTAGCTTATACTACTCGTTTCAAGCAACTCAGCTTGATCGTTCCTCACTTGGTTTCCACTCCTAAACGCATGATAACCAAGTACAACAATGGTCTACCTCATGCTATGCGTGATTCTATTGAAGCGGCTCAACTCGATACTATTGAGGAAGTCTACCGTCTTGCAGCTAGTCTCAACAACAACCGCGTTCGTGATAAACAATTTGCTACACCAGCTCAATCTAAGTCAGCACATCAGGTTACCCAGTAGCCGAGTGGCAGCAAGAACAAGAGGAGAAAGTCTCAGGGTTCAGGATGCAATGCTTTTGTTCCTGCTGCAAACCCTGCTGCCAAGCCTGCACCTGCTGCTGCTGCTGCTGCTCCAAATGCTGCTGCTCCTGAAATCAAGAGGCAGTACACTGGGCCTCATCCCAAGTTTACAACTTGCAACTTTCATCATCATGCTGCCTCTGCATGTCGTTTGTGTACCAACTGTAACCACTATGGTTACACGACTCCTTATTGCCGTCAAGTTAATCCTGCTCAACCAGCTCAGCAAGCCCCAGCTCAGGCAGCTTTACCAGCTCTCCCAGCTCCTCAGCAGAACCCGAGGCCAGTCAACGCTGTTTGTGCATGCTACATGTGTGGAGATACTACTCACCTCCGTAATCAATGTCCTCAACTGAACCAGGACCAACAACCAGATGCTCGTGGACGAGCGTTCAATCTTAATACTAATCAGGCTCGTAACGACAATGACGTCGTTAATGGTATGTTTCTCGTCAATAACCTTTACGCTTCGATACTATTTGATACTGGTGCCGACAGAAGCTTTGTGTCCGTAGAATTTGAGTCTTTATTAAATTGTGCACGCTCTAAGTTACCTAAGTCGTTTTCGGTGGAAATTGCTGATGGTAAATCGATTCTAGTTGATTCTATTCTCTGTGGTTGTTCCTTGACTCTTAACGACCACGTGTTTACTATTGATCTAATACCCATGCATTTGGGTAGTTTTGATATCATAATCGTCATGGATTGGTTGCGTAAGAATCATGCCGAGATTGCTTGTCACGAGAGGTTTGTTCGTCTACCTCTTCCGTCCGGTGATATTTTGCACGTCTATGGAGACCGACATTCGAAAGGACCGAAGTTGATGTCATGCACTCAAGCGAACATGTGCTTACGTAAACAGAACTTTGCCTTCTTGGCCCACGTGGTGGAATAAAAGGGCAAAGGAAAGAACATAAGTGATGTTCCAGTGGTGTGTGAGTTCCCTGATGTCTTTCCTGAAGATCTTCCTGGTATTCCTCCTCCTAGATCCGTCGATTTTCGTATTGATCTCGTACCTGGTGCGACTCCTTTCGCCAAGGCTCCACATCGACTTGCACCTTCTGAGATGCAAGAGCTATCTAGTCAACAACATGAATTGCTCGACAAGGGATTCATTCGTCCAAGTACCTCTCCGTGGGGTGCTCCCGAGCTATTTGTCAAGAAGAAAGATGGATCGTTTTGTATGTGTATCAACTACCGTGAACTTAATAAGCTTACCGTTAAACGTTACCCTCTCCCTCGTATCGACGATCTATTTGACCAACTACAAGGGGCGTCCTATTTCTCTAAAATTGACCTTCGTTCTGGTTATCATCAGCTTCGTGTTCTCGAGGATGATGTACCCAAAACCGCATTTCGTACTCGTTATGGACACTACGAGTTCATGGTCATGCCTTTTGGATTGACCAATGCACCCGCCGTGTTCATGGATCTTATGAATCGTGTTTGTAAACCCTATCTGGATCGTTTTGTGATAGTCTTTATTGATGATATTCTCATTTATTCTAAAACTAAAGCTGATCATGCCCGTCATTTACGCTTGATGCTTGAACTTCTACGTGGTGAACGCTTATATGCTAAATTTTCTAAGTGCGAGTTTTGGATCGACGTTGAACTTCTACGTGGTGAACGCTTATATGCTAAATTTTCTAAGTGCGAGTTTTGGATCGACGAAGTGCGATTTCTTGGTCATGTTGTTAGTAAGCAAGGTATTCATGTTGACCCTTCTAAAATCGAAGCTGTGAAGAATTGGAGTACACCTAAATTTGCATCTAAGATTCGTTCCTTCCTAGGATTGGCGGGTTATTACCGCCGGTTCATCTTAGACTTTTCTAAGATCGCTGTTCCTCTCACTTCTTTGACTCAAAAGGAGAAACCTTTTGCGTGGGGTCCCGAGCAAGAGGAATCCTTTCAGACTCTTAAGACTCTTTTGTGCAACGCTCCTGTTCTTACTCTCCCTGATGGGAATGATGAATTCGTGGTATATTGTGATGCCTTGAACCGTGGCTTGGGCTGTGTGCTCATCCAGCGGGACAAGGTTATTGCTTATGCCTCTTGTCAAATCAAGCTACATGAGAAAAACTATACTACTCATGATCTGGAGCTTGGTGCAGTTGTCTTTGCGTTAAAGATTTGGCGACACTACCTATATGGGACTAAGTGTGTGGTTTTCACTGACAATAAGAGCCTTCAACATATCTTTAACCAAAAGGAACTGAACATGCGAGCGAGATGTTGGGTGGAATTGCTTAACGACTACGACTGCGAAATTCGCTATCATTCAGGCAAGGCGAATGTCGTGGCCGACGCTCTTAGTCGTAAGGCTCATGTTAATACTGTTCGTTGTTATCATATCTCTAGTGATCTCCATGCATGTATTCATGAAGCTCAGTATTCGTCAGCTAATGAAGGTAGTCTATTTATTGAAATACGTGGTGCTACAGTGGATCAACTCGAAACTAAGTCTGATGGACTTCAATACTATCTTAATCGCATCTGGGTGCCAAATCGCGATAAACTCCGTGAGCTCATTATGAATGAGGCTCACAAGTTCCATTACTCTATTCATCCAGGCGCTGATAAGATGTACCAAGACTTGCGTATGACTTATTGGTGGCCCGGTATGAAGAAGGACATTGCTGCTTACATCTCAAAATGCCTTACTTGTACAAAGGTTAAGGCAACCTGAAATCCCTGTTTGGAAATGGGATAGCATCGCTATGGACTTTATTACTAAACTACCCTGTACACCTACTGGTCATGATAGTATCTGGGTGATCGTTGACCGCTTGACCAAATCCGCTCACTTTCTTCCCATTCGTGAAGATTATAAAGTGGAGAAACTTACTAGAATCTATACCGATGAGATTATATGCCGTCATGGCATACCTCTTGACATAATCTCTGACCGTGATGGCCGTTTTACTTCACGTCTTTTGCAAACCTTTCAGTCCGCTATGGGTTCCCATTTGAATCTTAGCACGACCTTTCATCCTCAAACAGATGGACAGACCGAGCATACTATTCAAACCCTAGAGGATATGCTTCGTTCTTGTGTCATCGACTTTGGTGGTAACTGGGATGTACATTTACCATTGATTGAGTTCTCGTACTACAACAACTATCTTTCCAGTATTCAGATGGCATGAGGTTGGTGACAAGCAACTTACTGGCCTTGAAATCATTCAAGAGACAACGGATAAGATTCTTCACATCCGTGATATCTTGATCAAGGCTAGGAGCAGACAAAAGACCTATGCTGATAGAAGGTGCAAGCCTCTTGAATTTGATGTTGGTGATCGGGTTCTTCTTAAGGTATCTCCATGGAAGGGAGTAGTTCGTTTTGGTAAAAAGGGGAAGCTCGCTCCTCGCTATGTGGGTCCTTTCACGATACTCGAAAGGATTGGCAAGGTGGCGTACAGACTCGACCTACCTCAAGAACTAAACAACGTACATCAAGTGTTCCACGTATCTAACCTGTCACACCCCTTTCTAAGGCAGAAGCATGAGGTGTGATCATGAAAGGTTTTCATTGCATACGATTGGAAAACATACTACATGCTCGTAAAAATAACTTTAAATGCCAAACATTACATAACTGAAATCATAGTTTAAGTGTTTACATCAAAAGACAACATATTGTCTGAAAGTTTACAACTTTATTCAAAGATAAAACATAAGCAACATCCACGAGCAAGAGTACGACTGTGCGCACATCCACTTTAGTTACCTGAAATGCATGTGAGTTTTTGGAAAAAACGTCAACATAATGTTGGTGTGAATTCATGCAGTTCTTGTATTTAACGTTTGTATACTTTGTATAAAAAACATGGTATGTATCTTGTATAAATCAAATATTTCTGTATGTATCAAGTTGTTAATGGGTTGCAAGGCCATTAACATGTGACACGACATAGGAAGCATCCAAACCATAGGCATTTTTCTAGTTGTCGATTCACGACTGAGACACAAAAGCACTACTCGGTCTAGTTGTCGAAAACCCATTAGATCTAACCTTTTGTTCTGCGGTCTTAGTATGTACACGATTAATGGTGCTTATGGTACCCTATTCGTGACACGATTTCTCGTATCATTCCTCAATTCTTGTATACATCATACCATTTGTAAACATTGTAACATTTGTAACATGTATTTCACCCCCGAAATTATAAAACTGAAAACAGTTAAAAGAAAAGGGGGAGCATGAACTCACAACTTTGCGTTCCTTGCGCCGTAAACTTCACCGGTTTTTGCTCATCTAGCGTCGTGACCTAAACGTGTTTTATTAACATTAGTCACTAGACTTGTATCGCACAAGTACAAGTCACCATCTTTTATGTATTTGTTCTTGTGTTAAAAATATTTTATATTTTTAACTATGTGTCTTACTTATATTATTTTCTCAACAATAAATATAAGTATCTTGTATTTTTCACCCGAATTATGTATTTTGTCCAAAACTTCATTTCATGATCATAACTTGTCCAAGTTATTTATTCTATGAAGAAATATATTTTCATAATTATATTCTCTTGTATTTGTCTAAGCATGTTGTATGTGTATTTTTGTATTTTCACTCCTTAGGAGTATTTAGTGTATTTTAATACTACATACACTTAGCACAAAATTTGGTGATCAATAAATATATACATTTTTCTCAAAAATATACATACTTAATGTTAAGTTTAATCTTGAAGAAGTCATCATTCCTTAACACAAAAATTAGGGAACCTTGGTAAATATTTTTAGATACATTTTTAGGGAATAAGTTTCTCAAAACCTTATATTTTTCTAAGTGTCAAAATTTATAAAAATTTTGACATAGTTTCCCCTAAAGATGGAGGTTTCCCATGTTTTCAAAACATGTGTTTATTTTCTTTTAAATCATCATCAAACATCAACAACTCATACAACACTTACCGAGTGTCAAAATCAAGTAAATTACACTACATCATGAACTTGAAGTTTTTGTAAAAACTTGTAGTAACTTACCATGTTATTTAGTAGGTTTAATTACCCTTAAAAACATGGTTGTTTGTTTGTAAATCCCATTCTTGAAGAATTTAGTCATTTACAACTTGTAAGATGATTTTCTTAAAAATATTTCTTTTGTATTTTTCTTGTTTCATAAGTGTTTATACACTTGTTTTCCTAATAAAAATAGTGTAGGTTTAAGTAAAAACCAAGATCCTTTAAAAATCATATTAGTGGAGGTTAAGTGTAAAATATCTAGTGTTTTTGTGTATCTTGTATTATGTAGTATGTTAGGGTGTTCGGGGCCCATAACTAGCCAAGAAATAATTAAACAATGTTTCTAGCAATATTTTAGTGTTCCGGGTAATGTCCGGTTGTTTGGTTAAATACCGGCTCGTTAAAGTGCTAAAATGCACCGTTTAGTGTCTTTTAAGTACCCTTTTGTGACATTTTTAATTCCCGACACTTAGGGAAGTATTCTGGATGATAAAACATGAATTCTGCAAAATGTTTTGAGGTTATAAAGGTGATTATAGCTGAATTCTGTAAAATTCTGCACTTAAAGTGCGTTTCGGGTTCTTTTTAGTGCGTATTTAGCTTCCGGAAAGTCTATATGTTAACCCTTGTATGTACTCTTGGGTTTTAATGTATTCTTGACGTTGGACCTACACCTAGGCCCCACTTCTATTGTCTGGCTGTTTTTTGCAGAATTGGTGACCCAATGTGTCTTACCGGTGAGTTTACTAGTATTTCTGACGCAACACTATTCATTAATGCATAAAGCAGTATTTTGTAGCATAAAACGTGCATGAATTCACTTGTATCGTATGTAATCAGACAATGTTGACATTTAAGCACAAAATTGCAGTCATTAAATAAAAATCAAAGTGTACGAAAATTACCGGTTGGGTGCCAGTTGTCACAGTCTCCCCCCGTTAAAAGAATTTCGTCCCGAAATTCAGGCTGATCTATCTTTCGCAGGAATTTTCTTGAACAGGTGGGGGTACTTTTCTTTGAACTGGTCTTCACGTTCCCACGTGTACTCGGGTCCGTGCTTAGAGTTCCAACGTACTTTGACAAGTTTGACAGTGCTCCTCCTCGTCTTGTTGACTTTCCAGTCTGTAACCTCAACGGGTTGTTCTGTAAATCAGAGGGCGTCATCAATATACACTTCATCCGCAGGGATGATCACGTTTTCTTGTGTTGGACTCTTCTTGAGGTTGGATACATGGAACATATCATGTACTCCATTAAGTGCTTTCGGTAATTCCAACTTGTATGCCACGGTACCAATTCTTTCCAAGATCTTGAATGGTCCGATGTATCGTGGATTCAGCTTTCCACGTTTTCCGAATCTTACTACGCCCTTCCAAGGTGAGACTTTTAACAAAGCTTTGTCTCCCACCTCGAATTCTAACTGTTTTCGTCTTCTATCAGCGTAGCTCTTTTGTCGATCTCGAGCCGCCTTAATGCGCTCTCGGATCTGCATGATCTTGTCGGTTGTCTCTTGTACAAGTTCAGGACCAACCATGCGTTTGTCTCCAGCGTCTGCCCAACATAAGGGCGAGCGGCACTTGCGGCCATACAGAGCTTCGAACGGTGCGGCTTTTATGCTCGTATGATAACTGTTATTGTAGGAAAACTTAACCAAAGGTAGGTGAGTAACCCAGCTGCCGCGTAGGTCCATAACACATGCGCGAAGCATATCTTCTAATGTTTGTATGGTTCGTTCGCTATGGCCGTCTGTTTGTGGATGGAAGGCCGTGCTCAGATCTAGCTGAGATCTAAAGGCTTCCTGAAAGGATTGCTAGATTGTTGAGACAAAGCGTCTATCTCTGTCTGAACTAATTGAGATTGGCACTCCATGACGTGCCACGATTTCCTTTAAGTATATCTCAGCAAGCTTTCCTTTGCTATCCTTTTCCCGGATCGGTAGGAAATGCGCAGATTTCGTCAATCGATCAAGTATCACCCATATCATATCGTGCCCTCTAGGGGTCCTGCGTAATTTTGTTATGAAGTCCATTGGGATTTGCTCCCACTTCCACATGGGTATCTCTGGTTGTTGTAGTAGGCCAGACGGTTTTTAATATTCGGCCTTAACCTTAGCACAGGTTAGGCACTTTCCATGTAGGATCGTTAGACCACTTGTAGGATCGTGTTCGGCCCTGTTTGAGTCGATCAGAAGAATTCCTATCCAAATCAAGAGGCGGAAACTAATGTTTTGGTGCTATTTCAGTCGGATTCACTTATAATTGCTGTTTTATTGATCTTGATAATGTTTACAGACTCTGACAGCACTTTGGCAGCACTTCGTGGCTCACCGGAAGAATACACCTTCAACACACTCACTTCTTTTTATAATTCTCATAATCGTGATTTTTAAGTTTTCTAATGAATTTATTCAGAGATAATTGTGAAAAATTATAACCTTCTCTCAAATTTTTCAAGCAATCATCCCATTCAACTGATAATCCATTAGCAAACTTTGATATCTTATCAGCTTCTGTTATTACTATTTGATTTTCCTTCAAATAGTCAATCAAACGATCAAAACGTTTCTCCAAATCATCCAATTTTTCATCTTTCTTACTCAGAAAATAATCGAAATGTTCACTCCAAACCTCTTTGGGCAATTTCTGATATGAACAACTGAAATATCCTCGATACCAATCATTCAACCTTTTAAGATCATTGTTTTCCTGATCATCAAAACTCATTGTCATCTTTCAAATATTCCCGACAAATCTTTGTTGTTCACAAAAGCGAAACAGGTAATAGTCCAAATGAGTGAAACTAGTCAAGTTCAAATAAGCGGAACTAGTCTGTTCACAAGAATGAAACTATTCTGTTCACAAGAGCGAAACTACTATTTGTTCCTTGAAGCGGAACCTTTGTTTAACCAAATAAGCGAACCACAAAGTTGTCACAACAAGCGGAACTACTTGAAGTTCTACCAAGCGGAACTACTTGGTCAAATGAGCAGAACCTTTGGAGCGGAACTATTTATGTTCACACAAGCGGATCTAACACGTTATTTGAAGCGGAACCTTCTGAAAAGTGTATCTATGAGCAAAACTACCAATCAATTTGGAGCGGAACTACTCAAGCGAAACACCAAATTTACACTTGAAGCGAAACTTTACAAGCGAAACTCCTGGATTTTGTTGATACAAAAGCGGAACTATCAGGCCAAATAAGCGAAACTATCAGTTGTTCGAATAAGAGAAACCAAGTCCGAAGCTGATTTGATCCATTTTTAGTCCATATTTAGGTCCAAAACTTTCCAGGGTTTGTCTATGCTCACTAACATACAATCTGTGAAATTTTGATCCAATTTTAACCAGTACAACTTCCTGAACTGATAAAAGAAGGTGTAGAAATCAGAATTTTGAGTGAAAAACGAGCTAAACGGTAAGAACTCTTCCTCCTGAGCTCTGATACCACATGTAGGATCGTTAGACGACCTGATGAGTCGATCAGAAGAGTGCTCAGACTGAATCAGAGGCGGAATTCATTGATTCAGTCTTTGTTTAGCTTGATTTCACTAATTTGTCTCTGTTTATTGCACTTGATAACAATTTACAAGCTCTGGAGACGATTCGGCAGGGCTTCGCCGTTACACAACTTCACTGCTACCTCTAGTTTCGCTTCAAATGACCCCTATTTATAGGACATAGGGTTTCGCTTATGTGTACATGACACATAAGCGGAACTTTTACAATGACTAATAAGCGAAACCTTCACTATGTCCCTATAAGCGAAACTATTACTAAATCATGATTTCTCGATTTCCGTGCATGATACAAACAACCCTAACCTAAGACTCGAACTAAGATGTAGTCGACAGACAACTTCACCAACATTCCAACATAAACAGCAACATCGCTTTTGAGTCTCAGCCACCAATATTATTCCTTTAAGTCTTGATACATTTTGTCTGATCCTGGATGGATCGAGTATCTCGACTTGTGCGCTTCATCAAGGATGACTTCTCGAATACCGCCATAGAGCGGAACCCAAATACGCTTCTTAAAGTATAAGGTTCCCTCTTCATTTGGCACCATATATTTCAACATACCCCAGAGGTATTTAACTCTACGATTTTCCATCCTAAGGGCTTCTTGTTGTGCGTCACGAATACGTGCAGTGAGGTTCGTTCGAATAGTCATTTCTAATGCTCGAACCCTTAGGGTCTTAACCCTTTCTTTTCGGCTTAATGCGTCTGCTACAACGTTTGCCTTTCCAGGATGGTACTTAATCACACAGTCATAATCATTTAGCAGCTCGACCCATCGTCGCTGACGCATGTTTAATTCCTTCTGATCAAATATGTGTTTTAGGCTTTTGTGATCTGTGAAGATTGTACATCGAGTACCATATAAATAATGTCGCCAGATCTTCAAGGCGAATACCACCGCACCTAGTTCCAAGTCGTGCGTGGTGTAATTCCTTTCATGCACCTTTAACTGTCTTGAAGCATAAGCGATGACTTTCTGGCGTTGCATGAGCACGCAACCCAATCCTTGTCGTGAAGCGTCACAGTATACCGTGAAGTCTTCAGTGCCTTCGGGTTGAGCTAGTATCGGTGCATCGCATTGCTTGTTTTTAAGCAGTTGGAAGGCTGCTTCCTGCTTGTCACCCCAGTCATACTTCTTGTCTTTCTGCGTAAGGGTAGTCAGCGGTTGAGCTATCTTGGAGAAATTCTCAATAAACCGTCAGTAATAACCTGCTAAGCCCAAAAATTGACGAACTTCAGTTGGGGTTTTGGGGGCTTCCTAATTCTTTATGGCTTCTATCTTGGATGGGTCTACATGAATGCCCTTCACATTCACAACGTGACCAAGAAACTGTACTTCGCGAATCCAGAATTCGCATTTGAGATCTTTGCATAAAGTTTCTCTTTCTTCAGCAGTTCCAGAATGGTCCTGAGGTGTTGCTCGTGCTCTTCTCTTGTTCACGAGTAAATCAGGATATCATCGATAAATACTATCACGAATTTATCGAGATATGGTTTGCATACGTGGTTCATTAGTTCCATAAATACCGCTGGCGCATTCGTTAGTCGGAATGGCATCACAAGAAACTCGTAATGCCCATAGCGTGTTCTGAATGCAGTCTTTGGTACGCTTTCCTCTTGTATCATTAACTGATGGTATCCAGATCGAAGATCGATCTTGGAATAGTAGCTTGATCCTTGCAACTGATCAAATAAGTCATCAATCCTTGGTAGTGGATACCGATTCTTGATTGTGAGCTTGTTCAGTTCTCTGTAATCGATACACATCCGCAGTGTTCCATCCTTGTTTTTCACGAACAATACTGGAGCTCCCCAAGGCGAGAAACTTGGCCTTATGAATCCTTTATCAAACAACTCTTGGAGTTGTGTAGATAATTCTTGCATTTTGGATGGTGCAAGCCGATAGGGTGCCTTGGCTACAGGAACGGCTCCTGGAACTAAGTCTATACGGAATTCGACTTGTCGTCGCGGAGGTAATCCTGGCAGATCTTTGGGAAAAACATCAGGGAATTCCTTCATCACAGGAATGTCTTCGAGTTTTGGCTCCTCAGCCTTCTTATCAACCACGTGCGCTAGGAAAGCAACGCATCCTTTCCTTAAGCATTTCTGTGCCTTCATACAACTGATGATTCGTAGAGACGCATCTCGTTTTTCCGCGTGCACGATGAGCGTTTCATCATTCGCCAGAGGGATGCGAATGATTTTCTCGTGACAAACTACTTCAGCTTTGTTCTTGGACAACCAGTCCATTCCGACCACTACGTCGAAACTACCCAATTGAATAGGTAAGAGATCGATGCTAAAACTTCGCTCACCAAGTTCTAATGCGCAGCCTCTAACAACTTCGCCCGATTCAACGAGTTTACCATTGGCTAGTTCTATAGAATAAAGAATATCTAATCTACTAGATTCAATTCCAAGCATGCGTTTAAATTCCTCACACATGAAGATATAGTCGGCACAGTGTCAAATAGTATGGATGCAAAGTGATTGTTAATGAGAAACGTACCGATGACCACATTAGGGTCCTCGCGCGTGTTCCTTGCTCCAATCACAAACGCTCGAGTCTGAACACTGTTTCCCCTTGGGCAATCTTTCTTGAAATGATCCGTGCTTCCACAACCAAAGCATCCTTGGTTTTGCCCAGCTCCATTGCCATTCCGGTTACCATTGCCATTTCCATTTCCACCATTGTTTCCAGTTCCAGCACCGTTGCGGTTTCCATTCCCGTTTTTTCCTTTTCCCCAACAGTCCTTAGTCCTCAGTATGATGACCCAGTTTTCCACACTTGTCGCATTTTGGAATGCGACAAACTCCTCCCTGATGACGCTTGCACTGGTTGTAGAAGGGCAGAGTGCCCAGGTACCTTTTGGTAGGAGCGTCATTCATGGTTGCAAGAGTTTTCGCCTCCTGAGGGGGGTCACGCTTCTTGTTGTTCGAACCCTTGTTGTTGTTGCGGGTTGCTTGGTTCAGATTCAAATGCTTCCTTTCCTTGTCACCGGGCGATTCAGCATGCGTCTCGGTCTTCTCGGTAGGGTTCAGCGATAACTTCTTCATTCGGACAGCATCTTCAGTAAGGTTGACAGCTAGAGTTACAGCCTCATTGATTGTTGCGGGTTTGGCCGAAGTTACCATGCTGCGAAATTCTGAGGCCAATCCCCAAATGTAGCGTTCAACGCGCTTAAATTTGGGAGTCACCATGTAAGGAATCACTCTACACAGAGCGTGGAACCTTCGAGTAAAACCAGTAATGTCAACACTCTCCATGGTCAAGTGCCAGAATTCAGTCTACAACGTTTGGAGTTCAGCACGAGAGCGATACTTCTCTCTCATTTTCTTGTTCAGCTCATCCCATGACATGCCATACGCAACATCATCACCCAGAGTTTGGACTTGCAAATTCCACCAAGTCAAAGCTTCATCAACAAACAACCCTGTAGCAAAAGTAACTTGCTGATCCGCGGTACATTTGCTCATACAGATAGTAGCATCAGTCTTCTCCGTCCTGCGTACAAACGCCACTGCGCCTCCAGTGCTGTCGTAGTTCAGTGGTTTGCAGTCGAGAAACTGCTTGAAAGTGCAGCCTTGAGCCGTGTTTCCTCCAGATGAATCTCCATTCCCATTACGTCTAGCATTGCTTGGTCCTCCACTGTGGTCAGTGCGGTTCGCCTCGTACTGGGCGATAGCTGCGGAGATCCTTTCTTCCAGTAGGGCATCCAGCTCTTCAGTAGTCCTTGGTAGTGGGGGAGGAGGAGGTTGATAACGAGCGTTCACAGCTCTTCTGGGTGCCATGTTCTGACAAAACACAACACAATAGGGTTAGACATTTATTTGATATCGTCATGCGAGACAGTAGTCGTGTATATATATATATATATATATATATATATATATATATATATATATATATATATATATATATATATACAAGCATATACCACATAAGTGACATCAAACAATCCGCCAAACGTATCAATTCATACAGCAACAAGCATGCATAAATAGATAAATACTGTTGTGTCATAAGATATTCACATTGGCGGTTCTTGTTTTTATACCCTAAGTCGTTACTCCAAAAGAGTATTTAATAGGCTTGGGGAAAGGGTGTTCACGTTTGACCCTTTTCTTGCACAGAAGGGATCTATACATGACAAGACTTGCTGTGGTTTCTGTGCACTGAATTCCATAATTATGTATGCATCCATAATTACGTAACTCCTTGCACAGTCCGCACAGTTCGTTTCATCCTCGTATCACTTCCTTCAGATAGGTCATTGCTTTTAGGTAAAGTCACGAGTACCTGAGTTATTCTATTTCTAGTATATGTAAGTATCAATTATCACACATAATTGCAAGTAATTCTTAATCACAGACAAGTGCTACTCCAGTGCACCCTAAGTCTCGTAGTGTCTTTTCTTGACTCTTTGTAAACAGTTTCAGTTCGTGGATGTCGCGGAAAGTTTTATGCAATGAAAACTTTTTGAAAAATTGTTTTTGTTAAAGGATCCTAAAGATTGTAGTCTAGACTCGAGAAGGAATCCTGGTTCACTACAATCGTAGCTCTGATACCAATCTGTCACACCCCTTTCTAAGGCGGAAGCACGAGGTGTGATCATGAAAGGTTTTCATTGCATACGATTGGTAAACATACTACATGCTCGTAAAAATAACTTCAAATGCCAAACATTACATAACTGAAATCATATTTTAAGTGTTTACATCAAAAGACAGCATATTGTCTGAAAGTTTACAACTTTATTCAAAGATAAAACATAAGCAACATCCACGAGCAAGAGTACGACCATGCGCACATCCACTTTATTTACCTGAAATACATGTGAGTTTTTGGAAAAACGTCCACATAATGTTGGTGTGAATTCATGCAGTTTTTGTATTGAACGTTTGTATACTTTGTATGAAAAACATGGTGTGTATCTTGTATAAATCAAGTATTTCTGTATGTATCAAGTTGTTAATGGGTTGCAAGGCCATTAACATGTGACACGACATAGGAAGCATCCAAACCATAGGCATTTTTCTAGTTGTCGATTCACGACTGAGACACAAAAGCACTACTCGGTACTAGTTTTCACCAAGAGTGTGGCTGCCTGAAAACCCATTAGATCTAACCTTTTGTTCTACGGTCTTAGTATGTACATGATTAATGTTGCTTATGGTACCCTATTCGTGACACGATTTCTCGTATCATTCCTCAATTCTGGTATCCATCATACCATTTGTAAACATTGTAACATTTGTAACATGTATTTCACCCCCGAAGTTATAAAATTGAAAACAGTTAAAAGAAAAGGGGGAGCATGAACTCACAACTTTGCGTTCCTTGGGCCGTAAATTTCACCGGTTTTTGCTTATCTAGCGTCGTGACCTGAACGTGTTTTATTAACGTTAGTCACTAGACTTGTATCGCACAAGTACAAGTCACCATCTTTTATGTATTTGTTCTTGTGTTAAAAATAATTTATATTTTTAACTATGTGTCTTACTTATATTATTTTCTCAACAATAAATATAAGTATCTTGTATTTTTCACCCGAATTATGTATTTTGTCCAAAACTTCATTTCATGATCATAACTTGTCCAAGTTATTTATTCTATGAAGAAATATATTTTCATAATTATATTCTCTTGTATTTTTCTAAGCATGTTGTATGTGTATTTTTGTATTTTCACTCCTTAGGAGTATTTAGTGTATTTTCAAGTCCTAATACAGTATTACATGTAATTCATACTACATACACTTAGCACAAAATTTGGTGATCAATAAATATATACATTTTTTCTCAAAAATATACATAATGTCAATTTTAATCTTGAAGAAGTCATTATTCCTTAACACAAAAATTAGGGAAACCTTGGTAAGTATTTTTAGATACATTTTTAGGGAATAAGTTTTTCAAAAACGTATATTTTTCTAAGTGTCAAAATTTATAAAAATTTTGACATAGTTTCCCCTAAAGATGGAGGTTTCCCATGTTTTCAAAACATGTGTTTATTTTCTTTTAAATCATCATCAAACATCATCAACTCATACAACACTTACCGAGTGTCAAAATCAAGTAAATTACACTACATCATGAACTTGAGGTTTTTGTAAAAACTTGTAGTAACTTACCATGTTATTTAGTAGGTTTAATTACCCTTAAAAACATGGTTGTTTGTTTGTAAATCTCATTCTTGAAGGATTTAGTCATTTACAACTTGTAAGATGATTTTCTTAAAAATATTTCTTTTGTATTTTTCTTGTTTCATAAGTGTTTATACACTTGTTTTCCTAATAAAAATAGTGTAGGTTTAAGTAAAAATGAAGATCCTTTAAAAATCATATTTTAAACTTGGTTTTCTTGGAAAATCATTTATAAATCTTGGATTATAAGTTTACTAGCTCATTTTGTTTATTACTTTTCAAGAATCATTTTTTTTTTCAAGTTCATGTCTATGTATGAGGATGATCTTCTTATGTTAACACATAATCATCCTCTAACTTGCTAGATCAAGTGTTCAATCATAATCTAGCAAGCTCCATGTAGTGCTCAACATCAATATTTCTAGTAATCAACAAGCAAACATCATACATATACTAAACAACACTATTTTAACACTATTTCATCATATTTCATCTTATGTTTCAAGATTCAAGTTCAAGTCTTTTAGTGTTCTTATGATTTCAACATAATACATCTTTTAACCACTAAAATGTGAAGTAAACAAGGGTGTTCAAGAATCTTACAACTAGCTTAAAGCTAGGGAAGAACAAGATGAAGATCAAGTAGATAAAAACTTGTGATGGAGGTCCTTCAAGATCCGAGTCCACCAAGCCTTCTAATATGATTTCTTACACCTTGAGTACACTTGAGAATGGATGAACTTGCAAAGAAAATGGTGGTGGTGTGTGGGGATAGGGTCGGCCGAGAGGAGGGGGTAAGAAGAGAGTGGGTGGTGTTGTGATGTAGGATGATGAAGATGCTTACTTATAATACTCCTATCCTTAATAACCATTGGATTATATGTCTCCCAAAGTACCACCAAATCTCTTACAAGATTATAGGAGATTACATGAATCTTAATAAGATTTGAGGAGATCAAGGTGGTGGGGACCACCTTGAGAGGTAAATTAGAGAGGGGGGAGGGGGGTCTTGGGTAACTTTGATGGTAACTAGATAATTAGTGGATGTTAAGTGTAAAATATCTAGTGTTTTTGTGTATCTTGTATTATATAGTATGTTAGGGTGTTCGGGGCCATAACTAGCCAAGAAATAATTAAACAATGTTTCTAGCAATATTTTAGTGTTCAGGGTAATGTCCGGTTGTTCGGTTAAATACCGGCTCGTTAAAGTGCTAAATTGCACCGTTTAGTGTCTTTTAAGTACCCTTTTGTGACATTTTTAATTCCCGACACTTAGGGAAGTATTCTGGATGATAAAACATGAATTCTCATAATGTTTTGAGGTTATAAAGGTGATTATAGCTGAACTCTGTAAAATTCTGCACTTAAAGTGCGTTTCGGGTGCTTTTTAGTGCGTATTTTAGCTTCCGGAAAGTCTATATGTTAATCCTTGTATATACTCTTGGGTTTTAATGTATTCTTGACGTTGGACCTACACCTAGGCCCCAATTCTATTGTCTGACTGTTTTCTGCAGAATTGTTAACACGATGTGTCTTACCGGTGAGTTTGTTAGTATTTCTGACGCAACGCTCTTCATTAATGCATAAAGCAATATTTTGTAGCATAAAACGTGCATGAATTCACTTGTATAGTATGTAATCAGACAATGTTGACATTTAAGCACTTAATTGCAGTCACTAAATAAAAATCAAAGTGTACGAAAATTACCGGTTGGGTGCCAGTTGTCACAACCTCCCCCCGTTAAAAGAATTTCGTCCCGAAATTCAGGCTGATCTATCTTTCGCAGGAGTTTTCTTGAACATGTGGGGGTACTTTTCTTTGAACTGGTCTTCACGTTCCCACGTGTACTCGGGTCCGTGCTTAGAGTTCCAACGTACTTTGACAAGTTTGACAGTGCTCCTCCTCGTCTTGTTGACTTTCCAGTCTGTAACCTCAACGGGTTGTTCTGTAAATCGGAGGGCGTCATCAATATGCACTTCATCCGCAGGGATGATCACATTTTCTTGTGTTGAACTCTTCTTGAGGTTGGATACATGGAACGTATCATGTACCCGATTAAGTTCTTCCGGTAATTCCAACTTGTATGCCACGGTACCAATTCTTTCCAAGATCTTGAATGGTCCGATGTATCGTGGATTCAGCTTTCCACGTTTTCCGAATCTTACTACGCCCTTCCAAGGTGAGACTTTTAACAAAGCTTTGTCTCCCACCTCGAATTCTAATTGTTTTCGTCTTCTATCAGCGTAGCTCTTTTGTCGATCTTGAGCCGCCTTAATGCACTCTCGGATCTGCATGATCTTGTCGGTTGTCTCTTGTACAAGTTTAGGACCAACCATACGTTTGTCTCCAGCGTCTGCCCAACATAAGGGCGAGCGGCACTTGCGGCCATACAGAGCTTCGAACGGTGCGACTTTTATGCTCGTATGATAACTATTATTGTAGGAAAACTCAACCAAAGGTAGGTGAGTATCCCAGCTGCCGCCTAGGTCCATAACACATGCGCGAAGCATATCTTCTAATGTTTATATGGTTCGTTCGCTCTGGCCGTCTGTTTGTGGATGGAAGGTCGTGCTCAGATCTAGCTGAGATCCAAAGGCTTCCTGAAAGGATTGCTAGATTCTTGAGACAAAGGGTCCATCTCTGTCTAAAATAATTGAGATTGGCACTTCATGACGTGCCACGTTTTCTTTTAAGTATATCTCAGCAAGCTTTCCAGTGCTATCCTTTTCCCGGATAGGTAGGAAATGCGCAGATTTCGTCAATCGATCAACTATCACCCATATCATATTGTGCCCTCTAGAGGTCCTGGGTAATTTTGTTTTGAAGTCCATCGAGATTTGCTCCCACTTCCACATGGGTATCTCTGGTTGTTGTAGTAGGCCAGAAGGTTTTTGATATTCGGCCTTAACCTTAGCACAGGTTAGGCACTTTCAAACATAAACAACAACATCGCTTTTGAGTCTCGGCCACCAATAATATTCCTTTAAGTCTTGACACATTTTGTCCGATCCTGGATGGATCGAGTATCTCGACTTGTGCGTTTCATCAAGGATGACTTCTCGAATACCGCCATAGAGCGGAACCCAAATACGCTTTTTAAAGTATAAGGTTCCTTCTTCATTTGGCACCATATATTTCAACATACCCCAGAGGTATTCAGCTCTACGATTTTCCATCCTAAGGGCTTCTTGTTGTGTGTCACGAATAGGTGCAGTGAGGTTCGTTCGAATAGTCATTTCTAATGCTCGAACCCTTAGGGTCTTAACCCTTTCTTTTCGGCTTAATGCGTCTGCTACAACGTTTTCCTTTCCAGGATGGTACTTAATCACACAGTCATAATCATTTAGCAGCTCGACCCATCGTCGCTGACGCATGTTTAATTCCTTCTGATCACATATGTGTTTTAGGCTTTTGTGATCTGTGAAGATTGTACATCGAGTACCTTATAAACAATGTCGCCAGATCTTCAAGGCGAATACCACCGCACCTAGTTCCAAGTCGTGCGTGGTGTAATTGCTTTCATGCACCTTTAACTGTCTTGAAGTGTAAGCGATGACATTCTGGCGTTGCATGAGCACGCAACCCAAACCTTGTCGTGAAGCGTCGCAGTATACCACGAAGTCTTCAGTGCCTTCGGGTAGAGCTAGTATCGGTGCATTGCATAGCTTGTTTTTAAGCAGTTGGAAGGCTTCTTCCTGCTTGTCACCCCAGTCATACTTCTTGTCTTTCTGTGTAAGGGTAGTCAGCGGTTGAGCTATCTTGGAGAAATTCTCAATAAACCGTCGGTAATAACCTGCTAAGCCCAAAAATTGACGAACTTCAGTTGGGGTTTTAGGGGATTCCCAATTCTTTATGGCTTCTATCATGGATGGGTCTACATGAATGCCCTCCTCATTCACAACGTGACCAAGAAACTGTACTTCACGAATCCAGAATTCGCATTTGAGATCTTTGTATAAAGTTTCTTTCTTCAGCAGTTCCAGAAAGGTCTTGAGGTGTTGCTCGTGCTCTTCTCTTGTTCGTGAGTAAATTAGGATATCATCGATAAAAACAATCATGAATTTATCGAGATATGGTTTGCATACGCGGTTCATCAGTTCCATAAATACCGCTGGCGCGTTCGTCAGTCGGAATGGCATCACAAGAAACTCGTAATGCCCATAGCGTATTCTGAATGCAGTCCTTGGTACGCTTTCCTCTTGTATCCTTAACTGATGGTATCCAGATCGAAGATCGATCTTGGAATAGTAGCTTGATCCTTGCAACTGATTAAATAAGTCATCAATCCTTGGTAGTGGATACCGATTCTTGATTGTGAGCTTGTTCAGTTCTCTGTAATCGATACACATCCGAAGTGTTCCATCCTTCTTTTTCACGAACAATACTGAAGCTCCCCAACGCGAGAAGCTTGGCCTTATGAATCCTTTATCCAACAACTCTTGGAGTTGTGTAGATAATTCTTCCATTTCAGATGGTGCAAGCCGATAGGGTGCCTTGGCTACAGGAGCGGCTCCTGGAAGCAAGTCTATACGGAATTCGACTTGTCGTTGCGAAGGTAATCCTGGCAGATCTTCGGGAAAAACATCAGCGAATTCCTTCACCACAGGAATGTCTTCGAGTTTCGGCTCCTCGGCCTTCTTATCTACCACATGCGCGAGGAAAGCAACGTATCCTTTCCTTAAGCAATTTTGTGCCTTCATACAACTGAAGATTCGTAGAGGCGCGTCTCGTTTTTCCCCATGCACGATGAGCGTTTCATCATTCGCCAAAGGGATGCGAATGATTTTCTCGTAATAAACAACTTCAGCTTTGTTCTTGGACAACCAGTCCATTCCGACCGCTACATTGAAGCTACCCAATTGAATAGGTAAGAGATCGATGCTAAAACTTCGCTCACTAAGTTCTAATGCGCAGCCTCTAACAACTTCGCCCAATTCATGCGTTTAAATTCCTCAGACATGAAGCTATAGTCGGCACCAGTGTCAAATAGTATGGATGCAAAGTGATTGTTAACGAGAAACGTACCGGTGACCACATTAGGGTCCTCGCGCGCGTTCCTTGCTCCAATCACAAACGCTCGAGTCTGAACATTGTTTCCCCTTGGGCAATCTTTCTTGAAATGATCTGTGCTTCCACAACCAAAGCATCCTTGGTTTTGCCCAGCTCCATTGCCATTCCGGTTACCATTGCCATTTCCATTTCCACCATTGTTTCCAGTTCCAGCACCGTTGCGGTTTCCATTCCCGTTCTTTCCTTTTCCCCAACAGTCCTCAGTATGGTGACCCAGTTTTCCACACTTGTCGCATTTTGGAATGCGACAAACTCCTCCCTGGTGACGCTTGCACTGGTTGCAGAAGGGCAGAGTGCCCAGGTACCTTTTGGCAGGAGCGTCATTCATGGTTGCAAGAGTTTTCGCCTCCTGAGGTGGGTCACGCTTCTTGTTGTTGGAACCCTTGTTGTTGTTGCGGGTTGCTTGGTTCAGATTCGAATGCTTCCTTTTCTTGTCACCGGACGATTCAGCATGTGTCTCGGTCTTCTCGGTAGGGTTCAGCGAAAACTTCTTCATTCGGACAACATCTTCCGTAAGGCTGACAGCCAGAGTTACAGCCTCAGTGATTGTTGCGGGTGTTGCCGATGTTACCAAGCTGCGAAATTCTGAGGCCAATCCCCAAATGTAGCGTTCAACGCGCTTAAATTCAGGAGTCACCATGTAGGGAATCTGATGTGCGTGAAGTGTGTTATATTTTAGGTGTATATTTTAAGCCCTTTTACACTTTATAGCCAAGTTTTAAATTTATAAAGCACGATATTTACTAACACTAAACACACATATGGGCAAGTGCACCCATCGTGGACGTAGTATAGTGTTGGTAAGATACCGAGGTCGTCCAAGGACACAGGAGCTTTTAGTACCGGTTTATCCTCAATGTCTAATCAAATCAAAAGTTAGAAAAAGGTTTTTAAACTAGGAAAATAAAACTAACTAAAATACTGAAAATAAAAATAAAAGTAAAAACAGATAGACAAGATGAATCACTTGGATCCGACTCGTGTGTAGTGTAACCTTTGATTATTTCCTCACTTTTGCACTTGTTTAAGAGATTATCTTAGTTATTGTAGTAGTCCCCTCTTTTGAAGGTGACGTTACCCTCAACCCAGTAGTTTGAGTCAGCAAGGATATAATCCTAAAGGGTCGGATTATTGAAAGATAATTAATTAAGTTATTAATGCATAATGTGGCAGGCCCCTCTTTTGAAGGTGACGTTACCCTCGGCTAAGTAGTCTGAGTCAGCAGGGATACAGTCCTAAGTAGCCGGGTTAAATTTTAATAGTAAATTAACTTATGAGGAGATCAAAGAGTTTGGACCCCCACCATCCAATACCGGTGGGTATTGAAGGAGGTCCTACTAAATTTGACCCAGGTCCTTCGCAGGATCTATACACTGAACAATGGCAAGACTCTTACCAAACCGTTCCCTTAACCCCCGACCAGGTAGCAAACATATCTCCATATAGACCGTGGAGATATGAATGGTGAAAATCTTTTATTTTATGTAGACAGTAAAATAATGCCAAGACACCACGGACATACGATAAAGAAGAATCACCTTCAACATAAGAAACCAGTTATTAAAGTCATTAATACATAACCAATTAAAAAGTGCGAAAAGATTAAAAATAAAAAGTATTACGCTAAACACTTGTCTTCACCAAGTGATGTAAGAGACTTAGGCAAACATGGCCTTTGATTGTCAAGAACTTTTACGATCTCTATGATGGACAATGGATGATGGTGGTGGATGATGGTGTTGTGATGGTGGTGGGTGGTGGGTGAAGTGTGAGAGAGGTGGTGTGCCAAGGGATGAGTTGTAAGTGATCCAAGCACTCCTATTTATAGGCTGAACAGAAGCTCGGGCACGGCCCCATGTCCATTGGGCACGGCCCCATGTCCATCCTCCTCTCTTTCCTCATTAATTGCAGTTTGTCTGCATTAGTTGACCACGCCCACGTGTCCGCTGAGCACGCCCCCGTGTGCAGAAGCGTATCTATACTATCAAGATTTAACTGGATTTTGCGAATCTTATAGTTGGGTTGAGCACGGCCCCGTGGTGGGCGATAGAAGCTTCTACAACTTTGTCTTTTCTGCTGACACTTGGGCACGCCCCCATGCTCACTGTGCACGGGGCGTGTTCAGTCTTCTGTTCTCTTGTTTTGCTTTGCTTGGGAAGATGCTGTCGGGGAGGTCGGGCATGCCACGTTTGTTCCTTTTCTTGTATTTATGTTAGATTTAGCTGCCTTTTTGCTTCTTTTGTTTATTTGAGCTCATTTAATCCTGAAAATACAAAAGGAAGACAAAAACACACTTTTTCCAACATTAGTACTAAAAAAGGGTTAGCTTTATGCCACAATCGACGTAATTTATATGTTGCATTTTGTGCACATCAAATACCCCCACACTTGAATCTTTGCTTGTCCTCAAGCAAAACTCTTTATAATGTGGTTTTTACACTCCCAAATGGAATGGGTAGAAGAGAAGGTTTTTGGGCTTGTCATAGAGTGTCGGGATTTCCAAGATTCTTTATTAAGTTTTATTTTTATTTATTTACAATCCTATTGGTCATGATTTATTAAAAACGTTTCATAAGATAAATTACTTATTAGGGCATAACATGCCTTTTTAAAATTCCCTTTTTATACAAGTTCACATACCTCACGGGGGATCACTCAACACTCGACCGAAAATGTATTTTAGTGAATCACTCGAGAGCGGCATGGAACTTACTCCTACCATAAGCTTGCCAAGCAATCAATCCTCCTCCTTTTTAACTATACACCATTGTAAATATCAAGAGGACTTTTGGGTGAAGGGTTAGGCTTGGGCTAAAGGTGGGTGGTTGGGTTAGTGGTTAGTAAAAGGGCGAAAAGCGTAAAAAGCGTCGGGTTTCATAAGACTCATTATTCTTCAAAACTTTTTATTTATATGAAGCATTCCTTTCAAACAAAGTTGTTTTTGATAAACTTGTTTGTTTATTTCTTTGGCTTCATCCTCATATATATATATTTTTTTCATAACGAAGTCATAAGAAAACTGAGCTTGTTACTAAAATAAAGGGTTTAAAATGAAAAAGGGTTTAGGTGGGTAAAAAGAGTTTTTTTTTTTTTTTTTTTTTGGTTTGGGTTAAGAAATGAAAAGGTTTAGGCTCAAAGGGGTTAACTAGGGGGATTTTGGGTAGGTGGTAAAAGAAAAAGAAAAATAATGGTGTAGAAATAAAAAAGGGTTAGTCCTAATGCCTCCATCATTTACTTACTCGGGTTTAAGTTGGTAAGGACCGGGAATGTATTGTCGTGGCAAGTTCTAGAGTCGTACGAACCAAACGGCTATTCACACAAGAAACGAAAAATGAGCATTTAGTTTAAAGATATGTATTTGTATGCTTAATAAAGGCTCAAAACTCACTTTTGTGGGAATGGGTTTTTATGTGATCAAGTGTATATAATCAAATTTTAACTAAGTTTGTCGTGCCGTTTCATAATTTTCTTATGTTGGTTCTTTTTATCATGACGCTATCGGTTATAAATTAGTAAAAGTATAACTTTTTTAGAATTTGAAATTCCCAACTTAAACCTAGTCAAGTAAAGAAAAATGAAAATTTTTGAAAAAATTTGGGGTGATTAGCGGTTCCAATAGAGTTTTGTGTAAGGCTTGTATTTAGGATTTGCAAGATTCAAGGTTTTAGCATCCCCCCACACTTAAATTACACATTGTCCTCAATGTGTTCCAAAAAATAAGTTTTTAGGTTTATTGAATGTGTAAAAAGGTGTGAAAAATCAATTTTTATGTTACTGGGCGTCTGGACACGGCCCCGTGTTGTCCGGGCACGGCCCCGTGTTCAGGTGCCAGTAACAAAAGGTTGTAAAAAGAAACAGAAGCTTGGACACGGGGGCGTGTTCAGTGAGCACGCCCCATGTCCAGTTACCTGAACTGGGTATTTTCTGCAGATTGTGCAGCATGGGGCCGTGTTGGGCGGGCACGGCCCGTGCTGAACTTGCTGTAATGAAGAAAATTTTGTCGGATGGTCCCGTTTTCATGCATGGGGTGCTGGTGCAAGTTTCCCTTGTTATCCTTCACCATCCCGAGTGTGTTTTATTGTCACACCCCGACCACGTAAAACAACAAAACGTGGCGGAAACGTCGGGGAGTGTTGTAACAGAATCATTGTTTCACAACCATGGGTTAAACAAATTTCGTTTTATTGAATTAAATGAGTTACAATGTCTTAACAATAAAGAAACATAACAAAAATTAACTAGTCTTGCATCTTTTAATGTCACTAAGGTCTCGTCCAATCCTATGTGAGCATGCATCAATATCATCATCAAATATCATCAACTATTGTACCTGAAACACATGTGAAAATACGTCAGCATAAAAATGCCGGCGAGTACATAGGTTTTATGAAAAATAGGATCCATGACTTAGGTTTAAGAAAATGTTTAACCAAGTAAAAATGAGTTTGTATAAAACAAACTGTTTTGTAAAACAATGTCTTGTGAAAAATATGTTATTTGTGTAAAAATGTATAAATCCAAATGAATGATTTAAATAACGCTACGCCATTTAATATAATACAAGCACTTATATATAGGAAGTACCAGCGGCGTATCCACCATGCTTGTATCACATTACATACGTCTCGTTACTCAAATCACTTACCCACATAAACCACTAATGTAAATTGCCCATGTCTAAACCGTTGTCAAATGTCAATCAAGTATTGTGTAAACAAAATGTCATGTATGGCAAGTGAAATATGTAACAACCAAACCATAGGTAAGAATGCACAAACAATGTACTAAGTATGCAACGGATGGACATACATAGCATGATACCAAGTATAAGATGTCTTGTAAAACAATGTACTAAGTATGATGAACATACATAGCATGAAATGTTATGTAAAACGATGTACTAAGTATGCACACAATGGGCATACATAGCATGTGATGTAAAATGTACTAAGTATGATGAACATACATATCATGAAATGTTATGTAAAACGATGTACTAAGTATGCACACAATGGGCATACATAGCAAAAACATAATGAAATCATGTACTAATAGTGTACTAATGAACATAGCAAGTATATGATATAAAAGCATGAAATCATGAAAGTAACAAGTAGGCACATGTGTTTCACCCCAAAATGTTTGAAAAACAGTAAAAGAGGGGTCTATGTACTCACTTGAGGGTGCTTAGAAGTCTTAGGATAACCACCAAGCAAAGCTAGAAGATCACGGAATCAAACGGCACCTATATAGGTATCTACATTAATAAACGGACCTATCGGAGGATCGGGTAGTACAAGGGTTCGTAAACCAAATAAGAATGGGAACTTATGTAATATGGTTTAACAAAGCCTACGTACTAAAACGAAACCTATCCTAAGTGCTTTTGACCCATTACGACCCGTTTAGGTAGCTTACGCCACTTTAACGCGTCGTTTGCGTAAAACGCGTTTGGAATGCCTAACTAGTCCTATGACAAGCAAGATATGCCTTAACATGTTTAATATTGTTGTTAAATCAGTTTAGATGTCAAAAATTTCGTTACATAGACTTAAAATGAATTTATGCGTAAAAAGGGCATTTTGGTAATTTACCTAAGGCATATAAACTACCTATCATATAACTAACTAAACGTCGTGACCATAAGGTATAACCTCGGAAGGTTATTCCCTATACAACTATGGTCACCTAATGTGTTTGGTCGGATCCTAAAGATCGACCAATGGGTCGGGTTCGTAAGCATAAGCGATTGATTAGATCGCTTACCTTTACGACCCTAAACAAGCACAAATCTAAAAGCGACGAGCTAAACATGCTAGAACATGTTTAGTAAAGTTAGAAAACAGGTTTGGTATTAAAACAAACGGTTTTAATACCCTAGAGTAGTTTGGTTACAAAATACGCGAGAAAACGCATTTTGGCCGAAACTACGACTCGTCACTGAGCCTAGATAACGTGGTAATCAGTAGGTATAGTTACTAGGGACTATAACCATCGTGATTACGCTCACGTTATGAAGTTCAAACGAACTTCGCATTGACCATAAACTGGTTAACGCAGAAAGTCAAACGCAGTTTGACTTTAACGCTAAAACGAATGAAAAATGCGAAAGAATACTTACAGAAGGTCCCCGTGTGACACCTGTGTCACTCCAACCATCAAACAAATGCCAAACCAAGGAAATATTGTATTTCATACTTGGGATTTGTATAAATATGTGTATGCTTTGCACATATCAATTCTTGTTCAATTTCATACTCTACAACGCTTTCTGGAGAATTATACGCAAACTGGTGCATAAACGTACTCAGTTTAATGCGACAAATACTCCGGGAGACCATCATACACTTAACATACCTTAAATAACCTTTACATAACTTAGAAATAAGTTTTGAAGGCTTTGGTATGGCAAAAACAAGTTAATTCGCTTACAGGGACTAAACTTGACAAACTGCGAAAGTATGCCAATTTGAACTGTAACGAACATTCCGGAACATGTCCATAAGTTAAACATACCATATATATCCTTTACATAGCTTAGAAATAGGCTTTGAGGGGTTTGGTATGCTAAAACAAACTTTTGGATCATTCAGGGACTAAAAGTGTCAAAAAGTGCATAAGTTTGCACTTTCGCGCATAACTCACGTTCTGAATATATCCGGACATCCAAAAATTTATGTAAGCATCCTAATATTATGCCTTAGTGTTTGGCATGAGAAAAAATCCATTTGTCGCGTCATTTGGATCGTCTTTCACGCTTATGCGCATTCCGTCGTAATTAAGCGAACATCGCGATCGTACGGCCAAACGAACCGACATCCGACATATTTTTGGGCATGTTTCATGTCCACAATGTTTAGGCATCATTTTAGGGCCTTAAAGATGACTTTACAGGTCTTAGAAGGGCTGGAAATAGCTTAAACACGCAACAGGGACCAAAAGTGTAAATTCTGCAAGTGGTGCAGATCAGAGGGGCCAGGCGGCCCGCGTAAAGATTGCCCAAAACATGAGGCGGGCCGCGTGAACATGTCTGACAGAAGATTTTGCATTTAATGCAGAATCTGGCCTTTTGTTCGATCAAGGGGCGATGCCTTTTCACCCAACGAAGAGCCAAGGGTCAAGTTCACTGAACTTATCCACTTGGACACATGTACGCACGAGATCAAGGCACGATATTCGATAAAACGATCCTAACGGTTCCACTTTTCCTATAAATACCCCCCCCCCTTTAGTGTAAAATTCACAAAATCAGATCTTAGAGCTCTAAGTTGAAACCATTGTTTCATACCTGAGCTATTTGGTCTTGATTAGCACTCGGGGACCCTCCGTAAGTCTTCTTTCGCTCTTTTATTCGCTTTTCGAGTCCGAAAGTCAACGCTTTGTTGACTTTCTGCATTGACCAGCTTTTGGTCAATGTGAAGTTCATGGAACTTCATAACGTGAGCGTGATCACGATGGTTATGGTCCATAGTGACCATACCTACTGATTTCCACGTTATCTAGGCTCAGTGACGAGTCGTAGTTTCGGCCAAAATGCGCATTCTTGCGTATTTTGTAACCAAACTACTCGTGGGCATCAAAGCCGTTTGTTTTGATGCCAAACCTGTTTCTAAACTTAGTTAAGCATGTTCTAACATGCTTAGCTCGTCACTTTTAGTTTAGTGCTTATATAGGGTCGTAAGGTAAGCGATTTAAACCATCGCTTATACTTTCGAACCCGACCCATTTGGTCGGTCATTAGGACCCGACCAAACACATTATGTGACCATAGCTATAACCTTCCGAGGTTATACCGTGTGGTCGCAATGTTAGGCGTTCCGAACGCGTTCTACGCGAACGACGCGTTAGGGTAGCATAAGCTACCTAAACGGGTCGTGATGGACCGTAAGCACTTAGATTAGGTTTCATTTTAGTATGTAGGCTTTGCTAAGCCATATTACACGAGTCTCCATACTCGTTTGGTTTACGAACCCGCGTACTGTCCAATCCTTCCGATTTGGTCCGGTATATTAACATAAGCTACCTATTAGGTGCCGTTGATATTCCGTGATTTTTAGCATTATCCGGTTATTATATAAGGAATCCAAAGCAATCTCAGGTGAGTACATTGAACCCCATCTTTTACATGTTTTCGAGGAGTCAATGTGAGTACATTGAACCCCTCTTTTACTGTTTTCCGAACTGTTTTGGGGTGAAGCATGTGTACCTATCTGTTATTTTCATGATTTCAAAGTATAATTGATTATACATGTTAGTATTTATCTTTTGACAAACTAAATGACTATCTATGGTTTAAACACTGATTTCTCAAAAATTACAAAAGTAATTGTTGGAATAGTACTTATTTTGTTCACCAGACCGATTGGTAGTATGATATAGCGCTATAGGACTA
Organism: Helianthus annuus; assembly: GCF_002127325.2. NCBI lineage: Eukaryota > Viridiplantae > Streptophyta > Magnoliopsida > Asterales > Asteraceae > Helianthus > Helianthus annuus. Next base: position 62,873,678 of record NC_035437.2, read on the forward strand.
GACACCCCATTCCTGTTGTCATGGAATGTCTGAAACCAATTTGTTTCTCCATCCAAATAGGGATTTCCTTTGTGGTATCCTTATAGTCTCAAAGGTGTAGTTTGATGCACCAGGTCTGAATGAATTCTTAAATCGCACCTTTAAAGTATATTTTGATATACTCTCATGTGTGGTGTTGTACAGAACCAACATATATTTTGTAATCATCCAAAGCATATTTTGATATGTTATTTACAAACCAAGACATAGTTTAATATGTTATTTATCACATCCAAAGCATATTCTGATATGTTACTTACAAAACTAAAGCATAGTTTAATGTGTTATTTATAAATCCAAGGTATACCTGTAATATACTACTGAAAACTATTATTTTGAACAACTAAAGTATATTTAATATACTATCTATCAAACGATTTGGTTTTGGTTAGTGTTTGGATAATGGAACGAGTGTAATGTGATGAAAACATGGTAGATACGCCGCTGGTACTTCTTATATATAAGTGTTTTCATTGCATTACATACCGTGGCGTTATTTAGTACACTTGAGTTAACAATATTGGAACTGAAGTATATTTTAATATATTACTTATTCAACTTTCTTAAAAACAAGGTATATTTTATATATATACCATAAACGTTTTATTAAAACATTGTTTTTCAAACAACTTAACTTATACAAACTCATTTTACATGGTTATTCAGTTAACCATACATTATTCTCTTATTTATACATATCATCTGATCCTATCGTTTTCAAATGATTTACAAGACAAAGCAAATTTACAAAGTTCATGACTAAACATTTTCTCAAACATAAGTCATGAACTCCGTTTTCACAAAACCTATGTATCTCACAGGCATTTTTATGCTGACGTACCTATTTTTACACATGTTTCAGGTGCTGTCTTGAGATGATTGTTGACACATGCTACATTTAGGATGGACTCGTGCCTTAGCAACTTTAAAACTTGGAAGTTCATAGTAGTACTTATGTGATTGTAATAGAACAACGAGTTCATTTAATCAATAAAAAAATATTTAAATTTCCATGTGTTATGAAACAATGATTCTGTCCCAACACTCCCCGACGTTTCCGCCACGTTTTGTTGTTCCACGTGGTCGGGGTGTGACAGAAAAGTTGGTATCAGAGCTCATGGTTATAGGGAATTAGGTTATTAGTAATGCTTTGACCTAGTCTATAACCTTCCTAGGACCCTAACGCGAGTTTACTTGCGTTTAGTCATAAAACAACACCGTCACCTATCCTTAGGCGACGACCGCAACAAGAACATAAATTTCAAAACCGCTTTGAAAACTAATCATCTGTTCTAGGATGATTGATTACTAGGTTTTGAACCCTCTGTTATAAGGTTTTGAACCCCTTTGAATTTTCAAAACTCTCGTCAAAGTTGGTCTAAATATTGTGAACACATGCAAACTGGAAGGGTGGGTGCCTGTACCCTGAGTTTTCTGTCTAAGGCTAGAGTGTTCGTACAAATCCACATAATCGGACCAGTCACTCTTACCTGGGAACTCTTGGGGTGAGTGTCCACTTATAGGCGAGCATGTCTTTGCGATACATTATTTTTGACCTATTTGCTTTGATTAATCACCAGGTCGTGTGTTGCTTTGTAGTAACAGACAGACGGCCACTATCCTTGCTTTCATCAGATTTGTTCCATCTCATTCTTTTCGTCTAATTCTCTCACTCGTTTCCTCTCATGTTTCCTCTTTTAGAATGCCTCCTCGACGCGACAATCAGATGGCGAATGCCGAACTGGCGGAAATCATCGCGCAACAAATGGCTGCTGCCTTCCCAATTCTTTATGCTCAAATAACTCAAGCCATCAACAACAACAATGCTCCATGCAATTTCAAGATTTTTAACTCAGCTAAACCGCTCAAGTTCAATGGTTCTGAGGGAGCAACTAGTCTTCTTCAATGGTTCGAGAGCATTGAGAATACTTTCCGTCACGTTCAGTGTCCTGAAAATCGCAAGGTCGAGTTTTCTTCGAGTGTGTTTCAGAAGAGGGCTCTTACATGGTGGAATGGGGTTATGAGAGACCGCGGTGCAGAGGTTGCATTAGCACAGACTTGGGCCGAGCTTAGGGCTCTTATGATGAAGGAGTTCTGTCCTCGTCATGAGCTTAGGGCTCTAGAAAGGGAATTTGATGATTTAAAGCAAGACAGTGGGGAACATCGAGCCTATACTGATCGCTATGAGGAATTGAGCTTGTTATGCCCTACTATGGTTACGCCTCTGGATAAGGCGATTGAGAAATACATTGATGGGCTTCCTGACGTAGTTCAGGACATCGTTACTGGCAGCAACCCTACTACTGTCAGACAAGCCATTGAATTGGCTGCCACTCTGACTGAATCCCAAATCAGGAAGCGCAAGCTGTTTCGGAAGGGCGACTTAAGACCATCTGACAAGACTGCTCATGTGGAACCAAAGGAAGAAAGTGCTGAGGTGTCCAAGAAGGAAAAGCGCAAAGCCTCTCAAAGCTACGCTGTAACTGCTCAAGACAAACAAGTTGCACCAAACCAGCCAACACAACCTCGTAAAAGACAAAACTATGTTGGTACTGCACCGTTGTGCAACAAATGCAACCGTCATCATCTAGAGCAAGAGTAGTGTCACAAATGTACCCACTGTGGGCGGTTGGGACATTTGATCAATGTTTGTCGTTATGCAAATCAAACTGCTGCAAACCCTGCTGTTGTTCAAGCACGGTTCCCTCCAGGGTCATGTTATAACTGTGGTGACCTTACCCACTACAGAAACAATTGCCCAAGGCTTGTTAACATACCTCCAGCGCGTGGACGAGTGTTCAACATCAATGAGGCAAACATGAACAATGAGGCAGCAGTGAACAATTAGTGTTTTGTATTTCCTTAGTTGCTATCTTTTGACACTTCAAGACAAATCCGTTGCTACATAAATAAAGATTTGTTGTTTTTATTTATGCAAAATTTATGCGTTTGTGTGAATGCTTTATGCAACTTTATGATGTCAACCCAAAAACAAACTACTCGTATGGTTCTGTCATATTATGATCACTTGTGATCTCCCCAAGAACCTTAAACTCTCGTTTCTTTTAAGAAACAAAGTCAAACACTTATTGAGAATCCCTCTATCTTTATAGATAGATCTTCATAAATCGTTAAAGTGCCAAATGAAATCCATAGGTTGGATTCCTAGTGTGCCTTAATATCCATACCTAAGGATAACAAAATAAAGAATCAAGTTAACTAAATTTGTGCTTATGTATTTTCTTACATGTTTTGTGGTTGTATGTGATCCATCCAAATCCTCATAGAATCTTTCATATCTTCATACGAGAGATTCATAATGGGATATCCAAAGATACTATCTTAAACCCTCAATGGATTTCAACAGTGTAGTTAAGTCACTCGGGTTATAAAGTATTGTTCTATAATTGGACCTCTTGAAAGGTCTGCTTAAACAGATTGATTTTGAAAATCTGATTAGAAATATCATGTGATGATATAAAAAATGATCCCTTAAGCGGTCTATTTAAAGAGATCGTACGACGGTCTAGTTAAGAAGATCATGTGTTGATCTAGTTAAAAAGATCGTTCGTTGATCGAATTAAAAGGATCCTTTGGTGGTCTAGTCAAATCGCTTCATATTTATTCAAGAAATTTTTCCTACGGATTATGAAATGGACTGTGCGGACTGTGCAAGGAATTACGTAATTATGGAGGCCTACATAATTATGGAATTCAGTGCACAGGAACCACAGGAAGTTTCATCATGTGTTAAGACCTAGTGACAAGAATAATGATACGGGAGAAGTCTCGGACCTCGACCAATGTCATTTATTCTCACACTCCCCCAAATTCTGATCTCAATCACACACCAAGTTTTCCTATGATAAGCCTTCATAAGAAATGTTCGTCAATCAGTAGTTCAAAATTTCATGTTTTACTATTTCAAGGAATTCACTCTGAGGGTTAACAAATTCGCTAAGAATCCTAACATGGCCCAGGGTTTTACCTAAGGGTTCAATGGATCTATTATAAGGCGAAACCTTTACAGCTGTCCTCACGAGTTTCCTCTAGAATTAAATTTCGGGACGAAATTTCCTAAAGTAGGGGAGACTGTGACACCTGTGTCACTCCAACCATCAAACAAATGCCAAACCAAGGAAATATTGTATTTCATACTTGGGATTTGTATAAATATGTGTATGCTTTGCACATATCAATTCTTGTTCAATTTCATACTCTACAACGCTTTCTGGAGAATTATACGCAAACTGGTGCATAAACGTACTCAGTTTAATGCGACAAATACTCCGGGAGACCATCATACACTTAACATACCTTATATAACCTTTACATAACTTAGAAATAAGTTTTGAAGGCTTTGGTATGGCAAAAACAAGTTAATTCGCTTACAGGGACTAAACTTGACAAACTGCGAAAGTATGCCAATTTGAACTGTAACGAACATTCCGGAACATGTCCATAAGTTAAACATACCATATATATCCTTTACATAGCTTAGAAATAGGCTTTGAGGGGTTTGGTATGCTAAAACAAACTTTTGGATCATTCAGGGACTAAAAGTGTCAAAAAGTGCATAAGTTTGCACTTTCGCGCATAACTCACGTTCTGAATACATCCGGACATCCAAAAATTTATGTAAGCATCCTAATATTATGCCTTAGTGTTTGGCATGAGAAAAAATCCATTTGTCGCGTCATTTGGATCGTCTTTCACGCTTATGCGCATTCCGTCGTAATTAAGCGAACATCGCGATCGTACGGCCAAACGAACCGACATCCGACATATTTTTGGGCATGTTTCATGTCCACAATGTTTAGGCTTCATTTTAGGGCCTTAAAGATGACTTTACAGGTCTTAGAAGGGCTGGAAATAGCTTAAACACGCAACAGGGACCAAAAGTGTAAATTCTGCAAGTGGTGCAGATCAGAGGGGCCAGGCGGCCCGCGTAAAGATTGCCCAAAACATGAGGCGGGCCGCGTGAACATGTCTGACAGAAGATTTTGCATTTAATGCAGAACCTGGCCTTTCGTTCGATCAAGGGGCGATGCCTTTTCACCCAACGAAGAGCCAAGGGTCAAGTTCACTGAACTTATCCACTTGGACACATGTACGCACGAGATCAAGGCACGATATTCGATAAAACGATCCTAACGGTTCCACTTTTCCTATAAATACCCCCCCCTTTAGTGTAAAATTCACAAAATCAGATCTTAGAGCTCTAAGTTGAAACCATTGTTTCATACCTGAGCTATTTGGTCTTGATTAGCACTCGGGGACCCTCCGTAAGTCTTCTTTCGCTCTTTTATTCGCTTTTCGAGTCCGAAAGTCAACGCTTTGTTGACTTTCTGCATTGACCAGCTTTTGGTCAATGTGAAGTTCATGGAACTTCATAACGTGAGCGTGATCACGATGGTTATGGTCCATAGTGACCATACCTACTGATTTCCACGTTATCTAGGCTCAGTGACGAGTCGTAGTTTCGGCCAAAATGCGCATTCTTGCGTATTTTGTAACCAAACTACTCGTGGGCATCAAAGCCGTTTGTTTTGATGCCAAACCTGTTTCTAAACTTAGTTAAGCATGTTCTAACATGCTTAGCTCGTCACTTTTAGTTTAGTGCTTATATAGGGTCGTAAGGTAAGCGATTTAAACCATCGCTTATACTTTCGAACCCGACCCATTTGGTCGGTCATTAGGACCCGACCAAACACATTTGGTGACCATAGCTATAACCTTCCGAGGTTATACCGTGTGGTCGCAATGTTAGGCGTTCCGAACGCGTTCTACGCGAACGACGCGTTAGGGTAGCATAAGCTACCTAAACGGGTCGTGATGGACCGTAAGCACTTAGATTAGGTTTCATTTTAGTATGTAGGCTTTGCTAAGCCATATTACACGAGTCTCCATACTCGTTTGGTTTACGAACCCGCGTACTGTCCGATCCTTCCGATTTGGTCCGGTATATTAACATAAGCTACCTATTAGGTGCCGTTGATATTCCGTGATTTTTAGCATTATCCGGTTATTATATAAGGAATCCAAAGCAATCTCAGGTGAGTACATTGAACCCCATCTTTTACATGTTTTCGAGGAGTCAATGTGAGTACATTGAACCCCTCTTTTACTGTTTTCCGAACTGTTTTGGGGTGAAGCATGTGTACCTATCTGTTATTTTCATGATTTCAAAGTATAATTGATTATACATGTTAGTATTTATCTTTTGACAAACTAAATGACTATCTACGGTTTAAACACTGATTTCTCAAAAATTACAAAAGTAATTGTTGGAATAGTACTTATTTTGTTCACCAGACCGATTGGTAGTATGATATAGCGCTATAGGACTAGACACCCCATTCCTGTTGTCATGGAATGTCTGAAACCAATTTGTTTCTCCATCCAAATAGGGATTTCCTTTGTGGTATCCTTATAGTCTCAAAGGTGTAGTTTGATGCACCAGGTCTGAATGAATTCTTAAATCGCACCTTTAAAGTATATTTTGATATACTCTCATGTGTGGTGTTGTACAGAACCAACATATATTTTGTAATCATCCAAAGCATATTTTGATATGTTATTTACAAACCAAGACATAGTTTAATATGTTATTTATCACATCCAAAGCATATTCTGATATGTTACTTACAAAACTAAAGCATAGTTTAATGTGTTATTTATAAATACAAGGTATACCTGTAATATACTACTGAAAACTATTATTTTGAACAACTAAAGTATATTTAATATACTATCTATCAAACGATTTGGTTTTGGTTAGTGTTTGGATAATGGAACGAGTGTAATGTGATGAAAACATGGTAGATACGCCGCTGGTACTTCTTATATATAAGTGTTTTCATTGCATTACATACCGTGGCGTTATTTAGTACACTTGAGTTAACAATATTGGAACTGAAGTATATTTTAATATATTACTTATTCAACTTTCTTAAAAACAAGGTATATTTTATATATATACCATAAACGTTTTATTAAAACATTGTTTTTCAAACAACTTAACTTATACAAACTCATTTTACATGGTTATTCAGTTAACCATACATTATTCTCTTATTTATACATATCATCTGATCCTATCGTTTTCAAATGATTTACAAGACAAAGCAAATTTACAAAGTTCATGACTAAACATTTTCTCAAACATAAGTCATGAACTCCGTTTTCACAAAACCTATGTATCTCACAGGCATTTTTATGCTGACGTACCTATTTTTACACATGTTTCAGGTGCTGTCTTGAGATGATTGTTGACACATGCTACATTTAGGATGGACTCGTGCCTTAGCAACTTTAAAACTTGGAAGTTCATAGTAGTACTTATGTGATTGTAATAGAACAACGAGTTCATTTAATCAATAAAACAATATTTAAATTTCCATGTGTTATGAAACAATGATTCTGTCCCAACACTCCCCGACGTTTCCGCCACGTTTTGTTGTTCCACGTGGTCGGGGTGTGACACCCCGCAAGATTCGAACCCGATTCACTCTTAGGTAGGAAGCATATACTTCCACTTAGAGAGTGTAGAATCAGATTCAAATGTGAGGAAGAATGAAATGGGTGAGGGGTATTTATAGATTTCCTTGAACCGTTAAGATCGTTCGTCGAAAAAACGTGATTTGATCTAGACCTTACATGTGGGCACATGGTTTTCAAAAACCATGGGAGCCCCTAATGTGGACTATGTTCATTGAATACCATCCCATGGTTTTGCAAAACCATGGGTGAAAACCATTAACACTTCAAAATGGACTAGGTTCATTGAATCTGCCAGAAATTTCAAAAATGGTCCCTACACTTGTAAAACTTGATTTTTTTGGCACTTTTAAACCCCTTTTGTGACAACTCGAATTTCCAAGATTTCTATTTCGCATTTATTGCACGTTCATTGTTTGTGTAGTTAATTATTTGCACAATTGATTGCTATGGAATTTTATACGTTTTGATACAATGAATCGTATTGTGTGATTGTGCATGGTTGTTTGTTAATTGTGATAGACTTGTCAAATATGTGAACTTGGTGGTGAAACTGTGAAATTGATTGAGATGGTGCACTTTTGTAAAATAGAATTGTGATTGACAATTGGGTTTCAATGATCACCAGAGCCGAGTCAGCCAACTTCTTGTGGTCAAGGGCAGGGTGGATATCGGGGAATTCACCCAATGTGTAACTAATGCAACAGACACCACGGTGGTTAGTGCAACGAGGGACGTTGCCAGAGGTGTCTCAAGATGGGCCATGAAGCTAAGGATTTAGGAGCCACGGCCTGCAAATCGGAATCGCCAGCAGCAACAGCAAGCAGAAATCCTATGCAAAGAAAAGATTGTTCGCATTCCTCATTCTGGTCAAGAGTGGTGCTGTGGTTGGCATCACCTCTTTCTTGAAGGCTCAGAAATGTTTGCGGAAGGGCCACACCGCAATTTTGGCTCTCGTTACTGACGCATCAGCGAAAGAAAAGAAGTTGGAAGATCATCCAGTTGTACGCGACTTTCCTCAGGTGTTTCCTAAAGATTTACCTGGTCTACCGCCTCATCGTCAGGACGAATTTCAAATCGAGCTCGCTCCAGGAGCAGCACCCATAGCTCGAGCACCGTATCGCTTAGCTCCATCAGAATCGGAAGAACTATCGACGCAGCTACAAGAAATCTTGGATAAGGGATTTATCCGACCTATCTCTTCGCCTTGGGGAGCTACAAGAACTATTGGATACCAATTATCGGTGAAAAAGAAGGATGGCACCTTCAGGATGTGAAATTGATTACCGTGAACTGAACAAGGTCAAAGTGAAGAACCGTTATCCTCTTCCATGCATTGACGACTTATTCGACCAGTTGCAAGGGTCGAGCTACTACTCCAAGATAGACTTGAAGTCAGGTTACCATCAGCTGAGAGTCCGGGATGAGGACGTCTCCAAAACCGCATTCGAAACTCGCTACGGTCACTACGAGTTTCTAGTCATGCCATTTGGGCTGACGAACGCGCCTGCAGTTTTCATGGATCTTATGAACAGGGTGTGCAAACCCTATCTTGACAAGTTCGTCATTGTCTTCATCGACGACATTCTGATCTACTCCAAGAGTCAGGTGGAACACGAGCAGCACTTACGACTTATCTTGGAACTTCTTCGAAAGGAACAACTGTACGCCAAGTTTTCAAAATGCGACTTCTGGCTTCATGAAGTCCACTTCTTAGGCCATGTGGTGAACAGGGACGGGATTCATGTCGATCCATCCAAGGTAGATTCGATCAGGAATTGGCCTGCACCGCGTACACCAACGGAAATACGCCAATTTTTGGGTTTGGCAGGTTACTACAGACGATTCATCAAAGACTTCTCCAAGATCGCGCAACCACTTACACTACTGACACAGAAAGGTGTCACCTACCGTTGGGGAGAGTCCCAGGAAACCGCTTTTCAGTACTTAAAGGATAGGCTTTGCAGCGCACCTATTCTCTCATTGCCAGAGGGCACGGATGATTTTGTAGTCTATTGTGACGCGTCGATACAGGGGCTTGGTTGTGTATTGATGCAGCGGGATAAAGTTATTGCCTACGCCTCTCGTCAACTCAAAGTTCATGAACGGAATTACACGACGCACGATTTAGAGCTGGGAGCTGTTGTTTTTGCGCTCAAGATATGGCGACACTACCTGTACGGTACCAAGTGCACAATTTACACCGATCACAGGAGTCTCGAGCATATCTTCAAGCAGAAGGAATTGAACATGTGTCAACGACGATGGGTCGAGTTACTTAATGATTACGAATGCGCCATCAAGTACCATCCAGGCAAAGCCAATGTTGTGACTGACGCTCTCAGTCGAAAGGACACTCTACCTAGACGCGTACGAGCCTTGCAGCTCACTATTCAGTCCAGTCTTCCTGCACAGATACGAACTGCTCAGATAGAAGCATTGAAACCCGAAAACGTCAAAGCTGACGCTTTACGCGGCTCAAGGCAACGAATGGAACTAAAGGAAGACGGTGCATACTATGTAACGGGGCGTATTTGGGTCCCACTTTATGGCGGCTTACGAGAGCTTGTAATGGACGAAGCTCACAAGTCTCGCTACTCGGTACATCCAGGGTCGGATAAAACGTACCACGACATCAGAACTACATACTGGTGGCCTAGCATGAAGGCCCACATAGCAACTTACGTCGGCAAATGTTTGACATGTGCAAAAGTCAAAGTGGAGTATCAGAAACCAGCGGGCCTACTTCAACAACCCAACATACCACAATGGAAGTGGGAAGAAATTTCCATGGATTTTGTTACTGGCCTGCCCAGATCCCAGCGTGGGAATGATACTATATGGGTGATCGTGGACCGACTCACCAAGTCTGCGCACTTCCTTGCTATAAAGGAAACGGATAAGTTCTCCACTCTCGCAGACGTTTATCTTAAAGAAGTTGTTTCAAGGCACGGGGTGCCCACCTCCATCATTTCGGATCGGGATGAACGATTCATGTCAGAGCTATGGCAAGCGATGCACAAATCTTTTGGCTCACGATTAGACATGAGCACAGCATATCATCCTCAGACGGATGGGCAGTCTGAGCGAACGATACAAACCCTAGAAGACATGCTTCGGGCATGTGTTATCGATTTCGGCAACAGCTGGGAAAAACACCTCCCTTTAGTGGAGTTTTCGTACAATAACAGTTACCACACCAGCATTCAAGCCGCTCCATTCGAGGCATTGTACGGACGTAAATGCCGGTCACCTCTCTGTTGGGCAGAGGTGGGGGATAGTCAGATTACGGGTCCAGAGATTGTAGTGGACGCCACAGAAAAGATTGCACAAATACGACAACGCATGGCGGCAGCACGCGACCGTCAGAAAGCCTACGCGGATAAGCGTAGGAAGCCTCTGGAATTTCAGGTCGGGGACCGGGTTTTACTAAAAGTCTCACCCTGGAAGGGTGTGGTTCGTTTTGGCAAGCGGGGCAAACTAAATCCACGGTATGTTGGACCGTTCGAAACCACTGAAAGAATAGGCCCAGTGGCCTACAAGCTAAACCTACCAGCTGAACTTGGTGCAGTTCACAATGTATTTCACGTGTCGAATCTGAAGAAGTGCCTGTCAGATGAGACCCTCATAGTTCCTTTTAAGGAACTCACCATCGACGAGCGGTTGCAGTTCGTCGAGGAACCAGTTGAAATCACGGACCGGGATGTTAAAGTCCTCAAACACAAGAGAATCCCTCTTGTTCGAGTTCGTTGGAATTCCCGTCGTGGCCCAGAGTACACCTGGGAACGCGAAGACCAAATGAAAGAAAAGTACCCCCAGTTATTCGGAACCAATGCAACCACTACTGAGACTGAAGCTACTACTGCGGAATTTCGGGACAAAATTCCAAATCAACGGGGGGATGATGTGACACCCCAGGAAAACCAGTAAACAATACAACTTACCTAGCTTCCTCAGTGAGTGCGTACCAAATTTCGGGACGAAATTTCTTTTAAGTTGGGGATAATGTGACAACTCGAATTTCCAAGATTTCTATTTCGCATTTATTGCACGTTCATTGTTTGTGTAGTTAATTATTTGCACAATTGATTGCTATGGAATTTTATACGTTTTGATACAATGAATCTATTGTGTGATTGTGCATGGTTGTTTGTTAATTGTGATAGACTTGTCAAATATGTGAACTTGGTGGTGAAACTGTGAAATTGATTGAGATGGTGCACTTTTGTAAAATAGAATAATTGAGGGTGTGAAGAGTTATTAGTGAAACCTAATTCATACTTAACCCTAATCCCATTTCACTAATCATTTTCACAAAAACCAAAGCACGTACATTCACTTTCTCTAGCAATCATCATCACCATCATCATTGGCACAAGATAATCATCACTCTTGATTCCTCTTTCTCTAGAATCAACACAAGGTAATTGTTTATTGATCATTGTAATACTTGTAAACCCTAATTGATTGTTTGATTGTATCCATCCTTGATTCCTGTGATTCTTGTAAACCCTAGTTTTCTCATGATAGTTCTGTAATTGTTGATTCATTCTGATGATTGTGAAATGATGTTGTATATTGTGTAATTGTTGCCTGATGTTAAGATACAAGAACTGTAGAATTGTGATTGACAATTGGGTTTCAATGATCGCAGTGTATGAAATTAGGGTTTTAAGCGTAAAAACGTAATTGTTGTTTATGTGAACTATGTTTTGCTTGACGATTGATTGTACATGATGTCTGAGCTTTGTGATAATCTATGATCCGACGTTTATAATAAAACATAGGTCCGAGCTTTGAAGGATTGGTGAATGGTCCGAAGTTTTTAGGGTAGCATCATAATCCGACTTTTATTGGCATTCATAGGTCCGACCTTTAAACAAAAGCAAGAGTCCGAGTTTTAGAGGAGGGCATGATGTCCGAGTTTAAGTATCATTGTTGGTCCGATCTTTTATGTTGTGTATAAGGGTCCGAATTTCATTCATTCTAAGTGATGTCCGACCTTCCAATAAAGGAGGTGGTCCGAGTTTTGGCTGGGACATCTTGTCCGAGTTTTAATGATAGTGCAAGGGTCCGACGTTTTGCAAATGGGGGATTAGTTGTCCGAGTTTTTTTGTCAAGGGATTGGTGTCCGACTTTTATTAAGACATATACATATGTCCGACTTTTAAACAAGTCCATGGAGTCCAAGTTTCAGTTAATGAACAAGCATGAGTCCGACTTTTATATAGTTATAAGGGGGGAGTCCGAGTTTTTATGTTAAGTGAACACCTTGTCCGACTTTGTGAAACTTATACACATGATCCGAGTTTTGTGACCCATTGCCCCATTAGTCCGACTCTTAACGCCCCCCCCCCCCACACTTCCTGTCCGACTTTTAAACAGGGGAAACCCCCCCCCCCCCACACTTGTCTGAGTTTTTATGAAGGGCAAGGCCCTGTTTGATTCTAATGTGTGTTTAATATGAGGCCCTGAATGTGTATTACATAATGCTGAACTTGATAGGATGTGTATGTCACTTTCTTAAGCCGCTAATTCAATTAAACTGTTAAGTTTATCAACGTCGATGAATGTACGAAGTATGTTAACAGTGACAAATATGTTAACCTCCATGTTAGACTGGAATGTGAACGCAAAGGTGTGACGCATGAATTATGTGAATACGATGAACTGATTACATGATGTATGATTCTATATGTGTATAAGCGTATGATACTGAATGCAACTGTATGATTCTGCATGCGTGAACATTCTATGTGACATCATCATGTACACAATAAACACACAAAACACAGTTGCTTGAATATCAATGACTTGCAAACCCTAATTTGATGCAAACACTTACATCGTATCATGTGCAACATATCCTAGGTCGTGTGTAACGGACTTAGACATTTGATAAACCCTAGAGCATAGCATACCGAGCAAACCAAGGTGAGTTCACACAGCCAAGGCATGGGGTTCCCGGGTGGGAATGGGATTTGATGAACTATTGTACATACTCCGCTGATAGAACTACGACTAGACTAGTAACACTTATTGAACTGATCTTCGCACACCTGCCAAGGGTTGGCCGCGATATTATGACTGACTTCGCACACCTGCCTTTGGAAGGCCGCGAACTGAAATTTACTAATCTTCGCACACCTGCCTGGTAGGCCGCGATACAGATAAACCTAGTCTAGAATACTTGGGATGAACATCCCCTAATATCTTCGCATACCTGCCTGGGAGGCCGCGATGGAAACTAATACGATACATGACATAACGAACGAACATACTACTACTCACACTATACTATTACTGAACTGTTAACTGTGAACTCGCTCAACTAATTGTTGACTCGTTGCTGCATGCCTTGCAGGACCTTAGGTACTTATGGAGCTTGCACTGGAGGCGCGGTCGTTGTGGACAAGGATCGTGATTACTACGTTGAACTGTTATGACATTTAAAACTATTAACTATGTTGGGTTACTTACTTGCTTCCGCTACTTAAACTATGTTTTGTTGGAACATCAATTGTATTGAATTGGGTTTATGAATTTCTTTAGTTATTTATATTGTTCAATATGATTGGTGGCTTGATCCTGGTCAGTCATGCTCCCAAGCGGTGATACTCCGCGTGTGGATTTTGGGGGTGTGACACCTTTAACCTCATTTCAAGGCTCTAAAATGATATTAAAGTATAGGGAACTTAAAATATGTTCAAAGACATCACGGATGTCGGTTCGTTTGGTCGTACGGTTGCGTTATTCGCTTAATTACGACGGGAGTCGTAACGAACGCAAAAACGATCCAAATTAAGCGACGAATGGAATTTATCATACCAAACACTAAAATAAAATATTTTAATGCTTACATAAATTTTTGGAAGTCCGGAAGTATTCAGAATGTAAAATATGCGCGAAAATGCAAACTTATGCACTTTTTGACGCTTTTAGTCCCTGAATGAGCATAAAGTTTATTTTTGCGCACCAAACACCTCAAAGCCTATTTCTAAGCTATGTAAAGAATATTTTGGGCATACTTAACTTATGATCAAGTTCCGGAAGGTCTGTTACAGTAAAATTGACATACTTTCGCAGTTTGTCGAATTTAGTCCCTGTAAGCGAATAAACTTGATTTCGGCATACCAAACCATCCAAAACTTATTTCTAAGTTATGTAATGGTTATTTAAGGTATGTTAAGCCTATTTCACTGTTCCGGAGTGTTTGTTGCATTAAACTGGTTATATTTACGCATCAGATCGCGTATAACCTTCCAGAAAGCGATTTAAAGCCCGAAATCGAACAAGAATTGATACGTGCAAAAGATACACATATTTATACAGATCCCAAGTATGAAATACAATATTTCATTGGCTTGGTATTTGTTTGATGGTGGTGGTGACACAGGTGTCACAGTCTCCCCTACTTTAGGAAATTTCGTCCCGAAATTTATTCGTAGGAGTCTATCTGTGACTTTGTGTCAAAAAGCCACCAAAGATATGCAAGGCAATATCCTGTCATTTCCTTAACGGAGACTCTTCAGAAACGGAAATGAAGGAAAGATCAGGGATATTCATTTCCCTTCGAAGGAAAATTTTCAGAAACGAAACATGCACAAAATGAGTCATTTTCCTTAATGGGTATCCTTTAGAAACGAAAATGTACGGAATGAGTCATTTTCTTTAATTGGTATCCTTTAGAAACGAAAATGCACGGAATGAGTCATTTTCCTTAATGGGTATCCTTTAGAAACGAAAATGCACGGAATGAGTCATTTTCCTTAATGGGTATCCTTTAGAAACGAAAATGCACGGAATGAGTCATTTTCCTTAATGGGTATCCTTTAGAAATGAAAATGCACGGAATGAGTCATTTTCCTTAATGGGTATTCTTCAGAAACGAAAATGAACGGAAGGAGTCATTTTCTACGATTTCTTCAGAAACGAAAATGAACGGAATGAGTCATTTTCTACGATTTCTTCAGAAACGAAAATGAACGGAATGAATCATTTTCTACAATTTCTTCAGATACGAAAATGAACGGAATGAGTCATTTTCCACAATTTCTCCAGATACGAAAATGAACGGAATGAGTCATTTTCCACAATTTCTTCAGATACGAAAATGAACGGAATGAGTCATTTTCCACAATTTCTTCAGATACGAAAATGAACAGGGTTAACTCTAGATACACGACAAAACTTGCTGTGGTTTCTATGCACTAAATTCCATAATTATGTATGCATCCATAATTACGTAATTCCTTGCACAGTCCGCACAGTTTGTTTTGTAATGTTTTGGGGAAGAATATCAAACTTGTGATGAGGGTGACTAGACTACCATAGGGTCCTTTTAATTAGATCGACAGATGATCTTTTTAACTAGGCCACCAAGGAGTCCTTTCAGCTATATCATCACATGATATTCCTAACTAGATTTTTGGATCAATCTGTTTAACTAGACCACTCAAGGGGTCTAATTATGGAATAGTACAATATAATCCAAGGGTCTTTACTATTACGTAAAAGCCCATTGAGGATTTAATATAGTACCTTTGGATATCCTACTATGAATCCCTTATACGAATGATATGGACGATTCTACGAGGATTTGGATAACAAAAACTTGGATTTCACCAAAAGCATAAAAGGGAACACATAAGCACATAATCACATAATTGCTTAACTCAGTTATTAATTTGTTATCTTTGGATGCAGATACTTAAAGTACACCAGGAATCCAATCCGTGGATTTCATTTGGCACTTTAATCATTTTCAAGAATCTATCTATGAAGATAGAAAAATCTTAATAGGAATTCGGCTTTGTCCTTATTGAATTGTAATGTACGTATTGAATCATACAGAGAATTTAATTAAGGACTCCGATGAATGTTACTCACCCACAAGGATCTAAATATGAGGATAGAAAGATCCTATATGGATTTTGGAGTTTGTGTAACGAGAGGTGTTCCGACACCCTGCACTAGGCGTGCTTACGTCGATACACAAGGTAGAAAGTTCATGGGGTTGAGGCGCTAGATATGCCAAGGTGACATATGAAGCAGAAATTGAAGGTTAAGCAGCAGCAAGATTGTAACAGCTTTGCTTTGGATTGCAGAGCGGCACATGTAAACCAAATGTCCCCATCGTCCACTGTGGGTACACTTAAAACAGGGTATTTGATTCGGATGATGACGGTGGCATTGATTGCACCAAGGAGCAGTTCCCTTATACAGCTTCATCCCTGAGGCGAGTCATGGTGGTAGCTAAATCAACGGTCCTCTTGAGTACGACGCCTATTCGCTGGGTAATTGCAGCACCAGGTTTAGACATTTGAGTATTGTTGCGATGAAGAGGCATCTTGAAGACAATGGAAGGCATAGGAGGAAACAAGCAAAAGATAGTCAAAAGAGAATGACAACGCATGAAGATTGTGACCATTTGTTTGTTACCAAAGGCAAACAAATGAGATAGTGACTAATCAAAGTACGCGGGTCAATATAATGTATCGCGAAGACATGCTCGCCTATAAGTGGACACTCACCCCAAGAGTTCCCAGGTAAGAGTGACTGGTCCGGTACTACGGATTTGTACGAACACTCTAGCCTTAGACAGAAAACTCAGGGTACAGGCACCCACTCTTCCAGTTTGCACGTGTTCACATTATTTAGACCCAAACTTTGACGAAATTTTGAAAAGTTAAAGGGTTCGAAACCTTATAACAAAGGGTTCAAAACCTAGTAATCAATCATCCTAGAACAGATGATTAGTTTTCAAAGCAGATCAAATTTATGTTCTTCTTGTGGTTGTCACTTAAGGATAAGTGACGGTATTGTTTTATGACTAAACGCAAGTAAACTCGCGTTAGGGTCCTAGGAAGGTTATAGTCTAGGTCAAAGCATTACTAATAACCTAATTCTCTGTAACCATTGGCTCTGATACCAACTTTTCTGTCACACCCCGACCACGTAAAACAACAAAACGTGGCGGAAACGTCGGGGAGTGTTGTAACAGAATCATTGTTTCATAACCATGGGTTAAACAAATTTTGTTTTATTGAATTAAATGAGTTACAATGTCTTAACAATAAAGAAACATAACAAAAATTAACTAGTCTTGCATCTTTTAATGTCACTAAGGTCTCGTCCAATCCTATGTGAGCATGCATCAATATCATCATCAAATATCATCAACTATTGTACCTGAAACACATGTGAAAATACGTCAGCATAAAAATGCCGGCGAGTACATAGGTTTTATGAAAAATAGGATCCATGACTTAGGTTTAAGAAAATGTTTAACCAAAAACTTGTCATGAATCCAGTTTAAGTGTTTGCTTTTATAAAACGTTTGAAAATCGATGATAGATATGTATAGTTAAAAGAATGATGTAAGGTTAAATGAATAACCGAGTAAAAATGAGTTTGTATAAAACAAACTGTTTTGTAAAACAATGTCTTGTGAAAAATATGTTATTTGTGTAAAAATGTATAAATCCAAATGAATGATTTAAATAACGCTACGCCATGTAATATAATACAAGCACCTATATATAGGAAGTACCAGCGGCGTATCCACCATGCTTGTATCACATTACGTACGTCTCGTTACTCAAATCACTTACCCACATAAACCACCAATGTAAATTGCCCATGTCTAAACCGTTGTCAAATGTCAATCAAGTATTGTGTAAACAAAATGTCATGTATGGCAAGTGAAATATGTAACAACCAAACCATAGGTAAGAATGCACAAACAATGTACTAAGTATGCAACGGATGGACATACATAGCATGATACCAAGTATAAGATGTCTTGTAAAACATTGTACTAAGTATGATGAACATACATAGCATGAAATGTTATGTAAAACGATGTACTAAGTATGCACACAATGGGCATACATAGCATGTGATGTAAAATGTACTAAGTATGATGAACATACATAGCATGAAATGTTATGTAAAACGATGTACTAAGTATGCACACAATGGGCATACATAGCAAAAACATAATGAAATCATGTACTAATAGTGTAGTAATGAACATAGCAAGTATATGATATAAAAGCATGAAATCATGAAAGTAACAAGTAGGCACATGTGTTTCACCCCAAAATGTTTGAAAAACAGTAAAAGAGGGGTCTATGTACTCACTTGAGGGTGCTTAGAAGTCTTAGGATAACCACCAAGCAAAGCTAGAAGATCACGGAATCAAACGGCACCTATATAGGTATCTACATTAATAAACGGACCTATTGTAGGATCGGGTAGTACAAGGGTTCGTAAACCAAATAAGTATGGGAACTTATGTAATATGGTTTAACAAAGCCTACGTGCTAAAACGAAACCTATCCTAAGTGCTTTTGACCCATTACGACCCGTTTAGGTAGCTTACGCCACTTTAACGCGTCGTTTGCGTAAAACGCGTTTGGAATGCCTAACTAGTCCTATAACAAGCAAGATATGCCTTAACATGTTTAATATTGTTGTTAAATCAGTTTAGATGTCAAAAATTTCGTTACATAGACTTAAAATGAATTTATGCGTAAAAAGGGCATTTTGGTAATTTACCTAAGGCATATAAACTACCTATCATATAACTAACTAAACGTCGTGACCATAGGGTATAACCTCGGAAGGTTATTCCCTATACAACTATGGTCACCTAATGTGTTTGGTCGGATCCTAAAGATCGACCAATGGGTCGGGTTCGTAAGCATAAGCGATTGATTAGATCGCTTACCTTTACGACCCTAAACAAGCACAAATCTAAAAGCGACGAGCTAAACATGCTAGAACATGTTTAGTAAAGTTAGAAAACAGGTTTGGTATTAAAACAAACGGTTTTAATACCCTAGAGTAGTTTGGTTACAAAATACGCGAGAAAACGCATTTTGGCTGAAACTACGACTCGTCACTGAGCCTAGATAACGCGGTAATCAGTAGGTATAGTTACTAGGGACTATAACCATCGTGATTACGCTCACGTTATGAAGTTCAAACGAACTTCGCATTGACCATAAACTGGTTAATGCAGAAAGTCAAACGCAGTTTGACTTTAACGCTAAAACGAATGAAAAACGCGAAAGAATACTTACAGAAGGTCCCCGCAAGATTCGAACCCGATTCACTCTCAGGTAGGAAGCATATACTTCCACTTAGAGAGTGTAGAATCAGATTCAAATGTGAGGAAGAATGAAATGGGTGAGGGGTATTTATAGATTTCCTTGAACCGTTAAGATCGTTCGTCGAAAAACGTGATTTGATCTAGACCTTACATGTGGACACATGGTTTTCAAAAACCATGGGAGCCCCTAATGTGGACTATGTTCATTGAATACCATCCCATGGTTTTGCAAAACCATGGGTGAAAACCATTAACACTTCAAAATGGACTAGGTTCATTGAATCTGCCAGAAATTTCAAAAATGGTCCCTACACTTGTAAAACTTGATTTTTTGTCACTTTTAAACCCGTTTAACCTCATTTCAAGGCTCTAAAATGATATTAAAGTATAGGGAACTTAAAATATGCTCAATGACATCACGGATGTCGGTTCGTTTGGTCGTACGGTTGCGTTATTCGCTTAATTACGACGGGAGTCGTAACGAACGCAAAAACGATCCAAATTAAGCGAGGAATGGAATTTATCATACCAAACACTAAAATAAAATATTTTAATGCTTACATAAATTTTTGGAAGTCCGGAAGTATTCAGAATGTAAAATATGCGCGAAAATGCAAACTTATGCACTTTTTGACGCTTTTAGTCCCTGAATGAGCATAAAGTTTATTTTTGCGCACCAAACACCTCAAAGCCTATTTCTAAGCTATGTAAAGAATATTTTGGGCATACTTAACTTATGATCAAGTTCCGGAAGGTCTGTTACAGTACAAATTAACATACTTTCGCAGTTTGTCGAATTTAGTCCCTATTTCTAAGCTATGTAAAGAATATTTTGGGCATCAGATCGCGTATAACCTTCCAGAAAGCGATTTAAAGCCCGAAATCGAACAAGAATTGATACGTGCAAAAGATACACATATTTATACAGATCCCAAGTATGAAATACAATATTTCATTGGCTTGGTATTTGTTTGATGGTGGTGGTGACACAGGTGTCACATTTATCCCTGAAAATTAAAACTAAACTAGAAAACATAAAAATTAATCTAAACTAAACTAAGGATATTTCCGCGGAATGCCTCCGTGGTGCGCCACGTTTATAAGGGTCCTTGGCTAGACCCAAAGCCTGGTCATATGTTACCCAAGTGGGATGTTTTGCATCCCATGCTACACCGTCAGAGAGCATCATCCAAACTTGAGTCGATGACCTTCATGTAGTTGACCAGATCTTCATCTTCTACTCTTTTTTTTGGGTAAAGGGTTGCCCCGGTGATTCTATTAAAACAATCCCAATAAAGTACAAGTAGTGAGGATGAGTTCCACACTAATTCATATACAGGACATGCCCCACATATGTAAACCAAAAACAAAACCAAACATTCTAAGACAACCCACAACCTAGCCTACATTACACCATGAAACAAAGTAGGCAAGACCAAAACACGAAAAAACCAAAAAACGACTCAACCTCCATCATCAAAGATGAAATTGCCACAAACTGGCAACCCCTTGACTCGAATCACTACATGTCTAGCCATTGGAACCCTTTGTGGAGGAGTTGCTTGCCCGAGCTCCAGAAGATGAAGGATGTGTTCCCGAAGTCATAAATTCATTAGTTTCATTGTAGACTTCCTCGACCTCCTCCTCATCTGAATCCTGCTTGTCATTAGACTGCTTGGCCTTCTTCTCTATACGACCCACCGTACTACATCCCTGACCACCATCATCGTCCTTTAGGGTATCAAATGGGTTAGACGTTGATACCTGATTGTTCATCGGCTTCCTTAAGGACAAATTTGGTTTAGGGTTTACAACAGGCCTATACACTACCTTAGGTTTCTGATTTTTCATATGGAGACCTTGGTTAGTAGCTTTCTTCTTCTTGGCACCCACAACCTGAAAATCATCAATTTTCTTCCCAGAATCCCCACTCGAAACAACTTGATGGTTCTTTGGGCACGAGCTATCTTCATGACCAAACACGCAACAAGATGAACACCTTAAAGGCTCCCAATCATATTCGATTTTTACCTCCACCTTTGAATGACCATTACAATCTAAAGATGGGATAGCAACAGTAATACTCCTCTTTAACTCAGCCCCGGCTTGAATTTCAATGAGAGCTCTAGCATAACTGCTTCTTCCCCACGATTCAGCACACATTGTAGTAGTATACGAATCTAACATCTTAGGCACCCCTATCTTAGACGCGAGCAAACTAAGACCGTCCTCAGTATATGCTGCTAACGGCACATCATGCATCTTGACCCAAACTGGGATAGCTTTAATATCTTCCTTTACCAACTTGACAGAGGCCGACCACTCCTTTAAAATTATCGGGACATTTCTAATCATCCAAGGTCCATCCTCTACCATTTTATCCATCCCTTCCTTTGTTCTGAATTTAAAGAAAAAGAACCCGTTCGCATTCATCATTAGTCTAGAGAGACCATATTTAACCCAGTTGTTCTTTGCAAAATAATCCACCACTGGGAAAGCCAGACGTTTACCCAAAAAATATCCATACAAAGTGTTAGCATACCTATCAGAGACCTGTTTATCCGAAGACATTGGAATAACGACATCGGCTCCATCAACTGACTCACTAGATTCCATCATCCGAAAATTAACCTTTACATTCTCCTTTGTGTTATTCACTACTTTAGCAAATGATAAAGGTTCCGCAGCCCCAGAAAATCTTGAATTCGAGCTACCAGCCAATGGATTCGCAGCCTAGAAGACTTTGTACTCTCCTTATCAGCCGACAAATTCAGTCCATGGAAACCTGTTATTGGTGAGAACAAATTATCCAATTGAACCGGTGCCGAGACCTTAGTGAGTTCATCGATAATGTTTATACCACGTTTTGGCTGTATATTGTTCCCATCAACATCAAGTATACGATCCGCTATTTCTTTGAATGACAGTGGTGGCCTACCACCAGTTTTCGTGAGTTCATCCATTAAGAACCCTGACAAACCCTAGCAGCCGTCACAGAAATTCGTTCCAATCAGAAGTGTGTTGAATACGAACAGTGTGCAAACCCTAGTTTAAAGCTGCAATGAAACCCTAAACCAAGGCTGCCGCACTTCAAGAATCCACTCCTTACTTCAGCCCCTAATCAGATCACGAAAGCAAGAAACTGATCCCTTAGAGATGTCGGCCAACAATTATGTGAAAAGCCTGAAAAACCCTAGCCGCCAACCCTATTTCAAACAAAAGAAACCTGAAAAACCCTAGCACCCATCAAGAACAAAATCGATCAAGAAAGGATGAATCAGATGAGAGGGACTTCGGCGTCTTCTTCCATGTCTAGTATGACAAAGTCGGCTGGGAAGACGAAATTTTCGACTTTGACCAATAGATTTTCAGCGGCACCTTGTGGATATTTGACGGATCGGTCGGCAAGTTGTATGCTCATCTTTGTAGGGCTCGTTTTTCCTAGGCCGAGTCGTTTGAACATTGAGGCAGGTATGAGGTTTATGCTAGCCCCAAGATCGGCTAGTGCATTGCGAATGGGGGATTCCCCAATTAAGCAAGGAATCGTGAAGCTTCTAGGATCAATCTTCTTTTACGGGAGTTTGTTGAGTAGTAAGGCGGAGCATTCTTCGCCTAAGTTAACTAATTGCAATGATTCAATTTTCCTTTTATGAGTGAGGAAGTCCCTCAAAAATTTTGAATATTTAGGCATTTGAGTTAGGACTTCGATAAATGGAATATTAACATGCAATTGTTTTAATAAATTTTTGAACTTTGCGAATTGCTCATCGGTCTTTTGACGAATTAACCGACCGGGGTATGGAACAGGAGGAGCCTTAGTAGGCTCTTGAATTGGTGGAGAAGCCTTCGCTTGTTAGGGCGGAGTTGTGCTTCTTTTAGTTGGCGGTGATGGAGCCTCTTCGGAACCCATAGTGCGGTTTCTCAATGTTATGAGATGGACTTGTGCTTTCGGGTTGGTTTCGGTATTACTTAGTAACGCGCCTTGTGGTCTCTCGGAGAAATTCGGAGCTATTTGATTTAATTGTTTTTCAATGTTTTGTATACTAGCTTGTTGATTTCTAAAATTCGATTCTAATTTTGAAATCGATCCGAGTTTTTCTTTTCGGTGTCGGAGATGAGGCGAGATACAGTATCTTCAAGCCTTTCTCGTCCACCTTGATGTTGAGAGAAATTTTGTGACTCGACTCTTGGTTGTTGAAAGTTTGTTCGTTGGTTTAGATTTTGTTGGTTACTACTATTGTCGGGTTCTCTCCAACCAAGGTTAGGGTGGTTACGCCATCCTTGGTTATAGGTACCTGTTGGAGGACCCGACGACCTAGGTCTATTGTCAATGTAGTTTACCGACTTTGTTTGATCATCTACTTCTTTCATACAACTCCAATTTTCATGTGGCCCACCACGCCCCTCACAAACCATAACCGAGACCGATTTTGTCATTTCTAACTTTTTGATTTTTGAACAAAGGGCCTCGATTTGGGCTTGTAAAGAAGTGCTTTCATCAACCTTATGGGTGCCCGGGGCAATAGATTTATTGCCTTGGGAGTGTGCCACTGAAAATTGGTTTGAGCAATTTCCTCAATTTGATTGTATATTTCATTTGGGCGACGATTACCTAAAAGTCCCCCGGAGCTAGAATCAAGTGTTTGTCTTCTGTGTGGCAACAACCCATTGTAGAAAGTGGATACTTGTTGCCACACCTGTGACACCTGTGTCACCGCGACCATCGAACAAATACCAAGCCGATGAAATATTGTATTTCATACTTGGGATCTTGTATAAATATGTGTATCTTTTGCACATATCAATTCTTGTTCAATTTCAAACTTTATATCGCTTTCTGGAGAATTATACGCAAACTGGTGCGTAAACGTACTCAGTTTAAATGCGACAAATACTTCGGAACATCAACATATACTTAACATACCTTAAATAACCTTTACATAACTTAGAAATAAGTTTTGAAGGCTTTACAAACTACGAAAGTATGCCAATTTGAACTGTAACGAATATTCCGGAACATGTCCATAAGTTAAACATACCATAAATATCCTTTACATAGCTTATAAATAGGCTTTGAGGGGTTTGGTATGCTAAAACAAACTTTTGGATCATTTAGGGGCTAAAAGTGTCAAAAAGTGCACAAGTTTGCACTTTCGCGCATAACTTACGTTCTGAATACATCCGGACATCCAAAAATTTATGTAAGCATCATAATATTATGCCTTAGTTTTTGGGATGAGAAAAATCCATTCGTCGCGCAATTTGGATCGTTTTTCGCGCTTATGCGCATTCCGTCGTAATTAACCGAACATCGCGATCGTACGACTAAACGAGCCAACATCCGGCATATTTTAGAGCATGTTTCATGTCCACAATGTTTAGGCATCATCTTAGGGCCTTGAAAATGGCTTAACGAGCCTTAAACATGTCGAAAATGGCCTTAATACGCAACGGGGACTGAAATGAAAACGTTTGAAAGTGTTTGCTGAACAGGGGGACCCTAGCATGACATCTAGCCCCCTTGGCGTCACGCGAGGCCCCTTCTGATCAGCAAAAGCCATTTTGCAGCTTGTAACAGCCTTTCAAACACCCCAAAGGCCAATGCCACTTGTCAAAACCCTATGGTGGGGGTAAAATAAGCCACCACAACTTTGCGACAAGTGTACGGATTAGATCATGGCACGATATTCAAGAAACGATCCTAACGGTCTTGCTTTTCCTATAAATACCCCCCCCCCCCCCATTTTGGTTAAAACCCACAAAATCTGATCCAAAGCTCTAAGTTGAGGCCTTTGCTTCATACCATCGAGATTAGCTTTCGGGGACCCTTCGTAAGTGTTCTTTCGTTCTTTTATCGCTTTATAGTCCTAAAGTCAAACTATGTTTGACTTACTGCTTTGACCAGCCTATGGTCAACATGAAGTTCGTTTGAACTTCATAACGTGAGCGTGATCACGATGGTTATAGTCCCTAGTGACTACACCTACTGATCACCACGTTATCTAGGCTCAGTGACAAGTCCTAGTTTCGGCCAACATGCGCATTCTTGCGTATTTTGTAACCAAACTACTCATAGGTATCAAAACCGTTTGTTTTGATACCAAACCTGTTTTCTAAACCGTTTGTTTTGATACCAAACCTGTTTTCTAAACTTATATAGGGTCGTAAGGTAAGCGATCTAAACAATCGCTTATACTTTCGAACCTGACACATTTGGTCGATCATTAGGATCCGACCAAACACATTAGGTGACCATAGTTGTATAGGGAATAACCTTCCGAGGTTATACCTTATGGTCACGACGTTAGGCCTTCCAAACGCGCTTTACGCGAACGACGCGTTAAAGTAGCATAAGCTACCTAAACGGGTCGTAATGGGTCGTAAGCACTTGGGTTAGGTTTCATTTTAGAATGTAAGCTTTGTTAAACCATATTACACGAGTCTCTATGCTCGTTTGGTTTACGAACCCGCATACTATCCGATCCCCCGTTTTTGGTCCGGTATATTAACGTAGTTACCTATATTAGGTGCCGTTTGATATCCGTGATCTCTAGCATTATTTGGTTGTTATACAAGAAATTCAAAGCAATCTCAGGTGAGTACATAGAACCCCATCTTTTACATGTTTTCGAGGTGTTTATGTGAGTACATTGAACCCCTCTTTTACTGTTTTCCAAACTGTTTTGGGGTGAAACACATGTGCCTACTTGTTACTTTCGTGCTTTCCTGTTTTCACATCATATACTTGCTATGTTCATTAGTACATTTATAGTACATGATTTCATTACATTTATTGCTATGTATGCCCATTGTGTGCATACTTAGTACATCACTTTACAATACATTTCATGCTACGTACGCCCATTGTGTGCATACTTAGTACATTGTTTTACATTGCATTTCTGTTGCATATGCTCATCCAGCATATGAACACATTATACTACATTTTGAACCGTTGTAACCATTTGACTATGTGAACCGTCTTAACCCTTTGATTATATGAACCGTTTGTAACCATTGAACCGTGTGAACCAGTTGTATCTGTTGACATGATTTACATTTGACAATAGACATTTGACTATACATAAACATTTCTACAATTGTTAAACATTTTATCTTGATGGTTTGGTTTGAGTAAGTGATCTAAGTAACGAGGCGTGTGTAATATGATACAAGCATGGTGGATACGCCGCTGGTACTTCCTATATATAAGTGTTTGTATGGTATTACATATCGTAGCGTTATTTGAATCATTTCAATTTGAAACATATAACATTTTATACAAATAACACACTTTTCACAAGACATTGATTTACAAACAACTTATCTTATACAAACTCATTTTACATGGTTATTCATGTAACCTTACATTTTATTTATACATATCATCTGATCATACCGTTTTTCAAATGATTTACAAGACAAAGCAAATTACAAGGTTCATGACTAAATATTTTCTCAAACATAAGTCATGAATTCTGTTTTCACAAAACCTATGTATCTCACAGGCATTTTTATGCTGACGTACCTATTTTCACATGTGTTTTCAGGAGATGATGCATAGGACTTATCAAGACATACTTAGGCGGACCTGTGCCTTAGTGACTTAAAACGAGACAAGAACTTGTTAATTTATGTTATGTACTCTTTGGTTCTTGTTTAAAACAATGTAAACTTTCATGTTTGATTGATAAAACGAAACTTCAATTGCCATGGATTTGAAACAATAAATTCTGTTGCAACACTCCCCGACGTTTCCGCCACGTTTTGTATGTTCTTCGTGGTCGGGGTATGATAGAAAAGTTGGTATCAGAGCCAATGGTTATAGGGAATTAGGTTATTAGTAATGCTTTGACCTAGTCTATAACCTTCCTAGGACCCTAACGCGAGTTTACTTGCGTTTAGTCATAAAACAATACCGTCACCTATCCTTAGGTGACGACCACAACAAGAACATAAATTTCAAAGCCGCTTTAAAAACTAATCATCTCTTCTAGGATGATTGATTACTAGGTTTTGAACCCTCTGTTATAAGGTTTTGAACCCCTTTGAATTTTCAAAACTCTCGTCAAAGTTTTGGGTCCTAAATAGTGTGAACATGTGCAAACTGGAAGAGTGAGTGCCTGTACCCTGGGTTTTCTGTCTAAGGCTAGAGTGTTTATACAAATCCACATAATCGGACCAGTCACTCTTACCTGGGAACTCTTGGGGTGAGTGTCCACTTATAGACGAGCATGTCTTCACGACACACTATGAGGATCTATTTGCTTTGATTCAGCCTTTGTGTTGTTTGTTCGCTTCGTGGTTCAAACAAATGACCATCAACCATGATTATGGTCATTGTAACATCCTATTCTTACCCAATGCCATTTCATTTGTTTTCTTTCTTGTTTTCTCTTTCAGAATGCCTCCTCGACGCGAAAACCAGATAGCGACTGCCGAACTGGCAGAAATCATTGCGCATCAAATGGCTGCTCAATTCCCAAACCTCTTTGCTCAATGGAACCAAGCCAACAACAACAATCATGCCCCCTGCAACTTCAAGACGTTCAACTCGGCTAAGCCATCAAAGTTTTCTGGGTCTTAAGGAGCGACTACACTTCTGCAATGGTTCGAGAGTTTAGAGAGCACCTTCAGACATGTTCAATGTCCAAACGAGCGAAAGGTAGAATTCGCATCTA
This sequence comes from Helianthus annuus, assembly GCF_002127325.2. Lineage (NCBI taxonomy): Eukaryota > Viridiplantae > Streptophyta > Magnoliopsida > Asterales > Asteraceae > Helianthus > Helianthus annuus. The sequence goes on from NC_035437.2 coordinate 62,902,016, forward strand.
GCATCTTTGAGAAACGAGCTTTGACATGGTGGAATGGTGTGATGAGAGATAGGGGTGCCGATGTGGCACTGGCTCAAACATGGCAAGAGCTTCGAGCTCTGATGATGAAGGAATTCTGTCCTCGTCACGAGATCAGGGCCTTGGAAACGGAGTTCGACGATCTTAAGCAAGTTAGCGGTGAGCATCGAGCCTACACGGATCGTTATGAGGAGTTAAGTTTGTTGTGCCCGAATATGGTTACACCTTTGGATAAGGCAATCGAAAAGTACATTGATGGCCTCCCTGACTCAATACAAGACATTGTGACTGGTAGCAACCCTACTACAGTTAGACAGGCCATTGAGCTATCTGCAACCTTGACTGAATCAAAGATCAGGAAAGGTAAACTTTTCCGAAAAGATGACAAGAAACAGGTCGGGGAATCGAACCCAATCGTGGAATCAAAGACCATGGATGAACAGACTGAATCCCCTAAGAAGTCAAAGAAGCGGAAGGCTTCTCAGAACTTCGCCGTGGTCGCTCACAATGGTCAAGCTGTCCCCAACCAACCAGCTCAGCCCCCTGCTAGAAAACCATACAATGGAACTGCACCCTTGTGCAACCAATGTAGCCTCCATCATCACGCCAATGTACAGTGCCGCAAATGCCAAACTTGTGGACTTATAGGCCATACAGAAAGAGTCTGCCCAACTGCAGCTACGCCAAACCAAGCTGGCAACAATCCTACTCACGGTCGTTTTCTACCAGGCTCTTGTTTCAACTATGGCGAGATGGGTCATTTCCGAAGAAATTGCCCAAAGCTTGCTAATGCAAATCCAGCACAGGGATGAGCATCTGACTGACTAGAAGACAACATCGTTTAGAAATAATCACGTCTTATGTATTATTTTCTTTTGTTGTCAAGGTACAAGAAACAGTTGTTATCGTTGTTTATAAATAAATCTTTTATTTACATTACAATGTATTTCTGTGGTTGCACGTATAAACGACATATCCCTTACAATACCGACAATCAAGGAACCGTATTCCTTGAAGAACAAACTACCCCCAAAATTCTCCCATTCTATGATCTCTTGCGTCTTCCACGAAATTCCTAAGTACCCGTTTCTTCTAAGTAACACGAAGTACAAGGCGCAAGTTACAACACGTGACGAATACCCAAGGTACCACTATAAATCCTTAATAGGGTACCTAAGGATTTCCCGTAAGTCTTTAATTGTTGTATACCTTAATTCGAATGTGGTGATTCCTTGTAATCAAAAATCGAATTTTGGGAGATCTTCCTATCTTCTCAGATAGATCCTAGTGGGCATTGAGGCCCGTCGACAGGTTTCCATATCCGTATTCAATCGATAACAAGTTAATAAAAAAATTATAATCAAGTTAAACAAATTATGTGACTTTGTGCTTATGTGTTCCCTTATATGTTGTTATGTGACCCAAATTATGTTATCCAAATCCTTGTAGAATCTTCCATATCATTCGTATAAAGGATTCATAGTAGGATACCAAAGGTACTACGTAAAAATCCTCAATGGACTTCTACGTTACAGTTAAGTCCCTTGGATTATAAAGTACTACTTCATAATTAGACCCCTTGGTGGCCTAACTAAGAAGATCCAAAAATCTTCTAGGGATATCATGTGATGAAATAGCTGAAAGGACTCCTTGGTGGCCTAACTAAGAAGATCCCCTGTCGATCTAATTAAAAGGAACCGATGGAAGTCTAGTCACCCTCATCACAAGATTGCTATCCTTCCCCAAAACATTACAAAACAAACTGTGCGGACTGTGCAAGGGATTACGTAATTATGGATGCATACATATTTATGGAATTTAGTGCACAGAAATCACAGCAAGTTCTGTCATGTGTATAGAGTTAACCCTATTCATTTCCAACTCTGATGAAGCAACCGTTGAAAATGACTCCGTTAGTTCATTTTCATTTCTGAAGATTTATCCGTTGAGGAAATGAATATCCATTGTGTAATCCTTCATTTCCAACTCTGAGGAAGCAACCGTTGAAAATGACTCCGTTAGTTCATTTTCGTTTCTGAAGATTTATCCGTTGAGGAAATGAATATCCGTTGTGTAATCCTTCATTTCCAACTCTGATGAAGCAACCGTTGAAAATGACTCCGTTAGTTCATTTTCGTTTCTGAAGATTTATCCGTTGAGGAAATGAATATCCGTTGTGTAATCCTTCATTTCCAACTCTGAGGAAGCAACTGTTGAAAATGACTCCATTAGTTCATTTTCGTTTCTGAAGATTTACCCGTTGAGGAAATGAATATCCGTTGTATAATCCTTCATTTCTAACTCTGAGGAAGCAACCGTTGAAAATGACTCCGTTAGTTCATTTTCGTTTCTGAAGATTTACCCGTTGAGGAAATGAATATCCGTTTTATAATCTTTCATTTCCAACTCTGATGAAGCAACCGTTGAAAATGACTCCGTTAGTGCATTTTCATTTCTGAAGATTTATCCGTTGAGGAAATCAATGTCCATTGTGTATTCCTTCATTTCCATTTCCGATGAAGCAACCATTGAAAATGACTCCGTCTGTTCATTTTTCGCTTCTGAAGATTTGTCCGTTGAGGAAATGAACATCTGTTTGCTTATTCCGTCATTTCCATTTCTGAAGAATACTCGTTGAGGAAAATAACTCCGTCTGTTCATTTTCGTTTCTGAAGAATGACCGTCAAGGAAATGACAGGATATTGCCTTGCATATCGCTGATGGTTATTTGGCAAAGTCACAAATAGACTCCTACGAATAAATTTCGGGACGAAATTTCCTAAAGTAGGGGAGACTGTGACACCTGTGTCACCGCGACCATCAAACAAATACCAAGCCGATGAAATATTGTATTTCCTACTTGGGATCTTGTATAAATATGTGTATCTTTTGCACATATCAATTCTTGTTCAATTTCAAACTTTATATCGCTTTCTGGAGAATTATACGCAAACTGGTGCGTAAACGTACTCAGTTTAAATGCGACAAATACTCCGGAACATCAACATATACTTAACATACCTTAAATAACCTTTACATAACTTAGAAATAAGTTTTGAAGGCTTTGGTATGGCAAAAACAAGTTAATTCGCTTACAGGGACTAAACTTGACAAACTGCGAAAGTATGCCAATTTGAACTGTAACGAACATTCTGGAACATGTCCATAAGTTAAACATACCATAAATATCCTTTGCATAGCTTATAAATAGGCTTTGAGGGGTTTGGTATGCTAAAACAAACTTTTGGATCATTCAGGGGCTAAAAGTGTCAAAAAGTGCACAAGTTTGCACTTTCGCGCATAACTTACGTTCTGAATACATCCGGACATCCAAAAATTTATGTAAGCATCATAATATTATGCCTTAGTTTTTGGGATGAGAAAAATCCATTCGTCGCGCAATTTGGATCGTTTTTCGCGCTTATGCGCATTCCGTCGTAATTAACCGAACATCGCGATCGTACGAATAAACGAGCCAACATCCAGCATATTTTAGAGCATGTTTCATGTCCACAATGTTTAGGCATCATCTTAGGGCCTTGAAAATGGCTTAACAAGCCTTAAACATGTCGAAAATGGCCTTAATACGCAACGGGGACTGAAATGAAAACGTTTGAAAGTGTTTGCTGAACACGGGGACCCTAGCGTGACACCTAGCCCCTTTGGCGTCACGCGAGGCCCCTTCTGATCAGCAAAAGCCATTTTTCAGCTTGTAAAAGCCTTTCAAACACCCCAAAGGCTAATGCCACTTGTCAAAACCCTATGGTGGGGGCAAAATAAGCCACCACAACTTTGCGACAAGTGTACGGATTAGATCATGGCACGATATTCAAGAAACGATCCTAACCGTCTTGCTTTTCCTATAAATACCCCCCCCCCCCCATTTTGGTTAAAACCCACAAAATCTGATCCAAAGCTCTAAGTTGAGGCCTTTGCTTCATACCTGAGCTCCTGGATCGAGATTAGCTTTCGGGGACCCTTCGTAAGTGTTCTTTCGTTCTTTTATCGCTTTATAGTCCTAAAGGCAAACTATGTTTGACTTTCTGCTTTGACCAGCCTATGGTCAACATGAAGTTCGTTTGAACTTCATAAAGTGAGCGTGATCACGATGGTTATAGTCCCTAGTGACTACACCTACTGATCACCACGTTATCTAGGCTCAGTGATGAGTCGTAGTTTCGGCCAACATGCGCATTCTTGCGTATTTTGTAACCAAACTACTCATAGGTATCAAAACCGTTTGTTTTGATACCAAACCTGTTTACTAAACTTAGTTAAGCATGTTTTAACATGCTTAGCTCGTCACTTTTAGTTTAGTGCTTATATAGGGTCGTAAGGTAAGCGATCTAAACAATCGCTTATACTTTCGAACCCGACCCATTTAGTCGATCATTAGGATCCGACCAAACACATTAGGTGACCATAGTTGTATAGGGAATAACCTTCCGAGGTTATACCTTATGGTCACGACGTTAGGCGTTCCGAACGCGTTTTACGCGAACGACGCGTTAAAGTAGCATAAGCAACCTAAACGGGTCGTAATGGGTCGTAAGCACTTGGGTTAGGTTTCATTTTAGAATGTAGGCTTTGTTAAACCATATTACACGAGTCTCTATACTCGTTTGGTTTACGAACCCGCATACTATCCGATCCCCCGTTTTAGGTCCGGTACATTAACGTAGTTACCTATATTAGGTTCCGTTTGATATCCGTGATCTCTAGCATTATTTGGTTGTTATACAAGAACTTCAAAGCAATCTCAGGTGAGTACATAGAACCCCATCTTTTACATGTTTTCGAGGTGTTTATGTGAGTACATTGAACCCCTCTTTTACTGTTTTCCAAACTGTTTTAGGGTGAAACACATGTGCCTACTTGTTACTTTCGTGCTTTCCTGTTTTCACATCATATACTTGCTATGTTTATTAGTACATTTATAGTACATGATTTCATTACATTTATTGCTATGTATGACCATTGTGTGCATACTTAGTACATAACTTTACAATACATTCATGCTACGTACGCCCATTGTGTGCATACATAGTACATTGTTTTACATTGCATTTCTGTTGCATATGCTCATCCAGCATGTGAACACATTATACTACATTTTGAACCGTTGTATCCATTTAAATATGTGAACCGTCTTAACCCTTTGATTATATGAACCGTTTGTAACCATTGAACCGTGTGAACCAGTTGTATCTGTTGACATGATTTACATTTGACAATAGACATTTGACTATACATAAACATTTCTACAATTGTTAAACATTTTATCTTGATGGTTTGGTTGAGCAAGTGATCTAAGTAACGAGGCGTATGTAATATGATACAAGGATGGTGGATACGCCGCTGGTACTTCCTATATATAAGTGTTTGTATGGTATTACATATCGTAGCGTTATTTGAATCATTTCAATTTGAGACATATAACATTTTATACAAATAACACACTTTTCACAAGACATTGATTTACAAACAACTTATCTTATACAAACTCATTTTATATGGTTATTCATGTAACCTTACATTTTATTTATACATATCATCTGATCTTACCATTTTTCAAATGATTTACAAGACAAAGCAAATTACAAGGTTCATGACTAAACATTTTCTCAAACATAAGTCATGAATTCTGTTTTCACAAAACCTATGTATCTCACAGGCATTTTTATGCTGACGTACCTATTTTCACATGTGTTTTCAGGAGATGATGCATAGGACTGATCAAGACATACTTAGGCGGACCTGTGCCTTCGTGACTTAAAACGAGACAAGAACTAGTTAATTTATGTTATGTACTCTTTGGTTCTTGTTTAAAACAATGTAAACTTTCATGTTTGATTAATAAAACGAAACTTCAATTGCCATGGATTTGAAACAATAAATTCTGTTGCAACACTCCCCGACGTTTCCGCCACGTTTTGTATGTTCTTCGTGGTCGGGGTGTGAGAACACCGCAAGACCGTGATGAGGACACTTTCTTATTAGCTCCTTGAACCTTTCTCAAGTTTCATATAAGGATTCCCCGTCCTCTTGTGAATATGTATTAATTTCAGTCATTAATTTAGCCGTTTTAGCAGGAGGGAAATACTTATATAGAAACTTTTGGGCTAGTTCATCCCAGGTGTTTACCGAGCCAACTGGGAGGGCGTTAAGCCAAGCCTTAGCTCGGTCTTTTAGTGAAAATGGAAATATTCGAAGGCGGATGGCGTCGTTTGATGCTCCATTGATCCAAAAGTTGTCACATATTTCTAAAAAATTAGTAATATGTAGATGGGGATCCTCGTCCGCAAGCCCATGGAAGGTTGCGGAGTTTTGAAGCATCTGTATCAAATGTGGCCGAAGTTCGAAGTTATTGGCTTCGACATTCGGCGCATTGATAGCGGCCCCTAGATTACCTACGGTGGGTCGTAGGTAATCCATGAGGGTACGTTGGTCTGCCATTGGAAGTGGGTTCCCCGAAACCTTCTCTTGGTTTTTAGCTTTGAGTCTCTTTCGTAGAAAGCGTTCGGGTTCGTCTAGGGGTTCTTTTACGTCTCTACTGGAACTGGAGCTCATACACTACGTGGAGAATGCAAATGTGGTGCCTGAGTTCCAAGTCCTGCAATCAAAACAGAAAAGAATGTTGGTCAGAAGGTTCACCACGGCCCCGTGCTCAGATGAACACGGCCGGTGGTCGGGGATACAATGATTGTTTTCCGCATCCCTGTTACTGGGGAGTTGGACACGGCCCCGTGTTGCACCGACACGGCCCCGTGCTCAGCTCTCTGTAACTCGGAAAATAAAAACTGCCAGTGACAATGCTGGGCACGGCCTGTGTCCGACCAGGCACGGCCCATGCTGAGCTCTGCAGAAACTTAAAATTTAAGAAAATCCTAAAAAGAAAAGAAAAATTTAGAAAAAAAAACGATTAGGCCGTTGATTCCTAACTTTCTTAACATCCTTGTGTCCCCAGCAACGGCGCCAAAAACTTGATGTGCGTGAAGTGTGTTATATTTTTGGTGTATATTTTAAGCCCTTTTACACTTTTTAGCCAAGTTTTAAATTTATAAAGCACGATATTTACTAACACTAAACACACATATGGGCAAGTGCACCCATCGTGGACGTAGTATAGTGTTGGTAAGATACCAAGGTCATCCAAGGACACAAGAGCTTTTAGTACAGGTTTATCCTCAACGTCTAATCAAATCAAAAGTTTGAAAAAGGTTTTTAAACTAGAAAAATAAAACTAACTAAAATGCTGAGAATAAAAATAAAAGTAAAAACAGATAGACAAGATGAATCACTTGGATCTGACTCGTGTGTAGTGTAACCTTTGATTATTTCCGCACTTTTGCACTTGTTTAAGAGATTATCTTAGTTATTGTAGTAGGCCCCACTTTTGAAGGTGATGTTACCCTCAACCCTGTAGTTTAAGTCAGCAAGGATACAATCCTAAAGGGTCGGATTATTGAAAGATAATTAATTAAGTTATTAATGCAAAATGTGGTAGGCCCCTCTTTTGAAGGTGACGTTACCCTCGGCTAAGTAGTCTGAGTCAGCAGGGATACAGTCCTAAGTAGCCGGGTTAAAGTTTTAAAAGTAGTTTAACTTATGAGGGGATCAAAGAGTTTGGACCCCCGCCATCCAATACCGGTGGGTATGAAGGAGGTCCTACTAAATTTGACCCAGGTCCTTTGCAAGATCTATACACTGAACAATGGCAAGACTCTTACCAAACCGTTCCCTTAACCCCCGACCAGGTAGCCAACATATCTGCATATAGATCGTGGAGATATGAATGGTGAAAATCTTTTATTTTATATAGACAATAAAATAATGCCAAGACACCACGGACAAACGATAAGGAAGTATCACCTTCAACATAAGAAACTAGTTATTAAAGTCATTAATACATAACCAATTAAAAAGTGCGAAAAGATTAAAAATAAAAAGTATTACGCTTAGCACTTGTCTTCACCAAGTATGTAAGAGACTTAGGCAAACATGGCCTTTGATTGTCAAGAACTCTTACGATCAATCTTGGATCCCGAGACTACTCACACACTCTATGATGGACAATGGATGATGGTGGTGGATGATGGTGTTGTGATGGTGGTGGGTGAAGTGTAAGGGAGGTGGTGTGCCAAGGGATAGTTGCAAGTGATCCAAGCACTCCTATTTATAGGCTGAACAAAAGCTCGGGCACGGCCCCGTGTCCATTGGGCACGGCCCCGTGTCCATCCTCCTCTTTTTCTTCATTAATTGCAGTTTCTCTGCATTACTTGACCACGCCCCCGTGTCCGCTGAGCACGACCCCGTGTGCAGAAGCGTATCTGTACTATCAAGATTTTCCTGGATTCTGTGAATCTTATAGTTGACCACGACCCCGTGGTGGGCGATAGAAGCTTCTACAACTTTGTCTTTTCTGCTGACACTTGGGCACGCCCCCATGCTCACTGAGCACGGGGCGTGTTCAGTCTTCGGTTCTCTTGTTTTGCTTGGGAAGATGCTGTCGGGGAGGTCGGGCATGCCACGTTTGTTCCTTTTCTTGTATTTATGTTAGATTTAGCTGCCTTTTTGTTTCTTTTGTTTATTTGAGCTCATTTAATCCTGAAAATACAAAAGGAAGACAAAAACACACTTTTTCCAACATTAGTACTAAAAAGGGTTAGTTTTATGACAGAATTGATGTAATTTATATGTTGCATTTTGTGCACATCAGAATCACTCTAGATAGATCGTGGAACCTTCGAGTATATCCAGTAATGTCAGCACCTTCCATGGTCAAGTGCCAGAATTCAGTCTCCCTTTGGGGTTCAGCACGAGAGCAATACTTCTCTCTCATTTTCTCCTTCAGCTCATCCCAAGACATGCCATACGCAGCATCATCACCCAGAGTTTGGACTTGCAAATTCCACCAAGTCAAAGCTTCATCAACAAACAACCCCGTAGCAAAACTGACTTGCTGATCCACGGTACATTTGCTCATACGGATAGTAGCATCAGTCTTCTCCGTCCAGTGTATAAATGCCACTGCGCCTCTAGTGCCGTCGTAGTTTAGTGGTTTGCAGTCGAGAAACTGCTTGAAAGTGCAGCCTTAAGCCGTGTTTCCTCCAGATGAATCTCCATTCCCATTACGTCTAGCATTGCTTGGTCCTCCACTGTGCTCAGTACGGTTCGCCTCGTACTGGGCGTAGCTGCGGAGATCCTTTCTTCCAGTAGGGCGTCCAGCTCTTCAACAGTCCTTAGCAGTGGGGGAGGAGGAGGTTGAACACGAGCATTCACAGCTCTTCTGGGTGCCATGTTCTGACAGAACACAACACAATAGGGTTAAACATTTGTTTGATATCGTCATGCGAGACAGTAGTAGTATATATATATACAGGCATATACCACATAAGTGACATCAAACAATCCGCCAAACGTATCAATTCATACAACAACAAGCATGCATAAATAGATAAATACTATTGTGTCATAAGATATTCACATTGGCGGTTCTTGTCTTTATACCCTAAGTCGTTACTCCAAAAGAGTATTTAATAAGCTTGGGGAAAGGGTGTTCACGTTTGACCCTTTTCTTGCACTGAAGGGATCTATACGTGACAAGACTTGCTGTGGTTTCTGTGCACTGAATTCCATAATTATGTATGCATCCACAATTACGTAACTCCTTGCACAGTTCGCACAGTTCGTTTCATCCTCGTATCACTTCCTTCAGATAGGTCACTGCTTTCAGGTAAAGTCACGAGTACCTGAGTTATTCTATTTCTAGTATATGTAAGTATCAATTATCGCACATAATCGCAAGTAATTCTTAATCACAGACAAGTGCTACTCCAGTGCACCCTAAGTCTGGCAGTGTCTTTTCTTGACTCTTTGTAAACAGTTTCAGGTAGTGGATGTCGCAGAAAGTTTTATGCAATGAAAACTTTTTGAAAAATTGTTTTTGTGAAAGGATCCTAAAGATTGTAGTCTAGACTCGAGAAGGAATCCTGGTTCACTACAATCGCAGCTCTGATACCAATCTGTCACACCCCTTTCTAAGGCGGAAGCACGAGGTGTGATCATGAAAGGTTTTCATTGCATACGATTGGTAAACATACTACATGCTCGTAAAAATAACTTCAAATGCCAAACATTACATAACTGCAATCATAGTTTAAGTGTTTACATCAAAAGACAGCATATTGTCTGAAAGTTTACAACTTTATTCAAAGATAAAACATAAGCAACATCCACGAGCAAGAGTACGACCATGCGCACATCCACTTTAGTTACCTGAAATACATGTGAGTTTTTGGAAAAACGTCAACATAATGTTGGTGTGAATTCATGCAGTTCTTGTATTGAACGTTTGTATACTTTGTATGAAAAACATGGTATGTATCTTGTATAAATCAAGTATTTCTGTATGTATCAAGTTGTTAATGGGTTGCAAGGCTATTAACATGTGACATGACATAGGAAGCATCCAAACCATAGGCATTTTTCTAGTTGTCGATTCACGACTGAGACACAAAAGCACTACTCGGTACTAGTTTTCACCAAGAGTGTGGCTGCCCGAAAACCCATTAGATCTAACCTTTTGTTCTGCAGTCTTAGTATGTACACGATTAATGTTGCTTATGGTACCCTATTCGTGACACGATTTCTCGTATCATTCTTCAATTCTTGTATCCATCATACTATTTGTAAACATTGTAACATTTGTAACATGTATTTCATCCCCGAAGTTATAAAACTAAAAACAGTTAAAAGAAAAGGGGGAGCATGAACTCACAACTTTGCGTTCCTTGGGCCGTAAACTTCACCGGTTTTTGCTTATCTAGCGTCGTGACCTAAACGTGTTTTATTAACGTTAGTCACTAGACTTGTATCACACAAGTACAAGTCACCATCTTTTATGTATTTGTTCTTGTGTTAAAAATAATTTATATTTTTAACTATGTGTCTTACTTATATTATTTTCTCAACAATAAATATAAGTATCTTGTATTTGTCACCCGAATTATGTATTTTGTCCAAAACTTCATTTCATGATCATAACTTGTCCAAGTTATTTATTCTATGAAGAAATATAATTTCATAATAATATTCTCTTGTATTTGTCTAAGCATGTTGTATGTGTATTTTTGTATTTTCATTCCTTAGGAGTATTTAGTGTATTTTCAAGTCCTAATACACTATTACATGTAATTCATACTACATACACTTAGCACAAAATTTGGTGATCAATAAATATATACATTTTTCTCAAAAATATACATACTTAATGTCAATTTTAATCTTGAAGAAGTCATCATTCCTTAACACAAAAATTAGGGAAACCTTGGTAAATATTTTTAGATACATTTTTAGGGAATAAGTTTCTCAAAAACTTATATTTTTCTAAGTGTCAAAATTTATAAAAATTTTGACATAGTTTCCACTAAAGATGGAGGTTTCCCATGTTTTCAAGACATGTGTTTATTTTCTTTTAAATCATCATCAAACATCAACAACTCATACAACACTTACCGAGTGTCAAAATCAAGTAAATTAGACTACATCATGAACTTGAAGTTTTTGTAAAAACTTGTAGTAACTTACCATGTTATTTAGTAGGTTTAATTACCCTTAAAAACATGGTTGTTTTTTTGTAAATCTCATTCTTGAAGGATTTAGTCATTTACAACTTGTAAGATGATTTTCGTAAAAATATTTCTTTTGTATTTTTCTTGTTTCATAAGTGTTTATACACTTGGTTTCCTAATAAAAATAGTGTTGGTTTAGGTAAAAAACCAAGATCCTTTAAAAATCATATTTTAAACTTGGTTTTCTTGGAAAATCATTCATAAATCTTGGATTTATAAGTTTACTAGCTCATTTTGTTTATTACTTTTCAAGAAATCATTTTGTTTTCAAGTTCATGTCTATGTATGAGGATGATCTTCTTGTGTTAACACATAATCATCCTCTAACTTGCTAGATCAAGTGTTCAATCATAATCTAGCAAGCTCCATGTAGTGCTCAACAACAATATTTCTAGTAATCAACAAGCAAACATCATACATATACTAAACAACACTATTTTAACACTATTTCATCATATTTCATCTTATGTTTCAAGATTCAAGTTCAAGTCTTTTAGTGTTCTTATGATTTCAACATAATACATCTTTTAACCACTTAAATATGAAGTAAACAAGGGTGTTCAATAATCTTACAACTAGCTTAAAGCTAGGGAAGAACAAGATGAAGATCAAGTGGATAAAAGCTTGTGATGGAGGTCCTTCAAGATCTGAGTCTACCAAACCTTCAAATACGGATTCTTACACCTTGAGTATACTTGAGAATGGATGAACTTGCAAGGAAAATGGTGGTGGTGTGTGGGGATAGGGTCGGCCAAGAGGGGGGGTAAGAAGAGAGTGGGTGGTGTTGTGATGTAGGATGATGAAAATGCTTACTTATAATATTCCTATCCTTAATAACCATTGGATTATATGTCTCTCAAAGTACCACCAAATCTCTTACAAGATTATAGGAGATTACATGAATCTTAATAAGATTTGAGGAGATCAAGGTGGTGGGGACCACCTTGGGCCGTAAATTAGAGAGGGGGGAGGGGGGTCTTGTGTAACTTTGATGGTAACTAGATAATTAGTGGAGGTTAAGTGTAAAATATCTAGGGTATTCGGGGCCCATAACTAGCCAAGAAATAATTAAACAATGTTTCTAGCAATATTTTAGTGTTCCGGGTAATGTCCGGTTGTTCGGTTAAATACCGGCTAGTTAAAGTGCTAAATTGCACAGTTTAGTGACTTTTAAGTACCCTTTTGTGACATTTTTAATTCTCGACACTTAGGGAAGTATTCTGGATGATAAAACATGAATTCTGCATAATGTTTTGAGGTTATAAAGTTAATTATAGCTGAATTCTGTAAAATTCTGCACTTAAAGTGCGTTTCGGGTGCTTTTTAGTGCGTATTTTAGCTTCCGGAAAGTCTATATGTTAACCCTTGTATGTACTCTTGGGTTTTAATGTATTCTTGACGTTGGACCTACACTTAGGCCCCAATTCTATTGTCTGACTGTTTTCTGCAGAATTGTTGACACAATGTGTCTTACCGGTGATTTTACTAGTATTTCTTTCGCAACGCTATTCATTAATGCATAAAGCAATATTTTGTAGCATAAAATGTGCATGAATTCACTTGTATAGTATGTAATTAGACAATGTTGACATTTAAGCACATAATTGCAGTCATTAAATAAAAATCAAAATGTACGGAAATTACCGGTTGGGTGCCAGTTGTCACATAACCTACGTAAATGCCTAGCAAACAAGGAACTGCAGGTTCCCCTCGAAGACTTGCAAATAAATGAAGCTTTACACTTCATGGAGAAACCGGTCGAAATCATGGATCAAGGTGTCAAGCGATTAAGGCGCAACAAAATCTCCATCGTCAAGGTTCAATGGGAAGGAAAGCGTGGCGCTGAATTCACTTGGGAGCTCGAAAGTGAGATGAAGACCAAGTATCCGCAGCTCTTCGAGCAGTCTTCATCTTAGATTTCAGGGACGAAATCTCCTACAGGAGGGGAGACTGTAACGGTTGCGTCCCTGAACTTTTAGCTATTATCAATTTTAGCCCCTATACTATGTGATTCTTGATACTTTTGATACTTGTGAATCTTTAAGCTATGATACTTGAAACTAAATGATACTTGATTCTATGAGGCTAGATTCTTGAAACTTGATTTTAATACTAGATTCTTGATGCTTAACTCGAGACACTTGATTTTTAATACTATGATACTTGATTCTAGAAACTTGATTCTTGATATTTAACACTATGAGAGTTGATTCTTGATACTTGATTCTTGAGGCTTGATTCTTGATACTTGATACTTGATACTTGATACTTGGAAACCAGATTCTTGATTCTTGATACTTGATACTTGGTGCTTGACTCTTGAGACTCGTGAAACTTGAGACTTGGTTGAACGAGAGACTGGAGACTTGTCACTGGCGGAAGTTATGAAACTTGGAAACTTGGAAACTTTGTGTTAATGATATAATCTAGTTATATAATACTATTACATAATAATACGCAATGCAACGCTTAATCTAACTCACAAAACGAACCAAAGACGGAAAGTGGAAAGGATGGGATTGACCGAATGGCAATCCGATTGGATGACCATCCGATCGAAGGGCCACTCGATCGAACTGCCATCCGATCCAAACGCCACACCACCTTACCTTCTTTCTTGCACTATAAATAGGACCTGTCACATCATTCATCACTGATGTGACAGCCTCCTTTGACCAGACGCACGCTCTCTCACTTTTCTTCCATTTCTCGGCGATTTCGGTATGTTTTACACTAGATTCTTGTACAACTTTGATCTATACACGATTCTCTACATGATTCTCCTTTGAAATCACCCATTTCACCGTGAAATCTCTCAGATTTGAGCTCTTGAGGGTGACGTCATCATGGCGGTTTGTACAAGCAGTTGTGTGATGTCATTCCAGTCAAGATCTAGCTCAGATATAAGGAATTTCATGTGTTATTACACCTAATCCTTGCTAAATCTAGACTTTTCAGCTGAAACTCATGTTTCCTTCCTCTTCTCTTACACTTTTACTTAAAACGGTGGAATCCGGATCTAAAACGAACTGTAGGATTGATGAGTAGTCTGGAGTCGGCTTAGTAATGACTCATCGCCGGAAAAGATGGCCGGAGTACAGATTCTGACATGAACACCATCAAGAACAGACACCTGAATGGACGGGGTGATTCCCATCCGATCAGGCAGGCTGAGCTTTGACGTGTTTACAGTGGTCTCAATACGTACCATGACGTCACCGTTAAACTAGAAACTTATAAATTTTACAAGGTTGCAAAAGGAACGAGGTCACCTCAATCGAATGGCAATCCGATCGGACGATCAAAGTGGCAATGTGACCTATAACCTTCAAACACTTGAACTATTTTTGAATCAGAAACTTTGAACTTTGAAACTTGCACACGAAGGGTCATTCGACCGAACGGCCATCCGATCGGATGACAATCCGATCGAAAAACCTGTTTTGAACACTTGGTGTTAAGGTTAATCATTTGGAAACTTAATCTTGGATCGAATGACCATTCGATCGAATGGCCATCCGTACGGATGACCATCCGATCAGATGGCGATCCGTCTGAAGCACATATGTTATCCGACCGGATGGCCATCCGATCAGGTGACTGATCCAACACTTTGCAAATTCTTGTTATTCTGTCTGACACTTATCTATGGTACTCTAATCAGGCTAATTCTAAAGAGCTCCCTTTGATCCAATAACAGTTTACTGTTAAGCAATACTCGATCCCTTTTCATTTTAAACTTTTGGGATGCAACATGTATTCTGTGAAACTTGAAACTAGAAAATTTTGAATCTAAACTCTATCCTCTGTGAATGTGAAACTTGATACTTGTGATTCTTGATTCTTGATTCTTTATGCTATGTGAACGTTTAATCCCTGTGTGTAGCTCCGCCTTAACAATAGTAGCGCTATAGGAAGATGCACCTCCACATTATTTTTGGGGGTATTGTTAGGAGGATTCTAGTTTTCCTTGAGTCTTGGGAAAACACCTAAAGCATCGGGACACTTGGGCTATCACTTAGACTGCGAACACAAGCATGGCTGAAACTATTTTTATCATTTACATGATGGATATGAGTTCTTTTGAATCTATATACTTACTCAAACTTGTATACTCACTAGTACGTTTTTGTACAGACTTTATTTTAATACATGTTGCAGGCTGATAGGTTGCTGGAAACAAGCTAGGATTGATGCTTAGAAACTCGCCAAGTTTAATCTATCAAACTTGAAACAATGTTTTGTTACTGTATTTGATACTCAGTTCTGTGTTTGATGATTTAGACAATGTTATCATGAAACTTGATTAATCTATTTTGAAACTATTAGTGTTATGGAAACTCATGAGCAATCTGAACGCTTAGTGTCGCGCCCCGATGTTTCCGCCATCGGTTGGGGTGAGACGGAAAACGTATATACCTAAAAATTTCTATACGAAGGTACTGTTCATAACACTAGGCGTCGAAAAGTTTGGGGGGGGGGTGGGCGCCCCCTCCCGCCCCAAGGAAGCTGCGCCCATGCCTTGGAGGATGCCCCTTCAAGGTAAAATCACTGGAAATGGAGGATGATCCTACCCCACCATATTATTATTTTTTTAAATTTATCTACCTTTTTTAAAAAACCGAACATTACATAAGTTAAGAAAATAAATTCATTAGTATTAAAAAACCAAACATTACATAAGTTTAATTTCTTTCTTTTATCGTCAGTCGGGTGCGGAATAGTTTTGACGATTGTTAAGTACGTTGGGTATATTCCATCCGCAAGGTAGTAACCCCGCCTGTATTATTCCACCCCTGAAACCGTAAAACTCGTGTCTGAACCTGTAAATGCCACTACATCGTCAAATATTTGTGACTGGTAGATGATGTTAAGGTCATTAAGTGAACTAGGTAGACCAAAAAAAATGTCAGATCCAGAGATCCTGTGATGCAACAACCACTAGAACTATAGTTGGATGACCATGATCTCCCTGAGTATACTGACATTGCCAAGCAGTAGGGCAGTTCTGCCACAGCCAGTACATGCAATCAATGCTCCCGAGCATTCCTGGAAAACCATGTCTTTGTTCGTGTGCTTGATATAATTTTTGAACGTCGTTTGCGTTTGGTTTCCGCATGCATTTCTTGTTATATAACTTCACAACCCATTCGCAAAGCTTGTGCAAACATTCACGTGCGGTTCTTTCGGACATCCTTAAATACTCGTCCAACGAATCGGGTGCGTACCCATATGCCAGTTGGCGAATGGCCGACGTACATTTTTGTAAAGTCGTGAATCCCCTTGGGCCCCTAGCGTCGTATCGCGGTGTAAAAAATGGATCAGACTGGGCCAAGTCGTCTGCGATACGTAAAAAAAAGTCGACGTCTCATTGGAACCGACGTCGAAACATCTCGTCCGTGTACATAGGTTCGTCGGCAAAATAATCGGCCACTAATTTATCATGGGCGGCCATATATTAAAAACGAAAAATAAATTAAATTCATTATTAAATTTAAATAAACATACTCTAAACAAATTAAATTACCTTCTTTGTCTCGGTTTAAGGCGACTCTCCTAGTTTGTCGTTGTGACGATGTTTCAGACTCTTCATCCTCCTCCATGGACATCTGAGCTGCGTACATAATGACTTTTGCAAAAAAATGCTTCGTTCTCACCCGAAGATGATGAATAGCACGTTGAAGAAGAAGATGAAGAAGATGAAGACATGGCTAATTTTTATAAAAGTATTAAAGTTGAGAGAGAGATGGGGTTGAAGTGGTTAAAAAATGGGGTGTTGGGGTTGTATTTATAAAAAAAATTAATGAATTTTAGGTATTTTTTTAAAAATAGCCGTTACCATGATTTAGTTTTTTTTTCTTTTGAAACGCTGAACTAGCCGTTATGCCCTTTTTTTGTCTTTTTCTGGCCCGGCACAAACGTCTCCAAGGAGACGGAGAGGACGACGCACAGGGGGGAACGGTGTTAGGGGCGGCGTCGGTCCAGGCCGGTCCAAGGCCGACCCCATACCGTATAGCCTAAGAAAAACTATAGTGAAGACTGAGGATATGACCAATTTAGTGGGGAACAAGATGCACATTTAGTAAAACACTAAAAATCATGAGGAAGAGTTCACTTAACGCAACCCATAAATAATAAATTTTAAGCTTTTTAGAAAACACAAAAGCTTGATTGTTTAGTATAACTTGCAAAGTTAATATAGTTTTATGAAAATATGTACTTCATTTGTTAGTTGCATGAATTCATATGTAGATGCTTTATTTATGGCGGCCCGTTCAAAACCTTTAATGAATATTATTGATATAAGGGGAAATTTGGGGCTCCTATCTTTAACACCCGTCTATTAGCGTAGGCAGGAGATACGACATCATGATTTTTTTTTGGCGTTGTTCATTATCAATATGTCACACCCCCAAAATCCCACACGCGGAGTACCACCGCTTGGGAGCGCGCCATGACCAGGATCAAGCCATCAATCATATCAAACGTAGCATTTAATAATAATCTTAGACATAATTGATGTTCAAAACCAAACACTGTTTATGTAGCGGAAGCATTAAATGTAAAACCCATAACATAAGTATCAATGTGTGAATGTAAAAGTGTTTAATAAGCATTCACATGTTCTTGTCCACAACGACCCGCTTCTCCTCTGGTGCAAGCTCCAAGTATACCTAAGGTCCTGCAAGGCATGCAGCAAATAATCAACAAACTAGTTGAGCGAGTTCACAGAAAGTAAGTTCATAACATAGTGCATAAGTTTAGCTAGTGGGGGCTTCCCATACTAGTGAATACTAAAGGTGGGGGCTTCCCAAACCTTGTGTTTATATTATCGGTGGGGGCTTCCCACGTTTATCCTTACTAATGAGGGCTTCTCATCAGTGGTACTTACTAGACTAACTTCCGACCATGTGTTCTTCTTTACCGAGAACAGGAATACGTACTGGGTCACGTAGGCTTTACGGGACGTGCCCTTCCCCGAGGACAGTGGTACGCGTGGGGGCTACGTAGGCTTTACGCAGCGTGTCCTTCCGACCCGGAAGACAGTAGAAGGTATTGGGTTACGTAGGCTTTACGTAACGTGTCCTCCCGACCCGGGAGACAAATGGCAAATACTGGGTTACGTAGGCTTTACGTAACGTGTCCTGACTATCCTGAGGATGATGGTCTATAGTCTAGTGAATGCGTAAGTACGAGTAACTCTTTCAATATCAACATATCCAACCCAATTCCCAACCCGGGAATCCCATGCCTTGGCTGTGTGAACTCACCTTGGTTTGCTCGGCAGATACACAAATAAAAGACTCTTGAACTAAGGGTGGTCAACCACGTCCTAACAGGGTTACCACACAAGTCAGGTTCGGTTCAAATAGTGCACGTATACATCATGGCAACCACGTATGCACGTAAACAGTCAACACATTAAATACACCACTTGTGCGATTCGGATGGTTGGGACAAAGAGCTTGTGCGAGCCCAACCATCTTGTGCGATTATAAGACTAAGCCCAATCTATACCCGGCCCATCATACACATAAGCAGTTTGAACATTCACGGCCCAAAACACCAAATACATAACATTCTTGTGCGACCAAAGATATTAGTCCAACAAACAAGTAACAACTTGACATATACGGCCCAATTAACATAAGAGTCAACTTGTGCGTTTACAATGGACTTGTGCGATCAGCTTTGTTATCCAGCCCAGATGTCTACGGCCCAACAGACTAACTTAAAGATATGTTGTGCGATCTAATACCCTTGTGCGAGTGAGCTGGATTGTGCGACTAGCTTTTGGGCTTGTCCGGCCCAAACAGCATAATGGCTCACTTGTGCGAATGGACAATTGGACTACCCGGCCCAACAGGTAGGCCCAGATTGACTTGTGCGACCAGGCCAGTCTTGTACGACCGAGAGCTTGTGTGTTTCTTTTGTGCGATTGGACTTCTTGTTCAACCAAGAAGTCTTGTGCGATTCATTAACCAATTCCCATGATTTAAGCAAATCAGTTACATTCATTCAAAGTTTCCATACTTATCATATCCATTAACACAATTCCAACCAATTAGTTATCACCAAATCGATCAATAAGGCAATTACATCATGAATTTGTATGAACTCCAAGATCATAACATAAACTATTATCTAGTAATTCGTATGAACATGCAACCGAGAAACATCAATTAACCAGATTCACTTAGCACGTTTACCAGCTACAAACTGATTAAATCACATATACATATGGCCGATTACAATCATACAATCACATATATCCGATTCATGAGCAAGCCAATTACATGAACATTATCTATCATCGATCCAATCTAACATTATCATACACAACATGTTAACAAGACTCCTTCGGTATCAAGCAATCATCAACATACAAACAATAACACACAATCGATACATAATCACTAACCGGATTTAAAGAAAGAGAAGAGAGTGATCCGAGTAGGGGATGCTCTTGCCGTCGGGTTCCAAGCAAACGAGAGAGATAAGTCGTCTAGGGTTGTGTGTGTGTTCTTGTGTTTTGGTAACAAAATGAGAAACAAAACCCCTTACAATTTGTTTGTTCACGTGAAAGGGGAGTGGGCCGAGCCCAACTCGGTTGCCTATGAGTCCCGAAAACAAGCTAAACGGCCCAAGGGCTTGTGCGAGTGTGAATGTTGTGCGTTCGGGTTACTTAGTGTTGTGCGATCCGAGTTATTAACATACGTACATACACAAAGCACACAATAATAAAACATTTATTAAATCCAAACATATAACTTAGTTCACATATGCACATAGCGTTACACAAAGCGAGTCTAAAGTTCGAGTTGTCACACAATAGACACAATCCGACCTCTATAAACCAGTTCAATGATATCCTATGAGAAAACACTCCATAACATCATTGCATGTAGATAATTTTGAAGCCATACCCAATTGTCTTTACGTAATCCTTATCATTTTATCGATTGTGTGTATTAGTATGCTTCTTATATTAGTCGGAGACCGAGTTCATAGGCCACCACGATGACATGGTGGTGGTGGTGGTAGATGATCTTACACATGTAGTGGCGGATTTGCACATGTAGAACATGTGTCCATAGGGTTCCAACATCTCACTTGGGCATTGCAATGTTGATTAGTTCTGTATAAACATAATAGAAAACATGTAAATAATACCTGATACAGCAAACAGACCAACGGAGAATCCAGTCAGAGACGCAGCCATCATGTTCGACATAGTTGTCATGATGTTCTGGTTCCCCTTTAGGATGTAAGTTATTGATGGTAGTACCAAGTTCTTTAGGGTTGAAGAACTCGTAGTAATCGAGAGAGAGGAGGGGACGATTTTAGTGTTGATGTTATGAGAGTCTAACCCTAATCCCTCTCTAGTAATCTCCTTAATTAATAAGAGTAATATGGTCCATCAACAATTACCAACTAATTATATTATAGGTTCTAATATATTTTGATCCATATTATATAAATGATAATGACGGCTACTAGATTAAATACATATAAATAAATATTTAATCTTACATGCAATACCTATTGGGCCCCTACGAATCTACGATAGTGCTCCAGTGGTAAAAAAGGTGAGAATTTATTTGATGGTATGGGGATCGAACTTCGGTACTACCTGATTTACTTTGAGACATGTGATTTAACTCTCTCATGTTAACCATAGGACCGGTCGGTGGGGGACGCCTAGAGGTGGCATACACCATTGAATACCTACAAGGAATACAAGTCGCTAAACTCAAAGCCAAAAAGAAGAGAAACTGGGGGTACTTTTCTGTCATCCTGTCTTCGCGTTCCCAGGTGTACTCTGGGCCACGTTTGGAGTTCCAACGAACTCGAACAAGAGGGATTCTCTTGTTTTTGAGGACCTTCACTTCCCGGTCCGTGATTTCTACTGGTTCCTCGACGAACTGCAACCGCTCGTCGATAGTGAGTTCCTTAAAAGGAATGATGAGGGTTTCATCTGATAGGCACTTCTTTAAGTTCGATACATGAAAAACATTGTGAACTGCCCCGAGTTCAGCTGGTAGGTTCAACTTGTAGGCTACTTTGCCGATTTTCTCAATCATCTCGAATGGTCCGACATATCGCGGATTTAGTTTGCCCCGTTTGCCAAAACGAACCACACCCTTCCAGGGTGAGACTTTCAATAAAACCCGGTCCCCGACCTGAAATTCCAAAGGCTTTCTACGCTTGTCCGCGTAGGCTTTCTGACGGTCGCGTGCTGCCGCCATGCGTTGTCGTATTTGTGCAATCTTTTCTGTGGCGTCCACTACAATCTCTGGACCCGTGATCTGACTATCCCCCACCTCTGCCCAACAGAGAGGTGACCGGCATTTACGCCCGTACAATGCCTCAAATGGAGCGGCTTGAATGCTGGTGTGATAACTGTTATTATATGAGAACTCCACCAAAGGGAGATGCTTTTCCCAGCCGTTGCCGAAATCTATGACGCATGCCCGAAGCATGTCTTCTAGAGTTTGGATCGTTCGCTCAGACTGCCCATCCGTCTGAGGGTGATATGCTGTGCTCATGTCTAACCTTGAGCCGAAAGATTTGTGCATTGCTTGCCAAAGTTCTGACGTGAATCGTGCATCGCGATCCGAAATGATGGATGTGGGCACCCCGTGCCTCGAAACAACTTCTTTAAGATAGACGTCTGCGAGAGTGGAGAACTTATCCGTTTCCTTTATAGGTAGGAAGTGTGCAGACTTGGTGAGTCGATCCACGATCACCCATATGGTATCATTCCCCCGCTGGGACCTAGGTAAGCCTGTAACGAAATCCATGGAAATTTCTTCCCATTTCCATTGAGGTATCTTAGGCTGCTGAAGTAGGCCAGCTGGTTTCTGATATTCAACCTTGACTCTCGCACAGGTCAAGCACTTTCCAACGTACGTAGCAATGTGGGCCTTCATGCTAGGCCACCAATAAGTAGTACTGATGTCGTGGTACATTTTATCCGACCCTGGATGTACCGAGTAGCGAGACTTGTGAGCTTCATCCATCACAAGTTCGCGTAGACCACCATGAAGTGGGACCCAAATACGCCCCGTTACATAGTAAGCGCCGTCTGCCTTCTGTTCCATCTGTTGTCGTGAGCCGCGTAAGGCTTCAGCCTTGACGTTTTCGGGCTTCAGTGCTTCTTTCTGAGCAGCTCGTATCTGTGCAGGAAGGCTAGACTGAATCGTAAGCTGTAGCGCTCGCACGCGCTTCGGTAAGGTGTCCTTTCGACTGAGGGCATCAGCCACAACATTGGCTTTGCCTGGATGATATTTGATAGCGCATTCGTAATCGTTAAGTAACTCGACCCATCGTCGTTGACGCATGTTCAAATCCTTCTGCTTAAGGATATGCTCGAGACTCCTGTGATCGGTGTAAATCGTGCACCTGGTACCGTACAGGTAGTGTCGCCATATCTTAAGCGCGAAAACAACAGCTCCCAGCTCTAAATCGTGCGTCGTGTAGTTGCGTTCATGAACCTTGAGTTGACGAGAGGCGTAAGCAATAACTTTATCCCGCTGCATCAACACACATCCAAGTCCCCGAATGGATGCATCACAATAAACCACAAAGTCGTCTGTGCCCTCTGGGAGAGAGAGGATAGGTGCACTGCAAAGCCTATCCTTTAAGTGCTGAAAAGCAGTCTCCTGGGGTTCTCCCCAGCGATAGGTAACACCCTTCTGTGTCAGTAACGTAAGCGGCTGAGCAATCTTCGAAAAGTCTCTAATAAACCGTCTGTAGTAACCTGCCAGACCCAAAAATTGGCGTATTTCTGTCGGTGTACGCGGTGCAGGCCAGTTTCTGATCGAGTCTACCTTGGATGGATCGACATGGATCCCATCCCTGTTCACCACATGGCCTAAGAAGTGGACTTCACGAAGCCAGAAGTCGCATTTAGAAAGCTTGGCGTACAACTGTTCCTTCCGAAGGAGTTCCAAAATAAGACGAAGATGCTGCTCGTGTTCCTCCTGACTCTTGGAGTAAATCAGAATGTCGTCGATGAATACAATGACGAACTTGTCTAGGTAGGGTTTGCACACCCTGTTCATAAGGTCCATAAATACAGCAGGCGCGTTTGTTAATCCAAATGGCATGACGAGAAACTCGTAGTGACCATAACGAGTTCTGAAGGCTGTCTTAGAGACGTCCTCATCCCGGACTATCAGCTGATGGTACCCCGACCTCAAGTCTATCTTCGAATAGTAGCACGACCCTTGCAACTGGTCGAATAAGTCGTCGATGCGCGGAAGAGGATAACGGTTCTTCACCGTCACCTTGTTGAGTTCACGGTAGTCGATGCACATCCTGAACGTACCGTCTTTCTTTTTCACGAATAGTACTGGAGCTCCCCAAGGCGAAGAGCTTGGACGTATGAAACCCTTTTCCAAGAGCTCTTGCAGCTGCTTTGACAGTTCCTCCAATTCTGATGGAGCTAGACGATATGGTGCGCGAGCTATGGGTGCTGCTCCTGGAGCGAGCTCGATTTGAAATTCGACCTGACGATGAGGCGGTAAGCCAGGTAAGTCTTCAGGAAACAGCTGAGGAAAGTCACGTACAACTGGAATATCCTCCATTTTCTTTTCTTTTGCTGATGCGCCTGTAACGAGTGC
Organism: Helianthus annuus; assembly: GCF_002127325.2. Lineage (NCBI taxonomy): Eukaryota > Viridiplantae > Streptophyta > Magnoliopsida > Asterales > Asteraceae > Helianthus > Helianthus annuus. The sequence goes on from NC_035437.2 coordinate 62,926,296, forward strand.
CAGAATGGCAGTGTGCCCCTTTCGTAAGCATTTCTGAGCCTTCAAGAAAGAGATGATGCCAACCACAGCACCACTCTTGTCGCCTTGAACTTCTAGAGGTTCTTGACCAGAACGAGGGATTCGAATTATCTTCTCACTGCATAAGATCTCTGCCTGATGTTGGGATAACCAATCCATCCCAATCACGACGTCGAAGCTACCCAAAACTATGGGAATGAGATCGATAGAGAAAGCTTGACCAGCTAGGATAAGATTACAACCCTGAACTACGTGCGTGGCTTCTAGACTTTTACCGTTAGCTAACTCTACTACATGTTTGGTGGGTAAAAGTGTTGGTGCACGTTTTAGCAGTTGACACATTTTCACAGACATATAGCTTGTATCCGCACCCGAATCAAACAAAACAGTAACGTAAATATTGTCGAGGAGAAACTTACCCATAACCACATTGGGATCGTTCACTGCGTCGCCTCGACCTAGCACAAAAGCGCGTCCCCTAGCCTCGTTGCCATTATTGTTGTTGTTCCCACCGTTGTTGTTTCCGTTGCCCTGGTTATTGTTGTGGTTCTGGTTCTGGTTCAATTGAGGGCAATCACGCTTGAAGTGACCTTCAGCCCCACACTGGAAACATCCCCGGTTCCCACGCTGTGGCTGCTGCTGCTGCTGGTTCTTTGGAGCTGGTAGCTGAGGCTGCTGATTCTGATTTGCAGGACGAGGGCTCCTACAGTCTTTGGCCTCGTGACCCATCTTAAGACACCTTTGACAACGACCCTTGTTACACGGGCCATTGTGATGTCTGTGGCAATTGTGGCACTTAGGTTGACTTCCCTGATATCTCCTCTGTCTGTGACCACCAGAGGATTGCTGACTGGGACTCTGATAGTGGTCAATCTTTTGCTGCTGAGCTTGTGGCTGAACAGTCGCTGAACCCCTGCTGGAATCTCCATCCCATTTTCTTTTGCTTTCGCTAGTGGTAGCAGGAGTAGCTGAAGGAGTGACTGTAGCAGTAGCGCTGACACGCTTAGGCAGTTTATTCTGATCCACTGCCTGGTCGGTGATGCGATGAGCGAGACGCTGGATTTCCTGGATGTTATCGAGATTAGCCGAGGTAACATGGCTCTGGATTTCTGGTGCCAACCCCTTGAGATACATCTCAATGCGCTTGTATGGAGGGTTCACCATAGTTGGGCACAATACGGCCAGCTCATTCGACCGTTTAGTATACGCTTCGATCTCTGATCCAACCATTTTCAGATTATACAGCTCGTCTTCCAACTTGTGAACATCTTCACGTGTACAATACTCCCTCTTGATGAGTTCCTTAAAATCGTTCCAGGGTGTGGCGTTAGCAGCTGCCAACCCCAGAATTTGCACCTGCGCGTTCCACCAGGTTAGCGCGATTCCTTCCAAGGTGCCGGTGGCAAACTTGACCTTGCGAGCCTCAGGGCACTCGCACATTTCGAATACTGATTCTAGCTTTTCAAACCAATGGAGGAGTCCCACTGCCCCCTCGGTGCCGCTGAAGGAATTTGGACGACAGTCCATGAAGTTCTTGAATGTGCAGACAGGCTGCTGCGCGTGTTGACCTATTGTGTACGAATAGGACGAAGTTAAATACGAGAGTTAATGTAGGATCTAAAGATCCTAGTGTGTGCCTATACTGCAGGATATACTACCTGCTTGAGCTGCTGCAACTGCCGCAGCAACTTGAGCTTGAACGAGAGCCTCTAGCTGGGCTTGTGTCATGTTGATTCGTCCAGACATGAGTAACAAGTAGCATAGGTAAGAATGGTTCGCGAATAGGGCGATGACAGAAAAGAGTAAGCACGTAGGGATTCTCATGCTATAGTATCATGTGTATCTAAGCGTAATGCGAGCAAAGTTCTAAACAGTTCTAGCAAACAGGCAATAAACATAAACCTTATTACCTAGGATGTCGAGTCTTGCACGTGGAGCGAAGCGTCGTTGTGGATCGTTGTGAGCACTGTTCTGGTTATAGTCTGGTTTTAATAAAAACGTTTTCCCATATTAAAACCTAGTTCTCTATAACCAATGGCTCTGATACCAATCTGTCACACCCCCAAAATCCCACACGCGGAGTACCACCGCTTGGGAGCGCGCCATGACCAGGATCAAGCCATCAATCATATCAAACGTAGCATTTAATAATAATCTTAGACATAATTGATGTTCAAAACCAAACACTGTTTATGTAGCGGAAGCATTAAATGTAAAACCCATAACATAAGTATCAATGTGTGAATGTAAAAGTGTTTAATAAGCATTCACATGTTCTTGTCCACAACGACCCGCTTCTCCTCTGGTGCAAGCTCCAAGTATACCTAAGGTCCTGCAAGGCATGCAGCAAATAATCAACAAACTAGTTGAGCGAGTTCACAGAAAGTAAGTTCATAACATAGTGCATAAGTTTAGCTAGTGGGGGCTTCCCATACTAGTGAATACTAAAGGTGGGGGCTTCCCAAACCTTGTGTTTATATTATCGGTGGGGGCTTCCCACGTTTATCCTTACTAATGAGGGCTTCTCATCAGTGGTACTTACTAGACTAACTTCCGACCATGTGTTCTTCTTTACCGAGAACAGGAATACGTACTGGGTCACGTAGGCTTTACGGGACGTGCCCTTCCCCGAGGACAGTGGTACGCGTGGGGGCTACGTAGGCTTTACGCTGCGTGTCCTTCCGACCCGGAAGACAGTAGAAGGTATTGGGTTACGTAGGCTTTACGTAACGTGTCCTCCCGACCTGGGAGACAAATGGCAAATACTGGGTTACGTAGGCTTTACGTAACGTGTCCTGACTATCCTGAGGACGATGGTCTATAGTCTAGTGAATGCGTAAGTACGAGTAACTCTTTCAATATCAACATATCCAACCCAATTCCCAACCCGGGAATCCCATGCCTTGGCTGTGTGAACTCACCTTGGTTTGCTCGGCAGATACACAAATAAAAGACTCTTGAACTAAGGGTGGTCAACCACGTCCTAACAGGGTTACCACACAAGTCAGGTTCGGTTCAAATAGTGCATGTATACATCATGGCAACCACGTATGCACGTAAACAGTCAACACATTAAATACACCACTTGTGCGATTCGGATGGTTGGGACAAAGAGCTTGTGCGAGCCAACCATCTTGTGCGATTATAAGACTAAGCCCAATCTATACCCGGCCCATCATACACATAAGCAGTTTGAACATTCACGGCCCAAAACACCAAATACATAACATTCTTGTGCGACCAAAGATATTAGTCCAACAAACAAGTAACAACTTGACATATACGGCCCAATTAACATAACAGTCAACTTGTGCGTTTACAATGGACTTGTGCGATCAGCTTTGTTATCCAGCCCAGATGTCTACGGCCCAACAGACTAACTTAAAGATATGTTGTGCGATCTAATACCCTTGTGCGAGTGAGCTGGATTGTGCGACTAGCTTTTGGGCTTGTCCGGCCCAAACAGCATAATGGCTCACTTGTGCAAATGGACAATTGGACTACCCGGCCCAACAGGTAGGCCCAGATTGACTTGTGCGACCAGGCCAGTCTTGTACGACCGAGAGCTTGTGTGTTTCTTTTGTGCGATTGGACTTCTTGTTCAACCAAGAAGTCTTGTGCGATTCATTAACCAATTCCCATGATTTAAGCAAATCAGTTAAATTCATTCAAAGTTTCCATACTTATCATATCCATTAACACAATTCCAACCAATTAGTTATCACCAAATCGATCAATAAGGCAATTACATCATGAATTTGTATGAACTCCAAGATCATAACATAAACTATTATCTAGTAATTCGTATGAACATGCAACCGAGAAACATCAATTAACCAGATTCACTTAGCACGTTTACCAGCTACAAACTGATTAAATCACATATACATATGGCCGATTACAATCATACAATCACATATATCCGATTCATGAGCAAGCCAATTACATGAACATTATCTATCATCGATCCAATCTAACATTATCATACACAACATGTTAACAAGACTCCTTCGGTATCAAGCAATAATCAACATACAAACAATAACACACAATCGATACATAATCACTAACCAGATTTAAAGAAAGAGAAGAGAGTGATCCGAGTAGGGGATGCTCTTGCCGTCGGGTTCCAAGCAAACGAGAGAGAGAAGTCGTCTAGGGTTGTGTGTGTGTTCTTGTGTTTTAGTAACAAAATGAGAAACAAAACCCCTTACAATTTGTTTGTTCACGTGAAAGGGGAGTGGGCCGAGCCCAACTCGGTTGCCTATGAGTCCCGAAAACAAGCTAAACGGCCCAAGGGCTTGTGCGAGTGTGAATGTTGTGCTTTCGGGTTACTTAGTGTTGTGCGATCCGAGTTATTAACATACGTACATACACAAAGCACACAATAATAAAACATTTATTAAATCCAAACATATAACTTAGTTCACATATGCACATAGCGTTACACAAAGCGAGTCTAAAGTTCGAGTTGTCACACAATAGACACAATCCGACCTCTATAAACCAGTTCAATGATATCCTATGAGAAAACACTCCATAACATCATTGCATGTAGATAATTTTGAAGCCATACCCAATTGTCTTTACGTAATCCTTATCATTTTATCGATTGTGTGTATTAGTATGCTTCTTATATTAGTCGGAGACCGAGTTCATAGGCCACCACGATGACATGGTGGTGGTGGTGGTAGATGATCTTACACATGTAGTGGCGGATTTGCACATGTAGAACATGTGTCCATAGGGTTCCAACATCTCACTTGGGCATTGCAATGTTGATTAGTTCTGTATAAACATAATAGAAAACATGTAAATAATACCTGATACAGCAAACAGACCAACGGAGAATCCAGTCAGAGACGCAGCCATCATGTTCGACATAGTTGTCATGATGTTCTGGTTCCCCTTTAGGATGTAAGTTATTGATGGTAGTACCAAGTTCTTTAGGGTTGAAGAACTCGTAGTAATCGAGAGAGAGGAGGGGACGATTTTAGTGTTGATGTTATGAGAGTCTAACCCTAATCCCTCTCTAGTAATCTCCTTAATTAATAAGAGTAATATGGTCCATCAACAATTACCAACTAATTATATTATAGGTTCTAATATATTTTGATCCATATTATATAAATGATAATGACGGCTACTAGATTAAATACATATAAATAAATATTTAATCTTACATGCAATACCTATTGGGCCCCTACGAATCTACGATAGTGCTCCAGTGGTAAAAAAGGTGAGAATTTATTTGATGGTATGGGGATCGAACTTCGGTACTACCTGATTTACTTTGAGACATGTGATTTAACTCTCTCATGTTAACCATAGGACCGGTCGGTGGGGGACGCCTAGAGGTGGCATACACCATTGAATACCTACAAGGAATACAAGTCGCTAAACTCAAAGCCAAAAAGAAGAGAAACAAGACGCTAATATACAGGGCCGGCCCAAGGGTAATTAAACTCATGCATGGGCTTTGGGCCACCACTTGAATAGGGCCTCCAAGTTAAAAAAAAAACAGTTATTTTATATATTTGAAAATTAGGATAACTAAAATTAAAACAAATTGTTGGTTTAGTGGTAAACTACATTTCCATGTAAAAGCAACTCAAGGGTTCGAGACCCTGTTGGTCACTTTTTGTGCTTTTTTTCCAGGTACAAAGCCACAAAATCCCAACACACCTTAAGGCTACAATGTATTTGTTTCTTTTTTTTATTATTTTTTTGTGGTTGACTTACAAAGTTGTACACTTTTACCTCTATATTCATAAAATCCTCATCTTTGTTTCATCACACAAGAACCTGGTGATGGGGAACATGACAACAGATTCTCTCTAAGTTGCAAAGTTCTCTCTAAGACAGATTCTCTCTAAGTTGCAAAGTTCTCTCTACAAAGTTGCACACGCCACCTCAACACCTTCTCTCTAAGACCGCCGGAACCCTAGGTTAGCTTGACGACGAACATAACAACGGATTAGTGGGTGAGGTTTATTCGTCTCGCTATTGTTAGCGATTCTTGACCTAACCTTCATCCCTAATAGGTTCTCTGTTTAGTCCATTCGTGGCTGGGGTTTTGCCGGGGACGGTCGGTTTGCTTTCTCCCTCCTCTTTTGGTCTTTATCTCTATGGCGGCGAGTGTTACAAAATTTTATGTTGCCAATATTCCTGGCGAGTGCAGGCCATGGGATTTGGCCACCCTTCTTAGTAGTTTCGATGATCTTGCTGGTTCATACATCGCCAGGAAGAGGAGCAAGGAGGGGTTAAAGTTTGGCTTTGTTAGTTTCAAAGGCATTAAAGATTGGAAAGAGTTAGAAGGCAGGTTGCATGGCCTTAAACTCGGCGGAGACAAACTAAAGATTAATCGAGCCAGGTTCGCTAAGGAAAATGGGCAGGATGAGGAGTTTCATGTTCCTCCGGACACTAGACACCCTTCGTCTAAGAATTTTGGGCAGGCTATGGAGAATCAGGCTCCTCGGTTTGATGCTTTCACCAGCAACGGACGATCGTATTGTTCGGTTCTCAGGAACAACGGGGCACCCAGGCAATCTCCGCAGATATGGTTGAATCTGTCAAGGAAGTTAATATTCATAACGAGACTAGCGCTTTCTTTGATCTCCAAGGAAAAGCGGTGGTCGATAAAACCAAGGACCTTGACTCTCTAATTAACTTAAGGGTCTCCCTCAAGGAAATAGGTATTTCTAGTTTCAAACTATACTATCTGGGGGGCTTCTATTTGATGTTGGCTTTTAAATATGAAGTCGATGCTGCTGACTTTCTTCTTAACATGAACCTTTGGAAGGATTGGTTCTCTTCGCTGGACTTATGGTCAGGTCAATCCTTAGCCTATGAGAGAATCGCATGGATCAAATTTCATGGTGTTCCTTTGAACCTAGCTGAGAATAAGGTGTTTGATGATGTGGCTGGCCTCTTCGGTAAAGTGGTGAAAGGTTCTTAACTTTCTCTGAGAGATTGGGACCTGTCGTCTAATGTTGTTGGCATTCTTGTTGATGTGGGTGCTAGAATCTCTGGACTGGTCACTCTCAAGTGGAAGTCAAAGAGATTTAGAGTTTTGGTTATGGAGGAACTCGATGACTGGGTGCCGGATTGTCTATTCGAAGAGGTTTGGCCGAAAAAGTTTGCCGGAGATGGTGTAGAAGTTCAAGATCTGGATTCTTCGGATGGTGATACGAAGAGTCGGGACTCCGAACAGTCTAAGCTGGACTTGGGGATGCATGAGTTTGAGGCATCAGAAAATCATGTCATAAATTCTAATGCGGTGGTAATTTTTTCCCATGCCCCTAGGGATAATAACTCTAATAATGAGCAGAATATAAGTATTTATTCTGGGGATTGTTCAAATGTGGACCCAACTCGGAATATTGTCGGCTCTTCAAAAAGTGGCTCCCCTGGCTTCCTTTTGTCTCGACTAGATCTTGCTCCAGGCCCAAACGGAGGAAGATTAATCTTAGGCCCAAGCGTAGCGGCCCTAAATCGGTAAACAAGAGCCCGGTTTCTCTCGATAGACCAAAGAAAAGGCCTAGGTCATCTTCAGACCATTCTGACCCTTTTCACTTAAAAAATTCCTGAACCTAGGAATCTTTAAGGCTAAGGAAACAGTTGGTGGGTCCGTTCAGGATGGAGTCGCGATCGACAACCATGGAAATCGTAACTCAGGTGGTTCTTTGGATCTTAACATCAGCGTACACTCTTCCGATCCTGAAGCTGGTCCGGTTAATCTCGGTGATGGGGGGCTCAGATTTTGGTCTCTGTTGTTGGTAAGGATCCTCCCGAGTGTCAAATCAAAGCTGAGGTAAATGCCACTGTTGCCTTGGGTGCTGTTATCGGTGTGCAATTGGACCAATTTGGAAGCCTGGTCAAGGACACTATCAGGAAAGAAGGTAATAATGTGGTTACTTAATGAATATTCTTTCGTTGAATATCAGGGGTATTGCTGGGGGGACACAAAGCTAATTGGGTTAGGGATTTAAGACAAAGAAACAGTATTTCGGCCATTGCGTTGCAAGAATCTAAACAGGAGTCTGTGACGGAAACCTTGCTGGCAAACTTTTGGGGTTCTGGCTCTTTTGGGTTTGATTTCGTTGGTTCCGTTTCTATCAGGGGGTTTAATATGGATGTGGGATCCTAATGTTCTGAAAGTAGAAACCGTGTTTAAAGACAGATTCTTTCTTATCATTTCTGGCACTCTCGTCGGGAGTGGTGATAAGCTGAACCTCATCAACATTTACGTTCCTCAAGGGTCGGCTGACAAGAAGAAACTCTGGGATGATTTATCTGAATATATGGCTGACTCCATCGGTCTGTGGGCTTTATGCGGTGACTTTAATGCTGTGAGATCCCCTCTTGAGAGGAAGAAATCTAAATTTAAACCGACTTGTGCTAGGCACTTTAATGACTTTATTTTTAATCTTGGGCTGTTAGAATATCCTATGCAAGGAAGGAACTTCACCTGTGTCCGCGAGAACGGTAAGAAACGTAGCAAAATCGATCGGTTCCTTGTGAAAAATGATTTTTTCTCCAAATGGCCAGATGCCTGCGTTCAGGCTCTTTTGTGTCTTCATTCGGATCACTACCCTATTCTGCTTTCAGTTATCAATGAAAACTTTGGTGCTCGTCCGTTTCGTGTTTTTAGCTCTTGGTTTGGCAGGAGCGGTTTCAACGAGGCAGTTTATGCGGCTGTCAAGGATTTTTAGGTGTGTGGCCCCCCTGACTCCGTTCTTTCCAAAAAATTTTGTCGCATCCGGGAGTTTGTAAAAAAGTGGAGGGAGTCTTTCCTTAAGCATGAAAACGAGCAGGTCACCGAAGCCGTGGAGGTTCTTGAACGGTTGGAGTTAGAGATGGAGTCTAGGGATCTTAGCGAAGATGAGGATTGGGTCATATGTGAGTCTAAGAAAATTATTAAAGACTCGGAAGTTAGGAAAGTCGCAGATCTCAAACAGCGGTCGAGATTAAAATAGGCCATAGACGGAGATGAGAACTCCAAGTATTTTCATTCGGTGATAAATAGGTGAAAAGCTTCCAATAGAATCCACGTTTTCGACTTGAATGGTGTTTGGGTTAACAAGCCGTCTAAAGTGAAGAAACATGTTTTTTTCTTTTTTCCGAGATAAGTTCAAAGAGGTGCACCCTTCTCGTCCGTCTCCCTGTCTTGACAATCTGAATAAGATTAATGAAGAGGATAAGGTCTTTCTTACCCAGCTTTTTTCTAAAATGGAAATCAAGGAGGCTGTCTTCAGTTGTGGTAGTGAACGTGCTCCGGGTCCCGACGGATTAAATTTCAAGTTTATTAAGCATTTCTGGCCTATCTTTGAAGATGACTTCTTGAACATTCTCAATCGGTTCCATGAAGTCGGTGGTTTTAGTCATGACAGCTCTTTGTGCTTTATTACGCTTGTCCCTAAAATCAAGGACCCGGTCTCTCTAAACAACTTCAGACCCATTAACCTGGTAGGTGTTATAAGCAAAGTGGTCTCAAAGGGGTTAGCTTCCAGGATGCAAAGGGTTATCGGTAGTGTCATTTTGGATGCTCAGTCGGCTTTTCATAAAGGAAAGTTTATCTTAGACGGTCCCCTGATTATTAATGAGATCCTAACCTGGATCAAGAGTGAAAAGAAGAAAGCGACTCTTTTCAAAATTGACTTCGAAAAGCCCTTCGACAAAGTCAATTGGAAATTTGTGGATAGTGTCCTCCTCCAAATGGGTTTTCCGCCTCGTTGGCGTAAATGTGTTAAGGCATTCTTCACTCCGATAAGTCCTCTGTTTTAGTTAATGGTTCCCCCCACCTTCCAGTTTAGTTGTGAGAAGGGGCTTAGACAGGGAGATCCTCTCTCTCCCTTTCTTTTTCTAACGGTCATGGAGACACTTTCGTGTATGTTATCTAAGGCGAACAAAGCTGGTTCTATTAAAGGGATTGAGACTCCATGTGATGGTCCGGTGATTACCCACCTCCTATATGCTGATGACTCTATCATCATAGGCGAGTGGTCGTCTGAGGAGGTTAAAAATATGCATTGCGTGCTTCGTTGTTTCTATATCAGGTTGGGTTAAAAATCAGTTTATAAAAGTGTAACCTTTATGAGATTGGGGTCAGTTGGGATGAAGTCAAAGCAGTCGCTATGGAGGTCGGATGCAAGACGGCCGCCCCTCCTTTTATTTATCTCGGTGTTTCTGTGGGCGCCAACATGAACCGTATTTGTAATTGGTCTCCGGTCTACGAGGTGTTTCAAAGAGGTCTTTCGATTTGGAAGGCTCGTTTTTTATCATTTGGTGGGCGTGTTACGTTGATCAAATCCGTTCTAGAAAGCCTCCCCTCGTACTATTTCTCCATCTATAAAGCGCCCAAAAAGGTAATTGCAGATCTAGAAAGGATGATGAAAAGCTTCCTATGCGGCGGTTCGCCAGAAGTCAGGAAAATGCACTGGGTTGCGTGGGATTGGGTCGCTAAGCACAAAAAATTGGGTGGTCTCGGCATCAGCAAATTACAAGATAATAATGTGGCCTTACTGTCGAAATTGGGCTGGAGATATAAAACAAACTCGGGTGTTTTTGGCGAAAGATTATCGTTTCTATCCATTCAAGCAATGTGGGTTGGGAATGTTTCCAGTTCCAAAAAAATCTTAACGGGACCTGGAGCAATATTGTCAAAGTCTTGTCTAATACGTCGGTCGACGGTACTCCGATTCGGCTTTGTTTTAAAGGGGTCATCGGTAAAGGAGATAGTATCGCGTTCTGGCTCGATCCTTGGGTCTCCAATGAGCCTCTCAGAAGTATGTTCCCTGATCTTTTCAAGTTGGAAGTCAATAAAAAAATGTTTAGTTCGTGACCGGTTCGCGGTGCCGGTCAGGATCGGGTCCTGAAATGGGAATGGAAGAATCAAGTTCCGGCTCCTCTATCCCCTGATCTTATTCTGCTCAGCGCTCTGATTTCGGAGGTGGGCCTTTCGAACGACGAAGACAAGTGGATTTGGTCAGCCGGTGATAGTGGGGAGTTCTCGGTTAGTAGTGTTCGAAAATTTATCGGTCCTAGGCAGCCCCCCCAGTAATCTCTTTGTTATGGATTGGTGTAGATGGGTCCCTCTCAAAGTTAGTATTTTCACTTGGCGATTCGAGCAGGAAAGAATTCAGACGAGATCTGCTCTCCTATCCAGGCATATCAACATCAATAACGCTATGTGTCCCTTGTGTAATTTAGCTGAAGAGTCAGCCGAGCATCTTTTTACCAGTTGCTGGGTGGCTGTGTCTATCTGGCAACAGCTTTCTCTCTAGTTCAAGGTTCCTCAACTATACGCTTTTTCGCTTCGGGATCTCCTTGAGCTCCACAATGGGATCGGTATCCCTGATAGTATACGGGACTTGGTTCACGGGCTGGTCTTAATCGGTTGCTGGTGCATTTGGAAGGCTAGGAACACCCTGATTTTTGACTCGACTCCTTTCAAGATCGAAAATATCTTCTCGGATTTAAAGGTGTTAGGTTTTTTATGTTATTCGTCTAGATCAAAACAAAAAGATGTGTCTTGGGATAGTTGGTGTAAAGTTGTGAATATGTAATCTTTGTTTGTGCTCTCTTCGGGCCGGCCTGTTTTGGGTCGGTGTCTCTGTTAATGAAATATACCTTCAAAAAAAAAAAAAAAAGAGGGGCGGTGTACCCCCTTCCCTTTCAACCGATCACCATCAAAGATCCAGTAGAAAAGTGTTTGGGGCGGACGAGGGTTATTCACCGATGGTCCCGATCTTCGGTCGGGAGAGGCGATGTTTCCGATCGGGGAAAGCCTCCACCTCAGCTCCCGGAGCTACTTGCCGATACCACACCCCATCGCCTAATTACAAATTTTGTTAACCCACTAAAAGGTGAATCAATTATGACGTAATTAAAATATTGTTATCAAAGTAACTTTATGTTAAAAAGGAAAAAGATTTTGAAATTTATAGATCCGTCAAAAATAAACAAAAAAAAGCACTAAAAAAGCAATTAGTTTGACAATTTAGTATTAAACTTTTTGACCATGGAGATATGTACTTATGCTATTGACATCAATTAGAAACCGATGTGAAGATTTTACCACTAACTTTAAATGATTAGCAGCATGGAAATCTTTATCCAACTTTTTATCCTTTTGTAATCATATATTTTCTTGATTCTTTATGGGAAAATCCCATAAAGAAATTGTTGACTTTATTTGATTAAACAGACATAAGCTTTGGATTATTGCGGATTTTTGACCAAAACTATTCAATGATCAAACAACATACATTCCCGTAATCATGACCTTGATCATACCCATTTGAACTCTTTTTGTGTCTTTGACCAAGGTACAGCTTTTGCCAATTATTGATGGATTTAAAGAAAATAGTTAATTACACAGATAGACAATGGTTTATAGCCAGTTTCATCTTTGATACTAATTTTTTTAACAGCTTTAGGTTTTATGCTTTCAATTTTGTAACACCTTTGGGTACTAACACCAAAATTATCAATATAATGACTATTATCAATATAATGACTAAAATACCCTTCGATTTTTTTTAATTTTATCAATGTAATACCTTTGGGTACTAACACCTAATTTTATTTAAGTTTAAATCAATTTTACGAAATCTATTTTTTTTTATTTTCATCTTTATATTATATCTCTTAATTAACATAAAATCTATTTATTTTTTTATAAGTAAATATTTTTTTATAATTTTTTTAAGAAATGATAAATAATTTAGCACGATAGAAGTTGCTCAATAGGTATAATAATAGTTGTTAATGTGCAAATAAATTATTATTAAGATATTAGGTAAAAACTCCGTGTATCACACGTGTTTAATATATAAAACTTAGTTTTAATTTTTGTAATTTTAAATATTTGGGATTAAATAATATAAAACCAATAACAATAATAACAATAAAAGATTGTATCTCATCGAACTAATGTTTTTCCTAAGCACATAGATACACAAATAAAATAGAGACGTCATGGTTTAATCAAACCGTCTCAAAATGTGCCAAGTAATTGATCGTAACAAACAAATCAGATTAAATTATACATTTTTACGATTTTACTACAAAATATATTAAATTAGTTATAGTTATTTTTAAACAGTTTTTCTCGATTATGCAACATATGTTGATATATTAATTTAACTAATTTTCAGAAATTATATTCGTGTGTTTTCTAGATTGCTATGGATTTTAATAAATACTTATTATATCATTTGTTTTATTATTTAATTTATATGTAAAGAGTTATATATTCATAAAATTAGTCAGATGTTAATCTAGTATTATTTAGTAATATTAATAATAAATAAAAATGGGGCGGACGTTTTCTGACTTTTTTTATTTATATCTATAAATAAAAAATAAATAGACTTATGTTAATTAAGAGATATAATAAAAAGATGAAAATAAAAAAAATTGATTTTGTAAAATTGATTTAAACTTAAATAAAATTAGATGTTAGTACCCAAAGGTGTTACATTGAGAAAATTAAAAAGAATGGAAGGGTATTTTAGTCATTATATTGATAATTTTGGTGTTAGTACCCAAAGGTGTTACAAAATTGAAACCATAAAACCCAAACCTGTTAAAAAAAAGTTAGTACTCAAGGGTGAAACTAGCTATAAACCACATGATTCATCTGTGTAATTAACTCAATAAAATATTGATGGATTTTTTTTGAACGACAAATTTGGATCACTGACGGACCACTAGAGTATTATCGTGTCACCAGAGAACCACCCAATCATATCCATCTCCACTAGGCATAATGCCTATATACCAACTCAGCAGGAAACCTAATAAATATGGAAAAAACCCACTTGTGAGAATCGAACCCAGAACTTATTGGTCCAAATTCTTATCTGAATCCCAAAGTACCACTAGGCTATAAAGCCATAGGTATAATAGTTATTGAAAAAGAGTGTATAATACAATAAGTGTGTACATTCGTTGAAATTGAAAAGACTACTATTCATCATTATAATACAATCATACCCTAGTTTGACCAAAATCGATGAGATTATATCTCCGAATTAATCGGCTTTTGTGGGTGGCCGCAACATTCTCGACAGTCCCCTCATTGTTAGTGAATTGGTGGCTTGGGTAAAAAAATCTAATTCCCAGCTGCTAATTTTCAAAGTCGATTTCGAAAAAAGCTTACGGTTCAATTAATTGGAAATTCCTTATTCGAATGATGGAGAAAATGAATTTTTCGAAGAAATGGACGGAGTGGATCAAGGGTTGTTTAAGTTCGGGAATGGGTTCGGTTCTTATGAACGGATCGCCTACAAAAGAATTTGAATTTAAGAGAGGTTTACGCCAAGGTGATCTGCTTTCTCCTTTTCTTTTCATTATTGCTATGGAAATTATATGTATGTTCATGAAAAGGGCGTGCAACTTGGGTTTATTTCATGGCTGCCAACTTCCCAATGGAGGCCCAAACATAACCCATCTTTGCTACGCAGATGATGTTCTCTTTATTGGTAGTTGGTCGGAGCACAACATCACTGCTTTGAACCGCCTCTTGAGGTGGCTGTATCTTGTTTCGGGCCTTAAGATTAACCGGCGAAAAAGTAACATTTTTAGCATTGGAGTCTTGGATTCGGAGGTGGCTCGTCTCTCGCGTTTGGTAAATTGTGAGGTGGGTTCTTTCCCCTTTACGCATTTGGGTATTCCGATTGGAGTTAATATGAAAAGAGCTAGATATTGGAAACCAGTGGTGTACAGGTTCATGACAAGACTTTCTAAATGGAAAGCAAATCATCTTTCTTTTGCAGGTCGTATGACTTTAGCCAAGTCGGTTCTCGGGAGCCTTCCATCTTATTTTCTCTCTTTCTTTGATGCTCCTAATGTGTCATAAATAAACTTGAAAAGATCAGAAGGGAATTTATTTGGGTTAAAACGACTACGGGTCACAAAATGAGATGGATCCGGTGGGAGCTTTTGATGAGGTCGAAAAAATATGGTGGGATGGGGGTTGGTAGGATTCAATCACGCTGTGCTTGCCAAGTGGTGGTGGAGATTCAAAACGAATCCTAATCATTTATGGGACAAAGTGGTGGCTGCGATTCACATTGGTAACGAAACTCATTATTCTTCCCTTTTTATCCCATTGAAAAAATCCATTCAAGGGGTTTGGAAGGACGTGATTTGCGGTGGAGACGACCTTGGCGAAGGATGGTATTAACATAAAACAGAATCTTGTGAAGGATGGGGCGGTTTGGAGATGGAGGACCGATCCAAATGGATCGTTCTCTATCAAACAAGTCTGAACGGACATCTAGCTGGACGGCGAGGACACTGATGTGTGTAAAATGCAACATATAAATTACATCAATTGAGACATAAAACTAACCCTTTTTTAGTACTAATGTTAGAAAAAAGTGTGCTTTTGTCTTCCTTTTTTATTTTCAGGGTTAAAAGAGTTTAAATGAACAAAAGAAGCAAAAACACAGCCAAATCTAACATAAATACAAGAAAATGAATAAACGTGGCATGCCCGACCCCTCGACAGCATCTGCCCAAGCAAAAACAAGATTTCAGAAGGCTGAACACGCCCCGTGCCCAGCGGACACGGGGGCGTGCCCAAGCGTCTGCAGAAAAGACAAAAGCGTAGAAGCTTCTATTCCCCAACACGGGGGCGTGCTTAGCTCCACACGACCGTGGTCAACGCTAAGATTCGCAGAATCCAAGCAAATATTGATAGTACAGATACGCTTTTGCACACGGGGCCGTGCCCAGCGGACACGGGGGCGTGGTTAACTAATGCAGACAAACTGCAATTAATGAAGAAACAGAAAGTGGATGGACACAGGGCCGTGTCCAATGGACATGGGGCCGTGTCCGGGCTTCTGTGCAGGCTATAAATAGAGGTGCTTGGTTCACTTCAAAGGCATCCCTTGACAAACCACCTCTCTCCCACTTCACCCACACTCCAGCACCATCACAACACCCTCATCCACCACCATCATCCATCATCCATCATAGAGTGTGTGTAGTAGTCTCGGGATCCAAGATTGATAGTAAGAGTTCTTGACAATCAAAGGCCTTGTTTGCCTAAGTCTCTTACATCACTTGGTGAAGAAAAGCCTTTAGTGTAATACTTTTGTTTTTTTGATCTTTTCACACTTTTTATTTGGTTTTGTATTAATGACTTTAATAATTAGTTTCTTATGTTGAAGGTGAAACTTCCTTATCATTTGTCCGTGGTGTCTTGGCGTTATTTTACTATCTATATAAAATAAAAGATTTACACCATTCATATCTCTACGGTCTATATAGAGATATGTTGGCTACCTGGTCGGGGGTTAAGGGAATGGTTTGGTAAGGTTCTTGCCTTGTTCAGTGTATAGATCCTGCAAGGACCTGGGTCAAGCTTACTAGGACCTCCTTCAATACCCACTGGTATTGGATGGCGGGGGTGCGAATTGCTTGATCCCCTCATATGTAAACTATTATTAATACATTAACCCGACTACTAGGGATTATATCCCTGCTGACTCAAACCACTTAGCCGAGGGTAACGTCACCTTCAAAAGAGGGGCCTACCACATTACGCATTAATAACTTAATTAATTATCTTTCAATAATCCAACCCTTTAGGATTGTATCCTTGCTGACTCAAACTACTGGGTTGAGGGTAACGTCACCTTCAAAAGAGGGGCATACTACTATAACTAAGATAATCTCTTAAAACGTGCAAAAGTGCGGAAAACATCAAAGGTTACACTAAAGGCGAGTCGGATCCAAGTGATTCATCTTGTCTATCTGTTTTTATTTTATTTTTATTTTTAGCATTTTTAATTTTTATTTTCATGTTTAAACGTTTTTCCAAAATTTGATTAGACGTTGAAGATAAACTGGTACTAAAAGCTCTTGTGTCCTTGGACGACCTCGGTATCTTGCCAACGCTATACTACGCTCACGATGGGTGCACTTGCCCATATGTGTGTTTATTGTTAGTAGAATATCGTGTTTTATAAATTTAAAACTTGACTAAAGTGTTAAAAAGGGCTAAAAATATAGTTAAAATTATACCACACTCGACACCCAACAAGTTCTCGGCACCGCTACCGGGGACACAAGGATTTTAAGAAAGTTAGGAATCAACGACCTAATTGTTTTTCTTATTTTTCTTTTTTTTTAGGATTTTTCTAAATTTTTCAGCTTCTGCAGAGCTCAGCACGGGCCGTTCCCAGCATTGTTATTGGCAGTTTTTATTTTCCGAGTTACAGAGAGCTGAGCACGGGGCCGTGTCGGTGCAGCACGGGGCCGTGTCGAGCTTTCCAGTAATAGGGATCCGGAAAACAATCACTGTAACTCCAACCACGGGTCGTGGTGAAACTTCTGACCAATGATCTTTTTGTTTTTATTGCAGGACTTGGAACCCAGGCGCCACACCTGAACTTCCTACGTAGTGTATGAGCTCCAGTTCCAGTAGAGACATAAAAGAACCTCTAGATGAACCCGAACGCTTTCTAGGAAAAAGACTTAAAGCTAAAAACCAAGAGAAAGTTTCGAGGGACCTACTTCTGATGGCGGATCAACGTACCCTCATGGATAACCTACGACCCACTGTAAGTAATCTCGGCGCTGCTATCAACGCACCGAATGTCGATGCCAGCAACTTCGAACTTCGGCCGCATTTGATACAAATGCTCCAAAACTCCGCAACCTTCAACGGGCTTGCGGACGAAGATCCCCATTTACATATTACTAACTTCTTGGAAATATGTGATACTTTTCGGATCAATGGAGCATCAAACGACGCCATCCGCCTTCGAATGTTTCCGTTTTCGCTAAAAGACCGAGCTAAGGCTTGGCTTAACACCCTCCCAGTTGGCTCGGTAAACACCTGGGATGAACTAGCCCAAAAGTTTCTGTATAAGTATTTCCCTCCTTCTAAGACGACTAAATTAAAGACTGAAATTAATACACACTCACAAGAGGATGGGGAATCCTTATATGAAACTTGGGAAAGATTTAAGGAGGTACTAAGAAAGTGTCCTCATCATGGTCTTGCGGTATGGCAACAAGTATCCACTTTCTATTACGGGTTGTTGCCACACACAAGACAAACACTTGATTCTAGCTCTGGGGGACTTTTAGGTAATTGCCGCCCAAATGAAATTTATAATCAAATTGAGAAAATTGGTCAAAACAATTTTCAGTGGCACACTCCCCGAGGCACTAAATCTATTGCCTCGGGCGCCCATAAGGTTGATGAAAGCACTTCTTTACAAGCCCAAATCGAGACCCTTTCTTCAAAAATCAAAAAATTAGAAATGGCAAAAACGGCCTCGGTTATGGCTTGTGAAGGGTGTGGTGGGCCACATGAAAATTGGAGTTGTATGAAAGAAATGGATAATCCAACAGAAATAGTAAACCACATTGATAATAGACCTAGGCCGTCAGGTCCTCCGACAGGTACCTACAACCAAGGATGGCGTAACCACCCTAACCTTGGTTGGAGGGAACCCGGCAATAGTAGTAACCAACAAAATCAAAACCAAAGAACAAACTTTCAACAACCACGCAGTAAGTCACAAAATTTCTCTCAACAACAACAATGGGGACGAGAGAGGCTTGAAGACACGGTCTCACGCCTCATCTCTGACACCGATAAGAAAAACTCAGATCGATTTCAACAAATAGAATCGAATTTTAGAAACCAAGAAGCTAGTATTCAAAACATTGAAAAACAATTAAATCAACTAGCTCAAAATTTCTCCGAGAGACCACTAGGCGCGTTACCTAGCAATACCGAAACAAACCCAAAGGCGCAAGTACATCTCATCACGTTGAGAAACCATACCATAGGTCCCGAGGAAGCTCCACTTCCCACAGCTGAAAGGAGTTCACCAAGCCAAACCACAGCTTCATCAACACCCCGAAAAGAGACGACTCCTACACCAAGCCAGGAGCCACCCAAGAATCCTCCTGTGCCTTATCCCGGTCGGTTACTTTGCCAAAAGACCGATGAGCAATTCTCAAAATTCGTAAATCTACTAAAACAATTGCATGTCAATATTCCATTTGTAGAATTCCTAACCCAAATGCCCAAATATTCAAATTCATGAGGGACTTTCTCACTCACAAAAGGAAAATCGAATCATTGCAATTAGTTAATTTAAGCAAAGAATGCTCCGCCTTACTACTCAACAAACTCCTACAAAAGAAGATCGACCCCGGAAGTTTTACCATCCCTTGTTTAATTGGGGACTCACCCATACGCAATGCACTAGCCGATCTTGGGGCTAGCATCAACCTCATGCCCGCATCAATGTTCAACTGACTCGGACTAGGGAAAACAAGCCCTACAAAAATGAGCATACAACTCACCGATAGGTCCATTAAATACCCACAAGGTGTCGCCGAAAATCTATTGGTAAAAGTCGGAGACTTTGTCTTCCCGGCCGACTTTGTCATACTAGATATGGAGGAGGATATCGAAGTACCACTCATCTTAGGGAGGCCATTCCTAGCCACGGCCCACGCAGTGGTAGACATGAATGGGGGAACACTAACATTGTGGGTTGGGGCAAGGAAATGAAGTTTGGAGTTGGGAAAAGAGTAGAAGATGATGACCCGGTTAACTACATGAAAGTCATAGACTCAAGTTTGGATGATGCTCCTCGACGGTGCAACATGGGATGCAACCCGTCCCACTTGGGTAACATATGACTGACTTTGGGTCTAGCCAAGGACCCTTATAAACGTGGCGCACCACAGAGGCATTACGCGGAACTATCCTTAGTTTTAGTTTAAATTAACCTTTACGCTTTCTAGTTTAGTTTTAATCTTCAGGAATAATACACACTCAGGATGGTGAAGGATACTAAGGGAAGCTTGAACCAACACCCCATGCACAAAAACAAAACCACCCGACATTTTTTTCATCATTACAGCAAGTTCAGCACGGGCCGTGCCCAGCCAACACGCCCCGTGCTCAAGGATCTGCAGAAAAACGCCCAGTTCAACTAACTGGACACGGGGCATGCTCACAGAACACGCCCCCGTGCCCAGCCTTCTGTTACTTTCTGTTACTGGCAATCTGAATACGGGGCCGTGCCCGGTCACCACGACTCGTGTCCAGACGCCTAGTAACATAAATTTTTGTTTTTACACACCTTTTTACACATTCAATCAACCTAAAAACTTATTTTTGGGACACATTGAGGACAATGTGTAATTTAAGTGTGGGGGGGATGCTAAAAGCTTGAATTTTGCAAGTCCTAATTACAAGCCTTACACAAAACTCTATTGGAACCGCTAAACACCCCAAATTTTTTCAAAAACTTTTCAATTTTTTTTACTTGTCTTGATTTAAATTGGGAATAACAAGTTCTAAAAAGGTTATATTTTTATAAATTTACAACCGATAGCGTCGTGATAAAAAGAACCAACATAAGAAAATTATGAAACGGCATGACAAATCTAGTTAAAATTTGATTATATACCTTATCACATTAAGAAACCCATTCGCACAAAAAGTGAGTTTTGAGCCTTTAATTGAGCATATAAATACACATCTTTAAACTAAATGCTCATTTTTCGTTTCTTGTGTGAATAGCCGCTTGGTTTCTTACGACTCTAGAACTTGCCATGACGATACATTCCCGGTCATTACCAACTTAAACCCAAGTAAGTAAATGATGGAGGAATTAGGACTAACCCTTTTTCTTTCAACACCATTATTTTTATTTTTTTTTTACCACCTACCCAAAATCCCCCTAGTTAACCCATTTGAGCCTAAACCTTTTCATTTCTTAACCCACAAAACAAACACCCTTTACCCACCAAAACCCTTTTTTTTTCATTTTAAACCCTTTATTTTAGTAAAAAGCTCGGTCTTCATGTGACATTCCTTATAAAAAAATGAAGTTTAGCAATAAACAAACAAGTTCATCAAAAGAAACTTTGTTTGAGAAATACTTCATTTAAATAAAAAGTCACAAAAACAAAAAGTCTGACGAAAACTGACGCTTTTTACGCCTTTCGCCCTTTTCTACTAACCACTAACCCAAAACCATCTACCTTTAACCCAAGCCTAACCCTTCCCCAAAGTCCTCTTGATATCTACAAAGGTTTATAGTTAAAAAGGAGGAGGATTGATTGCTTGGTAAGCATATGGTAGAAGTAAGTTCCATGCTGGTCTCGAGTGTTTCACAAAAATACATCTTCGGCCGAGTGTTGAGTGATCTCCCGTGAGGTATGTGAACTTGTATATAAATGGAATTTTAAAGAGGCATGTTATGCCTAAATAAATAATTTCTCTTATGTAATGTTCTAAATAAATCATAAAGAATAGGATTGTAAATAGCTTAAAAATAAAACCTAATAAAGATCTTGGAATCCCGACACTCAAGACAAGCCCAAAACTTTCTCTTCTACCCATTCCATTTGGGTGTGTAAGCCACATTATAAAGAGTTTTGCTTGAGGACAAGCAAAGATTCAAGTGTGGGGGTATTTGATGCGTGTAAAATGCAACATTTAAATTACATCAAATGAGGCATAAAACTAACCCTTTTTAGTACTAATGTTGGAAAAAGTGTGCTTTTGTCTTCTTTTTGTATTTTCAGGGTTAAAAGAGCTTAAATGAACAAAAGAAGCAAAAACACAGCCAAATCTAACATAAATACAAGAAAAGGAATAAACGCGGCATGCCTGACCCCACGACAGCATCTGCCAAAGCAAAAACAAGATTTCGGAAGGGTGAACACGCCCCGTGCCCAGCGGACACGGGGGCGTGCCCAAGCGTCTGCAGAAAAGACAAAAGCGTAGAAGCTTCTATTCCCCAACACGGCGGCGCGCCCAGCTCCACACGGCCATGGTCAACGCTGATATTCGTAGAATCCAAGCAAATCTTGATAGTACAAACACGCTTCTGCACACGGGGCCGTGCTCAGTGGACACGGGGGCGTGGTCAACTAATGCAGACAAACTGCAATTAATGAAGAAAGAGAAAGTCGATGGACACGGGGCCGTGTCCAATGGACACAGGGCCATGTCCGGGCTTCTGTGCATGCTATAAATAGAGGTGCTTGGTTCACTTCAAAGGCATCCCTTGACAAAACACCTCTCTCCCACTTCACCCACACTCCACCACCATCACAACACCCTCATCCACCACCATCATCCATCATCCATCATAGAGTGTGTGTAGTAGTCTCGGGATCCAAGATTGATAGTAAGAGTTCTTGACAATCAAAGGCCGTGTTTGCCTAAGTCTCTTACATCACTTGGTGAAGACAAGCATTTAGTGTAATACTTTTGTTTTTTAATCTTTTAACACTTTTGATTTGGTTTTGTGTTAATGAATTTAATAACTAGTTTCTTATGTTGAAGGTGAAACTTCCTTATCATTTATCCGTGGTGTCTTGGCGTTATTTTACTGTCTATATAAAATAAAAGATTTACATCATTCTTATCTCTATGGTGTGACAACCCGACTTTCCAAGGGCTTTCCCGACACGTTACTTATCTCACAGTTGTGTTTTCATAATCCGTTATGTTGTAATATGTGCACCTTGCTAGATGATTTATAAACTGTTTTACTATTTGGTTAATTGTTGGAAATCTATAAATTGTTAAAGTTATAACTCAACGCGTACAACCACATGCCTACTCGACGAAACTCAGGAGTTTCACCATGACCTCATTCGACGAAACCCTTGACAACGAAATTTAGGAGTTTCGCCGTGACCCTACTCGACGAAACCCTTAGTGTTTCATCGAGGTCTTGTTTCGTCATTGAGAGCCTCGACCCAGTAGAGTCCATGGCCCAATCCTTTAAACATATATGCCAACTGTTGTGAGCAGTTACATAAGAAACCCTAAGATTCCTTTTCTCTCATTCTTGGCATGACGGCAAGCAGTAGATCACGAAACATCCAGTCTCGATTAACCTAAATCTTTTCGGTACTACGGTTTGTGTCTAACCTCGTTGATGGATTGATTCAAATACGTGGATTTGTGTTGTGATGTTTGTAAAATACTGTTAAATCTTGTAAGCATAATTAGGGTTCTCATAAACTTGGTGAATCTAGAATGGGCATCTTAAGAACACAATGGTCTGTATGTGATGTTGTTCTTATGAGGGTTGATGGATTTATTTCTGAATCTGTAATAGATCTTGATTGACAATTGTTATCATGTTGAAGCCATACTAGTGTTATCTATGATTAAGATTGTTATGGTTTATTGCTTATGTTGATGCACAATGATTAAAACTGCTACATTTGGCTAATGATCACGTTTGAAAACTGTGAATGCTGATTAGGGTTGCTAGATTACATGTGGTAACTGCTGTTTGATTCGTAAGTTACTTGAAAACCATGCAGAATGATGTTCTGTAACTGTTTCACCATCTGCAGAAGGGACCGGCGAAACATGGGGGGTTTCGCCATTCAGGGAAGTCGACGAAACAAGTAGGGTTTCACCATGCATGGTACTCGACGAAACCTATAGTGTTTCGCCATGCATGGAGTCCGACGAAACATGGATGTTTCGAGTGAGGGTTTCGTCGTAGGAGTAGACAGTTGGAAATAGAATGTATACTTGATAATGAGTACCTGTTTATATCTTGTTTATCTTGCTAACACAATATGGTAGTGCATGATAACTATAAAGTTTAATGTCAGATGATATGAGTATGGTTTGTGGACGGTCATGATATTTCTGTAAGTGTTACATGATAACAGAGTTTGAAATACTAAATGCAAACTGTGTAATCATATGTGCGTGACTTACTCTGTGCAAACATGTGTTTCGAATAGCTATGAAACTGATACTGTTTGTTAACCACGGTAGGGTTTGGGGTACGAGTAATTAATACAAACCGAGCAAACCAAGGTGAGTTCACAGCTCTTTTCCAAGCATGCAGCCCGGGGAGGGATATCGGATAACGTTCCGGGGAGGAATGTCAGGTTATTGGGATGTTTGTTATTATACTCAGTTTCTATCATATAAGACCCCTTACATCTACCGATAGTTGCCGGGGAGGAAACGAGGTATTTAGTTGATAGCGCTATTAGGATTGGCACCCTCACACCGTATCGGGAAGGACGGGCGTGAACTAATTACCTTGACCACTTGACCAATGCTTTGATAGAGGCATTGGGGTTGGGCAAATACATCTTGTAGCCATTTACGGTAATCGAGTTAATAACAACATCAAAACAAATCGTTGAATTGTTTAATACACATATCTGGTAACTAAACGCGTTAACAAAACTTTGAACTCACCAGCGTCGTCTGACACACTTGTCTGCATGCTTGCAGGTCGTTAGATTCTTGATATGGACTTGCTATCTGGGAGTGCTGGTGTGGGCATGGATCGAGACTCTTGGATACTTGATACATTGGTTTTGAACATTTATTTTGCAACAGTTGTTTAACATTTTACCTTATGCTTCCGCTGAATGTTTTCTCTGGTTTTAACTCGTGACTTGGATTTATCTTATGCAATGAAACAAATGTTCTATTTAAATATTTATTTTTGGTTCGATATGATTAGTGGCTTGGATCCTGGTACGTCACACTTCCCGTGGTGTTTCCACATGTGGTATTTTGGGGGTGTGACTGTTTAGTATCAGAGACATTGGTTATAGTGAACTAGGTTTTAAAACGTTTTCATAAAACCAGACTATAACCGAACAACTTTGAAAATCGACCATGACACTCAGCTCCAGATTGCAAGGTTCGTCTTCTGTTTACTTTATGCATCACTTGTTTAGTAGTCACACACTCACAGCTTGCATGAAACGATATATTAGATACCATGGTGATTTGATAGTGTGACACTGCCCTTCGACTCTTGTGATTCGTAATCCTGTAATACTTTCTGTTTTGCTACTTAAATGCGGGGGAAACTTTTAGCACAAGTTAAGAGTCACTGAGATGAGCATGCAAATTGCCTTATTATTATGGGTGCACACATAATAATAACGTGAGGTGCATGTAAGTCCTAGTGAGGCTTAACGAGTGTGAAAAGGGTTCTGCCCTATTGTGTATAAACCTGGTAGTTTGTAGATTTCAACGTGATACTTGACTCTTACCCCATCTCGACTCCTAAATTTGTTCCCTCTCCTCATATAGAATCATGAGTGGACGAGGACATGGACGTGGTCACATCGCGATGACCCAAGCTGAGCTGACAAAGTAAATCAACACACGCGTGGCTGAGGCTTTGGCAGCCTACCAAGTTGGTACGATATGTGCCAATTATCTTTTGTTCTTGTGTCGCGTACACAACTCTTACCCCTGTAATGTGTTTTCTTTCGTCCATTAGGTCAGCAAGCGCAAAACCAAAATAATCCACCCGCTTGTACGTTCAAGATGTTCATGGATTGTAAGCCACAGACCTTCAGTGGGACTGAAGGGGCTGTAGGACTCCTGCGATGGTTTGAGAAGGCAGAATCAATATTTGAAATGTGTAACTGTCCTGCCGGGGACAGGGTGAAGTATGCTACGGGCACACTCGAGGATGGTGCCCTGACATGGTGGAATGCCCAGGTTCAGATGTTGGGCATCGAAGCGGCAAATGCCACTACTTGGGACGATTTCAAGGAGTTGATCAAGGAGGAGTATTGTCCTCGTGATGAGATTCAGAAACTGGAGAATGAGTATTATGATCTGAAGATGGTAGCATCCGAGATTGAGGCATACGTGAAACGGTCTCATGAGTTGGCTATCATGTGCCCCTGCACCGAAGAATAGAACTGCTCATCAAGGGATTAGCTCCACTGGTGAAAGGTTTGGTTACTGCAGCAAACCTCAACAACTTACCTCAGATTGTTCGTCTGGCTCACAAGATCACAGATCAGGAGGTGGAGAGTGGCTCTCTACCACAACGCGTTTCTGCCGCTACTACTGCCGCAACCACATCTACCACACCACAAGTGATAACAAGCGCAAATGGAATGATAATGACAAAGCAACCTGTGCGAGTCAGTCTCAGAAAAGGCTTGACAACAGCAACAACCGCAGTTTCACTCAGTCGTCCTCAGTTAACCAAGGCCAGGGCAGCAATCAGAATCAGGGCTCCTATGTTGGGAAGAAGCCACAGTGCATCAAGTGTGGTTATCATCACTATGGGTAGTGTGCCCGGGCTTGCCGTAGATGCGAGAAAGTGGGCCATGAGGCCAAAGACTGTAGAGCCCCGCAGCCAAAGCAGCAACAACAACAAAATCAGTAGTATCAGCGACAGCAAAGGCAACAACCCCAGCAGAACCAAGGCTTTAAGAAGGGGTGTTTCCAGTGTGGGGATGAGGGCCACTACAAGTGGGATTGCCCTCATCTGAATCAGAATGCCAACGACAACAACCGCCAGAACAACAACAACAATGTTGGGAATAACAACAATGGCAACAATGGGGGAAATGCTGCTCGTGGAAGCGTATTCACGATCGGTGTTGGTGATGCTAGGAACGACGGAAATGTCATGACTGGTACGTTTTCTGTGAATAATCTCATTGCTTCTGGGTTATTTGATTCTAGTGCCGATTGGAGTTATGTGTCCCTAGAGTTTGGTCAACGATTAGGGTTAGCCCCAACACCTTTAGAGGTTAAGCATATAGTAGAATTAGCCAATGGCAAAACGATAGAAGCTTCGCATGTTCTTTTTGGGTGTAAACTAGATCTCGTGGGTCAAGTGTTTGATATTCATCTCCTCCGTGTTACTCTCGGTAGTTTTGATATAGTGGTGGGTATGGACTGGCTGTCTAAACACCAAGCAGAGATTCTGTTTAAAGAAAAGATTGTATGTATACCTCTCCCTGGTGGAGAGTCATTATCGGTTCAAGGGCATCGTAGTGGGACGATGGTTAGTATTATCTCGGCTATGCAAGCGCAGAAGTTTCTACGAAAAGGGTATCCTATAGTTCTAGCACTAGTTACTGATACTCCATCTGAAGAAAGAAAGATCGAGGATCTGCCAGTTGTACGTGAATTTACCGATGAATTTCCTGAGGAACTTCCTGGTTTACCTCCTCACCGTCAAGTAGAATTCCAGATTGATCTTGTGCCAGGAGCAGCCCCGATAGCTCGTGCTCTTTATCGTTTAGCACCTGGAGAGTTGCAGGAGTTGTCTAATCAACTGCAAGAGTTATTGGACAGAGGCTTCATTCGACCCAGTTCTTCTCCTTGGGGAGCCCCAGTTCTGTTCGTAAAGAAGAAAGACGGGTCCTTCCGCATGTGTATTGATTATCGGGAACTCAACAAGGTGACTGTCAAGAGCCGTTATCCATTTCCATGCATTGACGACTTGTTTGACCAGTTGCAAGGGTCAAGTTTTTATTCGAAAATCGACTTAAGATCGGGCTATCATCAGGTAAGGGTCCGAGAAGAGGATGTTCCAAAAACGGCCTTTCGAACGCGTTATGGACACTATGAGTTTTTAGTTATGCCATTTGGGTTGATGAATGCGCCAGCGGTATTCATGGATCTCATGAACCGTGTATGTAAACCGTATCTCGACGATTTAGTTATAGTATTCATCAACGACATTTTGATCTACTCGAAGAGCAAGGAAGATCACGAGCGGCATCTGCGTCTTATTTTCGAACTCCTGAGAAAGGAGCAACTGTATGCGAATTTTTCCAAGTGTGACTTCTGGATTCGAGAGGTACACTTCCTTGGGCACATTGTTAATGAATTGGGGATACACGTGGATCATGCGAAGGTTGATGCGGTTAGAAATTGGGCGGCACCAAGGAATCCTTCGGAGGTGCAACAATTTCTTGGTCTCGCTGGATACTATCGGAGATTTATTAAGGATTTCTCGAAGATCGCGCAACCCCTCACCTCGTTGACACAAAAGGGCGTAGTATACTCTTGGGGAACGAAACAAGAAGAGGCTTTCCAGTTATTAAAAGAGAAACTCTGCAGTGCACCGATTTTTTCCCTACCTGAAGGTACTGAAGATTTTGTGGTATATTGCGATGCTTCTATTTAGGGTCTTGGAAGCATGCTGATGTAACGCAACAATGTGATAGCTTATGCTTGTCGACAGTTGAAAGTCCATGAGAAGAATTATACGACGCACGACTTGGAGTTGGGAGCCGTTGTTTTTGCACTCAAAATCTGGGGGCATTACCTGTATGGTACTAAATGCACTATTTATACCGACCACAAGAGCCTTCAGCATATCTTCGACCAGAAGGATTTGCATATGTGACAGCGTCGCTGGGTAGAACTTTTGAATGATTATGATTGTGCAATCAAGTATCATCCGGGTAAGGCCAACGTGGTAGCTGACGCTCTCAGCCGAAAGGTATTGAAACCCAAACGTGTTCGCGCTTTGCAGCTCACCATACATTCTAACCTACGGGATCAGATTCGTTTTGCACAAACCGAAGTGCTAAAAGAGGAAAACATTGAGGCAGAATACTTAAGGGGCATGGAAAAACAACTTGTAGAGAGATCGGATGGCATTCTCTACTTCATGGAACGTGTATGGATTCCCTTGTTTGGTAACCTTCGAGAACTTGTGATGGATGAAGCACACAAGTCTCGATACTCTGTTCACCCAGGTTTGGATAAGATGTATCAGGACCTCAAGGTTATGTATTGGTGGCCAAAGATGAAAGCTCACATCGCAACTTATGTGAGTAAATGTTTGACCTACTCGAAGGTTAAAGTGGAATACAAGAAACCGTCTGGGCTGCTGCAACAACTAGAAATACCCATGTGGAAGTGGGAGCAAATCGTAACGGATTTCGTCACCGGCTTACCAAGAACTCAGAACGGAAATGATACCATTTGGGTGATCGTTGACCGTTGATATACGTTAAATTAAACATGTTTTTATACCCCAAAACACTTCCATTTTAAGCATTTTTGACCGAAAACACGACGGTTAGGTACCAAAATCGATACTTTTATATTTTCAGGTCTTAAACAGAGCATAATGGAAAATTCTAATGAAAACAGACCAAATCTGATGCATTTCTGATGAAAATGGCAAAAATCTGATGAACTGCCAGGTGTGGCACGACCGTGCCACCGACGGCACTACCGTGCCACTGCTACGATCTCGGAAGCACTGCTAGTGCAACCAGGAGTGCCGACTGTTTCTCGGGCCGCACTACCGTGCCACCCATGGCACTACCGTGCCATTGCCAAATCAAGCCTTCTGACCAACATTTCTGAGGAGTGGCACTACCGTGCCACCAGCGGCACTACCGTGCCGATCTGATGACTCAGGCAACTTGTCCACTAGTCCACTTGGCTGACTCGGGATCGCTGAAACTGACGTCACCCGACAAGACCTGACCACACGACCGTGCCAAATCCGCACGGCCGTGCCAATCTGGAAATCGCCTATAAATAGCAGCATTCGCTACTGGTTCAAATGTTGGGTTTTTCTCCATGTATCTTGGCGATTTCTGGGTTCCGAAGCAGTCCTGATCAGACCCATTTGAAGCTTAAAGATCGAGTGGAAGCATAACCGATTCAACCCATCAATTCCTTGCTTGTTTATGGTTCGATTCCTTGTTCTTGAACATGTATTCTGATCATTTTGCAAGTTATGAGCTGATGTTAGTTTATGTTTAATGTAGTGTTATGTAATAGTAGTAATGAACTTGTTTCTTGAATAAATCTTTATGTTGTAATCTTATTTGTATGAAACTTAGTACTTTTTCTTGTTGAATCTTCATGATTATATAATGAATGTTTCATTGATGTTGAGTTCCTGATTATGTTTGATTATCTTGGATAATGAATCTGTGGTTAGTGGGATGGTAACTATTTCTTGATTAATCACTTATTTGTAGACTTTGTTTACACCATGAAACCAGACCACGGTATTGGTTTTATACAAGATATATCTCATTTTGATTAGGAATACTTTCTTACACGTAAGGGTTCTAACGAATTATATGGTGTTGATTGCATGTTCTTAGATGCGGTTTATGATCCTTGTTTAGTAGTTTTGGTCTGAAATTGCTGACATGGTAGATTTGTGTTTAAGACGTGTAAAGGTGAAATTGTTTGTTATATGATCTACATAATTGCTTATCCTCGTGGCTGTATTGTGACCATCGGTATTGCTTTCTTTGATAAGTGAGGTTAGGAATCCAGACCTGGTAAATAACCTATCTTTAAAGGTACGTATGAATGAATATCAATAGCTCGCTAATGAATGATTTTAGGTGGTTAACGTGCGACCATCGCGTTAACTTTCCGAAGAATCATAATGCTAGAAATCCAGACCCGGTAACTAGTTGTCTCAAAATTGGAAAATTGATTAAGTGCTTTTGTGACATATCTGATAGATAACATGTATAGGCTGTTTGTGAAACAAGATAGTAGTATATTTATGCTTTAGTTGTAATTTAGATAACTTATTTAAACAATCATTCACTTATCCTTTTATCTGGTAATCTAATGACAAAGATTTAGTACATTATAACGCCCGTGTTCCATGGATCGATATCTGGCTCTTACCAATACTTTGCTGCATATATGACGGGATACACTTGTCCTTTGTTGGGCGCGTGAAGATACTGTAAATAAATGTATATAACCGCCCACGTCAAGTTTTTGGCGCCGTTGCCGGGGACCACGGCAAAATTAATGGAACAATCTGAGTCATTATTTTACCGGTGTACAAACTGTCAATAACTGTTAATATCTGTAAATTTTTGTATTTATTTATTTTCTTTTACCTAACTGTTTAACTAACTTTTATTTTCTTTAATTTACTAACTTGTAAATACCTAGCCTGGTACGCCCACTAGGACTAACTTTTGACTAACTTTTCTTTTTTGTTTTACTAACCAACTAACCACTAACCAACTAACTTTACTAACTCACTAACTTACTAACTTTTTATTTATTGTTCAACTAACAATTGTTTTTCATTTATTTATTTATTTATTTAATTCAGTTATGTGTTCGGAATCGAACCATGTACTGGCAATCATTTAATTCAGTATTTTAATTTCAGTAATTTCAATTCTGTACTTCATTCATTTATTTATTTATTTCATTCCAGTACAGTTATTTCAGTATTTCATTTATTTATTTCAATTCAGTTATTTCTAATTCAGTATTTCTTTTATTTTAATTCAGTCATTTCATTTTTGTACTTTATTCATTTATTTATTTATTTCATTCCAGTAAAGTTATTTCAGTTATTTAATTTATTTTATTTCAGTTATTTCATTCCTGTTTATATTTATATTTATGCTCGTGTTCGGAATCGAACCGCTTATATATTTATTTATTTATTTCAGTTACATTTATTCATTTATTCATTCTTGTTCATTTGTTTATTTAGTTAGCTGCTTATTCATTTATTTGTACTCAATTGTTTATTTATTTACTCCACGAAAATAAAACTTTCTGATAAAATCATTAGATTTTCTGGTAAATTCTGATGAATTTAACAGATTTTACAATACCTCAAATTATTTTCAAAAGTTATAATTACAGGGACTAAGTCATGGATATCTTGAATCACTGGCTAGTGGGGTATTGTGCACATTACTAATTTTCTCCCAGTTAGGTTCATTGACCTACTAGGGATAATCATCACTATTTGGGTTCATTGACCTAATAGTGGTATGACCATCGTCACCATTGTGACATGGCGCCAGATAAATATAAGATATAAACCATTGTAATCGCTCTTATGTTGTAATTTTATAACTAAGAATCATTTTATACAACCTGAATGAACTCACTCAGTATTTCCCTGTTGACAAAACCTTTTTCAAACATGTTTCAGGTGATCTATTATGATCCAAGAAAAGTGCCGTGAAGCACTACAAGCTTAGAGATGTGGCTCAATGTAAATTAATAAAAGAAACATGTTTTGTAAAATAAAAGATTTCCCAGCGAAATCACCTTATTGTAAATTATGGGGTTTCACCCCTAAATTATGTAAACGGGCAGTTTTAAATATTGAAAGATCCTGTTTTAAAAAGACTTTCGCTGTCGCATAAATTAAATACCACGGGATTTCTGTCCCGCGGCTCCTGAAACGGGTCAAACCGGGTCGGGGGCCGTGACAGAAAAAGGTGGTATCAGAGTCATTGATCGAGCCACTGATTTAAGCCAATTAAGTATTTAGAAAATAATTAATTTTATTAATTGCTATTTTCTGATTATGTGTTTTATTATTTGAATAATTGTGTACAATATGGACAGATCTTTATATGCAAGCCAATGTAGCAATTAATGCAAATTCTTAAATAATTTGACCCAAGTTTTAGCACCTTTATTATCTACTAGAAACCTTATTCAGTAAATAAATAAATTTACAAATAAAACCTAGGGTGTTTTAAATTTCAGTTGTTATGGTAGTTACCCAGTATGAAATAATATATAAAAGTTTTTCTATAAAATTTTGTTATAAATTTTAACTTAGTAATTGTGTGTATTTTTCTAAACAGCATGAGTAACTTGTCTGATGCCCTTCAGAATTTAAATCTCTATCCGGTAAGCATAAAGGTTTCCAGAGATTTCAATAGGTATATACCAGACATAGAAGAACCTATAGAATTCAACACTTTACCTCTCGAGAAACCCAAGCCTAAGAAAATGGAAATTGGGGAAAGCTCTAGGCAAATTGAGGGGTTACCATCTCAGGAAAAGCTAGATTTTATAATGGCAAGCTATAATACTATTAAGCCTGATAATGAAAATATTTTTATTCACTCTTTTGAAACACAACTACCAATGAACTTAGAACCAGCTATTCCAAACCCTTCAATCCACTCGCAAATAGACGAATGGTTGACTAATGAAATACAGTTACAAAACCATCCCTATAAGCTTTTTCCTCAGTTCAATTCAGAACCTTTACCAAATCCACCAATAAGTAACGAGAATACGACTGAACTTCGCTTTGGTCAAGAACTAATGGATACTGGGAATAGGATCCAAGAGATTGGGGGACAGATCTCCTAGAAATACGATGAGAGGGAACGCCGTTACTAGAATATCATCTGACAAAGGATAGGGGATTTATGGAACTGTGGTTGTGTAATAGTAATAGTAATAGTAAAATCAGTATGTGTAAAATAAATAATAAAACGGTTGTATATAGAAGCATGATATAATCAATAAAACAAATGAAGTTTTAGAAAATTTACAAATTTTGTTCGTTTACCTGATTATGTGCAATTAAGTGTGACATTGGATTATTTCTTGTATACTAATTATTTATCTATAAATTAGTTATCAAATGGAAAACGCGAATAATGAACCAGTTAATGAGGTTAATCAATCTGAGCAACAACTGGGGGATCAATATATGACTAGGCAGGAGATAGAAAATATCGTTGCTCAAGGGATAGCCAACACTATTCCAGCAATAGTTGCTCAAGGGATAGCCAACGCTATTCCAGCAATCGTTGCTGCTGTTAAAAATCCAATCGAACTACAACAAATTGTTCCTAGCAAACGTATTTCTGAAGATAACTTCAGTAATAGCGTAAACGGAGGAAATAATCATGATAATGAACCACGACAAGCTCCTCCTCCTAAGAAAATAAAAGCTGCAACGCCTGGTTGCACTTACAAAGAATTTCTTGCATGTAAACCCACTGAGTTTGCAGGCAATGAAGGAGCGACTGCGGCACTGCGTTGGTTAGAGAAAACCGAGGCAGTAATTGCCATAAGTAAATGTGCTCAGGACGATCAGGTCATGTACGCGTCAAACCTTTTCAAAGAAGGGGCGCTAGAATGGTGGAATACGGTGTTACAAGCAAAAGGAAGAAGGATGGCATATTCTATGAACTGGGAAGAATTTAAGAGCTTTGTAGAAAGAAAATTATGTCTCGAATATGAAAAGGAACAAATGACAAATAAGTTTTTAACCCACCGGATGGTGGATGTAGATTGTCGAAAGTATACTTCGACATTCTTCGAGTATGCTCGAGTAGTACCAACCCTGGCTTCGCCAGAGCCGGTACTTATTTCTCGTTATATTTGGGGATTGATTGCCGAAATCCGTAATATCGTCAAGGCTGCGAAACCTCGCACGATTGATGATGCGGTGGATTTAGCCAATACTCTGACTGACAAACTAGTACAGACAAGAGAAGAAAATAGAAGGAAGGAAGTAGCCCAAAAGATTACCCAAGGATTCCGTCCGGGTAACCATAACAATTTCAAGAAAGGAGGGAATGGGCAATCTTCCACTAGCCCATTTTGCAATTCTTGCAAAAGAAAGCATTTTGGAAGATGCAAAGGATATTGCAATTTTTGCAAAATTCCGGGGCATCAAGAAGAAGACTGCAGGAGGAAGAGATTTTCAGTCTGCTACAACTATGGAGAAGCTGGACATCTTAGGCCAGATTGTCCAAAACTGAACAAACTATCTAACAATAAAGCTAAACCTGAAGAAGAAGCAAAAAGGAATGTAAGAGCCTTCCAACTGACTGCTCAGGAAGCAGAGCTCATTCCAGATGTGATAGCTGGTACGTTCTTAGTTTACAATGTTTACACAAAAGTATTATTTGACTCTGGTGAGAACCAAAGTTTTATAAATACTTTATTCTGTCAAGCTCTTAACTTACCTTTAACCAACATTAGGCAAATCTTTACAGTCGAAACGGCAAATGGAAAATCTGTGAGCATAGATAAAGTTTTGCAAAAGGAAAATATAGAACTCTCAGGTCATAAATTCTTTGCAAAACCTATTACCTATGAAATTAGCTGAATTTGATGTTGTGTTAGGAATGGATTGGTTAGTAGCCAACCATGCTCGAATTCTCTATGATAAGAACTTTATAGAAATTCAGGCACCCGCCGGAGAAGTAATTGTGATTACAGGAAATAAACCACGTAAGGTCACGAAGTTCATATCAGTAATGAAAGTTGCTAGTTATGAACGAAAGCAAGAAATAGTATATATGATTTTCAGTAATCATTAGTACTAAGAGTAAAGAACTTAAGGAAATTCCTGTAGTTTTAGAATACCCAGATGTATTCTCAGAAGAGTTACCAGGATTACCACCAGATAGGGAGATAGAATTTAGGATTAATCTAAATTCCAGAAACTATACCAATAGCCAAGGCACCTTATCAGTTAGCACTCACAGAAATATTAAAACTGAAAAATCAATTAGATGAATTATTAAGTAAAGGTTTCATACAACATAGTTCATCCCCTTAGGGAGTACCAGTGTTGTTTGTTAAAAAAAAGGATGGTTCGATGAGAATATGTATTAATTATAGAGAATGGAATAAAGTTACAATTAAGAATCGATACCCATTACCTAGGATTAATGATCTTTTCGATCAACTTCAAGGAGCTAGATATTTGTCTCTTAAGAAAACCCTAATTGAGAAACCCAAGTAATTCTGCATAAACCCTAAAATTTTCAGAATCATCAGAATCAGGATCAGGGCCCCTAAAACTTAGGGGGGGTAAAACCCTAGTTACGATTATCTTAATAACTATCTGTCAAAACCGAATTTTGAGAAACTGTCAATTCAGCAAACCTACTCACGCACGTAGCTACCCTATGAACATAGGTTACCCCTCGCGTCACGCGACGCCCATAGGGGTACCCCTCGCGTCACGCGACGGGGGTCAAAATTCGGGTATAAATAGAGGGCATTGGCACTTGATTTCTGGCACAAAAACGACGAAGAAATTCGTTGTACATGCTGAGTTATAGCAGAAATACTCCACAACACACACAATTCACGAATCGCTGCCGCAATCAGGGTAATAACTCGATCGCTATTACGATTCAACGTCCGATCGATTGTAACTATCCAACGATTGTTTAAGTGCTGCTCAAATTGAGTTTATGCTTTATTATTCATCGTGATTTCGACTTGAATGTTTGAGTGCTGTCCGAACTCGGGCTATACTCTGTCATTCGTTGTGAATCCGCTGAATTGTTAAGTATTGCACTTGTAAATCGTTGTGAGGGTTTAATCTCGTGAATTGTCGTAACTGCTGTATTAGTTACTAACCCAGTTTGTGTGCACTGTTATTAAAATTAAGTTAAACAAGGCTAAATCAGTAGGCTTATACACTGCTCGTTAAATCTGCAATGTGAGTCATTCTCTTTTTATCAACTATTTTACAATACCTCAAATTATTTTCAAAAGTTATAATTACAGGGACTAAGTCATGGATATCTTGAATCACTGGCTAGTGGGGTATTGTGCACATTACTAATTTTCTCCCAGTTAGGTTCATTGACCTACTAGGGATAATCATCACTATTTGGGTTCATTGACCTAATAGTGGTATGACCATCGTCACCATTGTGACATGGCGCCAGATAAATATAAGATATAAACCATTGTAATCGCTCTTATGTTGTAATTTTATAACTAAGAATCATTTTATACAATCTGAATGAACTCACTCAGTATTTCCCTGCTGACAAAACCTTTTTCAAACATGTTTCAGGTGATCTATTATGATCCAAGAAAAGTGCCGTGAAGCACTACAAGCTTAGAGATGTGGCTCAATGTAAATTAATAAAAGAAACATGTTTTGTAAAATAAAAGATTTCCCAGGGAAATCACCTTATTGTAAATTATGGGGTTTCACCCCTAAATTATGTAAACGGGCAGTTTTAAATATTGAAAGATCCTGTTTTAAAAAGACTTCCGCTGTCGCCAAAATTAAATACCACGGGATTTCTGTCCCGCGGCTCCTGAAACGGGTCAAACCGGGTCGGGGGCCGTGACAGAAAAAGGTGGTATCAGAGCCATTGATCGAGCCACTAATTTAAGCCAATTAAGTATTTAGAAAATACTTAATTTTATTAATTGCTATGTTGTGATTATGTGTTTTATTATCTGACTAACTGTGTACAATATGAACAGATCTTTATATGCTAGCCAATGTAGCAATTAATGCAAATTCTTAAATAATTTGACCCAAGTTTTAGCACTTTTTTTATCTACTAGAAACCTTATTCAGTAAATAAATAAATTTACAAATAAAACCTAGGGTGTTTTAAATTTCAGTTGTTTTGGTAGTTACCCAGTATGAAATAATATATAAAAGTTTTTCTATAAAATTTTGTTATAAATTTTAACTTATTAATTGTGTGTATTTTGCTAAACAGCATGAGTAACTTGTCTGACGCCCTTCAGAATTTAAATCTCTATCCGGTAAGCATAAAGGTTTCCAGATATTTCAATAGGTATATACCGGACATAGAAGAACCTATAGAATTCAACACTTTTCCTCTCGAGAAACCCAAGCCTAAGAAAATGGAAATTGGGGAAAGCTCTAGGCAAATTGAGGGGTTACCATCTCAGGAAAAGCTAGATTTTATAATGGCAAGCTATAATACTATTAAGCCTGATAATGAAAATATTTTTATTCACTCTTTTGAAACACAACTACCAATGAACTTAGAACCAGCTATTCCAAACCCTTCAATCCACTCGCAAATAGACGAATGGTTGACTAATGAAATACAGTTACAAAACCATCCCTATAAGCTTTTTCCTCAGTTCAATTCAGAACCTTTACCAAATCCACCAATAAGTAACGAGAATACGACTGAACTTTGCTTTGGTGAAGAACTAATGGATACTGGGAATAGGATCCAAGAGATTGGGGGACAGATCTCCTGAAAATACGATGAGAGGGAACGTTGTTACTAGAATATCATGTGACAAAGGATAGGGGATTTATGGAACTGTGGTTGTGTAATAGTAATAGTAAAATCAGTATGTGTAAAATAAATAATAAAACGGTTGTATATAGAAGCATGATATAATCAATAAAACAAATGAAATTTTAGAAAATTTACAAATTTTGTTCGTTTACGTGATTATGTGCAATTAAGTGTGACATTGGATTATTTCTTGTATACTAATTATTTATCTATAAATTAGTTATCAAATGGAAAATGCGAATAATGAACCAGTTAATGAGGTTTATCAATCTGAGCAACAACCGGGGGATCAATATATGACTAGGCAGGAGATAGAAAATATCGTTGCTCAAGGGATAGCCAACACTATTCTAGTAATAGTTGCTCAAGGGATAGCCAACGCTATTCCAGCAATCGTTGCTGTTGTTAAAAATCCAATCGAACTGCAACAAATTGTTCCTAGCAAACGTATTTCTGAAGATAACTTCAGTAATAGCGTAAACGGAGGCAATAATCATGTTAATCATGACAATGAACCACGACAAGCTCCTCCTCCTAAGAAAATAAAAGCTGCAACGCCTGGTTGCACTTACAAAGAATTTCTTGCATGTAAACCTACTGAGTTTGCAGGCAATGAAAGAGCGACTGCGGCACTGCGTTGGTTAGAGAAAACCGAGGCAGTAATTGCCATAAGTAAATGTGCTCAGGACGATCAGGTCATGTACGCGTCAAACCTTTTCAAAGAAGGGGCGCTAGAATGGTGGAATACGGTGTTACATGCAAAAGGAAGAAGGATGGCGTATGCTATGAACTGGGAAGAATTTAAGAGCTTTGTAGAAAGAAAATTATGTCCCGAATATGAAAAGGAACAAATGACAAATAAGTTTTTAACCCACCGGATGGTGGATGTAGATTGTCGAAAGTATACTTCGACATTCTTCGAGTATGCTCGAGTAGTACCAACCCTGGCTTCGCCAGAGCCGGTACTTATTTCTCGTTATATTTGGGGATTGATTGCTGAAATCCGTAATATCGTCAAGGCTGCGAAACCTCGCACGATTGATGATGCGGTGGATTTAGCCAATACTCTGACTGGCGAACTAGTACGGACAAGAGAAGAAAATAGAAGGAAGGAAGTAGCCCAAAAGATTACCCAAGGATTACGTCCAGGTAACCATAACAATTTCAAGAAAGGAGGGAATGGGCAATCTTCCACTTGCCCATTTTGCAATTCTTTCAAAAGAAAGCATTTTGGAAGATGCAAAGTGCCTAGACCGCTAGTAGTTTCTCCACCCACCGAGGGTACTCACAATGATGAAGCTGGACCAAGTGGAACAGCTCACGAACCTCCAGAGGAACCAGCTCCAACATTTGACAACTCTGACGACTCAGAGGAGGAAACCGCTCCGACCTTTGACGAGGAACCAAATGTTACTTCGACGGAAGCTGAGGATCAAAACGTTGATCTTGATATATCGAACTTGCAATCAGAAGTGAACGTGCCTGACACCATTATGCTTCGGACTTTGTCTTACCATCCGTCAGAGCAAATAATTGGTGACCTGCAAAGTGGTGTTAAAACCAGAGACCAAATCAACCAAGCTCTTACATGTTTTTATTCTTCTGTTGCACATTTGCAAGAAGAATTCTCGTTAAAGTGTTTTATTTCGCAGATCGAGCCTAGAACTTATAAAGAGGCGTTGACTGAAGACAGCTGGGTAAATGCTATGCAGGAAGAGCTGTTACAGTTTGAGAAACTAGGTGTTTAGAGACTAGTTGATCTGCCGAAGAATCAAAAGTTGATCAAAACAAAGTGGGTATTCAAGTGCAAAAGGGATGATAGAGGAGTCATGGTGAGGAACAAAGCACGATTAGTGGTACAAGGCTTTAGTAAGCAAGAAGGCATCGACTATGATGAAGTTTACGCGCCTGTTGCTAGATTCGAGGCGATTCGGATCTTCCTGGCCTTTGCGTCATGGAATGACTTCAAAGTGTACCAGCTGGATGTCAAATCTGCCTTCCTGTACGGAAAGATTAAAGAAGAGGTGTATGTGGGATAACCATCGGGGTTCACTGATCCACAACACAAGAACAAGGTCTATCTGCTGGATAAGGCGCTCTACCGACTACACCAGGCCCCGAGAGCCTGGTATGAGACGCTTTCCTAATATCTGTTGGCCAACGGGTTTACCAGAGGGACAGTTGATAGCACATTGTTCACAAAGGAAGTGGCAGGTCATCTTCTAATTGTGCAAATCTATGTTGACGATATTATTTTCGGTTCCACCAACGACGAGCTGTGTAAAGAGTTTGAGAAAGTAATGAAGAAAAAGTTTGAGATGAGTTCGATGGGGGAGATGAAGTTCTTCCTCGGGCTGCAGGTGGAGCAGATGCCCGATGGAATTTTTATTCATGAAACGAAATACGTAAAGGACGTGCTTGAAAAGTTTGATATGACTGAATGCAGTCCTGCAGCAACCCCCCTTGCACAGAACCATGGTATTTGTCCTGACGAAAGTGGTGTGAAAATGGACGAGACACTGTACCGGTCAATCATCGGATCTTTGATGTATCTCACTACTTCTCGACTGGACACCATGTACCCGACATGTCTCTGTGCCAGATATCAGTCGAGCCCGAAACAGTCACACTTGACGATTGTCAAACGTATCTTACGGTATTTGAAAGGCTGCCCAAGCATCGGCTTGTGGTATCCTCGCTCGGGTGAGTTCTCTCTATCAGGTTTTGCTGATTCTGACTTTGGAAGCTGCAAGCAGAATGCAAAGTCCACCACTGTTGAGTGTCAGTTCTTCGGAACTCGACTCGTTACCTGGTAGTGCAAGAAACAAACCGCAGTGGCGCTTTCTACGTGTGAGGCAGAATACGTTTCAGCCTCCAGCTGTTGCTCACAGATCCTATGGATCCAACAGCAAATGCCGACTTTGGTTTGCAATTCTTGGATACGCCGATTTATGTGGACAACGAAGCAGCTATAAACATCACTAAAAACCCGGTTCACCATTCTAAAACGAAACATATCGAAATCCGTCACCACTTCATCCGTGATTGTCACGAGAAGAAGTTAATCCGGATTGAACAAATACACACCGATGATCAGAAAGCTGATTTTTATACAAAACCCTTTAACAAAAAGAGATTTTATTATCTTCTGAAATTGAATGGGATGAAAAATCTGCGTTCTGGGAGGGTAGTAGAATGTGAAGCCGAGGAGGGCGGCGATCAGATGTGAACCATGTCGTGTTGTCAACTTTCTGTATAGTTTGTTTTCTGCTTTTCGATAAAAACAAAAACATAAAAAATATGTTTTTTTCTTTTTAGGGGGAGAAATTTGCAGAAAATACAAAAAACATGATAAAATTGAAAAATCCAAAAACATTAGAAAACTCGAAAAAGAGTTTGTGTATAATAGGGGAAATGATAGTACATCAGCTAGACAGACACAGTACGCTAAAGAAATGTAGCGTTTAAAAATGCATTAAGCAGTCTCGCTGATGATGTGCCGATAGGTTTTTACAAAATTAGTAGATTTGTTTGGGATATAAACCTAAAATTTACTTGCTTTTATGTGGGGAACACCTCCAGGATGTATGGGTAACCCCTGAAATCTCGTTTGAAAGGTCCCTCTTTCTGAGATACTAGGTCTTTATACTTAGTGATATCTGGGGTATTATCCTGGGACTTCTGCTGTATGGAAATACTGACCTAGTCCCCAGATAATACTTTACGCAATGCGTTACTTATAAAGCCTCCGCTCAGCATAAAACATGATTAAATATTGCAAAATGATAATCATGTGCTGTTGTAAAGAAGATCCCCAAAGGGGACCCACTGATAAGTCAAAGCCGTTATCTCTCTGCGTATACGGAAGTATCGACCTGAGCTCTCACGGCCCTCGCAATTCACCCCATTACAGATATCATCTAGGTATACTCACCTTTAAGACTGAATATTGGGATCTGGATACGGGAGTATATACTGAGGTGGGACACATGTAAAGGTTTAAGTCTTAAAACATTAATTCCGTATCCCGAACAGATTGAAAGTTATGTAAAAATTTAAGAGGATCAGTATATCGACAATCTACGTGAACTGTTTAAGGCTTGGTATGAAATAGAAGCTTAACGGTGCTTGTGTCTTGTCAAATGCTGATATGATCCCCTATCACGCTCACAAAAAGATTGTGTGTACATATTTCTGCTTATCTTGTTAAAAAATCCAAAAAGATTTTATTTTTCATCTTATTTTCGACAACCGACGTTGGAGATCAAATGATCAAAGTTCTGTGCAGATCATGTCTGTTTGATGAGGGTTGGGTAAGCAAGAGATATTAAAATGTGATTGGTACATGTTTGAAAGATTGAAAAAGTGTTTGAAAGCTTGAAAAGTTCAAAAGTTCATTAATTTGAACTGTTTTCAGAATCCAAAAGTCAGCATACTTCATAATCTGGTCAACCAAGGTCATTCATTTGGACTTGGTAGGCTGAACAGTTTGACCAAGGTCATTAACTTGGACTTGGTTAAATGGGTGTGTCGGTGAACAATCAAAAATGTTAAAAAATCAAAAAGTTTGATTGTTACTTTTTAATTCCACTTGAAAATGTATTAAAAGTTGATTTCGCTCGAAGCTGCTTCATGTTTGATTCTGCTTGTAGCATCCTAAGTGATTCCGCTTGAGAGCAATTGGATCATTTTGAGCGGAATCAGACAGGCTATAAAAGGCCATCTCATTCCGCTCCAACCTCATTTCTCTGTTTCCGCCCCAAGTGTTTCTCTCTCCGGCGATTGGAGTGAAACCCCTTGATCTTTGTTTTTAAGTCGAATTGCTGCCCGATTTCTGTTAGATCTGGTGTTATTAGTTGGCAATCTCAACTATTAACATGGGCAAGGTAGCTTGAGACCTGATTTGACCTAGATTTACTTGTTTTCATGTCTGTCGGCGATGTTTATGAACTGAAACTTAGAATTAGGGTTAATAACTGTTAAATCTGAACAAGAAATCAAACATATGTTGTCGGATTGTAGTATATTTCATGTATTGATTGTTAATTGTAATAGATCTGAGCGGATTGCATGTTGTCGATGAACTGTGGTTAGAAAGTTAGATCTAGGGCATGTCTGAGAACCAAAATGATATTAAAACATATCTCTAGAATCGGAATTAACAGATTAAGAAAACCACATGATAAATTTCATCATCTAACAGGATTTGAATGATTATCTGTAATTCCGCCCCAAATTGATTGTGTTGTTGATTCCGCTCCAATGTGTCATTTCTGATTCCGCTTCTAAGTGTGATCTAATTCTGCTTAAAAAGTGTAACTTGTGATTCCGCTTCAATATGAATGATCTGATTTCGCTTCAAATAGCACTTAACTGATTCCGCTTCTAAGTTGTCATGTGATTTCGCTCAAAACAACTTTGGGTGATTTCGCTTATAATGTTCCGTCATTACATGTGATTTCGCTTGTAAGTGTTTGATGCTGAAATTTTTTTCTAAGTGTCGATTCATTTTGTACTATGTTGTCTTGCAGGGTTCGAGTGTGATATTTGATCCACTTCACAACAGCTGTTGTGACATTGATGTGGGTAAGAATTCAGAGTTGGCAAAATTCAGCAGTATCTTGGAGTTTATGAGAAGAATCCCTATTCAGAAAGCGCTGACAGATCAACGTCCTATGTACAAATCACACGTAGAACATTTCTGGAAGCAAGCAACTTACGATGAAGGGAATAAAGTGATTCGTTCAGTTGTGAAGCATCAAAATAAAGATAAGACAATTAATGTTACAGAGGCGCTCATTCGTGAAGTTTTGAATTTTCCAGATGATGAAAACTCACCAACAAAGTTTCCTGAACGAATGGTCAAGGGATGTGTGCTGAGGATGGGATATGATGGTGCACTAAATGTTGGAAATTACTTGAAGTCAAAGTTTCAAAAGCCTTACAAGTTTATTGTACATTCTGTACTGATGTCTCTTAGCCATTGCAAAGGAGGGTATGATACCATGCGTGATTACCAGATGAATATGGTCACTGCATTGGTTCTGAACAAGAAATACAACTTCTAGCACATTGTTTTTCATTACATGGCCGAGAATATTACAACAAAGAGTAAAACTTGGATGTATCCAAGATTTGTGCAGATGTTGATTGATCATGCATATCCGGATATTGAACGTGATTTAAACAGTGATTTGTTAGTTCTTTCACACATGAGCAATGATTCACTGAAGCAGCTTGCGAGATATCATCCGAACCATCCTAAACCAAAGAAAGCCGCTGAATTTTTCGGATTTATCAAGGATGCGAATTATGTTGATCCTGATCCAGTCAATCACCAAAACTGGAGGAATGAACAGGAAATGAAGGAAGCAGCTTATGCTGATGAGCTAAAGGTTCTTGTCGAGTTTAAAAACACACGAAGTGACTGGTTTGTGAAAGAACCAAGAAAGAGAAGCAAAAAGGTCACTCCTCAATCACAAGACGGTGAGGGGTCTTCATCACAGCCAAAGAAAAAACAAAAGAAAGTAGCAAAGACTTTGTTGATTGATGAGCCTGAGGTTGAGGAACCAGTTGTGAATGTTGAAGAAAATCTGGATGCTGATATTGATGATGTGATGATAAACATTGATGATTTAGAGTCATATCAAACTGCTAACATAGAAGCTGATGTTGCTGAGAAAGAGAAAGTTATTGATGATATAGAAGGTGATGATGTTGATAAAAGTACTACAAGTTCTTCGGAAGATGAAATAGATGAAACCGAACGTTTAAAAAGAATTCAAGAAGCGACAGAGAAAGAGAAATTGTTGAGGAAGAGAAAGAGGCAGGAAAAGGAGGATGCTCCATATGTCCCATCACCACAACATGTTTCTGGATCTCAATCGCCTCCGTCGAGTAGTAAGAAGAAAGCAGGAGCAAGAAAGAGGATTGTATCTCCAAAAATAAAGAAAGTTACTCCGAAGATTACAAAGCCGAAGATTGTTCTAAAGAAGAAACCATCCAAAAAACAAAGTAAACCACCAACACCACCACCTGAACCTACACCACATCAAACACCTCCACGACAACCAACACCTCAAAGACAATCTTCACCACCAAAACAACCAACACCACCTAGACAACCTTCACCATTAAATCTTTCACCACTAAATCTCTCACCACCACAACAACAAACCTTATTCACATCTCAAGAAATATTTCAAACACCACCATTCACTCAAATTCCAATTCAACTAACTCC
Organism: Helianthus annuus; assembly: GCF_002127325.2. Lineage (NCBI taxonomy): Eukaryota > Viridiplantae > Streptophyta > Magnoliopsida > Asterales > Asteraceae > Helianthus > Helianthus annuus. Next base: position 62,971,180 of record NC_035437.2, read on the forward strand.
TGGTTCTTCTGGACACAAGACGTTTCCAGCCATTCCAGAAAACCTTGAAGATATTGGAGATTTTGGTTTTGCGAATGATGAACTGGTAAAGAAGTTAGAAAAGAAGATGGATGATGTTTTGAATGAAAACAAATTATTAGCAGCTGAAAGCAAGAAAGTGGCTGATCGTGAAAAGATTCTCGAAATGCGTGTGAAGAGATTACAGTCTGACAACAAGGCATTACAGAAGAAGATTGATACAGATCAGTCAGAGATTGATTTCTTGAAAGTAAGAGTGGCTGAATTAGAAGAAGTAAAGGCTCACAGAGATGAGCAGAACAAATTCTTTAAGATGAAAAACAAAGAGCTTGAAGCTGCGAAAGCATTGAAAGAACATGAGTTTTACATGTTAAACAAAGTTGTTGAAAACATGCTTGGAACGTCGATTGAGCAAAAGTTCGAAGAAATACAAGTTGAAGAACTTAGGGCTAAACGCCAAGCTGAGATTGACGAACAAATGAAGGATAAGGGAAAAGGTACTGAAGGCAGTGTGGCAGTAGTTGAAAGATCAATTGTTCCATCTCTCATTATTAAGAATCCTGTACCGATATTGTCTATCTCTGGTGTCTTTGAAGAAGATGTATCTCTGGAAGATCTTGCTGGTGATGATGATGAGGATGATGATGATGAGAATGATGATGATGAGGATGGTGACGAAGGGGGTGATGACGAGGAAGATGACGATGATGAAAAAGTATTCTCTGCTAGCAGTCATGGTTCTGATAATGACGACGATGATAATCAGGGTGGTATGGGAATCAAAGTGACTGAAATGTCAAGTGAAAAGAATGTTGATGATTATTTGAATGATACTGTGAATGAAGAGACAGAGGGAGCTGAAGGAAAGGGGGAGCATGGTGATGATCAAAATATAGAACATGTTGAAAAGTTAATTTTGAGATTAGAAACTGATATGGAGGAAGGTGAACATAGACATACGTATACATTGGATGAGATTAAAGAAATGACACGTATGGTGGATCTAGATTTCAAGTTTGATTTTGAAGATGAATTGAATGCGTTCAACATCAACCATCAACTCGAGTATGAGTACAAGTATGTAGAGGATGCTGATGTGTATGATAGGGTTGAGGTTGAAGATTGCACTGATGACGAGAGTGTAAGTGAAGATACTTCTCAGTATCCTACACTGATGGAGTTCTTTACTGAAGAGAATCGAGATGAACTGAGAAGGAAAGTGTCTGAGATTTTGAAAGACAAAAATTTCGATGGTACACCTAAAGACATGCAGAAGGAAGAACGACAGAAATGGTTTAAAGATAGTCATGAAAGAAAATTCAAAAGGCCGTTGAAGTATTATCAGAGAGATCGAAGTATTTCACTCTGTGATATCATTAGCTAGGGTTTCCTACCTCATGTTAATGCTTATGCGATCAGAAGAGAGTGTGGAGTACAATACTTTGAACGTCTGTATAATGTGATGTCTTTACCGTGGTGGGATGTCGAAGAGTTATCAAAAGTGAGAACTTTAGGGTATCCTGTACGAAAGAATGATGTTCCGATGTGGGGATACATAAAGTTTGAATCCTTGAAGAATTTCCGACACTTGAAGCCGCATTACCCGAAGAGAGTTACAAAGGTAGATCCAGTGACAGGGATTGAAGAAACTATTCTGAAAGTGAAAATGCCAAAGACGATGAAGAATATACCAGTACCGAAGATGGAGCAGGATTTCTACAAAGGCTTCCTGGGCTGGGTATACAGTTGCATTACGACTGAGGCTGTTATTACTTATCGAGCTAGAAGGGAGATAAGAGAGATACATGTGTATGACCCGATGTGGTTAGTAAATTGCTCGGCCAAAGATATAGAATGTTTATTCATAAACAAGATCCATTTTCAGTCTGAAGACCGTGAACAAGCGATGCAGTTTCAACAAGTTGTATCTATTTGTTTTCAGAAAGGCATTAATTCTGAAAATAAATGGAATTCTAAATGGTGGTCGCTTGAAGAGAAAGAAAGAAAGCTGAAAGAGAACGCAAGAAGCTGGATGAAAACAGAGGAAAATGGATGAAGCAACAGGCTGAAGAAGAAAATAAAAGAAAGAAAGATAATGATAGGCTGAGGAACTTGCTGAGGAAAAAGCCTAAGCCAAGAGAGGAAACTTTCAAGTCACTCTGAAGACCCGAAGACAAGACTGAAGACTCCGGCTGTATCCAAGGGGGAGTTTGTTGATGCACAAATGTCTAAAGCCTACGTCTTAGTCTTAGTCAAGCTTGTATAGGGTCTAGGGGTCAAATATGTCAAGAATGTATAGTGTAGGGGGCTGAATGTAAAGTTTATGTTGTTATGTGTTGATTCCGCTCGAAATGACATTGTGTCATTTGGAGCGAAATCAGATGTTGTTGATTCCGCCCGAAATGACACGATGTCATTTGGAGCGGAATTAGACCCCTATATATTATAGTGTATGTTGGTTTCTCATTATGTACCGAATGTCCAAGTTGTAGCCGAACTGCTGCCAAAATTTTCTGTGAAGAATTAATGAGAAACCGTGTTTAAAGTGATCTATTGTCTATTTCTACTCCATTCTCTTTGATTCAAACTGTTTGTGTGATTCCGCCGCATCAACAGTGGTATTTCTGCTCTGATTAACTCATTAGACCGTCAATAACGATCCTACAGTTTGTAAGGAATGCACACAGAGTTGAGAAGACTTATATTCAAAATATATTTCATACAAGTCTACTCCAACTCTGAGGGAGTACCTCTATCCTTTTTCACATTATTAGTTTAGCTCTTCATAATCGCTTAACTAATACGTGTTTCACATTGGGGACAATGTCAAGTTCAAGTGTGGGGAGGCGTTAAGGTTAACATTGTTTGTCCTTGAGTGTCCTCGTTTTTGTATATATTTATAAAAAAAAACTTCAAAAAGATACAAAAACGGTCAGTTGTGTTCTTTAGAAAGCATCAGATTTGATCAAAACTGACAAGCCAAATTGATTTTTGAAAAAGATAACTAAAAGCGTGACGAAACAAAAGAAAGACTAGCATGTTTACCTTTATATTTATACCCATTCCTTCCGTTTACGTGAGCATATTTTTGAGCCTTTACTGCTTTCTTCAATAATTCTTTGTTTTTGCGAAAAATGAGTGAGCCGGTTGTTTCATGTAATTTAGAACTTGTCATTTGTATACTTTTCAAGATCATGAATATGTGAAATTGCATGAAAATGATGGAGGCACTTAGGATACCTTTCTTGTGTTAGCCTTTTTCTTTGTTTATATCCCGCACCCAACATTATCCATTAGTTCGCCATGTTGAGCCTATTTTCCGTGTTTTTCAAATTTTACCCAACTATTTAGCCTACTTAACCAAATTTAGCCTTTTTATTTTTAAACCTTTGTGTTAAAACTCGGCCAAAGTTATTATCCAACTAGCTTGTTTGTAATTTTTCCCTTAAAAAAACTCAAGAAAATAGAGATCGAAAAACAGAATAAAGACGATCAAATCAGAGCAATTTTAAGCGCTAAATAGTACAAATATGTTGTATAGCTCGAAAAGTGTAAAATCGTCTTTAAGCGTTATTTATGTATAGTTGTTAATTCATTTACGCTAGTTACAAATAACCGCCGAGTTTTAACCATTTAGCCACTTTCAAATATCTATTCCATACCCTAAACCTTAGCCTATCATTACAACCCATCAAAGACCTCTTGATTTATGTTTTTCACATGTTAATTGGTGGAGATTAGATCTTTTGACAAGCTTATGATATTGCATGATTCATTGACTAGGCATCGAGTGTTTAACATACACATTATATGTATGATTCAGAAATTTAACCGAGTGTGTGAACATTGTGAGAAATGTAAAGATTTGCATGCTAAGTCAATCGAAAGTAGAATCATTGCTTTATAATTATCCTTTCAAGCATTCAACAAAGCTTGTTTGTTTTAAAATCTTTGATGATGACTTTTTGAAAACCGATTTGACCACCAAACAAATTAAGTAATTTTGTAAATATTCAGATTTGTTTCCTTGCTTTATTTTAAGTTTGCTTGAGGACAAGCAAAGTTCAAGTGTGGGGACCGTCTCACGAAGTCAGCACACTTTCTAGCAATCAAAGAAACAGATAAGTTCTCACAACTAGCTGCTGTCTACCTAAAGGAAGTGGTTTCTAGGCACGGGGTGCCGACATCTATTATTTCTGAACGTGATCCGCGTTTCATCTCGGATTTATGGCAGTCTAAGGACAAATCATTCGGCTCATGTCTCGACATGAGTACTGCTTATCACCCGCATACGGATGGTCAAAGTGAACGAACCATCCAGACACTTGAAGATATGTTACGACCATGTGTGATTGATTTTGGCAAAGGTTGGGAGAAGCACTTGCCTTTGATAGAGTTTTCTTACAACAATAGCTACCATACCAGTATTCAAGCAGCTCCATTCGAAGCATTGTACGGACGAAAGTGTCGTTCACCTCTCTGTTGGGCTGAGGTGGGTGACAGCCAGGTCACAGCCACTGAGCTTGTGTTGGAAACTTCAGAAAAGATTGTTTAGATCAGGAATCGGATGGCAGCATCGCGTGATCATCAGAAAAGCTACGCCTATAAGCGTAGAAAACCTTTGGAATTTGAAGTTAATGATCATGTTATGTTAAAGGTCTCACCCTGGAAGGGTGTGGTGCGTTTTGGGAAACGCGGCAAGCTTAACCCCCGTTATGTAGGGCCATTCAAAATTTTGGAACGGATTGGCAAAGTGCCCTACAAGTTAGAGTTACCTGCTGAGTTGGGTAACATTCACGATGTCTTCCACGTATCGCAGCTAAAGAAGTGTTTGTCTGTTGAAACACTGGTCGTACCATTCCAAGAGCTGAAGATTGACGACAAGTTGCAGTTTGTTGAGGAACCAATAGAAATTATGGACCGGGAGGTCAAGGTCCGTAAGCACATCTGTATTCCAATCGTGAGAGTTCGTTGGAACTCAAGACGTGGACCGGAGTTCACATGGGAACGCGAGGATCAGATGAAGCTTAAGTACCCACATTTATTCCTAGATGACAAGTCCAAGTCTGATAAACCTAAATCTAGCACGACTAGTGAATTTCGGGACGAAATTCCCATTCAAGTTGGGGATGATGTGGTACCCGCGGAGAATCCAGAGTCATCCTGAGTTACCGCCTTGATGTTTTGGATTACTTGTCAAATTTCGGGACGAAATTTCTTTCAAGTTGGGAATGATGTGACAACCAGACTTTCCAAGGTCTTTCCCCACACGTTACTTGTCTCATAGTTGTGTTTTCATAAGCCGTTACGTTGTAATATGTGCACCTTGCTAGATGATTTATAAACTGTTTTACTGTTTGGTTGATTGTTGGAAATCTATAAATTGTTAAAGTTATAACTCAACGCGTACAACCACATGCCTACTCGACGAAACTCAGGAGTTTCACCATGACCTCATTCGACGAAACCCTTGACAACGAAACTTAGGAGTTTCGACGTGACCCTACTCGACGAAACCCTTAGTGTTTCGTCGACGTCTTGTTTCGTCATTGAGAGCCTCGGCCCAGTAGAGTCCGTGGCCCAATCCTTTAAACATATATGCCAACTGTTGTGAGCAGTTAGGTAAGAAACCCTAAGATTCCTTTTCTCTCATTCTTGGCATGACGGCAAGCAATAGATCACGAAACATCCTATCTCGATTAACCTAAATCTTTTCGGTACTACGGTTAGTGTCTAATCTCGTTGATGGAATGATTCAAGTACGTGGATTTGTGTTGTGATGTTTGTAAAATACTGTTAAATCTTGTAAGCATAATTAGGGTTCTCATAAACTTGGTGAATCTAGAACGGGCATCTTAAGAACTCAATGGTCTGTATGTGATGTTGTTCTTATGAGGGTTGATGGATTTATTTCTGAATCTGTAATAGATCTTGATTGACAATTGTTATCATGTTGAAGCCATACTAGTGTTATCTATGATTAAGATTGTTATGGTTTATTGCTTATGTTGATGCACAATGATTAAAACTGCTACATTTGGCTAATGATCACGTTTGAAAACTGTGAATGCTGATTAGGGTTGCTAGATTACATGTGGTAACTGCTGTTTGATTCGTAAGTTACTTGAAAACCATGCAGAATGATGTTCTGTAACTGTTTCACCATCTGCAGAAGGGACCGGCGAAACATGGGGGGTTTCGCCATTCAGGGAAGTCGACGAAACAAGTAGGGTTTCACCATGCATGGTACTCGACGAAACCTATAGTGTTTCGCCATGCATGGAGTCCGACGAAACATGGATGTTTCGAGTGAGGGTTTCGTTGCAGGAATAGACAGTTGGAAATAGAATGTATACTTGATAATGAGTACCCTGTTTATGTCTTGTTTATCTGCTTACACAATATGGTAGTGCATGATAACTATAAAGTTTAATGTCAGATGATATGAGTATGGTTTGTGGACTGTCATGATATTTCTGTAAGTGTTACATGATAACAGAGTTCGAAATACTAAATGCAAACTGTGTAATCATACGTGCATGACTTACTATGTGCAAACATGTGTTTCGAATAGCTATGAAACTGATACTCTTTGGTAACCACGGTAGGGTTTGGGGTTGACCAACTGGATGGGTAATTAATACAAACCGAGCAAACCAAGGTGAGTTCACTGCTCTTTTCCAAGCATGCATCCCGGGGAGGGATATCAGGTAACGTTCCGGGGAGGAATGTCAGGTTATTGGGATGTTTGTTATTATACTCAGTTTCTATCATATAAGACCCCTTACATCTACCGATAGTTGACGGGGAGGCAACGAGGTATTTAGTTGATAGCGCTATTAGGATTGGCACCCTCACACCGTACCGGGAAGGACGGGCGTGAACTAATTACCTTGACCACTTGAGCAATGCTTTGATAAAGGCATTGGGGTTGGGCAAATACATCTTGTAGCCGTTCCGCGAATTAGGTCCTTGATGAGCATACTCTTTGGACCGTTCCTCTGTCAAACCTGCGATTTGTTAAACTCTCGCTATCTTCATATGCGAAATTCCTAAACTCTGAGTTTTACCCCTCGAATCATTATTTTACGGCAAAGACTATTATAGAGTCAATGAATAAGGATTCACATCTTTCGCTTTTGTATACTCATTCCAAGTGTTTAATTATGCATAGTACTCTTTTCCGAACCACCCTTATGGGTCGTTCGCTCGATTTAGCTTACAAGGGCATTTTGGTGCATTTAGTCATTTAATTGATTCTAGGGACTTTTAAAAGCATTTTCGACCCCAAAAGCCCCGTTTTAAACTATGTATTTGATTCGAAAAGTCAATATGTTTTCAAAACACAACGATCATCATATGAATCATCCGGTTTGCTTAGTAAAGAAACCAAATGTCTTTATGACTGCATTTAACTATCAAGGGACCTCTAGTTCCTAATAAGTAGTTAATCTACATTATACATACCTGGCTTGGATCAATATTTATATTGACCCGTTTCGTTACCTTGCCTTAGTAACCGCTAAGTAATAGCGATGTAAGTATCCATTTGATATTTATTCCTGAAATCATACAACTCGACAAACCATTAGTCGATATTGTCAAAGGGCGATAATTTCACCTTTTGACCCGTTTGGTCTAAATTACCGATTATATTAGCGAGATGACATTTATTACCACCTCGTATGTATGACTAGCTCCGGTTTACACCGTGCGGTCATTTTACTTATAAATTCATTTCTTAACACTTTTTAGCCTATTATGGCTTACATCATAATTGTCTTTCAAAACTAACGGTAAAGGTCAACGTGTGACCAAATTTCCATTTTGCCCTTATTGGTTATTATGATTTACCTTATATGGTAACCATTAAAAATACATGTTTCATTCGTTATAATATGATCGAATTACCGATTCAACTCATTTTTTGTCATCACTATGGTTTCTTATCATATTTGGTTAGCTTGTTCCGTACGACTATACGTCGGAACACCATATCTCAATTAGGTATTTGTCTTTTTCGTAATTAATACGACAAAAGAATATTCTAAAATATATGACTAGTGTAAGATATACTTACCTTGCATCTGAATTACGCTTTTCCTTCATTCTTGATTCGTTTGACCCGCTTCTTTCCCAAAGCTTTCACCTAGCTTGCCAAGCGGCAAACTATCATTGAAATTGTAAGATGGTTAGGTTAGTCATAATCATTTACGACTATTCCATCCTACGCTTCTTATATCGAATTTATCATTCGATCATATACTTGGTCGGTTTGACTTTTTAAAGTCAATCGACTTATCAACTTATTCAATGCACATTTGGTTTATTGAATTTCGCTTAGGCATTTCATCCGAACTCTTAATGAAATCAAATTTTACACACTAACTACTAGGTAACTTGATTTCAAGCATCTATATCACAATCTTAACATCAATTCTCTCATATCATACTAAACCCATTTCGTGAGAAGTATGATCTTGTACACAAATTCATGGTTTAATCGAACACCTTCTATTTGTTATTATGCATGTTGATTCTAAGCATGGTTATATCATCAATTTCATCATAACATTAAAACCCACTTATCTAAGTGTGTTAATTAATCAAATCCTTCAATTCATAGCATGTTATGTATGATTTTCACTTAGGGTTTCGTTCCTAAGCAAGTATACATCACTAATCTAGCCATAGCTTCTATAATCCATGTCTAATTCGCGATTAGGATGATTATCAAATTTTTACAACTTCACGAATGTTAGAAATTCGACATACCTTACGATCCCCTTGACTTGGTGATCGTTAATCCGCGTTCGGTTGTGAATTTAAGCGTCATTTGGCCCTCCAATTTGATGAATTTGGATGAGCTAGGGTTTGGAGCTCTTGCTCCTTCTCCTGGACGATTTCACGCACACACACACACCAAGTGTGTGTGTTGTGTGTGTTTTTTTTAATAAACCAAGTTTCCCACTTGGCAATATTAGTCCCTCATGTTTTATCTTGACCAATTGAAGCCATAACTCACCATTAGTCATTTGATCTCATGCTACCAACTAGGTTAATTATTCCTAGTTACCTTAACGGGTTCGGGAAGTTATAACATGTTATGAATTAAGTCTCGTTAATTCGGGCCTTTTTATAACTTTGTTTTCTCAAAGCATTTATTCTCCTTTTTATTAATTATTAGGCTTATTTATTTAAATCCTAATAAATTTCTGGGTTAATCTTTACCGCTAACGGTATTTTACCCGCTCTTTTGTATTAACGGGTTTAATTACTAAACCCGTTTTCGGGGTGTTACAAGTCTACCCCCTTAAAGAGGTTTCGTCCCCGAAACCTTATCTACGTATTTCTTTTAATTCAGATTAAATGAATTTAGTTTCGTTTTCAAGACATTTATTCGTTCCTTTCGATCTAACGTTTTCATTTATATTGACGCGTACGTCTTTCATGTGTAAGGCCTCGTGGGTCGTTACCTTCAGCTCGTATTCGTTATCTTTATTGATTATCTATTTTGGCGGTTAGACTTGTTAGTCACCGGTTGCTTTATACTCCATTGCTCGGGTATATATCCATATCGCCATCTCCGGACTTATGTGCGTTTACGGTTTTCTAAACTTCCTCATACCACTTATGTTTATTAAAACGTTGCTTTTGACTAAAAAAAAAGCTAATTTTTTTTTGGTTTACGTTTTCTCTTTATCTTGTGTCTTTCTCTCATTTATAGGAATATTGCTTCCAAAGATTTGTTACTTTCCATTATCTTTTAATGCGGGGAATTTCAACTAGTTCCCACGCTTAACCCAAATAACCCGCAGGTTCTTTCGCTTCGTCTCGTAGACTATTCCTTTAGATTTCCACCTTTTTAAGGTGATACTCAACAATTCATTTCTTTCTATTTCCGACCCAAAGTCTTCTTGGTCCCGTAGACCCTAGCACTACCTTTAATCCCGTAGGTTATGATGATCCCGTAGATCATCTTTTATTCGTGTCTTTATTCAATTGTCTATTTATACATATATAGCTTTAAAGCATCCTTTGTTATGTTTGGAATCGTTTAATTTTGCTTTTGAACTTTAGTTGACCTTGACCGTATTCTAAGGTTACATTTGTTTACTTTCGGACTATCTTTCCGACTTTACAACTTCTAACGTCATTTACACATCGGTTTGTCCTACGCTTACCGTTACCGGTTCATACTTATACTCCTTTACAACCCATTACCCGGGTCCTTCTATCTTATTGTTTTTAGCTTTCCGGTTTCACCGGTTTGCGTTTTCCTATTATATTAAGCGTTATTCCTTAATTGACTCGTTTGACTCATTTTGGGTGAATTTTCATCACTTATGAATGTCAAACTTCATTCTTTATTTGACCCGTCCAACTTTGAAATGGTTGAACGTAATTACCAAAATTTATGTTTGCGAAAATTCTTGTCATCTTTTAGTCATGACTCATATTCCGAGTCTTTTGACTTTCTATTTCGCGTACCTGTTTCTCAGTCTACGCATGCGTTTAAATCCTTACCCATCTACCGGGTGTTTTACCGAAATCGTTATCATTGCACCCCCCTTCCGGTATGCATTAAGACTTTGTTTCGATTTACTTGGTCATCTTAGCGAAATCCATCGCTTTTATTCAACCATGTCTTTTATTCTTTACGTGACCACCATTGGGGGCCTTATTAATTATGAGTGACGATTATCATCGTTATCCTTGCTTTACTACGACTAAAGTTAACAACCTTGATTATATTTTTCATGTGGGCAACACCTTTGTTTTTATGACCCGGCGGTCATCTATACTTTGGTTTTACTTGCCCGTTTTGTTCACCATGGCCCTTTCGTCCAAGATGACTTATTTTCGTGAATTTTCTTTTGATCATTCATGTCACACCCTGGCTTTTGCGGAAGCGTGGGTTTATTTGGTGTGACTTATTAATACCATCGCAACAATCACAACAATGCTATATGATAAAAATACATGATGTTCATCCATTAAAATAGTTTAGAAAATGCGTAACATGTTGTCTTAAAAACATCAACCACAAAATGCATTACAAATCATTACTTGTTTAAAACGAGTTCGTAAGACCCTGGATGACATCCTTATTTAATACGCAGCTTGACTAACATGCAACACTTGCCAGATTCGATTAATTTCCTGAAATACATGTAGTTTGAAAAGTCAACAAAAAGTTGAGCGAGTTCATGTGTATGTGAGTCTGTATAAACCTTTAAAATGCGTATGTATGTATGAAAACCCTGGTATGTAGCAATTAAGGAAATATAAAAGAGATCACCAATGGGTTGCAAATCCATTGATATGTGTGAAACGGTGCAGGAAGTACTCAAACCTAGCAAATTTGTTATCGGGCCTCCGGCTGTAAGACACAGTCACCTCTATGGGCCTCCCCGGCCTCATGGGTGTGGGCTCGCTACACCCAAATAGATCTATCACTCATGTCCCTCGGTCCTAACAACGAGGATTAATGGCCTTAAGTGTTGTACCCACCTTTCACATGATCTAAGCGTCTAAACAAAAACCCTCCTTAAGCTAACCATACCATTTATAAAAGTGTCTGTAAATTGTAACATGTATTTCACCCCCAAAGTATAAAACTGAAAGCAGTTAAAAGAAAAGGGGGACATGAACTCATAGTAGTGCGTCTTGAATCGAATCTCAAACTCTGTCTGCTACACGACAACCTACAACGTACTAATGTCTATTAGACGAACGGTCCGTGCCTTGGCTTAGAGTTTAGTATTTTGTGTCACGTTACTTATATTGTTTCATGCGATAATTATTTGTCAAAATAGTTAATATTTTAACTTAATCATTTGTCACGTTGGGGTATTTGTTCGTTCAATGTTCTAGTAAACTCATGTCTAGTAAATATTTACTAAGTGTTGGTTTTTCGGAAAATTTCGCCATGGTCTCCTTTGTAAATGGAGGTGTCCATGCTTAATAGCATATCATTTTCTTTTACGTATATCCCGTAGATCATTTTCAATAATCAAACCGACATATAGACATACAAAGCATTACTTACTTTATTTCAGCTTCATTACCCAAAACTGGACTGTTTTCGAGGATTTTTATAAAATAGTTAACCTTTTCCAAAAATTCTCAAATTTTTACAAAATGCTATATATGATCCAATTTTATTGTGTAAAAATATCGGGGTCCCGTTCGTTACCAGTATTTTATAGAAATTCATTTACCCGACTGCAATCAGATTTGCTACTTTCTGATTGCAGTTTACGGAATAATTCACTAAAAATTATTTGTAAGTCCGATCGACGAAATTCCAGTTAGCGGATCGTCGTGACAACGGTGACCATCTATTGTAAAAATTCCATGAGTTGATTCTACTCAGGTTTCAAGTTATGACTCCGAATACAACACACTTTTTCTGCAGTAAAAATGCAGCTTAAGCTGCTGTCCAAAAACAGTCCTTTAAAAATAGTAAACAACCTCGAAAAATTACGATTCCAGTGCCATTTGCTCGGTTATTCAAAAATGCATATTTTAGGCTTTAGATAATCAGTTTTTCGATTTAAGACGGTCCAGTTACAGCCTGTTGAAGTTGGCTGGAAATACCAATGAGCATGCTTTTTACAATGTAAAAGTTACTAAAAACACATCACCAAGGGTCCTAACCATGGTTTATCGATGATTTAATGATCGAACCTCATGCATGCTTTAACCAACCCTAATCCAACCTGATTTCAACTTCATACAAACTTTTTATGTAGGGTTTTCATGTAAGGTTCCATGTTCATCTTTTTAGTGTTCTAGTTCTTGTGATTTAAACAAATAAACGTCATACTTCACATTTTGACTAAAAATAAGATGGAACAAGGTGTAGAGACTTACTACTAGCACAAGGCTAGGGTAGAAACCTAGTGAAGATGATGGTGAGAAAAAGTATGGTGAAAAGACTAGAACAAGCTCTCTTGAAGTTCCTTCAATCTTGCAACTTCCTTGAATCCTCTTGAAGCTTGAATGGACTTGAATATTGGAGAAGATGAAGATGATGGAAGGTGGGGGTGGGTTCGGTTATGGGGGAGCCAAATGGGAGAGAGAGAGAGGTGAGTTTGATGGAGTTATATTGGAGAGTGTGAAGTTATAATAATCTTCCCTAATCCCATTGGCCAATTGGTAATCATGACTCTTATCCTTTGGCAACTAGATCAAGCAAAATCACAAAAGAAATCTGGGGAAATATTTGTGATGATGACCGAAATTAGGCTGGGGGGGGGGGGTAAATTGTAAAATTTGGTAATTAATGGGTAGATAGTTAGGAGGTTAAGGGTATTTTCTAGAATAGTGGGTGTATGTCATGTTTCTATAGTGTGTGGGGATTTTTGTGACCATGATTACTTAGGAAAAATAAAATAATGTTTCTGACAAAATTTTGGTGACCCGGGTAATGTCTGGTTGTTCGGTTACGTATCGTTCCGTTAAAGCGTTTAATTGTACCGTATAGTGTCTTTTATGCATCTTTTTGTAACGAAATTAATTCCAACACGTAGGAAAGCGTTCAGGACCATTTAGTCAATTCTCTGTATAACACGAGTGTGTTAAGAGCTGAATTGTTACTGAAAATGCAGAATTCTGTACTTAAAATGAGCTTTAGGCACTTTCCGGCACTCAAACTATCACCTAGTGACATAGTCTTATGGTCCTCACTTCCCTACACTCCATCTTGGTATAGTACTTTATCCCTAGCTCATACTGGCCTCAATATAGTGTCTGTCTATGTGCTGGCATTGTCAGCATGTGTCTAAGTTATCCGCTCACCGTGCTAGCTGTGCTTTGTGCATCAGGTTTGTCACTAAGAGTCTGTATGAATCAATGGAGTGACTGTATGTAAAGGATGCACATGTATGTATGTAACATGAATCAGTAAGCAGTTTAAAGTGTCAGATGTAATCAAGCACAGTCATTAAGCACATAATTAGGGTAAATTAATTTGTACAGTACTTGTAATTGTGTGGGTTGTCACAATTCATTTATATCATCATTTACATTAATCCTTGTCCCTTCTATCGGGCTCATTATCCTAATGTAATACGCTTCCGTCACCCGGCTGTGCGTTTACATTATTATCAACTATTTTGTTCATTTGTTTCATTTGGGTACTTTTTAATATTTCCCATTCACCCCGTCCTTACTACATCGGATGTAAATGTGTCCGCTATAAGAAGTTCATGGTATCATATGCCACTACTTACTTGGCTAGAGTAAGTGATTAACACATGACACGCATGACCTTTTTATAGTTTTCACATCACGCCCTATGTAAGTAATGCCTCTATTTGTTTCTCTTGGAAACAATATCCCGAATACATTTTCTATTCGGGTTTTCCAAGTTTTTAATCTACATATGCAACTTTCAATTTCTACATATTTGTTGCATATTACTATTTGTGCAATTAAATTTAAAATGTGCACATGGTAATGCTTGCCCTAACGGGCTTCTCTTGCCATTAGCCTTGTTCGCGACCGTTACGTGATTTAGGTCCTTGATAAGCATACTCTTTGGACCGTTCCTCTGTCAAATCTGCGATTTGTTAAACTCTCGCTATCTTCATATGCGAGTGTCCTTCAACTAAAACATATACAACAATTAGTAATTTCGACATTAAAGGGTGCTCGTATTATAATACAAGGCTTTTCTACTATACGCATCAACGCGTGTAATTTCGTTGACTATATCTATTCTATATTGTTTTTATTGGTGTAACGTGTATTACACGATAACCATATGTGTTGTTCTCAACACTTTAATCTTACTAAACCATTGATATACATGTACTTACCGGATTTGCGATCAAGCCTCGAACCGAACACACTTTATTCTTTAACCATGAGCTCTGATTACCAACTTGTAACACCCTTACCGATACTTAACGTATTTCTTATAAATTAAGAACTAAAAATGTGCATGAATGATCACACATACTAATCATAATACGGGTTTATTTAAACTTTACTTAGCATTAAAACAATACAACAAAACGTGATTGAATTCGTCGTTCAAAACGACAATGTAATAATATGCGGAAGCTTGAACTTGATTGTGTTCGGTTCTTCATTGAGCTTGATCGTCCCCCGGTATTGTATATAATACCTACAATTCATAAAACATGAATTGAATTAGTCATACGTAGCTTAGAACGTGTTTAAACGAGTTCGCGAGGCAAAATAATTGAAAAAAACAACTTTTTAAAAAACTGACTCCGTCATGCCACGCGAAGAAACACATGCTCCTTCGCGTGGCGCGAAGGTGACCATTTTCCAGCGGGTTCGCATCTGGGACCTGCATATTCCCAGCACGTCCAGTTTTTACGGAAACAGCCATAACTTCTTCGTTATTGATCCGTTTTACCCGATTCTTTTTCCTACGCGTCTGTAATTTAATTCTCCATCTTATGGAGTTAAAATCCAACATCCGTCATAATAAATTTTTAGACTTCTAAGCCTTCGACTCATTACCTTTTTACCGAATTTTAACCTGTTTATGCATTTTATCAAACAAACGTATTTGTTTGATCATTATATCACATACACTTCCTCAAATTAATGTTATCTACCATTTTAGGTTCTAATAATAGGTTTATTACACAATTTAAACCCGTGTTCGCTCGTATGCTTATTTTGACCCGTTAAGGGTAATCAGGCCTATTTTAAACATGAATCTCTTTCACTCACATCAAGCATTATACTACCACATTTCTTGTCAAATAATATTTCTTCACAACTCCGAGTTTTACCCCTCGAATCATTATTTTACGGCAAAGACTATTATAGAGTCAATGACTAAGGATTCACATCTTTCGCTTTTGTATACTCATTCTAAGTGTTTAATTATGCATACTACTCTTTTCCGAACCACCCTTATGGATCGTTCGCTCGATTTTACAAGGGCATTTTGGTCCATTTAGTCCTTTAATTGATTCAAGGGACTTTTAAAAGCATTTTCGACCCCAAAAGCCCTATTTTAAACTGTGCATTTGATTCAAAAAGTCATTATGTTTTCAAAACACAACGATCATCATATGAATCATTCGGTTTGCTTAGTAAAGAAACCAAATGTCTTTATGACTGCATTTAACTATCAAGGGACCTCTAGTTCCTAATGAGTAGTTAATCTACATTATACATACTTGGCTTGGATCAACATTTATATTGACCCGTTTCGATACCTTGCCTTAGTAACCGCTAAGTAATAGCGATGTAAGTATCCATTTGATATTTATTCCTGAAATCTTACAACTCGACAAACCATTAGTCGATATTGTCAAAGGGCGATAATTTCACCTTTTGACCCGTTTGGTCTAAATGACCAATTATATTAGCGAGATGACATTTATTACCACCTCGTATGTATGACTAGCTCCGGTTTACACCGTGCGGTCATTTTACTTATAAATTCATTTCTTAACACTTTTTAGCCTATTATGGCTTACATCATAATTGTCTTTCAAAACTAACGGTAAAGGTCAACGTGTTACCAAATTTCCATTTTGCCCTTATTGGTTATTATGATTTACCTTATATGGTAACTATTAAAAATACATGTTTCATTCATCACAATACGATCGAATTACCGATTCAACTCATTTTTAGTCATCACTATGGTTTCTTATCAAATTTGGTTAGCTTGTTCCGTACGACTATACGTCAGAACACCATATCTCAATTAGGTATTTGTCTTTTTTTGTAATTAATACGACAAAAGAATATTCTAAAATATATGACTAGTGTAAGATATACTTACCTTGCATCCGAATTACGTTTTTCCTTCATTCTTGATTCGTTTGACCCGCTTCCTTCCCAAAGCTTTCACCTAGCTTGCCAAGCGTCAAACTATCATTGAAATTGTAAGATGGTTAGGTTAGTCATCATCATTTACGACTATTCCATCCTACGCTTCTTATATCGAATTTATCATTCGATCATATACTTGGTCGGTTTGACTTTTTAAAGTCAATCGACTTATCAACTTATTCAATGCACATTTGGTTTATTGAATTTCGCTTAGGCATTTCATCTGAACTCTTAACGAAATCAAATTTTACACACTAACTACTAGGTAAGTTGATTTCAAGCATCTATATCACAATCTTAACATCAATTGTCTCATATCATACTAAACCCATTTCGCGAGAAGTATGATCTTGTACACAAATTCTTGGTTTAATCGAACACCTTCTATTTGTTATCATGCATGTTGATTCTAAGCAGGGTTATATCATCAATTTCATCATAACATTAAAACCCACTTATCTAAGTGTGTTAATTCATCAAATCCTTCAATTCATAGCATGTTATGTATGATTTTCACTTAGGGTTTCGTTCCTAAGCAAGTATACACCACTAGTCTAGTCATAGCTTCTATAATCCATGCCTAATTCACGATTAGGATGATTATCAAATTTTTACAACTTCAGGAATGTTAGAAATTCGACATACCTTATGATCCCCTTGACTTTGTGATCGTTAATCCGCGTTCGGTTGTGAATTTAAGCGTCATTTGGCCCTCCAATTTGATGAATTTGGATGAGCTAGGGTTTGGAGCTCTTGCTCCTTCTCCTGGACGATTTCACGCACACACACACACACACACACCAAGTGTGTGTGTTGTGTTTTATTTTTTTTTTTTGTTTTAATAAACCAAGTTTCCCACTTGGCAATATTAGTCCCTCATGTTTTATCTTGACCAATTGAAGCCATAACTCACCATTAGTCATTTGATCTCATGCTACCAACTAGGTTAATTATTCCTAGTTACCTTAACGGGTTCGGGAAGTTATAACATGTTATGAATTAAGTCTCGTTAATTCGGGCCTTTTTATAACTTTGTTTTCTCAAAGCATTTATTCTCCTTTTTATTAATTATTAGGCTTATTTATTTAAATCCTAATAAATTTCTGGGTTAATCTTTACCGCTAACGGTATTTTACCCGCTCTTTTGTATTAACGGGGTTTAATTACTAAACCCGTTTTCGGGGTGTTACATTTCAATAATCCAACCCTTTAGGATTATATCCTTCCTGACTCAAACTACTAGGTTGAGGGTAACGTCACCTTCAAAAGAGGGGCCTACTACTATAACTAAGATAATCTCTTAAAAGTGCAAAGTGCGGAAAACATCAAAGGTTACACTAAAGGCGAGTCGGATCCAAGTGATTCATCTTGTCTATCTGTTTTTATTTTATTTTTATTTTCAGCATTTTTAGTTTTTTTTTTCATGTTTAAACCTTTTTCCAAAATTTTGATTTGATTAGATGTTGAGGATAAACCGGTACTAAAAGTTCTTGTGTCCTTGGACGACCTCGGTATCTTACCAACGCTATACTACGCTCACGATTGGTGCACTTGCCTATATGTGTGTTTAGTGTTAGTAGAATATCGTGTTTTATAAATTTAAAACTTGACTAATGTGTTAAAAAGGGCTAAAAATATACTTAAAATTGTACCACACTCGACACCCATCAACACAGAGAACGATAGATATATTTTTGGGTGGAATAGTTAGGCGCCCCCGAAAGTGAACTTTCTGCTTTGGAAGGCCATTATTGGTAAAATTGCTTCCAAGGTGGGACTCATTCATAGGGGTGTGAACCTCCCGGATAGTACATGTTCTAGATGTGGGATTTTAGACGAAGATCCCGATCATATCTTCGTGAATTGCGTTTGTACTAGATGCATTTGGTGGAATATATTGACATAGGCTAGAATCCGGTTTCTAGTGGATATCACCGACCTCAAAAGTCTGACTTCCTACCTTAATTCTTGTCCGGGTGGTAAAGTTTGGAAGCAGGTAGTCTACACGATAGCCATGGTGACTGTTTGGGGGATTTGGAGTGCTAGAAACGAGAAGGTGTTCAATGAGCGATTCATTCCTATTAATAAAACTGTGGAGATGATTAAAGAAGATACGTTTCTTTGGATCTGCAACCGGTGTTCTGTCAAGATGCCGAAGTGGGAGAAATGGAAGGATTTTGATATAAAGTATGGTTGCCGTTCAAAAAAAAGACATGGAAGATAGAAGGTTGAGGTGGAGGAGATCGGGAAGCCTGTGACCACTAAAGGATCCAAGAGAAGGGCGCCGTTCTGTGACCGGGGAAGGAAAGACACGAGTCCGCGAGTGTCACGGCCCCCGGCCCGGTGTGACCCGGTCCAGAGACCGCGGGACAGAAACCCGTGGTATTGATTATTTAATTTTGTAGCGGAAATATTTGGCATGATCTTTTAAACTGAAAAATGCCCAATTATTTTATTTCACAATTTGGGACAAACCCCATAATTTACAGTAAAGGGAATTTCACGAGGAAATCCCTTGTTTTACAAAACATGTTTATTTGTTTTATTGAGCCACTACTTCAAGCTTGTTAGTGCTCCGTAGAACTTTCCTTGATTCACAGTAAGTCACCTAAAACATGTTTAAAAATATTTTATCAGCGGGGAAATACTGGCGAGTCACTCAGGTTATATAAAACGACACCTTAGTTATGAATTACAGCATAAGAGCGATTACAATGGCTACTATCTTAATTTTATCTGGCGTCGTGTTACACCCTGGTGATGATGGTCATACCACTATTGGGTCCTTTCACCCAAGTAGTGATGATTATCACTTTTAGGTTGGTGAACCTAACCGTGAGAAATTAGTAATGTGCATAATTCCCCACTTAACAGTGATTCAAGATAACCAAGACTTAATCCCTGTAGTTATAACTTTTGAAAACAAGTAGGGTTTTGAAAGCATTTAATAAAAATAGAATGACTCACATTGCAGGTTTAGTTGGGCAGAGTTTAGCCTACTGATTTAGCCTTGTAACCTAGTTTAAATAACAATGCACACGAAACTAGGTCAATAACTTAATACAACATTTACGATAAACTCACGAAATCAAAACCCTCACGACGAATGACAAAGTATAGCCCAAATACGGGCAGCACTTAAGCATCCATCGGATCGGTTTCAATTGATCGGACATTATATCGTAGCAGTGATCGAGTTAATACCCTGTACTCGTAGCAGCGTCTCGACACCCTAATACTCGTTTTTAAACAGAATATGGACGTTTTGATTGAAATTTTCGAACACAGAAGCAAGTTCCATGCACAGACAATTTATAGCTGATTTTAAGGTTTTACGCGGCCCGCGTAAACCTTAATAAGATCTTACGCGGCCCGCGAGGGCCACCTAGTCTACAACTAGGGCTACCGTGTCACATGTAGGCCCGCCACGTGTGCGACACGTGGCCTGTTCGCTTATCCAGTGAACTTTAAGTTGTCGCGGCCCGCGTAGCCTTCTCTTATGGCTTACACGGCCCACGTGGAACCCAAATTTCTTAAATTCTTGATTTTTCATGCACATTAGGGTTTCGGGGGTCCGGGTTTTCACTTACGAGTCGTTTTGGGACATTTTTGCAAGTCCTTACATCCTCCCCACCTTATTTAAAATCTCGTCCTCAAGATTTACTGAAATAAGTGAGGATACTTTCGCTTCATTTCCGATTCCAGCTCCCAGGTGTACTCAGGTCCTCTTTTTGAACCCACTTGACCTTGACCAGTACTAGTCTTTTATGCTTGAGAAACTTGACCTTTCTGTCTTCTATTTGGAGTGGTTTCTCAAAAAATTTTAGCTTTTCATTCACCTCTATATCCTGAAGAGGTACTACCAGTGATTTGTCAGATAGACACTTCTTGAGGTTAGATACATGAAATACATCATGTACTCCGGCTAGTTCTTCTGGTAGTTGTAAGCAATGTGCAACAGGTCCTATTCTTTGAGTTACTGGGAATGGTCCTATGTACCTTGGACTTAGCTTTCCTTTCTTACCAAAGCGAATTACCCCTTTCCAAGGAGAAACTTTTAAGAGTACCTTGTCTCCAACTTGAAATTCCAACGGCTTGCGCCGATTGTCTGCATAACTCCTTTGGCGATCTCGAGCTGTTTTCAGTCTTTCCTTGATTTGAGTTATTTTGCGGTGGTTTCCTGCACAATCTCGGGTCCTGATAATTGACTTTCTCCTATTTCTGCCCAGCAAACTGGAGTTCTACACTTTCATCCATACAGTGCTTCGAACGGGGCAGCTTCGATGCTTGAATGATAACTATTGTTATAGGAGAACTCAATTAAGGGTAGGTGGTCATCCCAGTTTCCACCGAAATCTATTACACATGCCCTGAGCATGTCTTCCAGGGTTTGGATCGTCCTTTCACTTTGTCCATCTGTTTGGGGATGGTATGCAGTGCTTAAGTTCATTCTAGTCCACATGGCTTCTTGAAAACTTGTCCAGAAATGCAAAGTAAAACGACTATCTCTATCTGATACAATAGAGAGTGGGACTCCATGTAAGGATACTACCTCGTCTACGTATAACTTGGCTAATCTTTCCATGCTTAAGGTTTCCTTTATGGGCAGAAAATGAGCTGATTTGGTTAATCAATCCACAATTACCCAAATTGCGTCGTTACCTTTTCTGGTCTTGGGTAGCTTAGTAACAAAGTCCATTGTTATTAGTTCCCATTTCCACACCAACATTTCTAATTGTTGGAGTAACCCTGAAGGTTTCTGGTGCTCTGCCTTAACTTGCGAACAAGTTAGACATTTAGATACATATCTAGCTATGTCCTTTTTCATTCCTATCCACCAGAAATTATTTCTTACATCTTGGTACATCTTATTATTACCAGGGTGCATGGTATATCTATATTTACGGGCTTCCTCTAGAATCTTATCTCTTAAATTTCCTTGCTTAGGTACCCAAATCCTTTTCTTGTGGAATCTCCAAATTCCATCAATCCCTTGCTCTAATTCCTTTATCCTTCCTTTCATTCCTTCAGTATCATCCTTGATTGTTGTTTCTTGAACATTCTTCAATTGCTCCATTAAGTTTATTTGAAGATTTATTCTAAGAGCACGAACTCCTCTTTGTTTTTCATGATACTTACGACTTAAGGCATCTGCTACTACATTTGCCTTTCCTTCGTGATATTGAATATCGCAGTCGTAGTCACTTAGAATTTCCATCCCTCTTCTTTGTCTCATGTTTAATTCTTTTTGCACAAATATATATCTTAAACTCTTATGATTGTATAGACAGTAAACTTACTTCCATACAAATAATGTCTCCAAATTTTAAGAGCAAAAATTGTCGATCCTAATTCTAAGTCATGTGTCGTATAGTTTTCCTCGTACTTTTCAATTGCCTTGAGGCATACGCAATTACCTTTTTGCGTTGCATTAGCACACATCCTAATCCTAACTTAGAAGCGTCACAGTAAACTTCAAAATCTTTTGTTCCTTCTGGTAAGGCAAGAATTGGGGCGTTTGTTAACCTTTGTTTTAAAATCTTAAAAACCTCTTCTTGCCTATGTCCCCATTCAAACTTCACTGCTTTACAGGTTAGCTTAGTTAATGGCACAACTATCTTAGAAAAATCCTTAATGAATCGCTTATAGTATCCGGCTAACCCTAGAAAACTTCTAACTTCCGTAGCTGATTGCGGAACCTTCCATTTGGTGATTGCTTCTATTTTGGAGGGATCTACGTGAATATCTTCGTTATTCACCATATGTCCTAAAAATTGCACCTCCTGTAGCCAAAATTCACACTTTGAGAATTTGGTATAAAGCTTCTCTTTTCTTAACAAAGTTAAGAGTGCATGTAAATGTTCACAATGCTCGTCCTAGCTTTTGGAATAAATAAGTATATCGTCAGACAATTACAAATTTATCCAAATACGGTTTACAGATCATATTCATCATATCCATAAATGCTGCAGGAGCATTTGTTAGTCCAAATGGCATAACTGTAAACTCGTAGTGACCATACCTAGTCCTGAAAGCGGTTTTAGGTATGTCTTCTTCTTGTACCTTCAACTGATGGTATCCGGAGCGTAAATCTATCTTAGAAAAATATCTAGCTCCCTGAAGTTGATAAAAAAGATCATTAATCCTAGGTAATGGGTATTAGTTCTTAATTGTAACTTTATTTAGCTCTCTATAATCGATACACATTCACATGGAACCATCTTTCTTTTTCACAAACAACACTAGTGCTCCCCAAGGGGATGAACTAGGTTGTATAAACCCTTTGCTTAATAACTCATATAACTGCTTTTTCAATTCTAACATTTCAGTGGGTGCTAACCGATAAGGTGCCTTGGCTACCGGTGTAGTTCCAGGAATTAGATGAATTCTAAATTCTACTTCCCTATCGGGTGGTAATCTAGTTAGTTCTTCTGGGAATATATCCGGGTATTCTGATACTACTGGAATGTCCTTAAGTTCTTTACTTTTGGTATTAATAACTACCGAAACCATATATGTTATCCCTTGTTTTCTTGAATAACTGGCCACTTTCATTACTGAAATGAATTTCATTGGCTTACGTGGCTTATCTCCTGTAACCATGATTATTTCCCCTGATGGTGTATGAATTTCTATGGAATTCTTATCACAGAGGATTCGAGCATGGTTGGCTACTAACCAATCCATTCCTAATACAATATCGAATCCAGCTAAATTCATAGGTAATAGGTTTGCAGAAAATTTATGACCTGAAAGTTCTATATTTTCTTTTTGCAAAACCGTATCTATGTTAACAGAGTTCCCGTCTACTGTTTCTACCGAATAAATTTGCTTAAGCCTGGTTAAAGGTAGATTAAGAGCTTTGCAGAACGAAGTATTTATAAAACTTTGGTTTGCACCAGAGTCACATAATACTTTCGCATAAACGTTGTGAACAAGGAACGTACCCACTATCACATCCGGAATCAGATCTGCTTCATGTGTAGTCAACTAGAAGGCTTTTGCATTCTTTTTGGTAGTTCCCTCCGTAGGTTTAGCCTTGTTGTCAGCTGGTTTAACCAGTTTAGGGCAGTCTGGCCTAAAATGTCCAGCTTCTCCACAATTGAAGCAAATTGTCGATTTCTTTCTTCTGCAATCTTCTTCTTGGTGCCCCAGGATTTTGCAGAAGTTACAATACCCATTACATTTTCCAAAGTGCTTTTTCTTACATGTACTACAAAATGGAACAGTGGAGGATTGCCCAGTTCCTTTTTTCTTGAAGTTGTTACTAGCATTACCTCCTCGGAATCCTTGGGTAATCTTCTGAGCCAATTCCTTCTTTCTGTTTTCTTCTCGCATACGCACCAGTCCGTCGGTCAAGGTGTTGGCTAACTCCACCGCATCGTCAATCGTGCGGGGTCTTGCAGCTTTGACGATATCACGAATCTCGCTAATCAAACCCCAAATGTAGCGAGAAATAAGTACTGGCTCTGGCGAAGCCAGAGTTGGCACAATTCTGGCATATTCGAAGAATTTCGAAGTATACCTTCGACAGTCAACATCCACCATTCGGTGGCTCAGGAACTTGTTTGCCATTTGTTCCTTTTCATATTCGGGACAAAATTTTCTTTCCACCAATTGTCTAAATTCTTCCCAATTCATGGCATAAGCCATGTCACTACCCTTGGCTTACAATACCGTATTCCACCATTCTAGTGCCTCTTCCTTGAAAAGGTGAGAAGCATACATAACTTTGTCTTCCTCTGCGCATTTACTTATTTTAATTACTGCTTCAGTTTTCTCTAACCAACACAGTGCGGATTGTAACACCCTTGCTATTATTTTAGGGTTTTCATATTATTTACGTAAGAAAACATGTAATTATAATTACATATACATTGAAAAATACGGTTAAACTAAAACATTTTCGGATTTGACACAATACAATACAATATGTACAAAATCGTCGTTTTTAAATGACGACGAAACCAAGTGCGGAAGCTTGTATCTTGATCGTGTTCGGTTCTTCAATGAGCTTGATCTTCATCCGGGACATCTTGGCATTCACCTATGATCAAAACCAACATAAAAGTTAGTTTTGATAACTTAAATATAGGTCTAAACAAGTTCTAAGCAACGAATAATCAAACAAAATAATTATTTCCAACTTTGATGTCTCCCGCGTGTCGCGGGAGACCCATCTCAATGTGTCGCGTGTCGCAGCGATCGTCGCGTGTCGTGCCCCAAGCTGAGTCCTTCGTCGCGTGACGCGGGGGAACCCAATTTCCAGCGGGTTCATTACTGAAACCTGCATTTTCTGCCCAGCTATAATTTTCAACAAAAATCAAACTTGAGATTGTCTTAACTTTTTATCTACAAGTCTGTTTTACGCGATTCCTTTTCCTACGCGTTCGTAATTTAATTCTCCATCATATGGAGTTAAAATTCAACATTCAAACTAATAAAATTCCAAATTTTTAAGCAATCGACTTATTATTCAAAATCAACATTTTGACCCATTGCATTTAAAACCACCAACTTGATTCTTAAACAACCAAAATACATACGCTAGTGTATTTTAACCCAAAATCTTTAGCTCGGGTTCGTAATAATAATATTTTTTTTATAAATTGCGCGACTAGTTCGTAGGCTATGTGCATAAACTGTTTTTGACCCGTTTAGGGAATTTAAGCAATTTAGTCTAAAACTTGCCCTTTTCTTTCGACACTACAAAATTCCATATCTAAATAACTACATATAATCCACCACAACTATTTTGTGGTGGATTTAACATAATGAACCCCCTTCTTCCCAAATTTTACCCTTCAACTAGTCATTTCACGCAAATGACCATTTTTAGGCTTTTGAACTACGAAGTTTACGCCTACAACTCTTACATGCATCTAAGGGTTACATAATTACAATACAAGTCTCCAAACGGCCTCTAAGGGTCGTTTGCCCGATTTACCCATCAAGGGAGTTTTGGTCAATTTAGTCCCTCCTTTTACAACAAAGGCCCTTTGCTAATGTTTTTGACCAACATTGTCCTTTTAACTATAAATCTATACATACGCGTACCTGGCTCGAGTCAATATATAGACCCGTTTTATACCTTGCTTTAACTAACTCATATTCTATCGCGTCGCAATCTACCAAATTGCTAATTGCTCCTGTTAACATATGACTTGACAACAATCATTAGCCGATATTGTTAAATGGTGTTTTCACCACCATTTGACCCGTTTGGACTGTATGACCAACATTTGCATAGGTTAATAAAACATGGTTTTCAATTTCTCACTTTCACATCCGTCCCATTTCGGATTTTAACTCAAGATCCTTTTTAAGCTAAATTTACATTAGTCGACGCTTGACTGTATTTCCATTTTTACCCTCTTTCTCATAAACCATGGTTTCTATCATTTATATTTGTTCCGACCCGTATCATTACGCGTCAGAACCCGTATTTCGAATATTAATCTTCTCGTATTCATAACTTATAGAATTTATACGTATTCTACCAAGAAGTGTAAGTTTCACTTACCTTGCATCCGGTTATGTCCTTTTTCCGCGTACTCGATCCGTTTGACCCGCTTCTTTTCCCAAGTCTTCATCTAGCTTGTCTAGAGTCAAACTATCATCATCACAATTCGTAAGACGGTTAGATTAGTCATAATCGTTTATGACTATTCCATCCTATGGGTTTTATGTCGAATTTATCATTCGACCATATCAAAATTATCATTCGATCTAATCATTGGTCGGTTTGACATTTTAAAAGTCAATCGACTTATCAACATATTCAAATGCACATTTGGTTCATTGAACTCACTTAGGCATATTTCATCCGAACTCTTAATGAAATCAAATTTTACACACAATCAAGTAGACCGCGATTTCATTTAGGCATTTTATATCACTGAAAATGGGCTGTTTTTGGTGACTTGTTTAACCTGTTTACAAGCCTTCAAAAGTTATGATGTTTTTGTGTGGAGTACCTCTCGGAGGGTTTGACCTTGTGTTAAAATTTCAAGATCTAACTCTTTACCAAAAATTCGTAAAAATTTATTTACTAAGCTGCAATCAGATTCGTCACTTCTGACTGTAGCTTACGGAAAAATTCATTTAAAATTCCTCGTTTATCCGATCGATGAAATTCCAATTGACGATTCTTTTAATAACTTAAATCTATCTACAGTAAGAATTTTAGATCATAACTCAATTCCTAAATTGAGTTATGACATTTGTAATGGGCTGCAAATTCTGCCAGAAAACGCTGCTTGGACCTTTGATTCGGAAAATTCATAAAACGCTCAAATTTTCGTCGAAAAAATGCGATTTCATTGGGGTTTTAAAGATACTTCCTAGAATTACGTTTTAGACTCAAGAAACACATGTTTTTGTCAGGTTTTTTTTCAGGTTACAGCCAATACAAGTCGGCTATAAATTCTGATCAGGAGTTGTTTGAATTCAGCTTTCAATTTAAGCATGTTCTTGACATCATAACACTGTTTTTTTGCAATCAAAACCCTAAAAACATCTCATGCACGAATTTAGTCAAAACCCACTTATCACCTTTAATGGTGATCATGAAATTCTCAAGCATTGAGCACAATTTCAACAATCTAATAACTAGCGTTTGTTCCTAGACATTATTTCACTCTAAATTCATCCAAACAACAATCATTCAAGCTTAAATTTCGAACTTCATAAATTCATCAAGAATCCCAACTTCATGAATGTCAAAAATTTGACATACCTTACGATCCTTGCGACCAGGTGATCGTTTCTATGTATTCATGCATCGGTTTTGGCCTTGAATCAAGCTTCAATTTGATGGTTTTGTAGAGTTTAGGGTTTGAGCCCTTTTCTCCTGCTCTGGTCGATCGACCCACACACACACCAAGTGTGTGTTTTGTTTTCTTTTTTTTAATAAAACTAGTTTGCCCTCTTGGCAATAACGGTCCCTTATGTTTTATTTTGATCAATTTAAGCTATAATTCACTATTTATAACTTAATCACATATTACTAACTAGGTTAATTATTCCTAGTTAATTTAATGTGTTCGGGAAGTCAGAACCCTTTTTATTTTAAGTCCCGTTAACTCGGGCCTTCTATATACTTTGTTTTCTCAAAGTATTTATCCTCCTTTTATTTATTATTAAGCTTATTTATTTAAATCCTAATAATTTCCGGTTTAATCTTTTCTGCTAACGGTATTATACCCGCTGTTTAGTATTAACGGGGGCTAATTACTAAACCCATTTTCAGGGTATTATAAGTCTACCCCCTTAAAGAGGTTTCGTCCCTGAAACCTTATTTATGTAGTTCCTTTTATTTTTGACTAAACGAACTTAGTTTCGTTTCCATTCGAGCATTGCTCGTTTTTAATAATTCCATAATCTTACTCGGAATGTATGGTAATGTCTTTCGGGCTCCAAAGTGGTGCCCGACTCCTTTCGGATGCTCCATTCTTGTATCCTTCTTTTAATTAACATATTTGTTCCTCAAGTCAAGGATTATTATCAGCCACATTGTATGTGCCTTTCATGCATGAGGCCCCATAGGCCGTTAGTTTCATCTAATATTTCTCCTTTTTATCACTTTTAATAACGAGTCATATTTTGGCCACTCGGTTATCTGATGTAGTCAATACATCATCCTACGCTAACCTTATTGAGGTAAGCGCTTTATAAATTTATAATCTTTGTTTTGACCTTAAATGGTGTTCGCGGTTAGACTTACTAGCCTCCGGTTACCTTATATTTCGCCATTTGGGTATGCTATATTGCCATCATCGGCCTTTTACATGTTTATGATTTCATATCTTGTAACTCACGTTAGAACGTGGTTATATTTATATCACTTTTGTGACCATGATCTCCTCACGTCACGTTTTAAGTTTATGTCTACCCTTTGTTATCGAAAATCTCTCTTTCGAGTGTATAGTTTTTACACCTATCGGTGTTTACATCCTTTAATATTAACCATTTCCAAACCCGTCTCCTAATATTCATATCCGTTAAAACGTCGTCTCTTACTAAAATTAAATTTTAGTTTAACGTTTTATCTTTTACTTACGTCAATTACTCATATCAAGGAAATTGACGACCAGTAATTTATTCTTTGCTATTCTCGTTTTACACGGGGAATAATAACCAGTTTTTATTATACCATACACTATTGACCCGTAGGTTCTTTTCACCATTTTAAGTTTAGAATCGTTCATTTTTATTTCTTGAATTTTATGGACCTTGAACATGGTCTAAGGCTACCTTTGTTTCCTCTTGGATTAACATTCCGACTCTACGACTTCTTATGTCGTCTACACGTCGGTTTGTTCCATGTTTACCGTCACCCGGTTAATACCTATGCTTCTTTACAACCCGTGCCTGGGGTTCTTTTATCTTAATGTTTTTAGCGCTTATAACCCTTTGCATAGGTTTATTAATATTTTACGCTTTTATTTATTCAGTTCGTGCTTACTTACATTAGCCAACGTTGTTCTTAGTTAACTCATTTGACTCATTTTAGGTGAAATTTCATCACTTATGAGTGTCAAACTTCGTTCTACATTCGACTCATCCAACTTCGAAATAGTTGAACGTAGTTATCAAAATTTTTGTTTGCGAATTCTCATCGTCTTTTAGTCATGACTCATAATCCGAGTCCTTGACTTTTTATTTTCGCGTTCCCGTCTCTTGGTTTACGCATACTTTCAAAGTCCTACCCATGTATCGGGTATTTTACCGAAATCATTATCTAAGCAACCGTACCTGTAACACCCTCTATAATATACTAGAATCAGGACATAAAGACATGCATTTGATACCTAATATTTAGACTTTACAAAAACTTTTAACGTTTTTAACCATGTCGAGACACATCATACATGTATTTTTGTTATAAAACCATATTCAAGACGGTAACTACCATTAGTTTACATAGTTTCTAGAACAAAAGATCGGATGCGGAAGCGTTCTAAAAATGTGTGTTCGGTTCGACTCGTTTTCTTGATCACCATCCTTTTTCTTGAGTACCTGAAAACTAAATGTTTTAAACAAGCATTAGTGTTATTAATGATGGGAATTCATGTATTCGGATTAGGTCCGAAAACTTATTCAAGAAAATGGAATAAAAATTTCATCAAGCTGGGCTCCACCGTAATTTACGGTGTCACCGTAAATTACGGTGGCTTCTGGGCATTTTGGAACCTACCGTAAATCAGTAGATCCCCACCGTAGCATTTTGTTGGCCACCGTAAATTACGGTGTCACCGTAATTTACGGTGGGCCCTGCATTTGTTTTCTTGCTTATGAGCTTGAGCATTCAAGTTCCGTTTTGCAGAGAAATGACCTTGAACAGATTTATCACCCACCCAAGGCTAATTACCCATGTTTGGGACTATTACTCGTTATCACGTTTTGCTTTCCCATAAGGGATCGCTCACGTATTAATCTATATGATTAAATCCAAGATTTCGTGTTTGTCATCTATACTACTAGTCATATTTACCAAATCAAGATCATAACTCCTATACTAGGAGTTTAAACTTCACAACTAACATAGCTTGTCAAATTTACAACTTACGCAATGATTATAACCATGCATTAAGTGATGGTGTCTAGCTTCATGTTTATTACAAGACTTGTTTTGACCCGTTTGAGTGCTGAATTAAGCACCATTCAGGGCATGCAAGTATCCTTGTTTGTCACTTGTTTTGACCCATTTCACTTGTTTAAGACACTAGTCATATTCGTGACATATTGGCAAATCTTGGTTATCATGTTTCAGAATTGACTACATAAAACTAACAATTAGATATAATGTAACGAAACAATAAATTGCGTACCTTTAGAGCGCGCCTTTTCCTCCTGAATTCCCTCCGGCTTGTCCGCTAGATGAACCGGACTCTTTGCCTAGAAAATTCAGTTTTTACAACATGTTTAGAACTCTTTTTATGACCACAATCACATCATTATGGACCATCATCAAATCTGCGTTTTTATCCAAATTTCACAATTAAGTCCTCACTTAGGCATTTCAACAAACACCTAGTGGGTCAGATTTTTCTACATTCATAAACAAGTTCATGACTTGCGATTCAACATCTAATTTCACTATAATAGTAATTTTTGCATGCATCTTGACATCATCTTTTCAGAATTTATTTCCTGATTTCAGATTATGCTAGAACAAGAGTTATAATTTCAGCATTTAACAAGTTTTCTTGAAGTTCACTAATCACCTACAATGGTGATTGTGAAATCCTACAAGTCCTATACAAGGTCATGTCATGAAATCATCTAGGGCTTGTTCCTAATCCTCATAACCCTTCTAATTTCACCCATGCATCAGTGATTAAGCTGAATTTTTCATGTTTCACATTTAACCTAGAATTTGTGATGCAACAAAATTACTAAATTTCACATACCTTTTGATCCTTACAACGAGGAGTTCACTAATATGTGATTAAAACTCGATTTGGAACAGATTTGGGGCTTCAATTGAAGGGATTTGGTGTGAAGCTTAGGGTTTTGGAGAACCCCTGTCGCCCTTCCTCTCTTGATCGACCAGACACACCAAATTTGGTGTGTTTGGTTTGGTTTTTGTTATTATTAGTAACTAGCTTTTCAAATTTGACAAGTTTAGTCCCCCAACCTTGTTTTGTTCTTAAGTTAATGTGTTTTAACCATAATATGTATTAGTTCAAGACTTGAATTTAACTAGGTTAAATTCCTAATTGGTAAATTCTTGTTTATCAATTCTTTGAACTTTATAATATAAGGGTTTATATTTTAGGGGTGTTACAAGTCCACCCCCTTAAAAAGGGTTTCGTCCCCGAAACCGAATTACGTACCAAATAATGTAGGGTGTAGACGTCGCATCTCCTCCTCGGACTCCCATGTCGTCTCTGACCCTTTTCTGTGGTCCCATTTGACCTTGACTTGATTTATCACTTCCTTCCTCAAGCTTTTCTCTTTACGATCTAAAATCGCAATCGGTTTTACTGCATAGTTGAGACTATTATCTACCTCGATATCATCGTAGTGGATATAAGCGGTTTCGTCGGTCAAACAGTTTCGGAGATGTGACACGTGGAATGTGTTATGAATCCCACTCAACTCTTCGGGTAATTCAAGTCGATAAGCTACTTTACCAACCCGTTCAATGATTCTAAATGGCCCAATAAATCTTAGGCTTAGTTTTCCCCTTTTTCTGAATCTAATAATGCCCTTCCATGGGGAAACTTTTAGCATAACCATGTCGCCAACCTGAAATTCAATTGGCCTATTCCTTTTATCCGCATATGCCTTTTGCCGGTCTTGAGCCGCTTTCAAGTGTGCCCGAACTATGTCGATTTTCGCATTTGTAGTTCGGATTATATCGGCAGGTGCTAGCCCCCGCGGACCCACTTCTCCCCAACATACCGGGGTCTGACATTTTCTGCCATATAATAGCTCATACGGGGCCATTTTGATACTCGCGTGATAGCTATTGTTATATGCAAATTCGACCAAGGGTAAATGGACATCCCAACTACCTCCAAAGTCAATAATGCAAGCCCGCAGCATATCTCCCAACGTTTGTATTGTTCTTTCGCTCTACCCATCCGTTTGTGGATGGTAAGCAGTGCTAAGGAACAATTTAGTTCCCATCTGTTCTTGGAATTCACGCTAGAATTTCGAAGTAAACCGAGTATCTCTGTCTGACACAATGGATATCGGTACCCCATGCCTTGCTATGATTTCATTGGTGTAAACCTCCGACATTGTCTCAGATGTATAAGTCTCACGAATCGGAATAAAGTGAGCGCTTTTAGTTAACCTATCCACGACTACCCAAATAGCATCAAAACCACGACTTGTTTTAGGCAGTTTGGTCAATAGGTCCATCGTAATTTGCTCCCATTTCCAAACCGGGATTTCTAACGGTTGAAGTTTACCATATGGCTTTTAGTGTTCCGCCTTGACTTGTAGGCACGTCAAACACTTTTCCACGTATTTCACAGTGTCCCGCTTCATTCCGGGCCACCAATAGTTTTGCTTCAAGTCATGATACATCTTGGTCGCTCCCGGGTGAATGGAATAACGGGATTTATGAGCTTCATCAAGTAGAAGCTTCTTAACCCACATGTGTTAGGGACCCAGATTCTACTAAAACGAGTTTTTAGGCCGTGACTGCCTCTCTCTAGGTCTTTAACTTGGCCGATAATTCTTTCCTTTTTCCAGTTTTCCGCCTTTACAGCTTCATCCTGTGCTTCTCGAATTCGTTCTAGTAAACTTGAAGTCACAACCAGTTGCATTGATCGTACCCGTATCGGGGTATAATCTGTTTTGCGACTCAACGCATCGGCCACTACATTGGCCTTACCGGGGTGGTAATATATTTCGCAATCGAAGTCTTTGACGGTTTCCAACCACCGTCTTTGCCGCATGTTTAATTCCTTCTGGTCGAAGAAATATTTCAAACTTTTATGGTCGGTAAAGATTGTAAACTTTACTCCGTACAAGTAATGTCTCCATATCTTTAAGGCAAACACCACCGCAGCTAATTCTAAGTCGTGAACCGGATATTTATTTTCATGAATCTTCAATTGCCTCGAGGCATAGGCGATGACCTTGCCTCGTTGCATTAACACACACCCGAGCCCCAATTGAGAAGCGTCCGAGTAAACCACCATGTCATCAGTCCCTTCCGGTAATGTCAGTACCGGAGCGTGGGTCAATTTTTCCTTGAGTGTTTGGAAAGCTTCCTCTTGCTTAATGCCCCACACGAACTTTTCCTCCTTACGAGTTAATTTGGTCAATGGCAAGGCAATTTTGGAGAAATCCTGTATGAATCTCCGATAATATCCCGCAAGCCCTAAAAAGCTTCGGATTTCCGAGGGATTTCTTGGAGGGCTCCATTTCGACACAGCTTCTATCTTTGACGGATCTACTAGTACTCCATCAGCACTAATGAGATGCCCAAGAAACTGTACCTCCCGTAACCAGGAAGCACACTTCGTGAATTTTGCATACAGCTTCTCTCGTCTGAGTGTGTCTAATATTTCCCGCAAGTGACACACGTGCTCGGCTTCACTCTTTGAATATACCAAAATGTCGTCGATAAATACAATTACCGACTTATCTAGCATGGGTTTGCAAACCCGGTTCATGAGGTCCATGAAAGCCACGGGTGCATTGGTCAATCCGAAGGGCATTACAAGGAATTCATAATGCCCGTACCTCGTACGAAAAGCCGTCTTTGGTACGTCCTCCTCCTTGACTTTCAATTGGTGATAACCAGATCGGAGATCGATTTTGGAGAACCAACTTGCTCCTTGTAGTTGGTCAAATAAATCATCAATTCTTGGAAGTGGGTATCGATTCTTCACCGTGAGTTTGTTTAACTCCCGGTAATCGATACACATGCGCATACTGCCATCCTTCTTTTTCACGAATAAGACTGGTGCGCCCCACGGGGACACACTCGGTCGGATAAACCCCTTGTCAAGAAATTCCTGAATTTGAGACATCAATTCTTGTAACTCCGACGGTGCAAGTCGGTATGGCGCCTTGGCCACGGGTTTCGCGCCCGGAATCAACTCGATTCCGAACTCTACCTCCCGTTCCGGCGGTATCCCCGGTAGTTGTTCCGGGAACACGTCTTCATAATCCCGCACGACCGGTACATCCCCAATTTTGAGGAGCTCTTTTTCCGTTTCGCTTGCGTATACCATAAAGGCCTTGCATCCATGTTTCATGAGTTTATGAGCTTCTAGCATTGTGCATATCACTGGGTTACCTCCCTTTTCTCCATATATCGTAACTTGTTTTCCGCTAGGAGACGTTAGTTTTATTGGAAACAAACCACTTTCGCGTGGTAATGGGATAGCCAATCC
This sequence comes from Helianthus annuus, assembly GCF_002127325.2. Lineage (NCBI taxonomy): Eukaryota > Viridiplantae > Streptophyta > Magnoliopsida > Asterales > Asteraceae > Helianthus > Helianthus annuus. Next base: position 63,005,904 of record NC_035437.2, read on the forward strand.
ATTCCCACTACCACTTGAAATTCTCCCATCGACATCGGGATCAAGTCTATTGCGTATTCCTCGTCATCAATGTTCATTGTACAGTTTTCACATACATCACAAACAATAAAGCTTTTGTTATTACCTACCTCTACTTCTAAAGGCATAGGTAATTTTGTTAGAACAAATGAAGGGTGCCGAATAAACCCATATGAAACAAAGGATTTATTCGCACCAGTATCAAATAACACACGTGCGGGAATTGAGTTTACAATAAATATACCTGAGACCACGTCAGGTTCGACCTTCGCTTCAGCAGCGGTCAGTTGGAAAGATCTTGCTTTGGCTTTCGAGGCTTCACCCTTCGAGTCTTGCCCTTCTTTCTTTCCAACCAATTCCGGGCATTCCGATCTTTTGTGACCCGTTCGGTAACAGTTGTAACAAACGGTCACTTTCTCCGGGCATGATATAGCCATATGTCCCGTTTTTCGACATATGGGACAAGGCTTATCTTTGAAGCGACATTCGCCCTTATGATTCTTGCCACAGATTTTGCAACTTGGTGTACCGCCCTTTGCATCTGATTTCTTCGTTGTTTCATTCGTTCTTGCTTTCTTGGTAGGGCTTGGATTTACGTCTTGTGCCCTTCGTTCACCCCGCTCTATACTCTTTTTCAGCTCGATCTCCCTTTCCCGAGCGGCATTGACAATCTCGGTAAGGGTCTCGTACTTTGAAGGGGTTATGAACTCCCTATATTCTGCGCTTAGCATGTTATGGTAGTAATAAACCTTTTGCTCTTCGTTCGTTATCAGATCGTCACAGAACTTCATTTTGTCCATAAACATCCCCGTGATCTTGTCTATGGATTCACCCTTGTGTCTGAGTTGCATGAACTCTTCCTTGATCTTGTTTATGACCGCTTTGGGACTATGGTGTTTAAGAAACGGCGTCTTAAACTCCTCCCATGTCATGGTCTTAGTCGCTTCACTTCCAATCTCCTTCTTCTTGTTATCCCACCAGTCTTTTGCTTGGCCTCTTAATTGACCCGTGCCATAAGCCACGTAATCGTTTTCATCACAATGAGTTCTTTCGAACACTCCTTCGATATCACCAATCCATCGTTGGCACACAATTGGATCAACCTCCCCATTAAATATGGGTGGTTTACAAGCCATGAATTCCTTGTATGAACAAGGCTTTCGTCCTCCAGATTTTTCCTTTGCTAGTTTCGAATTATCCTCTAGATTCTTGATTCTCTCTTCTACCATTGATAAAACAGTGTTTTGAATTTTATCAATGAAGTTTGACAAACTGTTTTCGATCGCCTTTCCAACCTCTTCGGCAATCACTATCCTCATTTGTTCGGTGACTCTTGGCACCGTATCATCATCTCCATCCGTCATCTTTGATACTGAAATGTTTACACACATTGTTAAACATTTCTTTTGTAACACATGTTTTACTTGTTTTGATTTAATCAAGTTCGTGACTTGACTCAATCATTCTTGTTTCATGCTTTTCTTGTGTTTGAGTGTGTTTACACACTCTTGATTCTATTGTTCTTGTTTCATGTTTTTCTTGTGTTTGAGTGTGTTTACACTCTCTTTTCATGCATACTTGTTCATGATTTATTTCTATGTTCTCTAATTTCTACTTAAACGATTAACTCTTACCAGATGCTTGATCAAGCTTGAACCGAACACTTATTGGCAACCTTGGGCTCTGATTACCAACTTGTAACACCCTCTATAATATACTAGAATCAGGACATAAAGACATGCATTTGATACCTAATATTTAGACTTTACAAAAACTTTTAACGTTTTTAACCATGTCGAGACACATCATACATGTATTTTTGTTATAAAACCATATTCAAGACGGTAACTACCATTAGTTTGCATAGTTTCTAGAACAAAAGATCGGATGCGGAGGCGTTCTAAAAATGTGTGTTCGGTTCGACTCGTTTGCTTGATCACCATCCTTTTTCTTGAGTACCTGAAAACTAAATCTTTTAAACAAGCATTAGTGTTATTAATGATGGGAATTCACGTATTCGGATTAGGTCCGAAAACTTATTCAAGAAAATGGAATAAAAATTTCATCAAGCTGGGCTCCACCGTAATTTACGGTGTCACCGTAAATTACGGTGGCTTCTGGGCATTTTGGAACCTACCGTAAATCAGTAGATCCCCACCGTAGCATTTTGTTGGCCACCGTAAATTACGGTGTCACCGTAATTTACGGTGGGCCCTGCATTTGTTTTCTTGCTTATGAGCTTGAGCATTCAAGTTCCGTTTTGCAGAGAAATGACCTTGAACAGATTTATCACCCACCTAAGGCTAATTACCCATGTTTAGGACTATTACTCGTTATCACGTTTTGCTTTCCCATAAGGGATCGCTCACATATTAATCTATATGATTAATCCAAGATTTCGTGTTTGTCATCTATATTACTAGTCATGTTTACCAAATCAAGATCATAACTCCTATACTAGGAGTTTAAACTTCACAACTAACATAGCTTGTCAAATTTACAACTTACGCAATGATTATAACCATGCATTAAGTGATGGTGTCTAGCTTCTTGTTTATTACAAGACTTGTTTTGACCCGTTTGAGTGCTGAATTAAGCACCATTCAGGGCATGCAAGTATCCTTGTTTGTCACTTGTTTTGACCCATTTCACTTGTTTAAGACACTAGTCATATTCGTGACATATTGGCAAATCTTGGTTATCATGTTTCAGAATTGACTACATAAAACTAACAATTAGATATAATGTAACGAAACAATAAATTTCGTACCTTTAGAGCGCGCCTTTTCCTCCTGAATTCCCTCCGGCTTGTCCGCTAGATGAACCGGACTCTTTGCCTAGAAAATTCAGTTTTTACAACATGTTTAGAACTCTTTTTATGACCACAATCACATCATTATGGACCATCATCAAATCTGCGTTTTTATCCAAATTTCACAATTATGTCCTCACTTAGGCATTTCAACAAACACCTAGTGGGTCAGATTTTTCTACATTCATAAACAAGTTCATGACTTGCGATTCAACATCTAATTTCACTATAATAGTAATTTTTGCATGCATCTTGACATCATCTTTTCAGAATTTATTTCCTAATTTCAGATTATGCTAGAATAAGAGTTATAATTTCAGCATTTAACAAGTTTTCTTGAAGTTCACTAATCACCTACAATGGTGATTGTGAAATCCTACAAGTCCTATACAAGGTCATGTCATGAAATCATCTAGGGCTTGTTCCTAATCCTCATAACCCTTCTAATTTCACCCATGCATCAGTGATTAAGCTGAATTTTTCATGTTTCACATTTAACCTAGAATTTGTGATGCAACAAAATTACTAAATTTCACATACCTTTTGATCCTTACAACGAGGAGTTCACCAATATGTGATTAAAACTCGATTTGGAACAGATTTGGGGCTTCAATTGAAGGGATTTGGTGTGAAGCTTAGGGTTTTGGAGAACCCCTGTCGCCCTTCCTCTCTTGATCGACCAGACACACCAAATTTGGTGTGTTTGGTTTGGTTTTTGTTATTATTAGTAACTAGCTTTTCAAATTTGACAAGTTTAGTCCCCCAACCTTGTTTTGCTCTTAAGTTAATGTGTTTTAACCATAATATGTATTAGTTCAAGACTTGAATTTAACTAGGTTAAATTCCTAGTTGGTAAATTCTTGTTTATCAATTCTTTGAACTTTATAATATAAGGGTTTATATTTTAGGGGTGTTACAATACCGGTATGTATAAAGACTTCATTTTTAATTTATTTGGTCGCTTTAGCGAAACCCATCGTTTCTATTCAATCGGGTCCTTTATTCTTTATTTAATTCATTTGACTTGTCTGTGTGAATTTCATCACTTGTGACAGTCAAACTTTCATCTCTATGCCTTAGCATCCTATTAATCGGTCTGTATTTTCATTTACTTTGATCCTTGTCCCTTCTCTCGGGCTCGTTACTCTATCGTAATACGCTTCCATCATCCGAGTTGCGTTTTACATTTATTATCAAACATCTTGCCCGTTTGATTCATTTAGGTACCTTTTTAGTTCGTCCCATTCACCCCGCCCTTACTACATCGGACGTAAATGTGTCCGCTACAAGAAGCTCATGGTATCATATGCCACTACTTACTTGGCCAGAGTAAGCGATCAGCACATGATACACATGACCTTTTTATAGCTTTCACATCACACCCTATGTAAGTAATGCCTCTATTTATTTCATATCTCTGATTTCATTTAGTAAAACTTTATTTAATTGCAAAACGACAATCATTAGTTTTACTAGTTTTACATTTGAACATATAAAATGTTTTTCTTTTCTATCGAACTATTATATAATCACATTTGTTAATGTGATCGCTACTTTTCTCAATAGCATTATATTGAGAGTTTTCCACTTGGATAATTACCCCCCGTCCAAGTTTCCATATGAACTAATCCTATTATTTCTTTGTTATTCATCATCGTGAATAACACATATTTCTATTAAACTTCTCTTAGAAACATCATCCTGAATAGATATCCTATTCAAGTTTTATCAGATATATGTAGCCGTTATCCCCTACGTGTTTGTTGCATATTACTACTTATGCAATTAAATATATAAGCGTGCACCTGATAATGCTTGCCCTTAATGGGCTTTCCTTGCCTTTTACTTTGTTCGCGATCGTCACGCGATTTAGGTCCTTGATGAGTATGCTTTGCTTGTCATACCTCGGACCGTTCCACCGTCATATCCACAATTCGTTCAACTCTCGTCATCTTCGGATGTGAGTATCCTTTAACTAAACATTTACAAAAGTTAGTAATTTCAACATTAATAAATGCACGTATTGTAATACAAGGCTTTTACTGCACGTGATTTCGTTAACTGTATCAATCATTTTAATTGGGGTAGCGTGTATTACACGATAACCCTATGTGTTGTTTACAACACTTTAACATGTTAAACCATTAACATACATGTACTTACCGGATTTGCGATCAAGCCTCGAACCAAACACTTTATTATTTTAACCGTGAGCTCTGATACGAACTTGTAACACCCTTGCTATTATTTTAGGGTTTTCATATTATTTACCTAAGTATACATGTAATTATAATTACATATACACTGAAAAATACGATTAAATTAAAACATTTTCAGATTTGAAACAATACAAAACAATATGTACAAAATCGTCGTTTTTAAATGACGACGAAACCATGTGCGGAAGCTTGTATCTTGATCGTGTTCGGTTCTTCAATGAGCTTTATCTTCATCCGGGACATCTTGGCATTCACCTATGAACAAAACCAACATAAAAGTTAGTTTTGATAACTTAAATATAAGTCTAAACAAGTTCTAAGCAACGAATAATCAAACAAAATAATTATCTCCAACTTTGAAGTCTCCCGCGTGTCGCGGGAGACCCATCTCAATGTGTCGCGTGTCGCGGTGATCGTCGCGTGTCGCGCCTCAAGCTGAGTCCTTCGTTGCGTGACGCGGGGGAACCCAATTTCCAGTGGGTTCATTACTGAAACCTGCATTTTCTGCCCAGCTATAATTTTCAACAAAAATCAAACTTGAGATTGTCTTAACTTTTTATCTACAAGTCCGTTTTACGCGATTCCTTTTCCTGCGCGTTCGTAATTTAATTCTCCATCATATGGAGTTAAAATTCAACATTCAAACTAATAAAATTCCAAATTTTTAAGCAATCGGCTTATTATTCAAAATCAACATTTTGACCCGTTGTATTTAAAACCACCAACTTGATTCTTAAACAACCAAAATACCTACGCTAGTGTATTTTAACCCAAAATCTTTAGCTCGGGTTCGTAATAATAATAATTTTTTTTTATAAATTGCGTGACTAGTGCGTAGGCTATGTGCATAAACTGTTTTTGACCCGTTTAGGGAATTTAAGCAATTTAGTCTAAAACTTGCCCTTTTCTTTCGACATTACAAAATTCCATATCTAAATAACTACATATAATCCATCACAACTATTTTGTGGTGGATTTAACATAATGAACCCCCTTCTTCCCAAATTTTACCCTTCAACTAGTCATTTCACGCAAATGACCATTTTTAGGCTTTTGAACTACAAAGTTTACGCCTACAACTCTTACATGCATCTAAGGGTTACATAATTACAATACAAGTCTTCAAACGGCCTCTAAGGGTCGTTTGCCCAATTTACCCATCAAGGGAGTTTTGGTCAATTTAGTCCCTCCTTTTACAGCAAAGGCCCTTTGCTAATGTTTTTTGACCAACATTGTCCTTTTAACTGTAAATCTATATATACGCGTACCTGGCTCGAGTCAATATATAGACCCGTTTTATACCTTTCTTTAACTAACTGATATTCTATGGCGTCGCAATCTACCAAATTGCTAATTGCTCCTGTTAACATATGACTTGACAACAATCATTAGCCGATATTGTCAAATGGTGTTTTCACCACCATTTGACCCGTTTGGACTGTATGACCAACATTTGCATAGGTTAATAAAACATGGTTTTCAATTTCTCACTTTCACATCCGGCCCATTTCAGATGTTAACTCAAGATCCTTTTTAAGCTAAATTTACATTAGTCGACGCTTGACTATATTTCCATTTTTACCCTGTTTCTCATAAACCATGGTTTCTATCACTTATATTTGTTCCAACCCGTATCATTACGCGTCGGAACCCGTATTTCTAATATTAATCTTCTCGTATTCATAACTTATAGAATTTATACGTATTCTACCAAGAAGTGTAAGTTTCACTTACCTTGCATCCGGTTATGTCCTTTTTCCGCGTACTCGATCCGTTTGACCCGCTTCTTTTCCCAAGTCTTCATCTAGCTTGTCTAGAGTCAAACTATCATCATCACAATTCGTAAGACGGTTAGATTAGTCATAATCGTTTACGACTATTCCATCCTACGGGTTTTATGTCGAATTTATCATTCGACCATATCAAAATTATCATTCGATCTAATCATTGGTCGGTTTGACTTTTTAAAAGTCAATTGAATTATCAACATATTCAAATGCACATTTGGTTCTTTGAACTCACTTAGGCATATTTCATCCGAACTCTTAATGAAATCAAATTTTACACACAACTAGGTAGACCGCGATTTCATTTAGGCATTTCATATCACTGAAAATGGGCTGTTTTTGGTGACTTGTTTAACCTGTTTACAAGCCTTCAAAAGTTATGATGTTTTTGTGTGGAGTACACATCGGAGGGTTTGATCGTGTGTTAAAATTTCAAGATCTAACTCTTTACGAAATATTCGTAAAAATTTATTTACTAAGCTGCAATCAGATTCGTCACTTCTGACTGTAGCTTACGGAAAAATTCATTTAAAATTCCTCGTTTATCCGATCGATGAAATTCCAATTGACGATTCTTTTGATAACTTAAATATATCTACAGTAAGAATTTAAGATCATAAAACAATCCTTAAATTGAGTTATGACATTCGTAATGGGCTGCAAATTCTACCAGAAAACGCAGCTTGGACCTTTGATACGGAAAAATTCATAAAACGCTCAATTTTCGTCGAAAAAATGCGATTCCAGTGGGGTTTTAAAGATATTTCGTGGAATTACATTTTAGACTCAAAAAACACATGTTTTCGTCATGTTTTGTTCAGGTTACAGCCAATACAAGTCGGTTGTAAATTCTAATCAGGAGCTGTTTGAATTCAGCTTTCAATTTAAGAATGTTCTTGACATCATAACACTATTTTTTTTTTTTGCAATCAAAACTCTAAAACATCTCATACACGAATATAGTCAAAACCCACTTATCACCTTTAATGGTGATCATGAAATTCTCAAGCATCAACAATCTAATAACTAGGGTTTGTTCCTAGACATTATTTCACTCTAAATTCATCCAAACAACAATCATTCAAGCTTAAATTTCGAACTTCATAAATTCATCAAGAATCCCAACTTCATGAATATCAAAAATTTGACATACCTTATGATCCTTGCGACCAGGTGATCGTTTCTATGTATTCATGCATCGGTTTTGGCCTTGAATCAAGCTTCAATTTGATGATTTTGTAGAGTTTAGGGTTTGAGCCCTTTTCTCCTGCTCTGGTCGATCGACCCACACACACACCAAGTGTGTGTTTTGTTTTTTTTTTAATAAAACTAGTTTGCCCTCTTGGCAATAATGGTCCCTTATGTTTTATTTTGATCAATTTAAGCTATAATTCACTATTTATAACTTAATCACATATTACTAACTAGGTTAATTATTCCTAGTTAATTTAATGGGTTCGAGAAGTCAGAACCCGTTTTATTTTAAGTCCCGTTAACTCGGGCCTTCTATATACTTTGTTTTCTCAAAGTATTTATCCTCCTTTTATTTATTATTAAGCTTATTTTTTTAAATCCTAATAATTTCCAGTTTAATCTTTTCTGCTAACGGTATTATACCCGCTGTTTAGTATTAACGGGGTCTAATTACTAAACCCGTTTTCGGGGTGTTACACGGATGTCGCCCCTTCATTGCCTGCAAATTCGGCTGGTTTACAGGCAAGAAATTCCTTGTAAGTGCAACCAGGTGTTGCAACTTTCATTTTCTTAAGTACTGGGGCTTGAACCACATTATTCTCATTGATGCCGCCTCCATTAACATTGTTACTGAAGTTATCATCGCGAGTACGCTTGTTGTGGTTAGCTTGTGAAGGCTCAACAGGACTTTTAACAGTAGCGACGATTGCCGGGATAGCGTTGGCTATTCCCTGAGCGATGATGTTTTCTATATCTTGCCTATTAAGAAAGTGATCCTCGTTGTTTTGCTCGGATTGGTTAACTTCATTAACTGGTTCATTAACAGCTTGTTTCATCTGATAATTAACAATATATATATATATATATATATATATATATATATATATATATATGTTATTGACACAAAAGAAATAACAACCAAACGCAGTAAAGCAATCGCACATAATTACATCAACACGTATAGCCAAAATTGTCGACTTTGCGACTTTCATATTTCATATATTTTACTATGCATCCGTATACACCAGTTATCTTAAAAAAGTTTTATTTTAAGTTATTTTGCATGATTATATTTTTATTATTTATTATAATTTATTATTATTAAACAACAACACAACCACAGTCAGCTGGTATTTCAGAAATGACGCTCCCTCTCATCGTATTTCCATGAGATCTGTTCCCCCACTTCTCGGATTCGATTTCCTGCGTTCACCAGTTCCTCACCATAGTGGCGGAGTTCAGCCAAGTTTTCTGTGCTCATAGGTGGGTTTGGTGCAGGCTCTGGGTCAAACTGGGGGAAACAGGTGTTAGGGTTATTCAAGAGATTCTGAAATTGCCAGTCAGTTGTCCACCATTCTTTCAGCTCTCCTGGTAGAGGTCGGGGGTTGACAGTAGGATCTGGGATAGCAGGTTCCAAATTAACTGGAAGTTGTGATTCGGCTGGGTAATTGAAGAGGTTTTCATCGGCAGGTCCGATGAGGTCGCTATTTGCCAGTTTACGATCCAGCTTCTCCCATGGTGGCATTTCCTGAGCTTGCCCTGAACTTTCCCCGATCTCTTTTCCTGTCCCCTTATCTTTCGGATCCTCAGTCTTTTTAATCTTCTGTGCAGCTGGTTTCTTCCTACGCCCACGTTTCCAGTCCAAGATTCTCCTCCTCTTTTTCGGCTTTGGTTTCTCCTGCAGTTGGGCCTGGAACACCATTGGATCTTCAGTATCTGCTTGGTAGCCGGATGGGTTTCCTGTGATATCCATATCGGTGGTATGGATAGTGAAATTTCGGAGTGCCTCCGATAGTTCATTCATGCTGATAGCACACATGAAGACACACACAAAATTAAGTTAAAATTTTATTTATTATAAAGTAAATTTTCACGAAATCACAGAATGGCAATCAGAAAAATTAAGTATTTTAAATACTTAATTGGCTTAAATCAGTGGCTCTGATACCACCTTTTTCTGTCACGGCCCCCGGCCCGGTGTGACCCGGTCCAGAGACCGCGGGACAGAAACCCTTGGTATTGATTATTTAATTTGGTAGCGAAAATATTTGACAGGATCTTTTAAACTGAAAATGCCCAATTATTTTATTTCATAATTTGGGACAAACCCCATAATTTACAGTAAATGGAATTTCACGAGGAAATCCCTTGTTTTATAAAACATGTTTATTTGTTTTATTGAGCCACTACTTCAAGCTTCTTAGTGCTCCGTAGCACTTTCCTTGATTCACATTAAGTCACATGAAACATGTTTAAAAATATTTTATCAACGGGGAAATATTGGCGAGTCACTCAGGTTATATAAAACAACACCTTAGTTATGAATTACAGCATAAGAGCGATTACAATGGCTACTATCTTATTTTTATCTGGCGCCGTGTCACACCCTGGTGACGATGGTCATACCACTATTGGGTCCTTTCACCCAGGTAGTGATGATTATCACTGTTAGGTTGATGAACCTAACCGTGAGAAATTAGTAATGTGCACAATACCCCACTTGCTAGTGATTCAAGATAACCAAGAATTAATCCCTGTAATTATAACTTTTGAAAACAAGTAGGGTTTTGAAAGCATTTAATAAAAATAGAATGACTCACATTGCAGGTTTAGTTGGGCAGAGTTTAGCCTACTGATTTAGCCTTGTAACCTAGTTTAAATAACAATGCACACGAAACTAGGTCAGTAACTTAACACAACATTTACGATAAACTCACGAAATCAAAACCCTCACGACGAATGGCAAAGTATAGACCAAATACGGGCAACACTTAAACATCCATCGAATCGGTTTCAATCGATCGGATATTATATCGTAGCAGTGATCGAGTTAATACCCTGTACTCGTAGCAGCGTCTCGACATCCTAATACTCGTTTTTAAGCAGATTATGGACGTTTTAATTGAAATTTTTGAACACAGAAGCAAGTTCCATGCACAGGCAATTTATAGCTGATTTTAAGGTTATACGCGGCCCGCGAGGGCCACCTAGTCTACAACTAGGGCTACCGTGTCACATGTAGGCCTGCCACGTGTGCGACACATGGCCTGTTCGCTTATCCGGTGCTTTAAGTTGTCGCGGCCTGCGTAGCCTTCTCTTATGGCTTACGCGGCCCGCGTGGAACCCAAATTTCTTAAATTCTTGATTTTTCATGCACATTAGGGTTTCGGGGGTCCGGATTTTCACTAACGAGTCCTTTTGGGACATTTTTGCAGGTGCTTACAGTGAGCTCGTCAGTTTTTGGCAGAAAATAATCCGTTCTTTTTTATTTAGAACCTGACCCGAATTTAAAGCCACCCAAATCCGACCAACCCGAACTTTAAATGGTTCGGTTATCGGGTTACTTTTTTGCGACCAAAAGCCCGAACAACCCGACCTCGAAAACCTGAAACACGAAACCCGCAAAAAAATCCGAACATTTTTTTGTAGAAGTGTTTTGGTTTGGGGTCTTTAATATATGGAACATTAACTCTTGAGACTTTTAAATATAAAGGACTGTTAGGATTTGGATATTGTGTTTTAGTGATTTTCATTGATATTTGTGGGATTTGAGTGTGTTTTATGGCTGAAATTGTAGTGTTTTATAACTTTGTACACTTTGTTGGAAAAATGGACTTTATAGCCGAACATCACCCTCAATAATAATATAAATAACAATATCATTAATAATTTAAATAAATAAATACACAACAATAAATAATAATATTCACAATAATAGTGATAATGATAAAGGTAGAGGATCCTGTACAAAGTGGAACTTTTGTGAGAAGTGTGAGAAATAATTTGGTAAAGGGGTAACTTTGTAGAAATGTAACCAAGTTTGACATCTGTTCCAGTTAAATCACTAAAACTTTTTTTGTCTCTCTGAAGTCACTAAAGTGTCATTTGTTGTTCTAATGTTACGTAATTATCAGGTTACCAGGTTACCAATGATGATGTGTCAGGTTTGATTACTTTTTATAATTTTTTAATAGGATGTGGGAAATATAAATAATAACATGAAATTTTCAATTAAAAAAATATATTTTTATTCTAAAAAATTTATTAAATAATCAAAACATTTTGTGTATCGTTTGAATCATAAAATGAAATTCCAGTTTGGTTCCAAAATGTATGATTCCAGTAGGTTTCAAAATAGAGCAGCGGTTCCAAAAAATCACATTTTTAAATTCGTAAATCACAAATAGAAGAAATTGGAGTGATTTTAATATGTTTCTAAAATGGAATTCAACCATTCGAGTGATTCAACAGTGATTCCAATGATATTGCAATGAAGATGCAAAGAAGACCAGAACATGAACTACAAGAAATAAAATTTAAGAAGCCACAATGATTGAATCATGGAAATCAAATTCACAAAATAAAAACATGTTCTTTCCACTCCATTGACGATTGGAAATTGAGAGGTCCAAGGTTTGTTAGGGTTTAAAATACATTTTAATTTTATAAAATCCTTAAATAATATCCACATAAACATTAAAAGAAAACAAAAAATAAAATAAAAAATAGTAACCTGTTTACCTGGTAATTACACACTATGAAAACATTAAGTTAAAGTGTAGTTACTTTAGATAGACAAAAAAAGTTTGGATGACTTAATTAGAACACTTGGCAAACTTGGTTACATTTCTATGACGTTTTCCCTTTGGTAAATGACAAGTGTCCTTTATCCTAATTAATTCAAAAGGGTATATTAGTAATTTGACATTCTTATCATTTAATTGATTTCCAATATAACTGCCAAAAAAAACTGGCGATGAGTTTTTATAGGGATTGAATCGAATTTTGAATTAGGAGAAATTTTAGTAAACATATTTGTTTTTACGATTTTATACATCTGATTGTTTTATCTTCTTCATCATCTTTTAATCGCAACATCTTTTAATCATATATTGTTCATGGCGTGGTGTTTTAAACATCTGGATACATTGTTCATGGCGTGGTGTTTTAAACATCTGGAGACATTGTTCATGGCATGGTGTTTTAAACATCTGGAGACATTGACTATGATTCAAGTCATGGTGTTTTATCTGACTTGAATTCCAGATAAAACACCATGACTTGATTCATTGTCAATGTTTCCAGATGTTTTAAAACACCACGCCATGAACAATGTCTCCAGATGTTTAAAACACCACGTCATGAACAATGTCTCCGGATAAAACACCATGACTTGAATCATAGTCATTGTGTTTTAAAATCTGGGAATGTTTTGTGTTGATTGTCCAGATAAAACACCATGACTTGAATCATAGTCATGGTGTTTTAAAATTTTGGAATGTTTTGTATTGAATCATAGTCATGTTTTGTATTAAACAATGTCTCCAGATAAAACACTATGGTTCAAGTCATGGTGTTTTCTGGGATTCCAGATAAAACACCATGACTTGAATAATAGTCAATTTATCCAGATGTTTTAAAACACCACGCCATGAATCTGATTACATTTCTTCTAAACGTAAAACACCACGCCTTGAATCTTATATAAAACAAAGAGGCTTCCGATTTAGATCTTGGTTATTAATTCCGATACTTAAGGAAAAAAGAGTGAATGTAGGTGTTTTTGGTTGTGTAGGATACGGTTACCATATTTGAAACATTGAAAAAGACACTATTGCCCTTCAATTTTACATAAGGTCCCTCTAATTAAAACACAATTTACATTTTTATACCCTATTGATCTCAACCATTAGATCAAATATCCAATTGTTTAAAACACTTCTTACCCTTCTCACATTTTAAACACTTTTTACCATATCCCTACCCATTACCCTAATGATAAATATTATATATTAATAATATTAGTTAGATGTAATTAATCTAATATATTAATATTAATAACACTATTATTAAATTAAATAAGAGAGCTCTATATGGCATTATTTGGAGTCTTTTATTATAATTTAGATTAGATACATAAGAATTATATCATAAACTCATATATTTTTTCACTCGTTAATTTAAGTATAATATTGCTATACTTTTTACTTAAAAATTAATGTAACGTGGGTTCGTAATTATCTTTGCGTTATTATAAACTAGGTTAGCAACCTGCGTACTACACGGGTAGCATATATATAATGTGAAAATAATTTGTTCATATCTCGTAATTACACAACTTATAATGATAATTACGCAACTCATGCTACAATTATGTACATCGTACATACATAATAAAATAATTTATAAAAATTATTACACAACAATGATAATTAAACATGTTATACATACAACACAACTATTTTTTTTTATTTTATAAATAGTTGATTTTTTTAATGTATAGCAAGACTATACTTCAATTAAATATTTTTTTAAGATAATATAAAACATGTTACAACAAACAAAAATTTAAAAGATACCATAAATATGGATGTATTAGTTTGCTATTTAAAAGTATATAAAAAAATTTCTAGCTTTTTACCATAAATAATTAAAAATAGTGAGAAATAATATGAAGTTAACAAGTGACAAAGTTTTAGGCGGATACTCTATGAATGAGCCAAATGTACTCCTATTTTTATTTATAATTATTAATTATTAATAGATTAATAGATAGATTATAGATAGATTGTAGATATAGATTATAAATTATAGATGGTTGATATTTAAATAAGGCATCCTATACTTAATCAATAGTAATAGTACTCCTATACTTAATCAATAGTGTTTTTCTGAAATTTTGTGATGACAAATTACTATAAAGTTTAGGAGATTTTAATTTCTGTCTTAAAAGCATATAAAATAATGGATACAGTATATATAAGCTTGTGGTTAAAAAATAGATATCATAATATATCTCTAATTTATATTAGGTTTAAATTTTGCCTGAGAATGAAATTAATAAGATAGCTGTAATTAGAATAAATTGGATAAAGATGCTTAACAATAACAACAGCATAATACTAACTACTAGAAATTCATAAAGAAATTATAAAGAATTATTCAGTTTTTGTATAACTTTGATGATAAAAAATGAAATAGTAAAGTATGGGTATGTTTGGTATGGGGTAATGGAATGGACAACGGAATGAAATGTATCATTCCATTCCATTGTGATATTTGGTTACTTATATGTGAATAGAATGAATCATTACTTTGTACAATTTGTTAAACAAAAAAAACGAAGTAACAAAACACAATAGTATTAAAAACGACAAAAATATAATTACCTCAATAATAATAATAATAATAATAATAATAATAATAATAATAATAATAATAGTAATAATAATAATAATAATAATAATAATATAATAATAATAATAATAATATATTAATGGTAAAAAAATTAATAATAATAAAAATAAATATAAGTATAAATATAAATATAATAATAAGAGTAAACTGCCATTTTGGTCCCTGAGGTTTGGGCAGTTTTGCCACTTTAGTCTAAATTTGAAACCTTTTGTTGCCATTTTAGTCCAAAAGCAAAATCAACTCAGATTTCTAAAAAAAAAAACCTGCTATTTTGTTCTTTTCCTCAGGGGCAAAAAGGTTATTTTAAATACCACTCTGTCTCTCTCTATACATACCCCTTCGTATCCCAGCCAACCTCCACCACCACCACCTCCTCCCTGTCACCATCGTTCTTCTTCTTCAGCACAAGACACCACCCCCACTGCCTGTCACCATCGTTTTTCTCCGCCAAATTAAAACCAGATCTGAACCATCCAACGCTTCAGCTAGGGTTTAAAGGGTCACACCTGTAAATCGATTGTGCAACGGCAGGTCCACCATTAACGCCTGCAAATCGAACGCATTGGGCTTCATTTGAAATTTTGGTGGCGGAGGCTAAGCAGACAGGTGGGCAGCGGCGGTTGAGAAGTAGGAGATCCGTTTTGGGAGGATGAGCTAGTCGGATATCCGTTTGGAGAAGCAATTGGTGTTACTAGAAATTGACCAGAAATTGGCCGCAACCCCATCTCTCTCTCTCTCTCTCGTTTTTCTGGCGACCTGCCGGCGAAGATGATGATGACTGGTGTTGTGGTTGTTGTTAATGATATTGAAGAAAAGGAGAGGGGGTTCTGTCTTGTGTATTATATCGTTCCTTTAATAAACTTAAGCAGAAGTTAACTCCCTCGCTGCTTTGGTTTTATTAACAAAAAGGAGACATTGTGTAGCGACTGCCATCATCTTCAAGACTTAATCCCAACCCGAAACCCTAGTTACCTCAAACCCCAAATTCAAGTTGTACATGTTAGCTTTAACATTGCATCTATAGGGGTTTTGTTATGATTGACAAAACAAACGAAAATAGGTCAGAAAAGTATACCGAACGAGGGGGATGGAGGGTTTCCGAACATTTCCGACGAGCTTCGTTATTCCGGCGAGTTGCATGTTTTGCAGATGTGTTATAGTTATGCTTAGGAGTGAGATGGAGGGTGTGGTAGATGGTTTGAAAGGATCGGTTTCGGTTAACTTGTTCAACCACATGCCATTTTAGTTGTGGTGGCAGTGGATGGTTGTGGTGGCAGTGGATGGTTGTGGTGGTGGTAGATGAAGGTTGAGACAGAGAGAATTATCAGTGTGTGTTTATAGAGAGAGAGAGAGAAACAGTTTACCGACAGCAGAAGGGGGAAAGAAGAAAAGAAGTGGGGGTGGGGTGGGTAGTTGAGCAGATGGGTAAAATGACCAAAATGCCCTCCAGTAAAGGACAAAAAACCAGGTTTTTTTTAGAAATATGAGCTAACTTTGCTTTTGAACTAAAATGGCAACAAAAATGAAACCACAGGGACCCAGATGTAAAAGGTTTAAAATTTGGACTAAAATGGCAAAAGTGATCAAACCTCAAGGACCAAAATGGCAGTTTACTCTAATAATAACGTATTTCTTTCCATTCCTTGAAGGAATGGAAAAAAGACATCATCATACCAAGGAATGAAAAATTATTATATTTGGAAAGAGTTATATTCCTTTGAAATGCTCAATTCCATTATCACATGATAACCAAACAAGTTTCTTTCCATCTCATGACAATGATCTATTCCATTTCACCTTTTATTCTTTAATATCAAACGCTACCTTGTATTTTTTTCTATATAAATGAATACACATTATTAAAAAAGAAATTAAACTCATATATATATATATATATAGGGGACCGCTAGAATGAGAACCACCTCGAGTTGAAAGAACCGCGAGAACCACACCGTACGGGGCGAGGTGGACCAAATTTTTTTTTCAAAAACGTAGATGCATGTATTATAAACACATTCGTAAAAAAAATTAAAAAAAATGCCGTGCGTATAGTTTTTTACACCACAAGTTTGTGGTTTACGAGTCCCGTAAATTTACGGAACTCGTAAACCACAAACTTGTGGTGTAAAAAACTACACGCACGGCATTTTTTTTTATTTTTTTTACGAATGTGTTTATAATACATGCATCTACGTTTTTGAAAAAAAAATTGGTCCACCTCGCCCCGGATCAAGTAGTTCTCGCGGTTCTTACAACTCGAGCTGGTTCTCATTCTAGCAGCCCCCTATATATATATACACACACTACACATGGAGATATATCATCAAATTAACGTACAAAGGGTTTTTAATATACAAAGCATAGCATACAAAGCCACCAAAATGCGAGACGTGTGCATGGGTGAGGGGTATATCTTCCCCGCCATAAGCACACACAAATATTATATTACTAAGCTTATATTACACACACTTTAAATAATTATGCAATCATATATAACAAGGCACGCAAAATAATTTCACATGTATAAACAATTATGCAATTTATAAGAATAAAAGTAAATTACTTTTTGGGTCCTCGTATTTTAGTGGTTTTAACCACTTTAGTCCAAAATCAAAATGTTTAACGCCCTTAGCCTCTAAGCACTCATTTTATAACCTTTTGAGTCCAAATTTTAACACTTGTACTTTTGATTTTGAACACAAGTGGTTAAAATCACCAAAATACAAGGACTCAAAATATTATAAAATGAGCAGTTAGAGACTTAGGGCGTTAAACTTTTTGATTTTGGACTCACGTGTTTAACCAGTAAAACACAATGACTTAAAAAGTAATAATACACCCTATGATTGTGTAAAGTCAATTTAAAGAAAAGTATATCATGATTGTATTGAAATTTAAGATTATAAAATGTTTGATTTTGTAGTATAATTGTTTGATCAATATGATATAAACATAAGACAAAGAATCTAGCAGAACTGGTGTATCATTATGATTGTGTAATCTTTTGTTATCCGGGTAACTGGGTAAGTCTAGTGTTCTAGCTAGCTTATTCGACTAGCTGAATGGCCAAGTGTTATGATATTCGTATGAAGTCCATAACGATGGTAGTGACATCCACTATCTTGAAAAGAATTAAAGATTCATTCTCACAGAGAAGTTGTTAATGGAGAAAACTAGTATAAATAAAGTAAGGAGTTAACTGCCATTTTCGTCCCTGTGGTTTGGTCACTTTGGCCATTTCAGTCCATTTTTTAAAAATGCGCCATTTTCGTCCCCCACGTTCTGGAAAGGTGCCATTTCAGTCCAAAAATCATAACCCAGTTAAGTCAGTTAGTAAATAAGGACTGATTGTGTAAATTTGTAACATAAAGGACCATTTAAGTAAATATTAAACACCACCACCACTAGCCCTGCCACCACCACCACTCCGCTGCCACCACCACCACCACCGCCACCACAGCCCTGCCACCACCACCACTCCGCTGCCACCACCACCACCGCCACCACAGCCCTGCCACCACCACCACTCCGCTGCCACCACCACCACCGCCACCACAGCCCTGCCACCACCACCACAGCCTTGCCACCACCACCACAGCCCTGCCACCACCGCCACCACAGCCCTGCCACCACCGCCACTCCGCTGCCACCACCACTCTCACAAATATATAAAAACAAGTTAAGAGTAATCACAAGAACTTACCTTTAGAGCGTCCTTTACGATCAGGATTCGAAAAACTAGTGTCAATACCTGATGAAGCAACCAGTATACAAAGCATACCCCATCGAACCTGGCAAACAGCCCAACATCGAATTAGACGCGTTCTGCAAACATTGTGCACACGCTTCTTCACCCAACGTACTCCAGCAATCAGCCGCTGCATATGCTGACTTGTTTTGGCTCCCAGATTCAATATTCTGAGTTCCTGCATGCCGGTTCCATCTTTTAGGAGCAGTTTCCACTGCCTGTAGCACAGCTTTTGATGCCGCTTGTTGAAAACCGTCATCTTTACGTGTGATATTATCACAAACAATTCTATCATCTTTCCCAGTAAGCTCACCAAAGAAGCTGTAATTTTCGATCTGTGAGAGTGGTGGTGGCAGCAGAGTGGTGGTGGTGGCAGGGCTGTGGTGGTGGTGGCAGGGCTGTGGTGGTGGTGGCAGGGCTGTGGTGGCGGTGGCGGTGGTGGTGGTGGCAGCGGAGTGGTGGTGGTGGCAGGGCTGTGGTGGCGGTGGTGGTGGTGGTGGCAGCGGAGTGGTGGTGGTGGCAGGGCTGTGGTGGCGGTGGTGGTGGTGGTGGCAGCAGAGTGGTGGTGGTGGCAGGGCTAGTGGTGGTGGTGTTTAATATTTACTTAAATGGTCCTTTATGTTACAAATTTACACAATCAATCCTTATTTACTAACTGACTTAACTGGGTTATGATTTTTGGACTGAAATGGCACCTTTCCAGAACGTGGGGGACGAAAATGGCGCATTTTTGAAAAATGGACTGAAATGGCCAAAGTGACCAAACCACAGGGACGAAAATGGCAGTTAACTCTAAAGTAAGAAACATGATCCATGTAAAGAGTAGAAGAGAGTCGTTGAAATATACGTTTGAAGAGTGTGGGTATCCGGCCACTTGTTGATTGTTGTGTGAATGGTGTAGTCATGAAATCAAACGTATGCATAACATCGTGAATATTATCATGCAATATTAATTAGTAATTTAGTTAATTACTTTTTTTGGAATTAATTGTTTTAAAGTAGTGGGTTACCATTATCTATTTAAGTGGGTAATTATCCTTTTTAATAGCAAGTAGTGGGTATTATATTCAATAGCGGAACTAGCCCAAAAAGTTAGGGGTATCCTATTTTTTTTTAGGATCAGGGATATCCTTTATATAACAGAAACGGAGTTGAGGGATATTTTTACACTACGAAAATGAAGTTAAGAGGTATTTTTACACTATACAAAGTAACAATGACGAACAACAAGATGATGATGCAGTTGATGAAATTAACGAATATTATGATTGTAGATATCTATCTGCATGTGAAGCATCATGGCGTATATTTGCATATGAGGTTCACTATAGGAAACCTTCTGTAGTAAGGCTTCCTTTCCATCTTCCCGGGCAGCAACCAGTTGTATATGGTGGGGACGATGATCTTGATGATGTCCTCAACAAGCCTTCTGTAAATTCTTCGATGTTCTTATCTTGGATGAAGCGTAACGAAGGTGATGAAGAAGCACGAAAACTTAATTATGTTGAATTCCCAACGAAGTACGTGTGGAAACTAAAAGAGCGTTGTTGGGAACCCAGGAAAAAATGTGAGTCGATTGGTAGAATTCATGCGGTGTCTCCTGCTCTCGGTGAAGCATATTTTTTAAGAATTCTTTTAAACAAAGTCAAAGGTCCAAGATCTTTTGAAGAAATTCGTACGGTAAATGGGCATATATATCCTTCTTTTAGAGATGCATGTTATGCACTAGGACTTTTAGATGATGACATGGAGTATATCGAAGCCATTGAGGAAGCAAATGAGACAGGTTCTGGTTATTATCTACGGTCTTTATTTGCGACCATGCTAATGTCTAATAGTTTATCTAGACCGGATTTTGTTTGGGAAAAAACCTGGAAAATTTGGTCCGATGGCATTCAACACAAACGGCATAGACCAGGCACTCCAGGTATAATTTTTTTTTTATCTATTAAGTTACCTTAAATTTTAATAGTGCTCCTCATTATTTATATTATGTTATATTTTTCTTATTATTCAGCATTGCCACGTACTGATGATCAACTTTGGAACCTAACTTTTTCAGAGATTGAAAATATTTTACTTGGTAATAATTCAGTCTACGAAAGTTTACGATGATGCCGTACCCTGATTATGAATCTGTGTCTTCTGCAAATAATCGTTTGATTACTGAGGAGCTAGGTTATGACAGACAGAATCTACAAAATGAGTTTCATGATCTTTATCTTGCATTAACAAACGAACAACGTTGCATTTATGACGATATCATGACATCGGTTCAACATAACGCAGGAGGTGTGTTTTTTGTTTACGGTTATGGTGGAACCGGTAAAACCTTCCTTTGGAGGACACTTTCTGCTGGCATAAGATCAAAAGGTCAAATTGGTTTAAATGTTGCTTCAAGTGGGATTGCATCGTTGTTATTGACCGGAGGTAGGACGGCACACTCACGATTTCTAATTCCTATAAATCTTAATGAGGATTCTATTTGTTATATAAATCCAAATGGTGATGTTGCCCGATTATTAAAGCAAACAACACTGATTATATGGGACGAAGCACCAATGGTTCATAAGCATGCCTTTGAAGCTTTGGATAGAACTTTGAGAGATATATTGACATGTGGTAGCTCTAACAACTCGGAATTGCCATTTGGAGGAAAAGTAATAGTTTTTGGTGGAGATTTCAGACAGATTCTCCCTGTTATTCCTAATGGAAGTAGACAAGACATCATCAATGCGTCTCTAAGTTCCTCGTACCTTTAGGCAAGATGCAAAGTTCTTAGACTAACAAAAAACTTGAGGTTAAGTGTTAGAAGTGAACCATCCGCTATGGAACAAACAAAGATATTTGCAAAATGGCTTTTGGATGTAGGAGAAGGAAATGTTGGTGGTGCGAATGATGGTGAGGCTACTATCGATATACCTGAGGACCTGCTCATTGCCGATTCATTTGATCCTATAGGCAATCTAATTGATTTTGTTTATCCACGTATTCTTGAAAATTTCAACGATCCAAACTTCTTTCAGGAAAGAGCAATACTTGCACCGAAGAATGAAGTCGTTCAGCAAATTAATGATCGTTTGTTAGCGATTTTTCCCGGTGATGAAAAGGAATACCTAAGTTCAGATAGTATCTGTCAGTCAGATCATGTTCACGATAACTTTGATGAACGTTTATATTCACCCGATGTTCTTAATGGACTTAAACTCTCAGGTTTGCCAAACCATAAATTAGTACTAAAAGTCGGGATTCCTATTATGCTGCTAAGAAATATTGATCAGAACAGTGGTTTATGTAATGGAACTGGACTGCAGGTGTTGTCATTGGGTAATCTTGTTATAGAAGCTCGAATCATATCTGGAAGTAACATTGGTCATCGTATTTATATTCCAAGAATGAGTTTGACACCTTCAGACAAAAGAATTCCGTTCAAATTTCGAAGAAGACAATTTCCGCTTGCTGTATGTTTTGCAATGACAATAAATTAGAGTCAAGGGCAGTCACTGTCAAAAGTTGGTTTGTTTCTGAGACAACCAGTTTTCACACATGGTCAATTGTATGTTGCGTTATCCAGAGTCAAAAGTAGAGAAGGGTTAAGGTTATTAATTTTAGATAAAGATGGTAAAGTTACCAACAAAACAACAAATGTTGTATACAAAGAAGTCTTTCGAGATTTGTAAGTTATAGGTGTTACCTTTACTTTTTTATCTTATTGGTTTTTTAATAGAAGTTTTTATTTATGCCAATTTTGAGTTGTATCTAATCTCATAATTTTGTTTTACATTCCCAAAATTTAATACTTTTAGTTTATGTTTGTTATTAGTACGATCCTTTTGAATTTATGTTTGTTATTGCTATGACCATTCAACTTGCGTTACAGTTTTATTAATTTTATCATTTTTGTTGTTGAATCCATGTAATACACGGGTTACTAACCTAGTCCTTTATATAACAGAAACGGAGTTGAGGGATATTTTTACACTACGAAAATGAAGTTAAGAGGTATTTTTACACTATGCAGATGAGGTTGAGGGGTAGCCTGTGC
This sequence comes from Helianthus annuus, assembly GCF_002127325.2. Taxonomy (NCBI): domain Eukaryota; kingdom Viridiplantae; phylum Streptophyta; class Magnoliopsida; order Asterales; family Asteraceae; genus Helianthus; species Helianthus annuus. The sequence goes on from NC_035437.2 coordinate 63,028,924, forward strand.
TACCCTACTAACACTATAAGTCCGCCACTGATTGTATTGTATGGTTATATATCAGCTGATTAACAATTGTTTAGTTATGAAAGGAATATGAATTAAGTCTTTTCCAAAAATCTTCAAATTCTCTCAAGTTTTTTATCTAATTTATTTGGATCAATTGGTTAACGATTCGGTTCGTATCAAATACCTGCGATACTTTAAAGAACTAAAAATCACAAGAAAATGATAGAGTTGATATCATGGTTGTAAAAGTCCCGCTTAAGCTCTGAGTACTCCCCGAGTACTCGCTACAAGGTAGGATGCCGAGGCACGAGTACTCTTCTCCAGGCCAATTGCTCTCCGAGAAATCTCCGCCTAAGCCGAGTACTTCCCGAGTACTCCCGAATCCGACTAGGGAACGTCTAGCGACTTTGCAACCATGGTTGATATTCAAACAAGGCATCCTATACATAAATAAACTGCTTTTGTGAATTTATATGACAAGAAATTTTACGAATTTTTAGTTTTTGTTATAAATCAAATAAAATAATGTATTATATTTCAAATAAAATACTGTGTATAATATGTATAAATCAAATAATTTTTGTTTTTGTGTTTTTTCCTTCTAATTTGACCAGGATCCCTACTCCCTTGTTCATACCCTTCGGGCCCAAAACAAGGCTGTTAGTCGTTAGGCATACTTATGTCCCCCGGCCCAACCTCAAAAACAGCCTAGTTTTCATTTAATGTTTTTCAAATTAAATTTAAAGGTTTATATCTAGCGATTAAATCAGTGTTCATATTTCATAAAACCATTTAGTTAGCAAGTTTAATTAGTATTAATATACTAAAAATGTATATTATTTGCTTATTTAAATAATTAGGTTAATTAATAAAAAACATACAGTTTGTTAAATTGGTTAAAATAACTGCTAAGGAATACCAGAATGAAAATTGAAAACCACTTAAGTTAAGGAAACTTTGTAAACTCTCACTAACCCTTATGTTACACTATCTAAAACATCGTATTTTTAAGAAAAAAAATAAGGCATGTAATATACATGTTTTTGAGCGTATTGAGCAAAAAAAAATCACTAAGAGGATATTTAAAAACATAAACAAAAAGTTTCATATGTATCACCCCAATCGATGGTAGATTGTTCAACAGCACATAACACTAAATAAAGTTTAAATATAATATAAATTCAAATTTATGTTCAACAACCAAATCAAACAAAAACCAAACAACTTGTCCAAAACAAACATAATAAGTGTTTTTAGATTTTAACTAACCAATAAGTTCCATGAATCCTATGTGATAGAAGCTTGAATCATTATCAATTGTTACTCATAATTGGTAAAACAGGATCGTTGAGATCCCTCTCCTCTATATCGTAACTATATATATTAATAAATGAGATGATTTGGGCCATGTGGCATGTGATGGTGGAGCATTTTTGTTGATGTGGTATGTTATGGTGGATTTGAGGGTGATTTTGGGAGGAAATCCATCTCAATTCTTAAAACACAAACCAAAATTCTCAAAACACAAACCAAAATAACTTTGGACGCGGGATCCGTTTTTACAATGGGGCGACCCGATATCAAATGGATCATATATGTTGTCTTTAACAAACCCTAAAGCTTCACAACCACACTTCTCAAAACACACATAATTCAACCTACCAAAATTCTGTGAAACCCTAAATTCCTCTAGATGTTTCTATGAAATCGATCTTCCATATTATCCAATCCATCTTCTTTGATTCAAGTTTCTCTCACTTTACTTTTCATTGCAAACCCTAGCCAAACCTCTGCATCATCATCATCTTATTCACACAAATCAATCCTATTAACCAATCAAAGGTATGTTTCTTTGTTTTTGATTTTATTGTTTCTGATTTGTTTGTTTTACGATTCTAATCTCATTAATCGTTTATTTTCTTTTTCTTCTCATAAACCCTACATACTGACTCTTTATGTACCATTGCTTTGTTCTATGGCGATTCATCCATTGTTATGATAGGTATGATATCGTTTTTTGATGCTTACTGTTTTTGGTTTTCTTATGTTGTATCGATTTATTAGGCTCCATTTTAATAAAAATGCACGCGGGATCCGACTAAGAATGTAGCTCACCACAGCGAAAATGTACACATTTTTAATGTTTTTTTCGAGATCTTAGTAAGGGGAGTGCTCTGTTAAGGCTGTCTGTTCTGTTGGGTCATATGCTTTCCAATCTTGCTCACCTAATATGCAATCTCGGTAAGTTATGATATTTCGTGACACGTGTTTTCTTTATTTTTGATATATGTAATTTGTAATCTTACTCAATTCATGTCTTGAATGATGAGGGTTTTGTTTTCCTTTCTCAATCGGTTATTCTTTTTGAAATTAGGGTTTCATTTGCTTGAGATTTGAATCTGCCGATTGTTGAAGTCTTTGAAGCCGATCGTTTTAAATTTCCAGTTCCCGAGGTATGACCTGATTGTGTTTTGAGTGTAGATGTTGTTTGACGATCACATTAATTAGGTTTTTGATTCAGATTATGTGATTTTGTTTATGCTTTTTTATGTGATTTTGAAACTGATGATCGATGATTTGATTTTACCTTTTTAGTAAGGGAAACGATTTATGTTTTTAGAGTTTTTGTTTATTTTTTATTTTGTGTCTATTTTTTATGCCTTACATAGATAGCTTTGTAAGTAATATTTTTGGTGGATTGAAATGTGATACATGTTTGTATGGTTGCTTAGACCCGGAACCACGTTGTGAGACTGCTCCAAACGTTGTGTTGGTGTTGCGGAACCTGATTTAAATGGTGTTCGTTATAAGGATATTGCTATGGAGGGAGGAAGTGCTAATAGAATAATTTGAGTTGAAGAAGAAGGAAACGCAACTCCCAAACCTGATAGGATACTATTTCTGCATTTTTATACATGGAAATAATATTTTTATAACGCAAATTAATTTACATTCTTTGTGAAGGTTATCTTCATTCTGTATGTTTGGCATGTAATCAGTTTAATATGTTAATTTTACGCAGGTACAAGTGGGCCGTTCTCTTATTAATAAGACGAAAAGGAAGTTGGGTAATGGTGGTTTTGGGCAGGTTTATGTTGGTAGGAGGGTGACAGGTGGCAGTGGTAGAACGGGACCTGATGTGATGAAGCCGAGGTATGCATGTTAACATAGATATGTTTTTATCGTGTATTTATCATTTGTTATTGGATTTACCCTTAATTGACGAGTTGTTATTGATCAATTTTGTGTTAAATGTGTGTTTGCATATAGGGTTCCAAAAAAGAAGTTGGACGCGGGATCCGAATAGGATTCGGTTCGACCGAATGATCCAAATGGATCCTTTATAGCCTAATTTCATTCCGTCTCAGAACTTTCATCTCTATCGTCATCTTCAAAAACCTAACGGCGCTACGCATTATCTTCAGCAAATCCAAAAATCTTATTTAGCAAATCGAAAATGGTGATCCTCATGTACCTTTTCACCACTGATCCCGTAGATTCGAGGTGTGTGCCAAATGTATTGGATTTCTCGCATAATGTGATTGATTACGTTATTTAAACTAATTTGATGTTTAGTAGTTTCATGCTTAAATCATATACATTTGTGTATGTCATATCGTATGTATTCAGTTTGTTGAATAACTTGACTGATTAGGTTTTTTTTAACTAATTTAATATTTCTATAGTTTCAAGGTTAATTCATATACGTGTGTGTGTGTTGTATGTATTGAATTTGTTAAATTACTTGATTGATTAGGTTTGCAAACTAATTTGATGTTTTTATAGTTTGAATCTTAATGAATTCACATTTGTGTACGGCATATGTATTGAATTGATCGAATTACTTGATTGAATATGGTTTTAAAAAGTAATTATGGAATTATTGAAGACTGAGGAGGCTGTGAAGAAAAGTAAGAAGAAAAAAATGAAGACGGTTGAGGTAGATGTGAAGGAGGCTGGAAGTAAGCAATGTGACAACTGGCAGAAAACCGGTAATTTCCGTACAATTTAATTAATACTTGATAACTGCAGTTGTGTGCTTAAATGTCAACATTGTCTGATTACATGCTATACTTGTGAATTCATGCACGTTTTATACTACAAATATTGCTTTATGCATTAATGATGGCGTTGCGTCAGAAATACTAGTAAACTCACCGGTAAGACACATTGTGTCAACAATTCTGCAGAAAGCAGTCAGACAATAGAATTGGGGCCTAGGAGTAGGTCCAAAGTCTAAAATACATTGAAACCCAAGAGTACATACAAGGGTTAACATATATACTTTCCGGAAGCTAGAATGTGCACCAAAAAGCACCCGAGACACACTTTAAATGCTGAATTTCATAAATTTCAGCAAAATTCAGCATTGTATTGAGTTAGTAACATGTAAAAATATGACTAATTGATCCAGAATACCTTCCTAAGTGTCAGGAATTAAAAGTGTCACAAAAGAATACTTAAAGGACGCTAAACAGTGCAATTTAGCACTTTAACGAACCGGTATTTAACCGAACAACCGGACATTACCCGGAACATCAAAATATTACTAGAAGCATTGTTTTAATGTTTCTGAGCTAGTTATGATCCCCGAACACCATAACACCTCTTATAACATAATAACACATTAAATCCCTAATCAAGACACTTGAAACTTAACTTAGTTATGTAATTAAGGGTTTGAAACTTACACTTTACCCCCCCCCTATATTGTGGACGGTCACAATTGGGGTGACCCCATCAAAATCTTGTTTAAATCCTACTTGATCTTATTATATTACATAGGATCTTCTTAAGATTTGATTTAGATCTTGCATGTACTATATGTAACACAATGCACAATGGTTAAAAAGACTAGATGATTATAAGATGGACCATAAGCTCTCATTCATCTTCACACCTCCTACCTCCTCCCTTGCTCCCCATTCACGGCCGATCACCCCCAAGCACACCACCATCACCTTCAAACCTTGTTCATTCATTCCAAGCTCATTTAAAGGTGCAAGAAGGTGTCTAACGAAGTGTGGAGCTTGTGGATCTTGAAGGACATTCTTCATTTGCTTTTATCCAACCATTTTGTCATCTTTAACTTCTAGTATTCTTCCCTAGCCTTGTTGCTAGTGGTGAGCCCTCATGATCTCTTATTACTTCATATCTTGATGGTTAAAAGATGATAAATATTGTTAATCACAAGAACACTAAAGAACATGATCATGATACTTTAACATAAGCTTAAAAATATAAGATTACATGTTGAATGTGTTGATTTGCTTCTTGTTGATTGATTATTAGTGTTAGTGATCTTAGACATCATATGGAGCCTACTAGATTATGATTAAACACATGATCTAGTAAGTTAAGGTGGTGATCTTGTGAAAGACCAAGATCATCATACTTTATGTCTTCATGAACTTGAATAATGAAGTTGGTTTTCCTATGTAAAAATGATTTCAACAAAATACAAATCTTGTAAATAGATGATTACAAAAATGATTTTCTCAAGAAACCAAGTTTATTTATAAGATTTAGAGTTAAATGCTTGGTTGGTCCCTGTGGTTTGCAAAAATTTCAAACTTGGTCCTAGTGGTTTACTAATTACACGCGTGGTCCCAAAAGTTGTCAAAAATGAACTCGGTTGGTCCCCTAACCTAACCTCTGTTAAATTTCTCAGTTAACTATGTGTGAAATGACTATATTACCCTTGAACAATTAAAAGAAATAAAAAAATAATCATATTTTTAGTGTTTAAACAAGACTAGAAACATGTGTGTAACGAGAAAAATACAAAAGAAATATTTTTAAACAAATCATCTTACAAGTTGTAAATGACTAAATCTTTCAAGAATGAGATTTACAAACAAACAACCATGTTTTTAAGGGTAACTAAACCTACTAAATAACATGGTAAGTTACTATAAGTTTTTACAAAACTTCAAGTTCATGATGTAGTGTAATTTACTTGATTTTGACACTTGGTAAGTGTTGAATGAGTTGATGATTGTTCGTGATGATTTTAAAAGAAAATAAACACATGTTTTGAAAACATGGGAAACCTCCATTTTTAAGGGAAACTATGTCAAAATTTCTATAAAATTTTGACACTTAGAAAATATAAGTTTTGGTGAAACTTATTCCCTAAAAATGTATCTAAAAATGTTTACCAAGGTTTCCCTAATTTTTATGCAAACTTCAAGTTAAGAAATGATGATTTCTTCAAGATAAAAATTGATATTAAGTATGTATATTTTGAGGAAAGTATATATATTTATTGATCACCAAATTTTGTGCTAAGTGTATGTAGTATGTATTATACGTGATAGTGTATTAGGAGTTGAAAATACACTAATTACTCCCAAGGAGTAGACATACAAAACACACATACAACATGCTTAGGCAAATACAAGAGAATTATGAAAATATATTACTTGATAGAATAAATAACTTGGACAAGTTATGAACATGAAATGAAGTGTTGGACAAAATACATAACTCAGGTGAAAAATACAAGATACTTATATTTATTTTTGAGAAAATAATATAAGTAAGATACATAGTTAAAAATATAAATTATTTTTAACACACAAAGAACAAATACATAAAAGATGGTGACTTGTACTTGTGCGATACAAGTCTAGTGACTAATGTTAATAAAACACGTATAGGTCACGACGCTATATAAGCAAAAACCCGGTGAAGTTTACGGCGCAAGGAACACAAAGTTGTGAGTTCATGCTCCCCCTTTTCTTTTAACTGTTTTCAGTTTTATAACTTCGGGGGTGAAGTACATGTTACTAAATGTTTACAGACAAGTGAGTTCATGTCCCCACTTTTAAACTTTTACATACTTTTTAAACTTGGGGAAAATACATGTGTTATGGTATGATGGATACAAGAACAAAGGAATGATACTTGAAATCGTGTCACGAATAAGGTACCAGAAGCACCATTAATCATGTACATACTAACACCGCAGAACAAAAGGTTAGATCTAATGGGTTTTCGGGTAGCCACACTCTTGGTGATAACTAGTACCAAGTAGTGCTTTTGTGTCTCAGTCGTGAATCGACAACTAGAAAAATGCCTACGGTTTGGATGCTTCCTATGTCGTGTCACATGTTAATGGCCTTGCAACCAATTAACAAACTCGATACTTACAGAAATACTTGATTTATACAAATTACATACCATGTTTTCATACAAAATATACAAACGTTCAATACAAAAACTGCATGAATTCACACCAACATTATGTTGACGATTTTCCAAAAACTCACATGTATTTCAGGTAACTAAAGTGGATGTGCGCGTGGTCATACTCTTGCTCTGGATGTTGTTTATGTTTATCTTTGAATAATGTTGTAGACTTTTCAGACAACGTTTTATGATGTGATGTAAACTCCAAACTTAAACTATGTTTTCCGTTATGTAATGTTTTTGGTATTTGAAGTTATTTTTACGAGCATGTAGTATGTTTACCATTCGTATTCAATGAGAACCTTTCATGATCACACCTCGTGCTTCCGCCTAAGAAAGGGGTGTGACAGATTGGTATCAGAGCTGCGATTGTAGTGAACCAGGATTCCTTCTCGAGTCTAGTCTACAATCTTTAGGATCCTTTCACGAAAACAAATTTTCAAAAAGTTTTCAGTGCATAAAACTTTCCGCGACATCCACTACTTGAAACTGTTTACAAAGAGTCAAGAAAAGACACTACGAGACTTAGGGTGCATGATGTGTGTAAAATGTAACATATAAATTACATCAAATGAGGCATAAAACTAACCCTTTTTAAGTACTAATTTTGGAAAAAGTGTATTTTTGTCTTCCTTTTGTATTTTCAGGATTAAATGAGCTCAAATTAACAAAAGAAGCAAAAAGATAGCTAAATCTAACATAAATACAAGAAAGGGAACAAAAGTGGATTGCCCAACCCCTCGACAGCATCCTCCCAAGCAAAACAGAGAAGACAGAAGACTGAACATGCCCCGTGCTCAGCGAGCACGGGGCCGTGCCCAAGAAGCAGCAGAAAAGACAAACCTGTAGAAGCTTCTATTGCTCACCATTGGGCCGTGCCCAGTGAACACGGGGGCATGACCAAAGTACTGTAGGCGCATTAATTGTAATTGCGAATTACAATTAATGAGGAGAGATAGTGTCAGACGGGCACGGGGCCGTGCCCAGGCTTCTGTTCAGCCTATAAATAGGAGTGCTTGGATACATTGCAACTCATCCCTTGGCACACCACCTCTCTCACACTTCATCCACCACCCACCACCATCACAACACCATCATCCACCACCATCATCCATTGTCCATCATAGAGTGTGTGAGTCGTCTTGGGATCCAAGATTGATCGTAAGAGTTCTTGACAATCAAGGCCATGTTTGCCTAAGTCTCTTACATCACTTGGTGAAGACAAGTGTTTAGTATAATACTTTTTATTTTTAATCTTTTGCACTTCTTAATTGGTTTTGTATTAATGACGTTAATAACTAGTTTCTTATGTTGAAGGTGATTCTTCCTTATCGTTTGTCCGTGGTGTCTTGGCATTATTTTACTGTCTATATGAAATAAAAGATTTTCACCATTCATATCTCCACGGTCTATATGGAGGTATGTTGGCTACCTGGTCGGGGGTTAAGGGAACGGTTTGGTAACGGTCTTGCCCTTGTTCAGCGTTTAGAGGTCCTGCAAGGGACCTGGGTCAAATTTAGTAGGACCTCCTTCAATACCCAGAGGTATTGGATGGCGGGGGTCCAAACTCTTTGATCCCCTCATAAGTTAACTACTATTAATACTATAACCCGGCTATTTAGGACTGAATCTCTGCTAACTCAGACTACTTAGTCGAGGGTAACGTCACCTCTAAAAGAGGGGCCTACCATAATTTGCATTAATAACTTAACTAATTATCTTTCAATAATCCGACCCTTCAGGATTATATCCTTGCTGACTCAAACTACTGGGTTGAGGGTAACGTCGCCTTCAAAAAAGGGGCCTACTACAATAACTAAGAAAATCTCTTAAACAAGTGCAAAAGTGCGAAAATAATCAAAGGTTATACTAACACACGAGTCGGATCCAAGTGATTCATCTTGTCTATCTGTTTTTATTTTTTTATTTTACTTTTCAGCATTTAGTTAGTTTTATTTTCTTAGTTTAAAAAATCTTTTTTCTAACATTTTGATTTGATTAGACGTTGAGGATAAACCGGTACTAAAAGCTCTTGTATCCTTGGACGACCTCGGTATCTTACCAACACTATACTAGGTCCACGATGGGTGCACTTGCCCATATGTGTGTTTAGTGTTAGTAAATATCGTGTTTTATAAATTTAAAACTTGGCTAAAATATATATCTAAAACATATACACACTTATGCACATCAGTGCACTAGAGTAGCACTTGTCTTTGATTAAGAATTACTTGCGATTATGTGTGATAATTGATATTTACATATACTAGAAATAATTTATCTCAGGTACTCGTGACTTTACCTGAAATCAGTGGCCTATCTAAAGGAAGTGATACGAGGATGAAACGAACTATGCGGACTGTGCAAGGAGTTACGTAATTATGGATGCATATATAATTATGGAATTCAGTGCACAGAAACCACAACAAGTCTTGTCACGTACCATAAGAATTCCTTCAATACAAGAGAAGGTCAAACGTGAACACCCCTCCCCCAGCCTATTAAATACTCTTTTGGAGTAATGATTTAGGGTATAAAGACAAGAAACGCCAATGTGAAGTGAGTTCCATGTGAAGGTTGTGGTTTACCGCCATTGGAGAGATATTTTGTCCTTTACATATATTAAACTTGTACTTTGGGGAGATGTAACCCTTATGCACTTTGTTAATCTTGCAAGCAATGATGTGACAAGTTGCCCTGATATGTGTAAAGACTCGGTGAATATTTTATGACACAACAGTATTTATCTATTTATGCATGCTTGTTGCTGTATGAATTGATTTATACGTTTGGCAGATTGTTTGATGTCACTTATGTGGTATATGCCTGTGTATATATACTACTACTGTCCCGTATGACGATATCAAACAAATGTCTAACCCTATTGTGTTGTGTTCTTTCAGAACATGGCACCCAGGAGAGCTGGGAACAATCGAGATTCTGATCAACCTCCTCCTCCCCCACTGCCAAGGACTGCTGAAGCGCTAGACGCCCTACTGGAAGAAAGGATCTCCGCAGCTATTGCCCAGTATGAGGCGAACCGTACTGAACACAGTGGAGGACCAAGCAATGCTAGACGTAATGGGAATGGAGACTCATCTGGAGGAAACGCAGCGCAAGGATGCACTTTCAAGCAGTTTCTCGACTACAAGCCACTGAACTACGACGCCACAGGAGGTGCAGTGGCTTTTGTACGTTGGACGGAGAAGACTGATGCTACTATCCGTATGAGCAAGTGTACCGCGGATCAGCAAGTCACTTTTGCTACGAGGTTGTTTGTTAATGAAGCTTTGACTTGGTGGAATTTGCAAGTCCAGACTGTGACAACTCGTATTTCGAACCTATATTTGTGCAACGTTGTGTAATTACGTGAACTTTATTAATTGAATGTTATGATTATATGTTATGTGTATTGAATGTTTGTATAATAAACGAGCCCAAAACGCACAACATTTGGCCAATCGCACAAGCCTTTAGGCTTCGGCTCCTTATCACTCACGGCTCACACACTCTTGTAATCGGACCATAAGGGCAGCCCATGTATGGGTTCGGCCCACTCCCTTCTTATACGCATACAAGCAACCACCCTTAGGGTTTTGTTTCTCATTCGTTGCAAAGCAAGGACACACACAAAACTCTATTCCCTCCTTCTCTTCTCTCGAAGCCGACGGCAACACCTCTCTCTCTCGAAGCCTTTGTGTTCATATCAAACCTTGTCCTCACCTCTAACCGGTTAGTGTTATGATTATTGATTGTTTGTTGCATGATGTTGTGGTATGTATGCTTTACATGAGGATTTAGGATGATATATGATTGTTGGAGAGATAAACTGTTAATGTTGATGTTCATAATAATCGGCTCACATGTACGTTTGAAAATGTTCATAGGAGTCGGATTTGTATGATGATGATCTAAAACTGATTGTGTGTAAATCGATTTCCATGAAAGTGTACTCGGATATTGCTAGTTAGGATGCATGTTAGTAAACGAGACCTTGAATCTGTTAAATTACTATGCATGGTTGATATGATGAATCGGTTAGGGTTCATATGGATTTCATGATAAAAACCCTTGTTTGATCGAATATTGATTAAGTTTGAAACTGTTGATTGTGTTGATTGATCGAATAAATGGAAACCTAGTAACTGATTTGCAAGATAAATGTTATGTAACTGATTACCATAATATTCGGAATTTAAAACAAATCGCACAAGATCAGATCATGCAAGATCTAATCTGAACGCACAAGACTAGGCCTGATCACACAAGGCCACTCGCACAACACGATCGCACAACAGGAATGCATGTAGATAAGCACAGTGTACAACCAGGTTATGCATGATCGCACAACATATTGTGGATCGCACAAGCTGGTGCCGATCGCACAAGATGTTGGGCCACACACAAACTACTTAAAACTGTTACACTGATTGGGCCTCACAGCCCAATCCCAGTCGCACAAGGATTGGTCAGTCGCACAAGCTACCCGGATCGCACAAGATCCCTACTTGTTGTTATTTGGGCCGAGTGTACTGCTGGACTGTTTATGATATTGGGCCGGATTTATTATTGGATCGCACAATATGTTGTGGATCGCACAACATGTTGGGCCGGGTTTTATATGGGTTCTTTGATAAATCGCACAAGTTGGAATTGTTACTTGACTGTTATGTATTCGCCATGATCTATACGTGCTCGTAACCTGTTAGCTTATATGTATCATACGTGCATTACTTGAACCTAGACCTGACTTGTATGGTAACCCTGTTAGGACGTGGTTGACCACTCTTAGTTCAAGTAACCTTTCGTGTAATCTGCCGAGCAAACCAAGGTGAGTTCACACTCTTACCAAGGCATGGGATTCCCGGTGGGTAGGGAATGGGATGGAAGGAAAAGGATTGATGAGTTATTTGGATTTACACTGTTACTAGACTATCTACCATCGTCCTCGGTTGCGAAGGACCCTTACGTAAAACCTACGTAATACTTATGCTTACCACTGTCCTCAGGGTTCGAGGGACACTTACGTAAAACCTACGTAAACTTATACATGCTACTGTCCTAAGGTTATGAAGGATACTTACGTAAAACCTACGTAAACCCCCGCGTACCACTGTCCTCGGGATAAGAAGGACACTTACGTAAAACCTACGTAAACCTTGTACGTACTACTGTTCTCGGGTTAAGAAGAACACTTATGGTTACAAATAGTCTAGTGTATATACAAACATGGGAAGCCCCCACCAATAGAACATATTATCGGCCTAGTAGAGCCACATGTTACGAAATGAACTTACTATTACGAACTTACTTACTGTGAACTCGCTCAACTAGTTGTTGACTCTCTGTTACATGCCTTGCAGGACCTTAGGTACTCATGGAGCTTGCACGGGAGGCGCAGTCGTTGTGGACATGGATCGTGGATGTTTTGCTAAATACTTATGACAGTTGAAAACTTAATAATTCCGTTGGATTTTTATACTATGCTTCCGCTACTTAAACTATGTTACTTGAACACCTTTCATATTGTGGGTTGATATACACTTACGTTATTATTACTTATTATTTTCGTTATGGTTGGTGGTTTGATCCTGGTCATGTCACGCCTCCAAGCGGTGGTACTCCGCGTGTGGATTTTTGGGGGTGTGACAGATTGGTATCAGAGCATTTGGTTATAGAGAAGTTGGTTTTAATAAGGGAAAAACGTTTTTATTAAAACCAGACTATAACCAGTACAGTGTTTTCAACGATCCACAACGACGCTTCGCTCCACGTGCAAGACTCAACATACTAGGTAATATGGTTTATGTTTATATTGCCTACTTGCTAGATTACGTAGAACTTTGCTCAGGGTATGCTTAGATACACATAACCACTATTGCTTGAGAACACTTGTGTGCTTACTCTCTTCTGTCATCGCACTTTTCGCGAACCTCACTCACTTATGTTACCTTTGCTATGAAGATCATGTCTGGACGTATTAACATGACTCAAGCCCAGTTGACGGCTCTCATTAACGAACAAGTTGCTGCGGCACTTGCAGCCGCACAGGCAGGAGGCATATCCTGCAGTCGTAACTCACACTAGGATCTTTAGATCCTACACTTCTAGACCAACTCGTGTGTTTAACCTTGTCCTATTCTTATACACAATAGGTCAACATGCACAACAACCTGTTTGCACTTTCAAGAACTTCATGGACTGTCGTCCAAGCACATTTAGTGGCACTGAAGGAGCAGTGGGACTCCTCCATTGGTTTGAGAAGCTCGAGTCGGTGTTTGAAATGTGTGAATGCCCTGAGGCTCGCAGGGTGAAGTACGCCACTGGTACTTTGGAAGGAATTGCGCTGACTTGGTGGAACGCGCAAGTTCAGATTCTAGGGCTGGCAGCTGCTAACGCCACCCCTTGGAACGATTTTAAGGAACTGATCAAGCGAGAATACTGCACGCTTGATGACATCCACAAGTTGGAAGTGGAGCTTTACCATCTGAAAATGACAGGGTCGGAAATTGAGGCATATACGAAACGGTCAAACGAGCTGGCCATCTTGTGCCCAACTATGGTGGACCCTCCAATCAAGCGCATTGAGTTGTACCTCAAGGGTCTAGCATCAGAAATTCAGAGCCATGTGACATCGGCTAACCTCGACAATATCCAGGATATTCAGCGTCTTGCTCATCGCCTCACGGATCAGGCAGTGGAACAAAACAAGCTACCTAAGCGCATCAGCGCTACTGCTACCGTTACCACTTCTGCTACTCCTGCTACTCCCAGTGACAACAAGAGAAAATGGGAGGGGGATTCCAGCAAGGGTTCAGCTACAGTTCAGTCTCAGGTTCAGCAGCAAAAGACTGACCACTACAAGAGTCCCAGTCAGCAGTCTTCTGGTAGTCGCAGGCAGAGAGTTTATCGCGGAAATCACCCAAGGTGCAACAATTGCAACAGACATCACAGTGGCCAGTGTAACAAGGGACGCTGTCAGAGGTGTCTCAAGGTAGGTCATGAGGCCAAGGATTGTAGGCGCCCACGGCCTGTAACTCAGAATCAGTAGCAACAGCAAGCACAACAGAATCAGCAACAGGGCAATAAGGGATGTTTTCATTATGGCGCTGAAGGTCACTTCAAAAGACACTGCCCTCAGTTAAACCAAAACCAGAACAACAACAACAACAATAACCAAGGCAACGGAAACAACAACGGTGGAAACAACAATGGCAACGAAGCTAGGGGACGCGCATTTGTGCTGGGGCAGGGAGAAGCAAGGAATGATCCCAACGTGATAATGGGTAAGTTCCTTCTTGACGACTTTTATGTTACTGTATTGTTTGATTCGGGTGTGGATACAAGTTATATGTCCCTAAAAGTTAGCCAAATGTTAAAACGTGCACCAACTCCCTTAAACACCAAACATGTCGTAGAGTTAGCTAACGGTAAAAGTCTAGAGGCCACACACATAGTTCAGGGTTGTAATCTTATCCTCGCTGGTCAGACTTTCTCTATCGATCTCATTCCCATAGTTCTGGGTAGTTTCGACATTGTCATTGGAATGGACTAGTTATCCCAACATCACGCAGAGATCTTATGTAAGGAGAAGATCGTTCGTATTCCCCGTTCTGGCAAGGAACCTCTTGAAGTTCAAGGCGACAAGAGTGGTGCTGTAGTAGGCATCATCTCCTTTCTAAAGGCCCAAAAGTGTTTGCGAAAGGGACACACTGCCATTCTGGCACTTGTTACCGATGAATCAGCAAAGGAAAAGAAATTGGAAGATATTCCAGTTGTACGCGACTTTCCTCAGGTGTTCCCTGAAGATTTACCTGGTCTACCGCCTCATCGCCAGGTCGAGTTTTAGATCGAGCTATCACCAGGAGCAGCACCGACAGCATGTGCATCGTATCGCTTAGCTCCATCAAAATTGGAAGACTATCGACATAGCTACAAGAACTCTTGGATAGGGATTTATCCGACCTAGCTCTTCGCCTTGGGGAGCTCCAGTATTATTTGTGAAAAAGAAGGACGGTACCTTCAGGATGTGCATTGATTATCGCGAGCTCAACAAGGTGACAGTAAAGAACCGCTATCCTCTGCCACGTATTGATGACTTGTTCGACCAGCTACAAGGGTCGAGCTACTACTCAAAGATTGACCTGAGGTCAGGTTACCATCAGTTGAGAGTCCGGGATGAGGACGTCTCTAAAACAACATTCAGAACCCGTTACGGCTACTACGAGTTTCTTGTCATGCCATTCGGGTTGACAAACGCACCGGCAGTCTTTATGGATCTTATGAACAGGGTGTGCAAACCCTACTTAGACAAGTTTGTGATTGTATTCATCGACGACATCCTGATCTATTCCAAGAGTCAGGAGGAACACGAGCAGCATTTACGACTTATTTTGGAACTTCTTCGATCAGAACAGCAGTACGCCAAGTTTTTAAAATGCGACTTCTGGCTTCGTGAAGTCCACTTTCTAGGCCATGTGGTAAACAAGGATGGGATCCATGTTGATCCATCAAAGGTAGATTTGATCAGGAACTGGCCTGGACCGCGTACGCCAACGAAAATACGTCAATTCTTGGGTTTGGCGGGTTACTACAGATGATTAATAAAAGATTTCTCAAAGATTGCACAGCCGCTTACACTACTGACACAGAAGAGTGTCACTTATCGTTGGGGTGATACTCAGGAAACCGCTTTTCAGCACTTAAAGGATAGACTTTGCAGTGCTCCTATCCTCTCATTGCCAGAGGGCACGAACGATTTTGTGGTCTATTGTGACGCATCGATACAGGGGCTGGGTTGTGTATTGATGCAACGGGATAAAGTTATTGCTTACGATTCACGCCAACTCAAGGTTCACGAACGGAACTACACGACGCACGATTTAGAGCTGGGAGCCGTTGTTTTTGCGCTCAAGATATGGCGACACTACCTGTATGGTACCAAGTGCACCATCTACACCGATCACAGGAGTCTCGAGCATATCTTCAAGTAGAAGGAATTGAACATGTGTCAACGTCGATGGGTTGAACTACTTAACGATTACGAATGTGCCATCAAGTACCATCCAGGCAAAGCCAACGTTGTGGCTGACGCTCTCAGTCGAAAGGACACTTCACCTAGACGCGTGCGAGCACTACAGCTTACTATTCAGTCTGGTCTTCCTGCACAGATACGAGATGCTCAGGTGGAAGCATTGAGACCAGAAAACGTCAGGGCTAAAGCCTTGCGTTGCTCAAGGCCACGATTAGAACAGAAGGAAGACGGCGCCTATTATGTAACGGGGCGTATTTGGGTCCCACTATATGGCGGTTTACGAGAACTTGTAATGGATGAAGCACACAAGTCTCGCTACTCGGTACATCCTGGTTCAGATAAGATGTACCACGATATCAGGACAACGTATTGGTGGCCTAGTATGAAGGCCCACATTGCAACTTATGTCGGCAAATGTTTGACCTGTGCGAGAGTCAAGGCGGAATATCAGAAACCATCAGGCCTACTTCAGCAACCCAAGATACCACAATGGAAATGGGAAGAAATTTCCATGGATTTTTTTATTGGCCTACCTAGATCTCAACGTGGGAGCGATACGATTTGGGTGATCGTGGATCGACTCACAAAGTCTGCACACTTCCTGGCTATTAAGGAAACGGATAAGTTCTCCACTCTAGCAGACGTATATCTTAAGGAAGTTGTCTCAAGGCACGGAGTGCCAACGTCTATCATCTCTGATCGAGATGCACGATTTACTTCAGAACTATGGCAAGCGATGCACAAATCTTTTGGCTCTCGATTAGACATGAGCACAGCATATCACCCTCAGACGGATGGGCAGTCTGAGCGCACGATTCAAACCCTAGAAGACATGCTTCGGGCATGTGTTATTGATTTCAGCAACAGCTGGGAAAAGCATCTCCCTTTAGTGGAGTTTTCATACAATAATAGTTACCACACCAGCATCCAAGCTGCTCCATTCGAGGCATTGTACGGACGTAAATGCCGGTCACCTCTCTGTTGGGCAGAGGTGGGAGATAGTCAAATCACAGGTCCAGAAATGGTAGTTGACGCTACTGAACGGATTGCACAGATACGGCAACGCATGGCGGCGGCTCGTGACCGTCAGAAAAGCTACGCTGATAAGTGCAGGAAACCACTCGAGTTCCAAGTTGGGGATCGAGTGCTACTTAAAGTCTCACCCTGGAAAGGGGTAGTTCGTTTTGGCAAACGAGGCAAACTCAATCCGCGGTATGTCGGACCGTTCGAAATCATAGAAAGAATAGGAAAAGTAGCCTACAGACTGAACCTACCAGCAGAACTCGGTGCAGTTCACAATGTTTTCCATGTGTCGAATCTGAAGAAGTGTCTGTCAGATGAGACCCTCATAGTTCCTTTGAAGGAGCTCACTATCGACGAGCAGTTGCGATTCGTCGAGGAACTAGTAGAAATCACGGACCGGGATGTTAAGGTCCTCAAGCACAACAGAATACCTCTTGTTCGAGTTCGTTGGAACTCCCGTCGTGGCCTAGAGTTCACCTGGGAACGAGAAGACCAAATGAAAGAAAGGTATCCCCAATTATTCGCGAACAGTACAACCACTACTGAGGCTGAAGCTACCACGGAATTTTGGGACGAAATTCCAGAACAACGGGGGGAGGATGTGACACCCCAGGAAAACCAGGAAAGCCATGCAACTTAACTAGCTTCCTCAGTGAGTACGTACCAAATTTCGGGATGAAATTTCTTTCAAGTTGGGGATAATGTGACAACTCGTATTTCGAACCTATATTTGTGCAATGTTGTGTAATTACGTGAACTTTATTAATTGAATGTTATGATTATATGTTATGTGTATTGAATGTTTGTATAATAAACGAGCCCAAAACGCACAACACTTGGCCAATCGCACAAGCCTTTAGGCTTCGGCTCCTTATCACTCACGGCTCACACACTCTTGTAATCGGACCATAAGGGCAGCCCATGTATGGGTTCAGCCCACTCCCTTCTTATACGCATACAAGCAACCACCCTTAGGGTTTTGTTTCTCATTCGTTGCAAAGCAAGGACACACACAAAACTCTATTCCCTCCTTATCTTCTCTCGAAGCCGACGGCAACACCTCTCTCTCTCGAAGCCTTTGTGTTCATATCAAACCTTGTCCTCACCTCTAACCGGTTAGTGTTATGATTATTGATTGTTTGTTGCATGATGTTGTGGTATGTATGCTTTATATGAGGATTTAGGATGATATATGATTGTTGTAGAGATAAACTGTTAATGTTGATGTTCATAATAATCGGCTCACATGTACGTTTGAAAATGTTCATAGGAGTCGGATTTGTATGATGATGATCTAAAACTGATTGTGTGTAAATCGATTTCCATGAAAGTGTATTCGGATATTGCTAGTTAGGATGCATGTTAGTAAACGAGACCTTGAATCTGTTAAATTACTATGCATGGTTGATATGATGAATCGGTTAGGGTTCATATGAATTTCATGATAAAAACCCTTGTTTGATCGAATATTGATTAAGTTTGAAACTGTTGATTGTGTTGATTGATCGAATAAATGGAAACCTTGTAATGATTTGCAAGATAAATGTTATGTAACTGATTACCATAATATTCGGAATTTAAAACCAATCGCACAAGATCAGATCATGCAAGATCTGATCTGAACGCACAAGACTAGGCCTGATCGCACAAGGCCACTCGCACAACACGATCACACAACAGGAATGCATGTAGATAAGCACAGTGTACAACCAGGTTATGCATGATCGCACAACATATTGTGGATCGCACAAGCTGGTGCCGATCGCACAAGATGTTGGGCCACACACAAACTACTTAAAACTGTTACACTGATTGGGCCTCACATCCCAATCCCAGTCGCACAAGGATTGGTCAGTCGCACAAGCTACCCGGATCGCACACGATCCCTACTTGTTATTTGGGCCGAGTGTACTGCTGGACTGTTTATGATATTGGGCCGGATTTATTATTGGATCGCACAACATGTTGTGGATCGCACAACATGTTGGACCGGGTTTTATATGGGTTCTTTGATAAATTGCACAAGTTGGAATTGTTACTTGACTGTTATGTATTCGCCATGATCTATACGTGCTCGTAACCTGTTAGCTTATATGTATCATACGTGCATTACTTGAACCTAGACCTGACTTGTATGGTAACCCTGTTAGGACGTGGTTGACCACTCTTAGTTCAAGTAACCTTTCGTGTAATCTGCCGAGCAAACCAAGGTGAGTTCACACTCTTACCAAGGCATGGGATTCCCGGTGGGTAGGGAATGGGATAGAAGGAAAAGGATTGATGAATTATTTGGATTTACACTGTTACCAGACTATCTACCATCGTCCTCGGTTGCGAAGGACCCTTACGTAAAACCTACGTAATACTTGTGCTTACCATTGTCCTCAGGGTTCGAGGGACACTTACGTAAAACCTACGTAAACTCATACATGCTACTGTCCTAGGGTTTGAAGGATACTTACGTAAAACCTACGTAAACCCCCGCGTACCACTGTCCTCGGGATAAGAAGGACACATACGTAAAACCTACGTAAACCTTGTACGTACTACTGTTCTCGGGTTAAGAAGAACACTTATGGTTACAAATAGTCTAGTGTATATACAAACATGGGAAGCCCCCACCAATAGAACATACTATCGGCCTAGTAGAGCCACATGTTACGAAATGAACTTACTATTACGAACTTACTTACTGTGAACTCGCTCAACTAGTTGTTGACTCTCTGTTACATGCCTTGCAGGACCTTAGGTACTCATGGAGCTTGCACGGGAGGCGCAGTCGTTGTGGACATGGATCGTGGATGTTTTGCTAAACACTTATGACAGTTGAAAACTTAATAATTCCGTTGGATTTTTATACCATGCTTCCGCTACTTAAACTATGTTACTTGAACACCTTTCATATTGTGGGTTGATATACACTTACGTTATTATTACTTATTGTGTTCGATATGATTGGTGGCTTGATCCTGGTCATGTCACGCCTCCAAGCGGTGGTACTCCGCGTGTGGATTTTTTGGGGTGTGACACAGACTCTGGGTGATGATGCTGCGTACGGCATGACGTGAGATGAGCTAAAGGAACGTATGAAAGAAAAGTATTGCTCACGTGCTGAACTCCAAAGGTTGGAGACTGGGTTCTAGCACCTGACCATGGAAGGTGCAGATATTACTGGTTATACCCGAAGGTTCCACGATTTGTCTAGAGTGATCCCTTATATGGTGACTCCCGAATTTAAGCGCGTTGAACGCTACATCTGGGGATTGGCTCAAGAATTTCGCAGCTTGGTGACTGCAGCGAAACCTGAAACGATCACTCAGGCTGTAACTCTGGCTGTCAGCCTTACTGAAGATGTTGTCCGTATGAAGAAGCTATCGCTGAACCCAACTGAGAAGACCGAGACGCATGCTGAGTCGTCTGGTGATAAGAAAAGGAAGCATTCGAATCTAAATCAAGTGACACGTAACAACAAGGGTTCCAATAATAAGAAGCGTGACCCCAACCCGCCTCAGGAGGCGAAAACTCTTGCAACCATGAATGACGCTCCTGCCAAAAGATACCCAGGCACTCTGCCCATTTGCAACCAGTGCAAGCGTCATCACGAAGGAGTTTGTCGCATTCCAAAATGCGACAAGTGTGGAAAACTGGGTCACCATACTGAGGATTGTTGGGGAAAAGGAAAGAACGGGAATGGAAACCGCAACGGTGCCTGTAATAGAAATGTTGGAAATGGAAATGGCAATGGTAACCGGAATGGAAATGGAGCTGGGCAAAACCAAGGATGCTTTAGTTGTGGAAGCAAGGATCATTTCATAAAAGATTACCCAAGGGGAAACAATGCTCAGGCTCAAGCATTTGTGATTGGAGCAAGGAACGCACTCGAGGACCCTAATGTGGTCACCGGTACATTTCTCGTTAACAATCACTTTACATCCATACTATCTGACACTGGTGCCGATTATAGCTTCATGTCTGTGGAATTTAAACGTATGCTTGGAATAGAATCTAGTAGATTAGATATTCCTTATTCCATAGAACTAGCCAATGGCAAACTTGTTGAATCGGGCGAAGTTGTTAGGGGTTGCACATTAGAACTTGGTGAACGAGGAATTAGCATCGACCTCTTACCTATCCAATTGGGTAGCTTCGATGTAGTGGTCGGAATGGACTGGTTGTCCAAGAACAAGGCTGAAGTTGTTTGTCACAAGAAAATCATTCGCATCCCTCTTGCCAATGATGAAACTCTCATTTTGCATGGAGAAAAGCGAGACGCGCCTCTGCGAATCATCAGTTGTATGAAGGCATAGAAGTGCGTAAGGAAAGGATGTGTTGCTTTCCTGGCGCATGTTGTAGATAAGAAGGCTGAGGAGCCAAAACTCGAAGACATTCCTGTGGTGAAGGAATTCCCTGATGTTTTTCCCGAAGATCTGCCAGGACTACCTCCGCAACGACAAGTCGAATTCCATATAGACTTGGTCCCAGGAGCCGCTCCTGTAGCCAAGGCACCCTATCGGCTTGCACCATCCGAGATGCAAGAATTATCTACACAACTCCAAGAGTTGTTGGATAAAGGATTCATAAGGCCGAGCTTCTCTCCTTGGGGAGCTCCAGTATTGTTCGTAAAGAAGAAGGATGGAACTCTGCGAATATGTATCGATTACAGAGAACTGAACAAGCTCACAACCAAGAATCGGTACCCACTACCGAGGATTGATGACTTATTTGATCAGTTGCAAGGATCAAGCTACTATTCCAAGATCGACCTTTGATCTGGATACCATCAGTTAAGAATCCAAGAGGAAAGCGTACCAAAGACTGCATTCAGAACATGCTATGGGCATTACGAGTTTCTTGTGATGCCATTCGGACTGACGAACGCGCCAGCGGTATTTATGGATCTGATGAACCGCGTATGCAAACCATATCTCGATAAATTCATGATTGTATTTATCGATGATATCCTGATTTACTCGTGAACGAAAGAAGAGCACGAGCAACACCTTAGGACCATTCTGGAACTACTGAAGAAAGAGAAACTTTATGCAAAGTTCTCAAAATGCGAATTCTGGATTCGCGAAGTACAGTTTCTTGGTCACGTTGTGAACGAGAAGGGAATTCATGTAGACCCATCCAAGATTGAAGCAATAAAGAATTGGGAAGCCCCCAAAACCCCAACTGAAGTTCGATAATTTTTGGGCTTAGCGGGCTATTACCGACGGTTTATTGAGAATTTCTCAAAGATAGCTCAACCGCTAACTACCATTACGCAAAAGGATAAGAAGTATGAATGGGGTAATAAGCAGGAAGAAGCCTTCCAACTGCTCAAAAATAAGCTATGCGACGCACCGATACAATCATTACCCGAAGGCACTGAAGACTTCGTGGTTTACTGCGACGCTTCACGTCAAGGTTTGGGTTGCGTGCTTATGCAACGCCAAAAAGTCATCGCTTACGCTTCAAGACAGTTGATGTGACAACTCGAGTTTCCGAGATTCCACTTTCGCATTTATTGCACGTTCACTATCTGTTTAGTTGTTTACTTGCACAATTGGTTTGCTTTGTAACTGTATACGTTGTGATTTGATAAAGTGTATTGTGATTATTGCATGGTTATGTGTTATTTTGCGAATGATATGACAAATGAATGAACTTGGTGATGAAACTGTAAATTATATTGTGATGGGTGTGTTTTATGTAAAAGATGATACTTAGGGGTGAGTAGAGTAGATTGTGAAACCTTAACAACTCTTAACCCTAATCTTCTTCACTAATCATATCACAAAATCAAGATACGTACTTTCACATCCTTCTCTACAATTCTCTCTACAATCATCTTCTTCATCATTGGCACAAGCTCTCAATCATCACTCTTGATTCCTCTCTTTATCTAGAATCAATCCAAGGTAATCGTTTTATGATTTCTTGTTGTTAATCTTTGATTATGTGATTCATGCAAAACCCTAGTTCTACATATAATGGCTCTGTGTTTTGGTCAATTCTGATTGTTGTGAAATGGTTTATGATTAGTAGTGTAATCAAATGCTTGACAATGAGATGCTTGTAAGATAGAGATGTATGATTTGCTGATTAGATTACTGCACTTTGAATGTATGAAAACTAGGGTTTCTTGATCGTAAAAAACGTAACTGTTACAATGATGTTGAATGTTCACATGATTGATGCCCGACCTTTTAATTGTAGCATGGTCCGAATTTTCAATGGTTATGTAGTCCGAATTTTACAAGACATGATAGGTCCGAACTCTTGAAAGAACATAGGGGTCCGACTTCTTTTGAATGATATAAGGGAGTCCGAACTTTATATATGAATATAAGGATGTCCGAATATTGAAGTGTTTAGTCCGAATTTTTGACAAGGGAAGCTTGTCCGAATTTTGTATTGAGAAAGGCAAATGTCCGAATTTTGCTCATACATATATGTCCGACTTTTGTTTAATTATATGTGTCCGACTTTTTTACTAGTAACAAGTAGTCCGAACTTTAAGCACATGGGGGGTGTCCGACTTTTGTAATTAGGAACGAGGTCCGACTTTTGAATGATCTAGTCCGAATTATTGGTGCTTGATGATCTTGTCCGATTTTTTTATATACATGCACATGGTCCGAATTTTGAGAGCATGGGGTCCGAATTTCTTGTGATGCTTGCCTTGTCCGAACATTTGAATGATATAAGGGGGGATCCGAGTTTGTTTAATATGCTAGTCCAACTTTTATACTTGATAACCTAGTCCGACTTTTATGCTTGATGCCTAATCCGATTTTTATGGTGATTGGTTGATCTGAGTTTGTGATGCTTGCATGGTCTGAGTTTCATTTATGTGCAACATGTCTGAGTATTATGGAATGCCATAAGGTCCGACTTTCATGAATAATGAACTGTCTGAGTTTTCAATCATAAAAGTGGTCCAAGGTTGTTGTTCTGTTCTTAAGTGTGTTACTGTATATATCCTTGTATGCCACTGTATGCATGTCACTGCATGCTATTGTATGTATATGCAATCTATGCCATGCTGATCTGTTTGGACATTTAAGGAATTGAAAACCCTAATTGAAAGTAGACACTTACATCGAGTTTATGTGCAATGTACCCTAGGTCGTGTGTAACGGACCTAACCATTAAGTAACACTAGAAGAAATAACAAACCGAGCAAACCAAGGTGAGTTCACACTCTTACCAAGGCATGGGATTCCCGGGTTTTGGGAATGGGATTGAAGGAATAGATTTGTACTTACACTGTTACTAGACTATCTACCATCGTCCTCGGATGCGCAGGATACATACGTAAAACCTACGTATACTTGTACACATCACTGTCCCCGGGTTGCGAAGGATACTTACGTAAAACCTACGTAAACTTATACTCACTACTGCCTCGGTTGTGTCAGGCACTTACGTAAAACCTACGTAAACCCCACGTACCCCTGTCCTCGGTTGTGAAGGACACTTTCGTAAAACCTACGTAAACTTTGTACGTACTACTGTTCTCGGGTTAAGGAGAACACTTATGGTTACAAATAGTCTAGTGTATATACAACTATGGGAAGCCCCCACCAATAGAACATACTATCGGCCTAGTAGAGCCACATGTTACGAAACAGACTTACTATTACGAACTTACTTACTGTGAACTCGCTCAACTAGTTGTTGACTCTCTGTTACATGCCTTGCAGGTCGTTAGGTATACATGGAGCTTGCACTGGGAGGCGCGGTCGTTGTGGACAAGGATCTTGAATGCTTGATTTAAACATTATGACACTACATACTTTATTTCTGATTGGGCTTTTACTCATACGCTTCCGCTAAACTTTGTTATTACACTTATGTTTTGGAACACCTTTCATATGGATTGGTTTGGTTAAATGTTAATTACTTTTACTATTTACGTTGTTCTATATGATTGGTGGCTTGATCCTGGTCAGTCACGCTCCCAAGCGGTGATACTCCGCAGGTGGATTTTGGGGGTGTGACAGATTGGTATCAGAGCCACTGGTTATAGAGAACTTGGTTTTAATAAGGGAAAAACGTTTTTATTAAAACCAGACTATAACCAGTACAGTGCTCAACGATCCACAACGACGCCTCGCTCCATGTGCGAGACTCAACATCTTAGGTAATAAGGTTTATGTTTATTGCCTACATGCTAGAATTACATAGAACTTTGCTCGTGGTATGCTTAGATTACATTGTCTACTATTCGTTATTGCTTGAGAACACTTGTGTGCTTACTCTCTTCTGTCATCGCACTATTCGCGAACTTCTCTCACTTATGTTACATTTGCTATGAAGATCATGGCTGGACGTATTAACTTGACACAAGCCCAGTTGACGGCTCTTATCAACGAACAAGTTGCTGCCTCACTTGCAGCTGCACACGCAGGAGGTATATCCTGCAGTCGTAACTCATACTAGGATCTTTAGATCCTACATTCCTAAATCAACTCCTGTATTTAACCTTGTCCTATTCTCACATTAGGTCAACCCGCTCAGCAACCAGTTTGCACTTTCAAGAACTTCATGGATTGTCATCCTAGCACGTTTAGTGGCACTGAAGGAGCGGTTGGACTCCTCCATTGGTTCGAAAAGCTCGAGTCGGTATTTGAGATGTGTGAATGCCCTGAGGCTCGCAGGCTGAAATACGCCACTGGTACTTTAGAAGGGATTGCGCTAACTTGGTGGAATGCGCAAGTCTAACTTTTGGGATTGGCAGCTGCTAACGCCACTCCCTGGAATGATTTCAAGGAGCTGATTAAACGGGAATACTGCACACGCGACGACATCCACAAGTTAGAAGTGGAGTTCTTTCATTTGAAGATGACTGGGTCGGAAATTGAGGCTTATACTAAAAGGTCAAACGAGCTGGCCGTTCTGTGTCCAACTATGGTGGACCCTCCTATCAGACGCATTGAGTTGTATCTCAAGGGGTTGGCACCAGAAATTCAAAGCCACGTGACATCGGCCAACCTTGCTAACATCCAGGATATTCAGCACCTTGCTCATCGCCTCACGGATCAGGCAGTGGAACAAGACAGGCTGCCTAAGCGCGTCAGCGCTACTGCTACCGTTACCACTTCTGCTACTCCTGCTACCCCCAGTGACAACAAGAGAAAATGGGAGGGGGATTCCAGTAAGGGATCAGCTTCAGTTCAGTCTCAGGTTCAGCAACGGAAGACTGACAACTATCAGAGCCCAAGTCAGCAATTTTCGGGCAGTCACAGCCAGGGTGGTTATCGAGGGAACCTCCCAAGGTGTAACAACTGTAACAGGCATCACAGTGGCCAGTGCAACAAGGGTCGCTGTCAGAGGTGCCTCAAGATGGGTCATGAGGCCAAGGATTATAGAAGCCCGCGTCCTGCGAATCAAAATCAGCAGCACCACCAACCACCGCAGAATCAGCAACAGGGCAACAAGGGATGTTTTCATTTTGGCGCTGAAGGTCACTTCAAAAGACACTGCCCTCAGTTAAACCGAAACCAGAACAACAACAACAACAACCAGGGTAATGGGAACAACAACAACGGGGGAAACAACAATGATGGGAACAACGGCGCTAGGGGTCGTGCATTTGTGCTGGGGCAGGGTGATGCCAGGAACGATCCCAATGTAGTTATGGGTAAGTTTCTTCTTGACGACTTTTATGTTACTGTATTGTTTGATTCGGGTGCGAATACAAGTTATGTGTCTCTTAAAGTTAGCCAAATGTTAAAACGCGCACCAACTCCCTTAAACACCAAACATGTCATAGAGTTAGCTAATGGTAAAAGTCTAGAGGCCACACACATAGTTCAGGGTTGTAATCTTATCCTCGTTGGTCAGACTTTCTCCATCGACCTCATTCCTATAGTTCTGGGTAGTTTCGACATCGTCGTTGGTATGGACTGGTTATCTAGGCAGCAAGCAGAGATTCTATGTAAGGAGAAGATCATTCGTATTCCCCGTTCTGGTAAAGAACCTCTCGAAGTTCAAGGCGACAAGAGTGGTGCTGTGGTTGGCATCATCTCCTTCCTGAAGGCCCAGAAGTGTTTACGAAAGGGGCACACTGCCATTTTGGCACTAGTTACTGATGCATCAACGAAAGAGAAGAGAATAGAGGATATCCTAGTTGTACGCGAATTTCCTCAAGTGTTTCCTGAAGATTTACCCGGTCTACCGCCTCATCGCCAGGTCGAGTTTCAGATTGAACTAGCTCCTGGAGCAGCACCAATAGCTCGCACACCGTATCGATTAGCTCCAACCGAACTGGAAGAACTGTCAAAGCAACTACAAGAGCTTTTGGATAAGGGCTTTATTCGTCCTAGCTCTTCGCCTTGGGGAGCTCCAGTATTATTTGTGAAAAAGAAGGACGGTACCTTCAGGATGTGCATTGATTACCGCGAATTGAACAAGGTCACAGTGAAGAACCGCTATCCTCTTCCACGTATTGACGACTTATTCGACCAGTTGCAAGGGTCGAGCTACTACTCCAAGATTGATCTGAGGTCAGGGTATCATCAGCTGAGAGTCCGGGATGAGGACGTCTCTAAAACAGCATTCAGAACTCGCTACGGCCACTACGAGTTTCTAGTCATGCCATTCAGGCTAACGAACACTCCTGCAGTTTTCATGGATCTTATGAACAAAGTGTGCAAGCCTTACCTAGACAAGTTTGTGATTGTTTTCATCGACGACATCCTGATCTACTCCAAGAGTCAGGAGGAACACGAGCAGCATCTACGTCTCATCTTGGAACTTCTTCGAAAGGAACAACTGTATGCCAAGTTTTCAAAATGCGACTTCTGGCTTCGCGAAGTTCACTTTTTGGGCCATGTGGTTAACAAGGATGGGATTCATGTCGACCCATCCAAGGTAGATTCGATCAGGAACTGGCCCGCACCGCGTACACCAACGGAAATACGCCAATTCTTGGGTTTGGCGGGTTACTACAGGCGATTCATCAAAGACTTCTCCAAGATCGTACAGCCGCTTACTTTATTAACACAGAAAGGTGTTACCTATCGTTGGGGCAATACACAAGAAACGGCTTTTCAGTACCTAAAGGATAGGCTCTGCAGCGCGCCTATTCTCTCATTGCCAGAGGGCACGGATGATTTTGTGGTCTATTGCGACGCGTCGATTCAGGGTCTTGGTTATGTATTGATGCAAAGGGATAAAGTTATTGCTTATGCTTCACGTCAACTTAAAGTTCATGAACGGAACTACACGACGCAAGATTTAGAGCTGGGAGCTGTTGTTTTCGCGCTTAAGATATGGCGACACTACCTGTACGGTACCAAGTGCACTATCTACACCGATCACAGGAATCTCGAGCATATTTTCAAGCAGAAGGAATTGAACATGCGTCAACGTCGATGGGTTGAACTACTGAACGATTACGAATGCGCCATCAAGTACCATCCAGGCAAAGCCAATGTTGTGGCTGATGCCCTTAGTCGGAAAGATACTACACCTAGGCGTGTACGAGCCTTGCAGCTTACTATTCAGTCTAGTCTTCCTGCTCAGATACGAGATGCTCAGGTAGAAGCATTGAAACCAGAAAATATCAAGGCTGAAGCCTTACGCGGTTCAAGGCAGCAATTAGAACAAAAGGAAGACGGCGCCTACTATGTAACGGGGCGTATTTGGGTCCCACTATATGGCGGTTTACGAGAACTTGTGATGGATGAAGCGCACAAGTCTCGCTACTCGGTACATCCAGGTTCGGATAAGATGTACCACGATCTTAAAACAACGTATTGATGGCCAAGCATGAAAGCCCTCATCGCAACGTACGTCAGCAAATGTTTGACCTGTGCAAGGGTCAAAGTTGAATATCAGAAACCATCAGGCCTACTTCAGCAACCCAAGAAACCGCAGTGGAAATGGGAGGAAATTTCCATGGATTTTGTTACCGGCCTACCTAGATCCCAGCGTGGGAATGATACTATTTGGGTGATCGTAGATCGACTCACGAAGTCTGCTCATTTCCTGGCTATCAAAGAAACGGATAAGTTCTCTACCTTAGCAGACGTCTACTTGAAAGAAGTTGTTTCGAGGCACGGAGTGCCAACTTCTATTATTTCGGATCGGGATGCACGATTCACTTCAGAACTGTGGCAAGCGATGCACAAATCTTTTAGCTCTCGGTTAGATATGAGCACAGCTTATCACCCTCAGACGGATGGGCAGTCTGAACATACGATTCAAACTCTAGAAGACATGCTTTGGGCGTGTGTTATCGATTTCGGCAACAGATGGGAAAAACATCTTCCATTAGTGGAGTTTTCATACAATAACAGTTACCACACCAGCATTCAAGCCGCTCCATTCGAGGCATTGTACGGACGTAAATGCCGGTCACCTCTCTGTTGGGCAGAGGTGGGGGATAGTCAGATCACAGGTCCAGAAATGGTAGTTGATGCTACTGAACGAATAGCACAGATACGACAGCGCATGGCGGCAGCTCGTGACCGTCAGAAAAGTTACGCTGATAAGCGAAGGAAACCACTCGAGTTCCAAGTTGGGGATCGAGTGCTACTCAAAGTCTGACCCTGGAAGGGTGTAGTTCATTTTGGTAAACGGGGCAAGCTCAATCCGCGGTACGTTGGACCGTTCGAGATCATTGAAAGAATAGGCAAAGTGGCCTACAAACTGAATCTACCAGTTGAACTCGGTGCAGTTCACAACGTATTTCACGTGTCGAATCTTAAGAAGTGTCTGTCAGATGAGACCCTCATAGTTCCTTTGAAGGAACTCACTATCGACGAACGGTTGCATTTCGTCGAGGAACCTGTTGAAATCACGGACCGGGATGTCAAGGTCCTCAAGAACACCAGAATACCTCTTGTATGAGTTCGTTGGAACTCCCGTCGTGGCCCAGAGTATACATGGGAACGAGAAGACCAAATGGAACTCAAGTATCCCCAGTTATTCGAAAACCGTGCAACCACTACTGATGCTGAAGCTACTACAGAATTTCGGGACGAAATTCCAAATCAACGGGGGGATGATGTGACACCCCAGGAAAACCAGTAAACGATACAACTTACCTAGCTTCCTCAGTAACCGCATGCTAAATTTTGGGACGAAATTTCCTTCAAGTTGGGGATAATGTGACAACTCGAGTTTCCGAGATTCCACTTTCGCATTTATTGCACGTTCACTGTTTGTTTAGTTGTTTACTTGCACAATTGGTTTGCTTTGTAACTGTATACGTTGTGATTTGATAAAGTGTATTGTGATTATTGCATGGTTATGTGTTATTTTGCGAATGATATGACTAATGCATGAACTTGGTGATGAAACTGTAAATTATATTGTGATGGGTGTGTTTTATGTAAAAGATGATACTTAGGGGTGAGTAGAGTAGATTGTGAAACCTTAACAACTCTTAACCCTAATCTTCTTCACTAATCATATCACAAAATCAAGATACGTACTTTCACATCCTTCTCTACAATTCTCTCTACAATCATCTTCTTCATGATATGTAGTCCGAATTTTACAAGACATGATAGGTCCGAACTCTTGAAAGAACATAGGGGTCCGACTTCTTTTGAATGATATAAGGGAGTCCGAACTTTATATATGAATATAAGGATGTCCGAATATTAAAGTGTTTAGTCCGAATTTTTGACAAGGGAAGCTTGTCCGAATTTTGTATTGAGAAAGGCAAATGTCCGAATTTTGCTCATACATATATGTCCGACTTTTGTTTAATTATATGTGTCCGACTTTTTTACTAGTAACAACTAGTCCGAACTTTAAGCACATGGGGGGTGTCCGACTTTTGTAATTAGGAACAAGGTCCGACTTTTGAATGATCTAGTCCGAATTATTGGTGCTTGATGATCTTGTCTGATTTTTTTTATATACATGCACATGGTCCGAATTTTGAAAGCATGGGGTCCGAATTTCTTGTGATGCTTGCCTTGTTCGAACTTTTGAATGATATAAGGGGGGATCCGAGTTTGTTTAATATGCTAGTCCAACTTTTATACTTGATAACCTAGTCCGACTTTTATGCTTGATGCCTAATCCGATTTTTATGGTGATTGGTTGATCTGAGTTTGTGATGCTTGCATGGTCTATGTTTCATTTATGTGCAACATGTCTGAGTATTATGGAATGCCATAAGATCCGACTTTCATGAATAATGAATTGTCTGAGTTTTCAATCATAAAAGGGGTCCAAGGTTGTTGTTCTGTTCTTAAGTGTGTTACTGTATATATCCTTGTATGCCACTGTATGCATGTCACTGCATGTTATTGTATGTATATGCAATCTATGCCATGTTGATCTGTTTGGACATTTAAGGAATTGAAAACCCTAATTGAAAGTAGACACTTACATCGAGTTTATGTGCAATGTACCCTAGGTCGTGTGTAACGGACCTAACCATTAAGTAACACTAGAATAAATAACATACCGAGCAAACCAAGGTGAGTTCACACTCTTACCAAGGCATGGGATTCCCGGGTTTTGGGAATGGGATTGAAGGAATAGATTTGTACTTACACTGTTACTAGACTATCTACCATCGTCCTCGGATGCGCAGGATACATACGTAAAACCTACGTATACTTGTACACATCACTGTCCTCGGGCTGCGAAGGACACTTACGTAAAACCTACGTAAACTTATACTCACTACTGCCTCGGTTGTGTCAGGCACTTATGTAAAACCTACGTAAACCCCCGCATACCCCTGTCCTCGGTTGTGAAGGACACTTACGTAAAACCTACGTAAACTTTGTACGTACTACTGTTCTCGGGTTAAGGAGAACACTTATGGTTACAAATAGTCTAGTGTATATACAACTATGGGAAGCCCCCACCAATAGAACATACTATCGGCCCAGTAGAGCCACATGTTACGAAACAGACTTACTATTACGAACTTACTTACTGTGAACACACTCAACTAGTTGTTGACTCTCTGTTACATGCCTTGCACGTCGTTAGGTATACATGGAGCTTGCACTGGGAGGCGCGGTCATTGTGGACAAGGATCGTGAATGCTTGATTTAAACATTATGACACTACATACTTTATTTCTGATTGAGCTTTTACTCATACGCTTCCGCTAGACTTTGTTATTACACTTATGTTTTGGAACACCTTTCATATGGATTGGTTTGGTTAAATGTTAATTACTTTTACTATTTACGTTGTTCTATATGATTGGTGGCTTGATCCTGGTCAGTCACGCTCCCAAGCGGTGATACTCCGCAGGTGGATTTTGGGGTGTGATAGTTGAAGGTGCATGAAAGAAACTATACCACTCACGACCTGGAGCTAGGCGCGGTGGTATTCGCCTTGAAGATCTGGCGACACTATCTATATGGTACTCGATGTACAATCTTCACAGATCACAAAATCCTACAACACATATTTGATCAGAAGGAATGAAACATGCGTCAGCGACGATGGGGTGAGTTGCTGAACGATTATGACTGTGAGATTAAGTACCATCCTGGAAAGGCAAACATTGTAGCAGACGCGTTAAGCCGAAAAGAAAGGGGTAAGGCCCTAAGGGTTCGAGCATTGGAAATGACTATTCGAATGAACCTCACTGCACGTATTCGTGACGCACAACAAGAAGCCCTTAAGGAAGAAAATTGTAGAGCTGAATACCTCCGGGGTATGTTGAAATATATGGTGCCAAATGAAGAGGGAACCTTGTACTTTAAGGGGCGTATTTGGGTTCCGCTCTATGGCGACATTCGAGAAGTCATCCTTGATGAAGCACACAAGTCGAGATACTCGATCCATCCAGGATCGGACAAAATGTATCAAGACTTAAAGGAATATTATTGGTGGCCGAGACTCAAGAGCGACATTGCTGCTTATGTTGCAAAGTGCCTAACCTGTGCCAAGGTTAAGGCTGAATATCAGAAACCGTCTGGCCTACTACAACAACCAGAGATACCCATGTGGAAGTGGGATCAAATCTCGATGGACTTCATAAAAAAATTACCCAGGACCCCTAGAGGGCACGATATGATATGGGTGATAGTTGATCGATTGACGAAATCTGCGCATTTCCTACCGATCCGAGAGAAGGATAGCACTGGAAAGCTTGCTGAGATATACATAAAAGAAATCATGGCAAGTCATGGAGTGCCTATCTCAATTATTTCAGACAGAGATGGACGCTTTGTCTCAAGAATCTGGCAATCCTTTCAGGAAGCCTTTGGATCTCAGCTAGATCTAAGCACGGCCTTCCATCCGCAAACAGACGGTCAGAGTGAACGAACCATACAAACGCTGGAAGATATGCTTCGCGCATGTGTTATGGACTTAGGCGGCAGCTGGGATACTCACCTACCTTTAGTTGAGTTTTCGTAAAATAACAGTTATCATACGAGCATAAAAGCCGCACCATTCGAAGCTCTGTATGGCCACAAGTGCCGCTCGCCCTAATGTTGGGCAGACGCTGGAGATAAACGTATGGTTGGTCCTGAACTTGTGCAAGAGACAACCGACAAGATTATGCAGATCCGAGAGCGCATTAAGGCGGCTCGAGATCGACAAAAGAGCTACGCTGATCGAAGACGAAAACCATTAGAGTTCGAGGTGGGAGACAAAGTTTTGTTGAAGGTCTCACCTTGGAAGGGCGTCGTAAGATTCGGAAAACGTGGAAAGATGAATCCACGATACATCGGACCATTCAAGATTTTGGAAAGAATTGGTACCGTGGCTTACAAATTGGAATTACCGGAAGAACTTAATGGAGTACATGATACGTTTCATGTGTCCAACCTCAAGAAGAGTCCAACCCAAGAAACAGTGATCATCCCTGCGGATGAAGTGCATATTGACGACACCCTCCGATTTATAGAACAACCCGTTGAGGTTACCAACTGGAAAGTCAAGAAGACCAGGAGGAGCAGTTTCAAACTTGTCAAAGTACGTTGGAACTCTAAGCACGGACCCGAGTACACGTGGGAACGTGAAGACCAGTTTAAAGAAAAGTACCCCCACCTGTTCAAGAAGACTCCTGCGAGAGTTAGCTCAGCCTGAATTTCGGGACGAAATTCTTTTAACGGGGGGAGACTGTGACAACTGGCACAAAACCAGTAATTTCCGTACAATTTAATTAATACTTGATAACTGCAATTATGTGCTTAAATGTCAACATTGTCTGATTACATGCTATACTTGTGAATTCATGCACGTTTTATACTACAAATATTGCTTTATGGATTAATGATAGCGTTGCGTCAGAAATACTAGTAAACTCACCGGTAAGACACATTGTGTCAACAATTCTGCAGAAAGCAGTCAGACAATAGAATTGGGGCCTAGGAGTAGGTCCAAAGTCTAAAATACATTGAAACCCAAGAGTATATACAAGGGTTAACATATAGACTTTCCGGAAGCTAGAATGTGCACCAAAAAGCACCCGAGACACACTTTAAATGTTGAATTTCATAAATTTCAGCAAAATTCAGCATTGTATTGAGTTAGTATCATGTAAAAATATGACTAATTGGTCCAGAATACCTTCCTAAGTGTCGGGAATTAAAAGTGTCACAAAAGAGTACTTAAAGGACGCTAAACGGTGCAATTTAGCACTTTAACGAACCGGTATATTTAACCGAACAACCGGACATTACCCGGAACATCAAAATATTACTAGAAGCATTGTTTTAATGTTTCTGGGCTAGTTATGATCCCCGAACACCATAACACCTGTTATAACATAATAACACATTAAATCCCTAATCAAGACACTTGAAACTTAACTTAGTTATGTAATTAAGGGATTGAAACTTACACTTTACCCCCCCCCCATATTGTGGACAGTCACAATGGGGGTGACCCCACCAAAATCTTGTTTAAATCCTACTTGATCTTATTATATTGCATAGGATCTTCTTAAGATTTGATTTAGATCTTGCATGTACTATATGTAACACAATGCACAATGGTTAAAAAGACTAGATGATTATAAGATGGACCATAAGCTCTCATTCACCTTCACACCTCCTACCTCCTCCCTTGCTCCCCATTCATGGCCGATCACCCCCAAGCACACCACCATCACCTTCAAACCTTGTTCATTCATTCCAAGCTCATTTAAAGGTGCAAGAAGGTGTCTAACGAAGTGTGGAGCTTGTGGATCTTGAAGGACCTTCTTCATTTGCTTTTATCCAACCATTTTGTAATCTTTAACTTCTAGTATTCTTCCCTAGCCTTGTTGCTAGTGGTGAGCCCTCATGAACTCTTATTACTTCATATCTTGATGGTTAAAAGATGATAAATATTGTTAATCACAAGAACACTAAAGAACATGATCATGATACTTTAACATAAGCTTAAAAATATAAGATTACATGTTGAATGTGTTGATTTGATTCTTGTTGATTGATTATTAGTATTAGTGATGTTAGACATCATATGGAGCCTACTAGATTATGATTAAACACATGATCTAGTAAGTTAAGGTGGTGATCTTGTGAAAGACCAAGATCATCATACTTTATGTCTTCATGAACTTGAATGATGAAGTTGGTTTTCCTATGTAAAAATGATTTCAACAAAATACAAATCATGTAAATAGATGATTACAAAAATGATTTTCTCAAGAAACCAAGTTTATTTATAAGATTTACAAAGTCATGGTTTCTAAATAAACTAATCATATTTTTAGTGTTTAAACAAGACTAGATGTAGGATCGTATGCTGACCCGAACGAGTCGTTCAGAGGTTATCTCTTGTGTTTCAGATGCGGAATAATAAGAAATACAAGTAGAAGTAGCTTGTTCTTTCTCCTAACTGCTTGTTTTATTGATATGAAACGTTTTACAGCTCGATCTTCACACCGGCAGAGCTTCGGCGTGGAATTCGGACACAACCTTCTATGAGGATCGCTCTAAAGACCCCTATATATAGAGGTTTGGGACCGCTCATGTGACACATGTCCGTAAGAGCGGTCCAGACATGTTCACATAAGCGACCCACACTGCCAAATAAGCGATCCAACATCCCTATATCTCTATAAGCGATCCTAGCGTATAACACCTATACAGACTCATGTTTTCTCGTATTTCGTGCCCTATGCTATACAATACGATGTAAGACCTGATCCTAGACACCTAGACGAAATCAACAGATGTAGTGCACCAACACCCGCAGATGTTGATGGAGTCGACTATCAAGCACTGTCTCCGTGTCTTCACATCTTCAGTCTTAATCAGTCTCTGGGCTTTCTCTTTCTCTCTATCTTCAGACTCCCCCTCTCGATTTACTGGTATTCTTTTGTTCTTCAGTAACATCTTCAGGATCTTTGTCTGATCTTCACAGGCTTTTTGGAATTTATCAATCTGACTCTAACTGAGATCTTCAGAATTGATTTCCAGAATCGAAACTTGGCTCCCTTCTATTAGAGATCTTTAGAAATCGAAACCTGGTTACCTGCACAATCTCAACCCTGAAATAAATTTCTTTCACAAACATTTTAAACCATTATGCACTAACACATGACTCCCTCTCAATCAATCTATGATGAACCACCTGAAGAAGGTTAGAATTAACGAAAACAGTTAGATTTACACAAACACTCCCCCTCAAATGCTGCTCATCATGTTTAGCATTCGGAATTTTGAAATCAGTTTTCCAACGTCAGTAGTCGAAAATCTTTTTGATTTTTTTCAAAATTTAACTAAAATACTCAAAAATCTTTTTGGATTTTCTGAGAGATATTATCTGACACTCCTAATAAACAAAAAACATACAGAAATGTAATATTTACAATCAATATATTTGTGAGTTTGTGCAAGAGGATCATATCAGTTTATGAGACAAATCATCAACACTGTTAAGCTTGATTTCATTTTAAGTTTTAAACAATTTACCTAGATTGTCAGTATGTTTATCCTCTTAAATTCTCAACACAAAGTTCAATCGATTCGAGATACGATATTAATGTTTTAAAGACTTAAACTTAATTGTGTATCACTCCACTTGAATATACTCCCGTATCCAGATCCCAAATATTCAGTCTTACAGGTGAGTATACCACAGCTGATATCTGTAAAGGGGTTAGGTGCGAAACCGTGAGAGCTCAGGTCAGAACTTCTGTTCAGCAGAGAGATGACGGCTCGACTTTTAGTGGGTCCCCTTTAGAGGATCTTTTGCATTTCAATAGCAGCGACTATCAATTTTATTGTTTCATCAGCATGCTAAGGGCGAAGCTTATGTTTCAAAGCTTTAGCAAAAAGCATTATCCGGGGACTAGGTCAGAACTTCCATTCAGCAGAAGTCCCGGGATAATACCCCAGATATCACTGAGTATAAAGACCTAGTATTTCAGAATATGGGACCTTTCAAACAAGATTTCGGGGGTTACCCATATATCCAAGAATAGTTACCCACGAATCAAGCAAGTTTGAATTTAGGTTTATATCTCGTTTCAATTTACTAAATGTGCGAAAATCTACTGACACATCCGCAGTAAGATTGTTTAACACTTTTTAGACTTTTCAATTCTTTAGCGTGCCGTGATAGTCCACTGATGTACTATCATTTCCTCTTTTTCGCAACAAAAACTCATTTTTGAATTTTATCATGTTTTTGACTTTTTCAAATTTTCAAATGTTTTTGGATTTTCTGAAAATTTCCCTACTCCCCCTAAAATGCAAACACATTTTAAAGAAAATTTGAAAACTTCTAGACTCTTGACCCACTAGAAACATAAAATGCAAAACAAACTGTACAAAAACTTGACAACTGACACTGAATCACATCAAATCGCCATTCACTTAGCATAAACAATCTGAACTCCCCGTATCACAAACCATTTTCTCATTTAGATTTCACAACACTTAAGTTTGTTTTAATCAAAATGACTTTTCCGGAAAATGAATATGTGTTGATAACAACCATTTGTAGGTCTATCCTTTTTTTAAAAACGGGGATGTGGTTCATCATCTTGTCTATCTTTTGCCATGGATAGTAAATCAAGTACAATTTAATGTCCCTGATTTACCATTTTCATTCAAGAACCTTCTGTACCACTTGTAAATGTAACCTCTTCAAAATATACAAACATCTCAAAATTTAACCACAAATACCACTTGTGGGATCAAGATTACTACTTGTAGGAATGTTACGTCTACATCACCATTTTACCATTCAGGATGCCGATTCCTGCTTCTCACCTACCAACCTGTAAGCTCCGGCGTAGTCCTTCCACCTGCAAAACCCAAAACACTATTCAAAATTTTTCAAACAAACTTATCAAAT
Organism: Helianthus annuus; assembly: GCF_002127325.2. Classification (NCBI taxonomy): domain Eukaryota; kingdom Viridiplantae; phylum Streptophyta; class Magnoliopsida; order Asterales; family Asteraceae; genus Helianthus; species Helianthus annuus. The sequence continues at coordinate 63,067,421 of NC_035437.2, forward strand.
ACTAAAAAGATGCCGATTCCTGATCCACGATATAAACTTGGGATCTCCGGCGTAGTCCTTCGACTATCATGGGAAACAGACTTCCATCTAAGTCTTCTCAGACTTGATGGCTTTCATTTCCTGAGCTGTAGGGTTGTATGTTGCCTTTTTAGTAGCATAAAAATCTTTAACCCCTTTAGCTCTCCCACTCAACATCTTCCCAAATATCTTCTTAACATTCCCGTTGAATGTTTTCTCGATATCAAATTCATTCTTTTCTTTGTAAAACTGATTAGAAATCTCAGTTTTTCCCACTTTCTTTTTACTTCCTCAAACTTTAATGATGGAAACTCCTCATCATTCACTGAGATCTTCTTCTCAATCTGTGGCTCTTCTGGCTTTGTGGAACCAGATTCATCGCCGACATTCACTTCATCTTTCTTCGCAACCCACACCTGGTTGTCTTTTCCTTTCTTTTTGTAAAAATTCTTTGAACACTCACCAACCTCGAATTTTGAATTCTCAAAAATTTTAGGTCTATTGGTTGGTGTGTCAACATCAACAACTTTCTCTTTCAACTTCTGAGAAACTCCCTGTTTTGATTGTGCACTTTTTGAGCAATTCCATGCAATGTGACCAGCTTCATTGCATCTATAACAGGTTCTAGTCTCTCTTTGATAACATATATCAGCTCCATTCTTCTTTCTCTCAGCAAGAAACTCTTTATTAGATTGTCTCCAGAACGGTTTCTGATGTTCCTCCTCAGCCCTTCCACCTGACACAAATTCAGATTTTGTTTTAGAATTTTTCATATTTTTATCATTTTCTGGTGGAATAAAACCAAGACCTTTCTTTTTGTAGCTACAATTCTGACTAGGTTTCTTTGGAAAACCAGGACCAGAGTTGTAACCTTTTTTCTTGTTTAAACGTTGCTGAACTCTAGAAGTATATTTTTTAGATTTTTCAAAACTTTTCAAAACTTTTAATTCTGGAATATTCACCTCTATAAGTTTGAAAGTTTTGTTTATTAGTTCTGTTTTAATACTCATTATTGGGAACTCTTTATTATAATATAATTTGTTCGAACCATTCAAAGTATACACAACTTCGAATGTTTCATCATTCAAATCTGCCTTAGACAATAAAAATTCTTTACTATAAGACCGTTTTTTCGACGAATTTTGACTGTTGACAGACGACTTTAACTTTCCAGACCCAGATTTCAATTCAGACTCCTCATCAGTATCCAACACCTGATCGACCACCTTTTTTATTAGAACAGACTCATGATCAGTATCGGACGAGGTATAAGTGACATCTATGTTGTCTGGTAAAACGTTAGTTGTGTCGGTTTTAAGCTTTATATTGACTACTTTTTCCAATCGCTCCTCATTTGGTCTCCTAGGTGAATAACCATCCCAAATCGGAGGCGGACATTTGTTGTAACTAACAGTCGATTTCTTACCATAGTCTTTCTTCTCTTTCAGCTTCTCATCTTTGAAAGCTTCCATACCTGCAACAGTTGGATAAACACGATCAATGAGATAATCAGAAGTCGTATAGCTTAACAATAATCGCCTAATTCTCTCATTTTCAATTTTTTCAGTTTCCAACTCTTGCTTCCATTTGGCACTCTCTTCAATGTAGAAATTGATCGCTTTTTGCTTTGACATTAAAGTTGCATTCATCATTGTCAGCGCCTGTTCTCTTTCTGAGTTTGTTGTTTGGAGACCAGTTACTGTTTTGTTCAACACGTCGTACGATTCCTTCACATAATTGAGATTGAACAGTAATTGCTCCTTCTTTTTCTCGTACTCAGCTATGATGTCATCTTTTGATGCACAATTCTTACAAGCTTCCAAGCACTTCTCACACGGCTTGACCACTTCAACAATCTTCTCAACTTCGATTGTTTTAATAACTTCAACCACTTTTTCTTCTTCAATCACCTTTTCTTTTTCAATCACAACCTCAGTAATCTTTTCAGCAACATTCTCAGTGTTTTGAATATCACCTTCAGATTCAGCTTGTTGTTCCCTAGCAACTCGTTTCTCTTTCAGTTTCTCCATTTGTTCTGCAAAATAGAAATGAAAACTTTTAGGAGAAAGATGAGATTTAGCAACATTCATATGTTTTTCTTCCTCAACATCACTTCTACTATCAACTGGTGACTGATCAAACTGTACAGATTTTTCAGAATCATCATCAGAAACACCAGAATCAGACGGTGTTTTATCAAATACAACTGTTTTTTTCTAAAACAATTTCATTCTGTACACTCTCATCAGAACTCGATAAACTCTCATCTAAACCCTGTAAAACTTCATCTGAACTTTCAGAAACATCCCCAGAATGTTCTGAAAGTTTATCAATACTGTCTGAACTTTCAGATGACACAGACTTTTCATCTTCACTAGACACATTCACACCAATCGATTTCATCCAAGTAGCAAACAAATCTGGCTCCCGGACAATCTTGGCAATGAACGCTTTAAATTCTCCCTTTTCATCCACAAACATATCCCAACTGAAACCTTCTGGTAGTTTCTTATCATCTTGATCAATAATGCGTGCTGCTGTGGCTTCAGATGATATATAATCACTCCAGCTGAAATCTACCAAACATGCTCTCTTGGGATCTTCAATCTTTCTCCCATGAGCTGTCTGAGGTTCTTGGGATTGGCCAACTTGCTGATAGGTAGCTTTGCGGTAGTAATCATCTTTCCCAAATGGATTCTGTGCTCCGCTAGCTTCTCTTCCTTTACATTCCCGCTTGAAATGGCCTTTCTCCCTGCATCGAAAACAAGTAACTTTAGATTTATCAAAACCTAAAGTAGATACATGAGCATCTAGAAAGTCATTTCTTCCGGTAATGGTTTTGAATTTCTCAGCTCGACGAAGAACACTAGCAAGACACCATTTGATATCCATAAGTTCCATTTCCTCGGCGTCTATTTGATCGTAATCCTCTTTGGTGAGCATAGGATTTCCGATCCGACTAGCAACAAGGCCTTCATAAGATAACATAACTGAACCCAGAAGTGCCATGTGATCTTTAGCAGTGTCTTCAGAGAAGCTTTGACCTTCTGGAAGGTTGAGAGCTATGTTCCACTGAATTATGTATCCATTTCCGGTTTTTATACTCTAAGACTGAAAGCTTGTGTTAGTCTCTTTCGGATTCACACTCGGAAACGATGAAAACCCGCTTCTGCTCTTGTTTGAACCCTGATCAATCTTTTCTGATGAATCTCCAGCACTAAAAGCGGTTTGAATTTTTGGACTTCTTTCAGCTTCAGAAACTGGAATACTACCTTTATAGTACATTTTAACATCCTGTTGACCACTCGGGTTATTCATCCTGGCTATCTTCTGTTATTCCAGATCCTGTCCCTCTATTTTCTCAATAAACTGACCAATTGTTAGTTTGTCATAAACACCCGTGTTTTTTAGTATCATCAAATACGTTCCCCACTCTTTCTGAGGTAACGCATCAGCCAACTTATCAACCCATTCCTCACGACCTTTTTCAACTCCCAACATCGATAACGATCGCACCAAGTGACAGTATCTCTCAGTTAGCTTTTTAGTATCCTCTCCCGGCAAACTGCTAAACAAATCAAATTCCTTTTTAAGCAATGCCTTCTTGCTTTTGATCATACTTTCACTACCCTCGAATTTTACTTTAAGAGCATCCCAAATTGACTTAGCAGTTTTGTCGTGCTGTAACAAAATGAATATGTCTTCTTTAATCGCCTGCTGTAACAGACTGATCATCATTTTCTCTGCTCTGTACATTGCACATTCTTGTTCTGAGAATTCGGATATTTGTTTAATAACTTGCAATTCTGTTCGAGGCAATGTGTACTTTTCCAATATGCATTCCCACGATCTGAGATGATTTGCCTGAACCCAGTTTTCAAAACGATCCTTCCACCCGTAGTATTCTTCAATACTCATCAGTTTCGGGGGTTTCTGGGTGGTTCCCGTCTCGTTTTCAAGATTCATAGCTTGAGCAATCGCGGCTGGTGATGACGGTGTTGCAAATGCATTGTAGAACTCAGAATCCATACTGACTTATAAGCGGATAAACAGATGACAGAAAAGCGATCCAACAGTGAACAAATAAACGGTTCAAATAAGTGTTCGTTCGAGCGAACCAACTTCACTCAACCGAATAAGCGAATCAGAGAGCAAGGTGTCAAATAAGCGGTCCAAGTACTGTCTGTTTGAGCGGTTCAAGAAATGTTTGTTCGAGCGGTTCAAGCAATGTTCGTTCGAGCGGTTCACAATTGTCCGAAAAAGCGATCCAAGATTGTTCGAATGAGCGATCCAAGTTACTAATTTGGAGCGAACCAGAACCAAAAATGTATAAATAAGCGGTTCAAAATGTGATCTAAGAGCGGTTCACGATGAGGTCACTTCGAGCGGTCCATATTACGAACACGATTTGACCCATAAAAACTCTGAATTTTGCCTTCAAACTTCCCAGGGTTTATCTTGATACTATTCCGTACAAGCTGTGAAAATTTGAGCGAATTCCGACCGTGAAATCTTCCTGAATCAGTAAAAGAAGGTGTAGAAGTGAGAAAAAATGATGAAAAACAGCTACAATCTGCAGAAAACCTCCTCCCAAGCTCTGATACCACTTGTAGGATCGTATGCTGACCCGAACGAGTCGTTCAGAGGTTATCTCTTGTGTTTCAGATGCGGAATAATAAGAAATACAAGTAGAAGTAGCTTGTTCTTTCTCCTAACTGCTTGTTTTATTGATATGAAACGTTTTACAGCTCGATCTTCACACCGGCAGAGCTTCGGCGTGGAATTCGGACACAACCTTCTATGAGGATCGCTCTAAAGACCCCTATATATAGAGGTTTGGGACCGCTCATGTGACACATGTCCGTAAGAGCGGTCCAGACATGTTCACATAAGCGACCCACACTGCCAAATAAGCGATCCAACATCCCTATGTCTCTATAAGCGATCCTAGCGTATAACACCTATACAGACTCCTGTTTTCTCGTATTTCGTGCCCTATGCTATACAATACGATGTAAGACCTGATCCTAGACACCTAGACGAAATCAACAGATGTAGTGCACCAACACTAGAAACATGTGTGTAACAAGAAAAATACAAAAGAAATATTTTTAAACAAATCATCTTACAAGTTGTAAATGACTAAATCTTTCAAGAATGAGATTTACAAACAAATAACCATGTTTTTAAGGGTAACTAAACCTACTAAATAACATGGTAAGTTACTACAAGTTTTTACAAAACTTCAAGTTCATGATGTAGTGTAATTTACTTTATTTTGACACTTGGTAAGTGTTGAATGAGTTGATAATTGTTCGTGATGATTTTAAAAGAAAATAAACACATATTTTGAAAACATAGGAAACCTCCATTTTTAGGGGAAACTATGTCAAAATTTCTATAAAATTTTGACACTTAGAAAATATAAGTTTTGGTGAAACTTATTCCCTAAAAATGTATTTAAAAATGTTTACCAAGGTTTCCCTAATTTTTATGTAAACTTCAAGTTAAGAAATGATGATTTCTTCAAGATAAAAATTGATATTAAGTATGTATATTTTGAGGAAAGTATATATATTTATTGATCACAAAATTTTGTGCTAAGTGTATGTAGTATGTATTATACGTGATAGTGTATTAGGACTTGAAAATGCACTAAGTACTCCCAAGGAGTAGACATACATGTTGGTGCAGTTGTCTGTCGACTACATCTTCGTTCGAGTCTTAGTATAGGATTGATTGTAAAATGTACAAAATACGAGAAATAGTGAATTTGTATAGGTTTTAGATGTTGGATCGCTCATTAGGCCCATTTAGTGTTTGGACCGCTCGAATGGCAAGTAGGTTGGATCGCTCGTATGACATAGTTGAACCGCTCGAGTGACTACTTGGATCGCTTATTGGGCCTGTCCAATAAGCGGTTCCAGAACACTATATATAGCCCTAGGAGCGATCTCAGTTGTAACAGTTGCTGAAATCGTGCCGAAGTGCTGCCCGTGCGAGATTTGAAGTGTAATCAGTGTCAAATCAATAAAACAAGTAGTTAAAGTGATCTGCGTGCTATTTCTACCTTAGTTTCTTGTTATTCCGCACCTGAAACCAAGGAGAAAGCCTCTGAACGACTCATTCGGGTCAGCATACGATCCTACAATTGGTATCAGAGCTCAGGAGGAGGTTCTCTACAGAAATTAGCCGGATTTCATCACTTTTTCTTACTTCTAGACCTTCTTTTCTTCGTTTGGAAAGATTTAACGGTCGGAATCGTCTTAAAATCTCAGGGATTGTGCACGATAGTATAGAGACAAACCCTTGAAAGTTTGGAGCCAAAATTCGAAGTAAAAACAGGTCCGATTGGTTGAACCGCTCATTCGGACAGTTTTGGATCACTTATTGGACCGTGTTTGGACCGCTTTTCTGAACATCTTTGGACCGCTTATCCGGACATTGGTTAACCGCTCGAACGAACAGTTAGTCTGGACCGCTTATTTGGTTCATCCTAGTTCGCTTATTTGGCCCAATTAGTTCGCTTTTGTGTCAAATTGTTGATTGGTCCGCTTTTTCATCACACTTAGTTCGCTTATTTGTCAACAACCACGTGTCGGGTTTTTGCGAAACATGGCGATGGTGTTTGATGAACAGGAGAATTATTATTTCGAAAGATTTAATGTTTGGCATCACGGATTTCTTGATGACAGTTATAGAAATGTGAACAAAGATGGATGGGCAAAAAGGTTTAAATATTTTGTGTGTCTGAAAGACGAAACGTTGGATGATCTTAAAGACCGATATAGTGTTTTACTGAATTATATGAAAAATCATGAGATATATCCGTCAAATGTTGAGAAATTGGAGAAATTTGCAGATGCATTACCGATTGAATGGAGTGAATGTTTGAAAAATTTCAGAGAGGATTCAAATTTTTCAAAACTACCTCTAAACCAATTCATCAGCAAACTTAAAGATCATGAATTTGAAACCAGAAAGAAAAAGAAAGAAATGATAAAGGTTTTGGAGAATAATGTGCTAGATCTGGGTTTAGATGTGATTGAGGAGATGCACAAAAGGGTTGCTAAATGTGTCAGGGCTAAATACGCGCTGAAATACGATTTCAAACGAGGTTGTTATATTGACAATAATGGAAATCCTCTTGATTTTGTTAAAATCTTTTGTGCAGGTACATTCATAGTAAAGGAAGAAGAAAGTCCAAAAGCTGAAGAATTTGTGAAGAATGAAATAGTGTGCTTTAAGTGTGATAGCTTCAAGACTGACTATGACAAACTATTGAAGAATGTGGAAAGGTTGACATCAGAAGTCAAGCTGAAAGATGAAAAGCAAATTGATGAAAAACAGATTCTTATGGTTCAGGGTATTTGTGGAAAACTGAAAGTTGAAAATGACAAACTATTAAATGATTTTAACAGTTTGACATTGAAAAATCAAGATTTTGAAAAGCAAATGAAAATTCTTGAAGATGGGAGAAATGTGTTTAGTAAAAACAACATTGAAAAACAGAAAATGATAAATTCCCATCTTCAGAAAATTATCGAACTTGAAAAAGAAGGTGAGTATGCTCAAATGAAAATCAAAGAGTTGGAAAAAAAGCTTGAAAGCAAACAGAAATCATCAGAAGATGAAGATTTCTGGATCAAGTTGGAAAACAAGAATTTGAAAGCGAATGAATCAAAATTTCAAGAACAGATAAAAGTTCTGGAAAATAAAACATCTGTTCTTGAAAATTTGAAGATTGAGAATGAAAATTCTATCAAGTCTCATCTTGAGAGAATATCTCAGCTTGAGGAAGAAGCTAAGAATTCCAGGATCAAGATAGATGAACTTGAGAAGAAATTGATCAGTTTTGCGATTAAATCTGACAAGTTGAATATTCCTTGTCCAAAAACGATCAATTCAGTTCCAATAAGTGACAGTGTCACAAACTTTAACTCTGTCAAAGTTGAAGATTGTGATGAGACACCTGATGATGAAAATGTTAAAAAGGAAAAACAAAATTTGTTTTTAAATTTGAAAGAAAAAGTTCAGAAAACTGTTCTACAATCGACTGAAAAAGGTGAATGTTCTAAACAGAAACCTTTGAAGAAGAAAGTGGAACAGAAACAAAAAGATAATAAAAGTTCATCAGTTCGATCATCCAATAAAAAAAAAATTAGAAAAATAAAAAATGAAAATTCAAAAAATGTTGGTAATAAGTGGTGCAGGTCGAACCACAGTGCTCAAAAGCCAAATCCAGCAAACTTGAGGAAAGAATATCACCAAGCCAGACAATGCTATGATCTGAGCGTTTGGTGTGAAGGTGGTATACGGTACGATAACAGAGTGTGTTACCGATGCGGTTATCAAGGACACATTGCTGTTAACTGCTGGAATTGGAGTTATGAGACCAGAAGATGCTATAATTGCAATATCAAAGGTCACATTGCCAGAGATTGTCCAAGAAGATCGAATGAAAGATTGAGGGCCAATTCTCAGAAAATGGCAAAGAAGATACCAGTCGTTGTCAAGCCCATAGAATTGAAAGCTTCGGGCCAAAACGTCAGAGAACAGAAGGTCAAAGAACCTAAAGTTCAAGAAACAAAAGTGAAGCTTTCTCAGGGGCAGAAAGACCGACTGAGGAAAAAGAGAAAGAAAGAGAGAGAATATCTCGAAAAGATTTTGTCCTCGGGTTCGCCCGACAGATTGAATAAAAGTTCTGATGAATCTACTCCCTCAGCTGTAAAGACAAGCAAAAAGAATTCATCAGATACAAATCTGGGGACAAAAGAGGAGAAGAAGAAGGAAAAGGTCGGCGATGAATCTGACGTGCCGAAGTCAGACAAGCCACCTTCAGGCGATGAATCTGGCTCATCAAAGTCAGACAAGCCACTGTCAGGCAATGATTCTGGTATGGTAAAACCAGAAGAGCCATGTGTTGAGGTAAAAGTCGAGAATTCTGATTTAACAATGGATGAGAAAAATTTCCACCATTGTTGAATAAGAATTCAAAATCACCCAAGGACAGTCAGGCTTGGGTGAAACTTTTCAAATAGAAAAACCTGACTTGCCGGAGCTCCCAGGTTGGTAAGCGTGGAGCATGAATCGGCATCTTTCTTAAAATTTTATTCGTTAACGTCATTCATTCAAAAGGTAAAAGGTTTGTTTGTGATTGATTCAATTGGTTCAGATTTTGAATCAGATCAATCCTACAAGTGGTTAATCAAGGTCATTAAATTGAACTTGAGTTAACTACATGATTTGATCCCCAGAATCTACAAATGATTGGTAAACAAACTAAGTTTTCCGGAAAAACCATTTTGATTAAAACAAACTTAAGTGTTTTGAGATCACAATGGGAAAATAGTTTGTTGTGAGGGGGAGTTCTGATTGTTTATGCCAAGTGGATAGAGAATTGAAGTGATTCTCATCAAGTTGTCAAGTTTGTATAGTTTGTTTTCAAATTTTCCCAGAAAATCAAAATTGAATCATATTTTGATTTTAGGGGGAGAAAAATTTTAAAAAAATTAGAAAATTTGAAAATGTCAAAAATATTAAAAATTTAAAAATGAGTTTTGTTGTGAAAAAGAGGAAATGATAGTAAATCAGTGGACTATCACAGCACGCTAAAGAAATGTAATGTCAAATGTAATAAACGGTCTCACTGATGATGTGACGATAGGTTTTTGTACATTTAGTAGATTTATTCGGGATATAAACCTAAAATTTCAAACTTGTGAAATTCGTGGGGAACACTACTTGGATATATAGGTAACCCCTGAAATCTCGTTTGAAAGGTCTCGTATTCTGATATACTAGGTGTTTATACTCTATGATGTCTGGGGTATTATTCCGGGACTTCTGCTGAACGGTAGTTCTGACCTAGTCCTTGGCTAATACTTTCCGCAAAATGCTTGAAACATAGCATAAAGCCCTCAGCTAATTAGACATTAAAATTGATAATCATCTGTTGTAGCTGAAAAGATCCTCTAAAGGGGACACACTGCTAAGTCGAAGCTGATATCTCTCTGCTGAACGGAAGTTCTGACCTGAGATCCCTCAGTTCTCGCATCTTTCCCCTAATTTATGTACAGACATCATTGTAGTATTCATACCTGTAAGACTGAATATTGGGATTCTGGATACGGGAGTATATTCAAGAGGTGGAACACATGAATTGAACTATGTTCATAAAACACCTAAATAGTATCCTGAATAGATTGAAAATTGTATGAAAATTTAAGAGGACAATTATATCGTCAATCTACGTGAATCGTTTAGAACTTAAAACGATTAGTAGCTTAATGGTGCTTGTGATGTGTCTCAAAAACTGATATGATCCTCTTGCACAATCTCACAAAAATATGTTTGTTCTGCATTTAAATTCTTGTCTGTGCATTTACATTTCATATTTTGAAAAATCCAAAAAGTTTTTCGACAACTGATGTTGAAGAGCTGATTTTCAAAATCTCAAAGGCTAAACTTGATGAACAGACAGGTTGGTTAAGTGGTTTGAAATGTTTAAGATAATTCATTAATCTGAATTAGAAATTGAAATGTTTCAAATTTGTGATCTGTGTATAATTGTAAATATTCTCAAATGTTTAGTTGATTCATTAAGTTGAATCACAACTTTATTTGTTTGTGATAGAGTGTTTGAGATGTATGCAGATGATGCAGATGATGAACTGAACAGAGAAAAGCCAGGAGATGATTTCTATGGTGGTAACAAATCCCAGACGACTATCCTAGCAGGATGATAGGGGGAGTCTGACGAAAGTTATAGCCAAAGAAAGAAAGATCCAGGCAGAATTCTTGAAGAAGACCGAAAAATATCTGAGAATGTCATGTTGAAGACTCTCACTGAAGATTCCGTCAACATTCAAGGGGGAGTCTGTTGGTGCAGTTGTCTGTCGACTACATCTTCGTTCGAGTCTTAGTATAGGATTGATTGTAAAATGTACAAAATATGAGAAATAGTGAATTTGTATAGGTTTTAGATGTTGGATCGCTCATTAGGCCCATTTAGTGTTTGGACCGCTCGAATGGCAAGTAGGTTGGATCGCTCGTATGACATAGTTGAACCGCTCGAGTGACAACTTGTCTGGACCGCTCGAGTGACTACTTGGATCGCTTATTGGTCCTGTCCAATAAGCGGTTCCAGAACACTATATATAGCCCTAGGAGCGATCTCAGTTGTAACAGTTGCTGAAATCGTGCCGAAGTGCTGCCGGTGCGAGATTTGAAGTGTAATCAGTGTCAAATCAATAAAACAAGTAGTTAAAGTGATCTGCGTGCTATTTCTACCTTAGTTTCTTGTTATTCCGCACCTGAAACCAAGGAGAAAGCCTCTGAACGACTCATTCGGGTCAGCATACGATCCTACAATACAAAATACACATACAGCATGCTTAGGCAAATATAAGAGAATATATTTATGAAAATATATTACTTGATAGAATAAATAACTTGGACAAGTTATGAACATGAAATGAAGTTTTGGACAAAATACATAACTCAGGTGAAAAATACAAGATACTTATATTTATTTTTGAGAAAATAATATAAGTAAGATACATAGTTAAAAATATAAATTATTTTTAACACACAAAGAACAAATACATAAAAGATGGTGACTTGTACTTGTGCGATACAAGTCTAGTGACTAACGTTAATAAAACACGTATAGGTCACGATACTATATAAGCAAAAACCCGGTGAAGTTTACGGCAAGGAACGCAAAGTTGTGAGTTCATGCTCCCCCTTTTCTTTTAACTGTTTTCAGTTTTATAACTTCGGGGGTGAAGTACATGTTACTAAATGTTTACAGACAAGTGAGTTCATGTCCCCACTTTTAAACTTTTACATACTTTTTAAACTTGGGGAAAATACATGTGTTATGGTATGATGGATACAAGAACAAAGGAATGATACTTGAAATCGTGTCACGAATAGGGTACTAGAAGCACCATTAATCGTGTACATACTAAGACCGCAGAACAAAAGGTTAGATCTAATGGGTTTTCGGGTAGCCACACTCTTGGTGATAACTAGTACCAAGTAGTGCTTTTGTGTCTCAGTCGTGAATCGACAACTAGAAAAATGCCTATGGTTTGGATGCTTCCTATGTCGTGTCACATGTTAATGGCCTTGCAACCCATTAACAAACTCGATACTTACAGAAATACTTGATTTATACAAATTACATACCATGTTTTCATACAAAGTATACAAACGTTCAATACAAAAACTGCATGAATTCACACCAACATTATGTTGATGATTTTCCAAAAACTCACATGTATTTCAGGTAACTAAAGTGGATGTGCGCGCGGTCATACTCTTGCTCTGGATGTTGTTTACGTTTATCTTTGAATAATGGTGTAGCCTTTTTAGACAACGTTTTATGATGTGATGTAAACTCCAAACTTAAAATATGTTTTCCGTTATGTAATGTTATTGGTATTTGAAGTATTTTTACGAGCATGTAGTATGTTTACCATTCGTATGCAATGAGAACCTTTCATGATCACACCTCGTGCTTCCGCCTAAGAAAGGGGTGTACCATTCGTATGCAATGAGAACCTTTCATGATCGCACCTCGTGCTTCCGCCTAAGAAAGGGTTGTGACAAGCAAGAGGATTCTAATTCGGTTTCGAATTTTAGGAATTCTGAACCTTTGAAGAATGCCTTGAAGGCTAAGGGATTGAGGCTTTGTTTCCAATTCAAGCTCGGACTTTTGATTCGATCTTTGATGGTCTGGATTTGATTGGGAAAGCTAAAACCGGCCAGGGTAAAACACTTACTTTTATTTTACCTATTTTAGAGTCACTAATAAATGGGCCTGAGAAAGCAACAAGACGGACCGGATATGGCAGGGCGCCTACGATTCTCGTGCTTTTTCCGACCAGAGAATTAGCAAAACAGGTACTTACCTAAGTTGATACGTTTTTGTTCTGTATTTTTGGTTTCTTTGCAAGGTTATTCATGCAGTTTACGTGGTTTTTGCTATAGGTATATACCGATTTTAAATACTATGGTGAGGTTGTGGGTCTGACTTCATGTTGTTTGTATGGTGGAGGTGGAGTATCCATTTCTCCTCAAACTCAGGGCTGGCTTAAGGGTGATCGAAATAAAGCAATGGCTTTAGGCCCCAAATTCATAAGGGCCTCCAATTTTTAATTTTGTTTATGCATAGTTCTTGGGCCGTCAGTGCAATTTATCAACCATCAGGCAGAAGTAGATGGAACAAATTAACAAAACTAGGTTTGGGAAGTTGTGAGCGGGAGAGAACCGTTCCCAATAGGGTGATAGTTCTACACTCGAGAACCCAACAGGGGAAATTATGTAGGTTTTTTGGTTTTTTACGAAAGGAGCACAATGGAGCTGTTTAAACTTTAAAGAAAGGAACTGAAATTGTTAGAATATTGGTTTCGTTTTTGTATGTTTTGTTTTTATTTAGTCAGATGGTCTTTTGTTTTATGTAGATATTTTGAATTTTTTTTTTTACTGTTTTGTTTTTAAGCTTTGCCAAATCAGCAAACTATTAATAAATCAACATTATAGACTTTCAATTTGTTGGGTAAAACATTATTTTTTGCACTAAATGAAGACAGTTTGTGCCAAAAAATATGAAATTTTCATCGAATTAAGCTCTAAAAGGAGTTCTTTGTCATATTTTATCTAATTTTGTATATTGTAGTTTTTGTGTTAGTTTTAGGTGGAAAGAAGTATTGGATCTTACAGAAGTAAAAAGGAGTTCTATATCACTATTTTTTGTACTAATATTTAGATGCTTTTTAACCTCTTCATCTTACGGCAACGACGGTGGTTTTTTGCATCACTAACGATCTCATAATTGGCATCGTTGGTTGATGCGGTTCGATTTGTGGATTTCCGGAGACGTAACAAGACTTTCCAGTTGTTTCAGAATTCAAACTTTTGGCGGCAGCTATTATCGTGAGTCCATTTAAGGAACCAACGGTGCTACGTCAACATAAGGAAAAGTAAAGGGGATTACTGGTTGTGGTTTACAACCGTGCTGGTGGTTGGGGTGAAGCTGGCGGCAGCCGTAGTGGAAACCGGTCACGGCTGGGGGTTTGGCTGGATTCCGGTAACCAGATCTATCCTTTGTCATTTGATTTTGGGATTTTTCCCTGTTGTATGCATTATATAATATGGTATTTAGGCAACATCTTCTTTTGCTTTGCAGATCTAATATGAAGAGGGAGAACCGTAAAGCATCCATCTTCCTCAAATTTAGGAGAAGTTTTTTTTTAACATTTTTGCATCTGTTAACATAAATGTTAAATAATTGTATTGATTTTGGTTTTAAAATTTTCTAAACATTTTCTGCATCTGTTATTTTGGTTTTAAATTTTAGTAGGGGTGAAGATGGTGACTCCCGAAAGGTTATTCTGAAAGTAATGCGTTACGAAGAAGTTTAAGTGAGCATAAGTTTCTTCTTTTAATATGGGTTTTCTTTTTATATGCTCTTCTTGGTGCCTACTTTTAATGTTCTCGATGAAAGAGGGCTTAACGCACTCGATCCGGGAATTTGCTTAGAAGCCTAGACTGCAAGCCAAGCTGTTCGGAAAGGAATGATTTTACAAATAGGCTTCAGAGCAGCAGTGTTGGTTTAAGCGTCGTGTTGAAATCAAACAATGAATGGTGTATGGCGGTGTTGGTTGGTAGAAGAAACTGTGCGGAAGAGAAAGAAACAAGTTGAGAGGAGGGTAATACATTGGAAGCTGGCAAGGTGGCGTACCGACTCGACCTGCCACAGGAACTTAACAATGTGCATCCGGTATTCCATGTATCTAATCTTCGGAAACGCTTAGCCAACTAGGAATGTCACACCCCGACCACGAAGAACATACAAAACGTGGCGGAAACGTCGGGGAGTGTTGCAACAGAATTTATTGTTTCAAATCCATGGCAACTAAAGTTTCGTTTTATTAATCAAACATGAAAGTTTACATTGTTTTAAATAGGAACCAAAGAGTACATAACATAAATTAACTAGTTCTTGTCTTGTTTTAAGTCACTAAGGCACAGGTCCACCTAAGTATGTCTTGATAAGTCCTATGCATCATCTCCTGAAAACACATGTGAAAATACGTACGTCAGCATAAAAATGCCTGTGAGATACATAGGTTTTGTAAAAACATGATTCATGACTTGTGTTTAAGAAAATGTTTAGTCATGAACCTTGTAATTTGCTTTGTCTTGTAAATCATTTGAAAAACGGTAAGATCAGATGATATGTATAAATAAGAGAATAATGTAAGGTTAAATAAATAACCATGTAAAATGAGTTTGTATAAGATAAGTTGTTTGTAAATCAATGTCTTGTGAAAAGTGTGTTATTTGTATAAAATGTTATATGTCTCAAATTGAAATGATTCAAATAACGCTACGATATGTAATACCATACAAACACTTATATATTACACACGCCTCGTTACTTAGATCACTTACTCAAACCAAACCAACAAGATGAAATGTTTAACAATTGTAGAAATGTTTATGTATAGTCAAATGTCTATTGTCAAATATAAATCATGTCAACAGATACAACTGGTTCACACGGTTCAATGGTTTCAAACGGTTCATATAATCAAAGGGTTAAGACGGTTAACATAGTCAAATGGTTACAACGGTTCAAAATGTAGTATAATGTGTTCATATGTTGGACGAGCATATGCAATGTAAAACAATGTACTAAGTATGCACACAATGGGCGTACGAGCATGAAATGTATTGTAAAGTGATGTACTAAGTATGCACACAATGGGCATACATAGCAATAAATGTAATGAAATCATGTACTATAAATGTACTAATGAACATAGCAAGTACATGATGTGAAAGCATGAAAAGCATGAAAGTAGCAAGTAGGCACACGTGTTTCACCCCAAAACGGTTTGGAAAACAGTAAAAGAGGGGTCTATGTACTCACATAAACTCCTCGAAAACATGTAAAAGATGGGGTTCTATGTACTCACCTGAGGTTGCTTAGAAGTCCTTGTGTAATAATCACACAATGCTAGAGATCACGGAATATCAAATGGCACCTAGTAGGTAGCTATATTAATATACCGGGCCTAAATCGGAAGATTGGATAGAATGAGGGTTCGTAAACGAAACGAGTATAGAGACTCGTGTAATATGGTTTAACAAAGCCTACATTCTAAAATGAAACCTAACCTAAGTGCTTACGACCCATTACGACCCGTTTAGGTAGCTTACGCTACTTTAACGCGTCGTTCGCGTGAAACGCGTTCGGAACGCCTAACTAGCCCTATGATAAGTAAAATATGCCTTAACATGTCTAATATTATTGCCAAATCAGTTTAGATACCAAAAGTTATGTTACATATGCTTAAAATGAATTTTGGCGTAAAAAGGGCATTTTGGTAATTTACCTAAGGCATATAAACTACCTATCATACAACTACTTAAACGAAGCGACCATAAGGCATAACCTCGGAAGGTTATTCCCTATATACTATGGTTACCTAAAGTATTTGGTCGGATCCTAATGATCGACCAAATGGGTCGGGTTCGAAAGTATAAGCGATTGTTTAGATCGCTTACCTTACGACCCTATATAAGCACTAAACTAAAAGTTAACTAAGTTTAGAAAACAGGTTTGGTATCAAAACAAACGGTTTTGATACCTATGAGTAGTTTGGTTACAAAATACGCAAGAATGCGCATGTTGGCCGAAACTACGACTCGTCACTGAGCCTAGATAACGTGGTGATCAGTAGGTGTAGTCACTAGGGACTATAACCATCGTGATCACGCTCACGTTATGAAGTTCAAACGAACTTCATGTTGACCATAGGCTGGTCAAAGCAGAAAGTCAAACATAGTTTGACTTTAGGACTATAAAGCGATAAAAGAACGAAAGAACACTTACGAAGGGTCCCCGAAAGCTAATCTCGATCCAGGAGCTCAGGTATGAAGCAAAGGCCTCAACTTAGAGCTTTGGATCAGATTTTGTGGGTTTTAACCAAAATGGGGGGGGGTATTTATAGGAAAAGCAAGACCGTTAGGATCGTTTCTTGAATATCGTGCCATGATCTAATCCGTACACTTGTCGCAAAGTTGTGGTGGCTTATTTTGCCCCCACCATAGGGTTTTGACAAGTGGCATTGGCCTTTGGGGTGTTTGAAAGGCTGTTACAAGCTGAAAAATGGCTTTTGCTGATCAGAAGGGGCCTCGCGTGATGCCAAGGGGGCTAGGTGTCACGCTAGGGTCCCTCTGTTCAGCAAACACTTTCCAATGTTTTCGTTTCAGTCCCCGTTGCGTGTTAAGGCCATTTTCGACATGTTTAAGGCTCGTTAAGCCATTTTCAAGGCCCTAAAATGAAGCCTAAACATTGTGGACATGAAACATGCTCAAAAATATGCCGGATGTTGGCTCGTTTAGTCGTACGATCGCGATGTTCGGTTAATTACGACGGAATGCGCATAAGCGCGAAAAACTATCCAAATTGCGCGATGAATGGATTTTTCTCATGCCAAACACTAAGGCATAATATTATGATGCTTACATAAATTTTTGGATTTATCAAAACCTAAAGTAGATACATTTGCATCTAGAAATGTCCTTTCTCCCTGCATCGAAAACAAGTAACTTTAGATTTATCAAAACCTAAAGTAGATACATTTGCATCTAGAAAATAATTTATTCCTGTAATCATCTTGATTTTTTCAGCTCTTCTCAAGACACTTGCTAAGCACCACTTAATATCTATGAGCTCCATTTCTTCAGCATCAATCTGATCGTAATCCTCTTTTGTCAGCATAGGATTTCCGATCCTTCCTGCAACCAATCCCTCATACGATTCCAGCACGGTAGCAAGTAATGCCATGTGATCTTTAGTAACTTCTTCAGAAAAACTTTGACCATTTGGAAGATTCAATGTAATGTTGCATTGTATCACAAACCCATTACCATTCTTTGACCCTTGAGACTGATAACTTGAAGCTGAAACATTTGGACTAACATTTGGATATGAAGAAAATCCACTGCTACTTGCACTTTGATAGACAATTCCAGATGAATTTTCAGCACTAAACGCAGTTTGGATTTTCGGACTCATTTCAACTTCTTGAACACTGCCTTTGTAATACATTTTAACATCTTGTTGACCACTTGGATTATTCATCCTTGCAATCTTTTGCTATTCAAGATCTTGACCTTCAATCTTCTCAATGAACTGTGAAATAGTCAAATTGTCATATTCCCCAGTATTTTTCAAGATCATCAAATAAGTACCCCACTCTTTCTGAGGCAAAGCATCAGCTAACTTATCAACCCATTCATCATGACTTTTTTCAATTCCCAACAAAGACATAGATCGCACTAAGTGACAATATCTTTCAATCAGCTTCTTTGATGATTCTCCCGACAAACTTGAAAACAAATCAAATGCTTTCTTTAGTAATGCTTTCTTACTCCTGATCATCTTCTCACTACCTTCAAAATTAACCTTCAGCGCATCCCAGATCGATCGTGAAGTACCATCATGTTGAATTAGTATAAAGATATCTTCTTTTATAGCCTGTTGAAGAAGAGTAATCATCATCTTTTCTGCTTTGTACATATCTCTCTCTTTGTCATTTATTTCAGAAATAGTTTTGATAACACGCACATCCGTACGTGGCTTAACATACTTTTTCTCAATGCATTCCCAAGATCTCAAATGATTATCTTGTACCCAGTTTTCAAATCGATCTTTCCATCCATAATACTCCTCAATTCCCATGAGTTTCGGGGGTTTTTGCAATGTTCCAGTTTCGTTTTCCATGTTAATGCTTTGAGCTATGGCAGCCGGAGTAGTCGGGGATGTAGCAAATGCGTTAGAGAATTCCTCTTCCATGATTCGGTAACAAGTTTCAAAATCAGACACTTTCAAATGAAATTAATCCCTCGAGCGTAATTACCTTTTCAAGCGAAATAATCTGTACAACAGCTTCAAACGAAATTAGAACACAAGCGAAATTAGAATTTCAAACGAAACTTAATTTCGTATGAAATTATACACCAGTTCAAACGAAATTAACCTTTTGAAACGAAATTATAATTTCGTATGGAATCACTCAAATGGAATTACAATTCCATGCGAAATTAGGTGCAATTTCAAACGAAATTAACCCATGTAGGATCGGGTTTCGACCCAAACGAGTCGTTCAGAGGAGTTTTACTTTGTTTCAGGTGCGGAAAACAAGAAACAAAGGTAGAAACAGCTAATTCTTCACTTTAACTACTAATTATATTGATAAAATCACAGATACAATCAGTCTTCACACCGGCAGCACTTCGGTATGGAATACAAGACTTAGTTACCTGATTTCGCTCGTAGTGACCTATTTATATTATCCTGATTCCGCCCGAAACATCCAAGAATAATTTGGAGCGGAATTAGAAACATGTGATTCCGGGCGGAATCACCTTCATGAGCTTTTGGAGCGAAATCAGCATCAAATACATACACACTTTCCTATTTTCTCATTATACAAGCCCTGATCTATACAAACTAGTCTAAGACTCGGTACAAGACAAAGTCGACAGATGTATGCACCAACAGACTCCCCCTCAGATGTTGACTAGTCTTCATGTCGAGTCTGACTGTGTCGTGTCTTCGCATCTTCAGTCTTGATCAGCCTCTGGGCTTTACTCTTTCTATCTTCATCAACAGACTCCCCTTAACAATGTGCTGGCATTCCTTTAGTTCTTCAGCATCATCTGCTTCAGGATCGTTGTCTGGCTTTCACACTTTGTCCATGATCGAAACCTGGCTCAAGCTCTATCCACAAAGTCCTCAGGTGTCGGAAACCTAGCTCTTTAACACATAAGCTTCTCAGGATCGATCAACCTGGCTATCTCTAATACAGCTATGATTCCAAGATCGTCATCTGACTATTTTTCCAGCTTAGAGTCTTAAAATCAAGCTCATACTTAACCTGCATAAACTCTACCTCAAAGTAAGATTCATACATGAATACATTTCAAGTATAGAGACATGCACCAACAAATACCGACTCTCACTCAGATCAAACAAAGATTTCTGATGAACCACATTGAAGATTTGATTAAAACACAATCAATTAAAAACAAAACTCCCCCTCAAATTCTGCTCATCATGTTTAGCACTCAGAATTTTGAAAATCAGCTTTTCAATACCAGTTGTCGAAATTTTTTTTGAATTTTCAAAAGTTTATGCTAAAACACACCGAAAATCTTTTTGGATTTTGAAATGACAAGACAATGCAGTAAAGAAATATTTACAGACACTATTTTTGCGAGTTTGTGTCAGAGGATCATATCAGTTTCTGAGACAAGTCACCAACACCGTTAAGCATGATTCATTTTAAGTTCTAAACAATTCACCCAGATTGTCAGTATATAGATCCACTTAAATTTTCACACAAAGTTCAACTGATCCGAGATACGATATTAATGTCTTAATGACTTAAACTTATTCGCGTGTCCCACTACTTGAATATACTCCCGTATCCAGATCCCAATATTCAGTCTTACAGGTGAGTATACCACAGATGATATCTGTAAAGGGGTTAATTGCGAGGGCCGTGAGAGCTCAGGTCGATACTTCCGTATACGCAGAGAGATGACGGCTTCGACTTTTGGTGTGTCCCCTTTAGAGGATCTTTTGTTACAACAGCAATGACTAACAATTTTATTGTTTCGTAAATTTGTTGAGGGCTGCGCTTTTTCAAGCATTTGCGGAAAGTATTATACGGGGACTAGGTCAGTATTTCCATACAGTAGAAGTTCCGGGATAATACCCCAGATATCACTGAGTATAAAGACCTAGTATCTCAGAAAGAGGGACCTTTCAAACAAGATTTCAGGGGTTACCTATATATCCAAGATATGTTACCCACGAAATAAGCAAGTTTGAATTTTTAGGTTTATATCTCGTCACAATTTACTAAATGTATAAAAACCTACTGACACATCCACAGTGAAATTGTTTATCACATTTAAACTTTCCATTTCTTTAGCATGTTTTGTTTTGGGTAAAGGGTTACCCCGGTGATCAAAACATCCCAGTTTTCTTTAGCATGTTGTGACAGTCCACTGATGTACTATCATTTCCTCTTTTTACAACAAAACTCATTTTTTAAATTTTATCATGTTTTTGTATTTTTCAAATTCATGTTTTTATATTTTTCAAATTTTCTAATGTTTTTGGATTTTCTGAAATTTTCTACTCCCCCTAAAATGCAAACACATTTAAACGGAAATTTGAAAACAAACTATACATTGACAACCTTCATCGAATCGCCTCAGATCGCTATTCACTTGGCATAAACAATCAGAACTCCCCCTTTCAACAAACTATTTTCTCATTTGGACTTCAAAACACTTAAGTTTGTTTAAATCAAAATGATTTTTCCGGAAAATAAGTTTGTTTTTACCACTTGTAGATTCACTTGTAAGTTAGGGGTATGGTTCATCATATTGTTCATCAATCACTTGTATTAAGATTACATAAAGTTTAACTCAATGACCTTGACGAATCCTTTGTACCACTTGCAAAACATCCATAATATCTAACCATATGTAGGAATAAACCTCTACACAAATCATGTTACCAACCAAGATGCTGATTCCTGCTTCTCACTTACCAACCTGGAAGCTCCGGCATAGTCCTTCAACCTATAAAATTTAAATTCATTCAAAATCTTTCAAACAATCTATTTAAAAACTATAATGATGCCAATTCCTGATCCACAATTACAAACTTGGGATCTCCGGCGTAGTCCTAAGACTTCAAGAAAAAAGAAGTTCCACCTAAGTCTTTTCAGACTTAAGTGTTTTCAATTCTTGCTCAGTAGGGTTATAAGTTTCCTTTTTAGTTGCATAAAAATCTTTAACCCCTTTTGCTTTCCCATTGAGCATTTTCCCAAAAATTTTCTTAACATTCCCATTGAATGTTTTCTCGACATCAAACTCGGTTTTCTCAGAATAAAACTGATCTGAGATCTCAACTTTACCAACTTTTTGTTTAACTCTCTCAAACTCCAATGATGGAAATTCATCATCATTCACTGGATCCTTTACCTCAACCTGTAGCTCATATGGCTTTGTGGAACCAGATTCATCGCCGACTTTCTCATCAGACTTCTTAACATCCCATACTTGATTGTCCTTTGCTTTCTTTTTATAAACATTCTTTTTAGAACACTCACCAACCTCATAAGTTGAGTTTTCAAAAATTTTAAATTTTTCGGTTGGTGGTTCAACATCAACAACTTTTTCTTTCAATTTCTCAAAAACTCCCTGTTTTGTCTTGGCATTTTTCGGACAGTTCCATGCAATGTGACCAACTTCATTGAATTTGTAACAGGTTCGAGTCTCTCTTGGATGAAACGCTCTAGTTCCATTCCTTCTCTTCTCAGCAAGAAACTCCTGATTTGATTGTTTCCAGAACGGTCTCTTCTGTTCTTCCTCAGCACTTCCACCTGAAACAAATTCTGTTTTTGTTTTAGAATTTTTCTCATTTTTATCTTTTCTGGTGGAATAAAACCTAAGCCTTTCTTTTTGTAGCTACGATTATGGTTTGATTTCTTTTGAAAACCAGAATCAGAATTGTAACCCTTTTTCTTGTTTAAACGTCGTTGAACTCTTGAAGTGTATTTTTTAGGCTTTCCAGTAAGATTTAAATCTTTTATTTCAGAAATATTAATTTCTGTCATTTTGAAAACCTTTTTGATCAGGTCAAACCGAACACTTCTTATTGGAAACTCTTTGTTAGAGTATAATTTGTCAGAATCATTTAAAGTGTATGCAACTTCAAATGTTTCATCATTCAAATTCTTCTTTGATAACAAAAATTATTTACTATAAGACCGTTTAGCCGACGACTTTGGACTATTGACTGACGAACTTGACCCTCCAGACTCAGATTTTGACTCAGACTCCTCATCAGTATCCAACACCTGATCGACCACCTTTTTTATTAACTCAGACTCATGATCAGTGTCAGACGATGTGTAAGTAACGTCAATGTTTTCTGGTAATTCATCAGTTGTGTCGGTTTTTAACTTTATATTGACTGCTTTTTCAAGTTGCTCCTCGTTTGGTTTTCTAGGAGAATACCCTTCCCATATTAGAGGCGGACACTTGTTATAACTAACAGTCGGTTTCTTACCACTATCCTTCTTCTTTGGCTTGTCCTCTTGGAAAGCTTCGAAACCTGCAACAGTTGGATAAATTCGATCAATGAGATAATCAGAACTAGAATAGCTTTGTAATAAACGTCTAATTCTCTCATTCTCAATTTTCTCTGTTTCCAACTCTTGCTTCCATTTAGCACTTTCTTCGATGTAGAAGTTGATAGCTTTCTGTTTTATCATCATCACAGCATTCATCATCGTCAAAGCATCCTCTCTCTCAGAGTTTGTCTTTTGAAGACCAGTTACGTTCTGTTCAAGACATCATAAGATTCTTTTACATAATTGAGATTGAACAGTAACTGCTCCTTCATCTTCTCATACTCTGCAAACTTCTCATCTTTGGCTGCACATTCCTTGCACGGTTCTAAACACTTCATGCAAGGCTTGATAACTTCAACAATCTTTTCAACTTCGATTGTTTTCACCACTTCAACCACTTTCTATGTTTCAATCGCCTTCTCAGCAGCAACCTTAACTTCTTCATTTTGAATAATCTCTTCTATTTGAACACCTCCTTCAAACTTCATTTTCATCTGTTCTTATGCAGCTTGTCTCTCCTTAAGCTTCTCCAAGCGATCTGCAAAATAAAAATGAAAACTTTCAGGAGATAAATGAGATTTAGCAATATTAATATGTCTTTCTTCTTCTTCATCATCACTGCTGTCATCAGTTGGTGACTGATCAAACTCTACAGATTTTTCAGAACTATCATCCGATGAACCAGTATCAGATGGAGTTTTATCAAAAACAATTTCTTTTTCAGAACTGCCATCACTTTGTACACTCTCATCTGAATTCTGTGAAATTTCATCAGCACTTTCTGAGCTTTCATCAGATGCAACAGACTCTTTCTTCACATTCTTCACAGTCTCACCAATAGACTTCATCCATGTTGCAAACATATCTGGTTCTTTAACAATCTTAGCAATGAAGGCTTTGAATTCTCCTTTTTCATCAACAAACATATCCCAGCTAAAGCCTTCAGGTAGTCTTTCATCATCCTGATTGACTAAGCAGACTTTGCTTTTAGGTGATATGTATTCATTCCAGTTAAAATCCACCAAACATGCTCTCTTTGAATCCTCGATTTTTCTACCATGAGCCACCTGCGGTTCTTGCAGTTGTTGCTAACCAACTTGCTGATAAATGGCTTTCCGGTAATAATCATATTTTCCAAACGGATTCTGAGCTCCACTAGCTTCTCTGTTCTTGCACTCCTTCTTGAAATGACCTTTCTCCCTGCATCGAAAACAAGTAACTTTAGATTTATCAAAACCTAAAGTAGAAACATGTGCATCAAGAAAGTCATTTCTCCCAGTAATCATCTTGAACTTTTCAGCATGCCTAAGAACACTAGCTAGACACCATTTAATGTCCATTAACTCCATTTCTTCGGCGTCTATCTGATCGTAATCCTCCTTTGTGAGCATAGGATTCCCAATCCGACCAGCAACCAATCCTTCATAAGACAGAAGCACGGAACCAAGTAATGCCATGTGATTTTTTGCGACTTCTTCCGAAAAACTTTGACCATCAGGAAGATTTAGAGCGATGTTACACTGAATCACATAACCATTTCCTGTCTTTGTGCTTTGAGAGTGAAAACTTGTAGTTGACTCTTTCGGATTAACACTCAGAAATGAAGAGAATCCACTGCTTTTGGTTGAACTCTGACCAGCTTTTTCTGTTGAATCCCCAGCACTAAACGCAGTCTGGATTTTCGGACTTCTCTCAGCTTCCGGAACACTACCTTTGTAATACATCTTTACATCCTGTTGACCACTTGGACTGTTCATCCTCGCGATCTTTTGGTGTTCCAGGTCCTGACTCTCAATCTTCTCAATGAATTGAGAAATAGTCAACCCATCATAAACACCCGTATTCTTCAAGATCATCAAATATGTACCCCACTCCTTTTGCGGTAGAGCATCGGCTAATTTGTCTACCCACTCTTCAGGCTCTTTTGTAATACTCAACATCGACATGGTTCGCACCAAGTGGCAGTAACGTTCAGTCAGCTTCTTTGTATCTTCTCCCGGTAAACTACTGAACAAATCAAACTCTTTCTTGAGCAACGCCTTCTTGCTCTTAATCATGTTCTCACTACCCTCAAACTTGATTCGAAGAGTATCCCAAATCGATTTCGATGTTTTGTCATGCTGAAGCAGAATGAAGATGTCTTCTTTGATTGCCTGCTGTAATAAACTAATCATCATCTTTTCAGCTTTGTACATATCCCGTTCTTGATCACTAAACTCATATATTGTTTTTACAATTTGTAATTCAGTACGTGGCAAAACATATTTCTTCAAAATATACTCCCATGACCTAAGATGGTTTGCCTGAACCCAGTTTTCGAATCTGTCTTTCCACCCGTAGTATTCTTCGATACTCATCAGTTTTGGGGGCTTTTGTAACGTTCCGGTCTCGTTTTCCAGGTTCATATTCTGGGCAATGGAAGCCGGAGTAGTCGGAGATGAAGCGAACGCGTTGTAGAACTATTCACTCATGATTACGAGTCACGTTTTTCAAAAACAGTTGGTTTCGAGCGGAATTAACAGATAAACAGTTCGAGCGAAATAGCAAACAGCTCTTTGAAGCGAAAATAGGAAATTTGTAGTCTGGAGCGAAATCACACTGTACATAGGAGCGGAATCAGATGTTTGTATCTCTGGAGCGAAATCACCAAATAGTTTGAAGCGAAATCAAAAGTTTGTCAGCCTGGAGTGAAATCAGATGATACTTTGGAGCGAAATTAACACCAAAGTTGGAGCAGAATCAGAAAAAAACATCCTCCTGGAGCTAAATCAGTCCTATATTTAGAGCGAAATCAGAAAAATCCAGTTCGAGCGGAATCAGTTCGCGAGTCCATTTTGTGCATTTTTAAGCCGTATTTTAGTCCCAAACTTTCAGGGGTTTGATAATAGTCAATTACACACAGTCTGTGAAAATTTGAATAGGTTTTGACCGGTAAATCTCGTTCTGATGAAGAAAGAAGGTGTAGAAGTAAGAAATCTCAATGAAATCCAGCTAATCTATGCAGAACTCCTCCTCCTGAGCTGTGATACCAGTTGTAGGATCGGGTTTCGACCCAAACGAGTTGTTCAGAGGAGTTTTACTTTGTTTCAGGTGCGGAAAACAAGAAACAAAGGTAGAAACAGCTAATTCTTCACTTTAACTACTGATTATATTGATAAAATCACAGATACAATCAGTCTTCACACTGGCAGCACTTCGGTATGGAATACAAGACTTAGTTGCCTGATTTCGCTCATAGTGACCTATTTATATTGTCCTGATTCCGCCCGAAACATCCAAGAATCATTTGGAGCGGAATTAGAAACATGTGATTCCGGGCGGAATCACCTTCATGAGCTTTTGGAGCGAAATCAGCATCAAATACATACACACTTTCCTATTTTCTCGTTATACAAGCCCTGATCTATACAAACTAGTCTAAGACTCGATACAAGACGAAGTCGACAGATGTATGCACCAACAACCCAAAATGTAATTCCGTGCGAAATTAGAATGTAATTCCACGTGAAATTATGTTGATGTCATCATTTCGGTCAAACTTTTGTCAAATTGATCAGGATTTAGCTCGATTTTAGATCTAATTTTCTCAAGGCTTTGTTAAAACACAAATTCACTTATAATGTATAAAATTCAGACCATTTTATCCGTGAAATCTTATTCAATTTTGAATAGAAGGTGTAGAAGATAGAAAATCTGATGAAATCAAGCTGAAATCGGTAGAACTCCTCCTCCTGAGCTCTGATACCACTTGTAGGATCGTTTTACCGACCGAAACGAGTCGTTCAGAGGCGTTCTACTCAATATGAAAGGCGGAAACAGACATATCGAGTTTGATTCAGCAAGAATATCACTTTAAATGTCTTTTGATTGATTTGACAAAGTTTTACAGCAAGACGACACTTCGGCAGCACTTCGGCTCTGGAAACACACATACACGAATGACTCAAACGAAATTACCTAGCTCCTATTTATAGCCACACTAATTTCGCATGAAACAGGGTCAAACGAAATTACCTTTAAGCGAAATTAGGGTTTCAAGCGGAATTATAATTCCACACGAAATTACAGAGTAATTTCGTGCGAAATTACCAGAAAACCACTTCATGCGAAATTACCTAATTTGACATATTTCTTGAACTTTGAGCCCTGATTTATCTATAATCACACAAGACTCGATACAAGACGAAGTCGACAGACGTATGCACCAACAGAAACTTTTGTGTTAGTTATACAATCTTATCATATGATGTTGTTACACAATAATACGCAACGCAACGCTTAATCTAGCTCGCAAAACGAACCGAAATCAGAAATCTAGCAAACGGGTCTCGGTTGTCCGAATGGACGTCCGATCGGATGACCATCCGATCGGAAGGCCATTCGACCGAACAGCCATCTGACCCAGCATACTTGCACCGCCTTACTCATCTCTGAAACCTATAAATACCCGCTGTCACATCATTTCTCACTGATGTGACAACCTCCTCCGACCAGACGCCTCTCTCTCGTTCTAAGGCACTTTTCTTCGATTTTCAAGCGATTCTTGTAAGTTTTCTCTATGATTCTTGTACAATTTTCATCTTTACACACTTTCTCATCTTTTTCACCATCAAAACACTGATTCCACCGTGAAATCACCAAGATTTGGACACCTTGAAGATGACGTCATCATGGTTGTTGTACGAACGGCTGTGTGATGTCATTCAACCAAGGTTTAGTCCAGATATATGGGATTTCTACACGTTTTACTGCGAATCTAAACACAATCTAAGCATTTTCGGTTGAATTACATGTTTTCTTAACTAATCTACTAAAACACGATGAAAACTGGAACCAAAACAGGCCTAGGACTTGTTCCTTAGCCTGGAGTCAGCTCGATAACGAATTTCCACCGAAGAGATGACCAAGTTACGGATCAGACATGAAACTTCGCCAAGAACAGCCATCCGATCGAAAGGGGTGATTCCCATCTAATCAGACGAGCTGAACCCTAGTGGGTTTTCCATTGTCTTGATACGTTACCACGATGTCTCCGTTAAACTCAAACTTAGAAATTTTACAAAGGTTCAAAGGAACAGGATCACAACAGCCGAATGATCGTCCGATCGGACGATCCTCCGATCGAATGGTCGTCCGACCGAGCGGCCTATTCCCCGTAGCCTTCAACACTTAAACTATTTTGAAACAAAACTTCAACTATCAGCTTTTCACTCGAATAGTCGTCCGATCGAACGGCCATCCGACCGGATGACCATCTGATCGAAGGATGAACTCATACTACAACGAAAACTTCAAAAGTTGGAAACATTTTGCAAAGCACACCACTGAGCGAATGACCATTCGATCGAACGGTCATCCGTCCGGATGACCATTCGACCGGGTGGGGTCCATCTGATCATAGGGTCATCCGGTCGGACGGCCATCCGTCCGGATGGTCATCCGATCAGGAGATCTATCTGACATTTCACTCAATGTTCGTACGATTCGGCATTCTGTTCGACGCTTATCTGTTATGCTATAATCAGGCTAACTCCAGCGCTCCCTTCAATCCAATAGTCGGTGTCGATACTTAGCACCCACTGTGAGTATACTCGATCCCTTTTTAGACACTTTTAGGGTGCAACATGTATTCTATAAACTTGACACTTGACACTTGTTTGGAAACTTACTCTATCTGCGTGAAACAGGATACTTGTGAAACTTGAGACTTATATACTATGTGACGTTTAATCCTTGTAAGCGACATGTCTTAGCAATTATGGTTATATGCATATGCTATAGGTTGTAACGCCCCGCCTGCTATTCTCTTGGGTATTGCTAAGATCTAAACCTCCCGCTAGACTTTTGGGAAAGGCACTGCACGTTTTATAGCTCCCGCTAGACTCTTGGGATTGCTATGTTAATTGCGTTGGAAATGCGTGTTACATAGGGACTACGTTAGCTTAGCATGGTGAAACTTGTTATAAGTTTCATGGCAGATACGAGTTTTTGGAATGTTTTAAACTATTATGTTACTACGTACTCAAGCTTGTATACTCGCCAACATTTTTATTGATAGTATTTTATAAATGTTGCAGATTGATAGTAGCTGAGGAATCAAGAAACATGCTAGGATGCTGCCTAGAAACACATTTTAGTAAATTTAGAAACTTTTGAACAACATTTGATGATTTTTATTTGAAACTCCGTGATTATGATTTGGTGATTGAGTTTAGACAATGTTTGAAATTAATTAACTACTATTGAAACAAATAGTGTTGTGGAAATCTCTTGAGCAATCTGAACGCTTAGTGTCGCGCCCCGATGTTTCCGCCATCGGTTGGGTGTGACAGTTGGGCTTATCGGTGTAGTTTTGTTAGGCCGGTGAGTGTGGTTTAAAGACTCTAGGGGTTTTATTGTGTCACGTCAGAGCCAGTATGCACCATGTAAGCGAGGGCTTTATCGTTAACTTGCACGGTGTGGTTTAAAGTCTCTTTTAAAGACCCTTATTAAACAAAATACAAAAAAATAAAGAGCAAACAATTTGATTGGTTGAAAACAATGGGCCCCACCTGCAGATGCCATTAGCGCTTCTTACTGGGATGAAGCCCTCTCCATAGCGCCCTCCTTTTGGCGTCTAGGAAATGGAGGAGAGGCGCTATGAGGCGCCATTAGCTGATGTGGCGGGGGGCGATGTACAACACCCACCAGCCATAAAGTAGAGTTTTTAATGTGTGTAAATTCAAGATAATTTACATGCCCGGGTGTACCGATAATGGTTGTTTCATGTTTATCTTTATGATACAATGCAACAAATCATTAGTCCCATAATCATGGTTTTTATTATAATATAAAAACTTCATGTTTTCACAATTTTTCTCATCAACCTTCTCTCAAAAAGCATTTAAAGATATAATAACTATTCATCAAATACAACATATGACATCTAATACGATATCACCCTCATGTTACATGGTCACATATCGCCAAAAACTTTATGGTTCGAACAAAAACATACTCCCTGTGATAGCAACTTAAAATTGCCTATTTAGTAGTTAACATTCTTTTAGTTAGTTATAACATGTTCAACAACATTAAAAAGGGTTAAGTGAGAATATTAATCAAGTTGTCAAAGGGACAAGAAAGAAAACATTTGTACATTGCATGAGATATAACCAAAAAACTATCAATCACAAGATGTCTTCCACAGTTCTACCTCTTCAAAGAAACAGCATTCGACCAAACACCGACAGTGGAATCCCATTGTTGGGCTCCAAATATGGCACATACAGAAAACATTAAGTTGTGTCATTTAAGTTTTTGCAGAGGACAGTTAGACCCATGGATAATTTAGAAACTTGTCCTTTTAGAGACCATAATACCCCCTCTGGAAAACATGATATATGTCATCTTCTAACTCATGAAACAACTGCCCCAATTCATGAGTGGTACCATATGTCCCAATTTTTGCTAGTAATTGTGATTTGGAAGAAGCAATTGTAGGGTACCCGCCCGGCCGCCCCTTCACAGGAGACTCTAAGGTGTCTGTGTTTTAACCAACCAACAACGATGGGGACAACTCCTAGGGGTCACGCTACTAAGTAATAACCTTAACCTTATCATGAATTTCACCATCTTCAGCAGTGGCGGAGCCACATAGAGAGCATTGGTGTCACTCGACACCAATATATTCCATGTGTTATATAAAACGTGTAATAGAAAATTTTCTAAAACGACACTACCGTTTTTTACGACTTACACCATTGATTTTATTAAAATGAAATAATTGACCCATTGGCGTGTAAAAATTCTATGTATATTTGTTACTAAAGAAAAAATATATATAAATGTGTTACCTAAATTTGTTTTATAGCTTATTAGTTAAGCTTAATTACTTGAATTCCATATAGTGAATTCACTTTAAAGTTTTAACCATTAATAACTCATGTCTTATTTTTAAGCTTTTAGCCCATTAACCTTAGTGACCCAACTAATTGATTCCAATTGTTGAATTGAATAAAATAAGACCGCTAACGACAAACTTAAGAATTACGAGATAAACAAAAGCTAAGAAAAGTCACAACTGGTGTGACTCAGGGACGATTACGTTCGAACTGAAGAGATGCGGCGCGTGAGTGATTGATTCTGAATTGTTGATCAAAGATGGGAGTCAGGGACGACCCAACCTGAACTAATCCGAAAACTTTGACATCAGGGTGTTATAAATCCGAGTACCAAAAAAATTGACACCATAAGAAAACATTCCTGCATCCGTCACTGATCTTCATAGACCTGACATTGGCATCAGAAGTGGGACCCACATAAAAAAAACCGACACCAAATCGACTTTGTTAAGTATGATAAAAGTTTCGGTTTTTAAATTTATAATCAAGCTTCGAAAATGCCCCCCAAAATCGAGCTTAGATGATTATAAAGATAGAGCAATGAAAATCGCTTAAATCTTAAATGAAACTAGTAAGATGACCCATTTAACCATTTGAAAAATAAAAGTTAAAAAACGTTTTGACCTTAAATCATTGACCACGTTTTAAAATATGTATCCTTATTTAAAGTACTTGTTTCTAAAATTAGGGGTCACACTACTAAGTAATAACCTTAACCTTATCATGAATTTCACCATCTTCACTTGCAGTGGCGGAGCCATATCGAGAGCATTGGTGTCACTCGACCCCAATATATTCCATGTGTTATATAAAGCTTGTAATAAAAAAATTCTAAAACAACACCACCATTTTTTACGACTGACACCATTGATTTTATTAAAATGAAATAATTGACCGATTGACATGTAAAAAATCTATGTATATTTGTTACTAAAGAAAAAAAAATATATAAATGTGTTACCTAAATTTTTTTTATAGCTTATTAGTTAAGCTTAATTACCTGAATTCCATATAGTGAATTCACTTTAAAGTATTAACCATTAATAACTCATGTCTTATTTTTAAGCTTTTAACCCTTTAACCTTAGTGACCCAATTGATCGATTCCAATTGTTTAATTAAATAAAATAAGACCGCTAACGACAAACTTAAGAGTCACGAGACAAACATAAGCTAAGAAGAGTCACAACTGGTGTGACTCATGAACGATTTCGTTCGAACTGAAAAGATGCGGCAGTCGGCACGTTAGTGATTGATTCTGAATTCCTGATCAAAGATGGGAGTCAGGGATGACTCAACCTGAACTGATCCGAAAATTTTGACACCAAGATGTTATAAATCAAAGTACCAAAAACATTGACACCATAAGAAAACATTCCTGCCTCCGTCACTGATCTTCAGAGACCTGGCGCTGGCATTGGCATCAGAAGTGGGACCCACATAAAAAAACCGACACCAAATCGACTTTGTTAAGTATGATAAAAGTTTCGGTTTTTAAATTTGTAATCAAGCTTCGAAAATGCCCCCAAAATCGAGCTTAGATGAATGTAAAGATAGAGGAATGAAAAACTAGTAAGATGACCCATTTAACCATTTGGAAAATAAAAGTTAAAAAGCGTTTTGAGCTAAAATCATTGATCACGTTTTAAAATATGTTTTTTTTTTAACGGCCAACATAATCAATCCCAAGCACTTTCGGGGCACCCACTGGACCAAACGGAGTACTCCGAGAGTAACCCGAGTCCACCACCAATTCCGGGGAAAACCCGATAACCCACCCGCCCGTAGGCACGACAGTGAAATTACCGGTAAAACCCGTTTGGCTCAAGGATCGAACCCAGGTTTCCCTGGGTCTCCTATCATTGCCCACCAATGCCTCACTCTGCACCAAGTGAGAGTTGAACTTGCATCTCTCAAGAGAAATGCAAGTCTTCCACCACTTGATCTAGAGATCATTGGCTTTTTTAAAATATGTATCCTTATTTAAAGTACTTGTTTCTAAAATTAGATGTCAAATCAATGATTATACTTAAAAGTTTAATATCATATAAACTTTTGAGTAAAATCTTCGGTTACTCCCTGTGCTTTGCTAAAATTTCACTCTTAGTACTCAATTTTCTAAAGTTACATTCGTGTTTCTTGTAGTTTAATCGTTTGTTATTTGGATAGTCCTTTGACTGGATGAATGTTAGTTTCTATAGTTAAGTACATGTAAAGTGATTATATTACCCTTAATAATAAAACAAAATAAATTAATTAGGTAGGACCTACTTAACAAACCACTCACTCATTTCATCTTCCCCGTCTCATTTTTCTTCAGCAAATCTCTCAGGCGGGTCTAAAAATTCCAGCCATCCTTTTCCACATTAAACATAACACAAACCGACTCTATAGATGCAACTCATGCAAGTGTTTAACTTATCACTTATGCCACTTTCATACTTTATTAATCAAATGCCACTTTCATACTTTATTAATCAAACTAGTAGTAAAACACTAGAAGCCCTTAAAAAGTTTCCAATGTCAGATAAAATTAAAACACTAAATTTGTAATATATATTCAAAGTCAATGGTACAAAACTGTAGCATTTGGAAAATGAATAATTGACAAATATATCTAGCATTTCAACAAACAATTGATAAAGGTAAATCGAACCAGAAAATCGAATCTGACTTCACCAGTGCAGACCTGTTTTAGATCCAAATAGAAAATCGAACCTGATAGGAATGGCGTTGGTGGCTGGTTTCTAGCTAACCCAAATAAACGAAATTTCAGTTTTCATTCTTCAATTTGTGAACCAGATCGAAGCTACCGAAGAGATACTCCGTGAAATCGACCTCGGGTTGGTGGTTGTTCGAGTATGTGAAATCAGAAGCTGGTGGTAGTTGCTCGTAGGTATGTGAAATCGGACTTCATTTTCAATTCCATGATCTTGAAATGGTAAGATATTAGAACCCAAAGCAAGCGTTTGTTGTGTTTGTGCATATCGGCTGGCAACTGTGGGTGGTGTTTTTCGCCTGAGAAGAAGAGGGGACAAGGTGGCTGAGGTTAGGAAAGAAGAAGAAGAAGAAGAAGAAAGGGGTATGGGGTGGGGCAGGTTTTAATAATGGTGGGACCCACTTAGCTTCATAAATATCAATTATTCATTTTTAATGTTTTTAATTATTATATCTTAATAGTAAGGGTGTTTTAGTAATTTTGCATAGTCTTAACTGAGAAAACTAACGATCATCCATTTAGAGGACTATCCAAGTAACAAATGAATAAACCACAGGGAGTACAAATGTAATTTTAAAAAGTTGAGGACTAAAAGTGAAACTTTGAGAAACCACAGGGACTGTTCGGGCATTTTACTCTAAATTTTGTAAAAGATGTTCTGATAATATTTTTTGTGCAATAATATTAATCACTTGATTAATCTTATGACAAAACAATTGTTATGGAAAATACCAGCTGTGGTTTAAGCATTATAAATATATTTTAATTTATATGTTAAATATTTTTTGAAGTGTAACTAAACTCTACGATACCAAAGATGAAAAATTCTTTTTACTTATTTTCAGAAAACCAGAATAAAAGTTCATATGTTATTTGTTTTCGTTGTTATGGCATACAGATATACTCAACTATGCATAGTTTTAATATTATAATAGCAAAGGATGTACTCAAAAAGCACATATGTTGATTACCAGATTTGGTGGTTCTAAGTCGAACCTCAGCCGTACAAATATTTGTTCTAGGAATATAAGCCTTAACAATGTTAATTTTACTTTCAGGTTATGCTTAAAGGGTGGTGATATAATAGAAAGTTTATTTGGCTAGAAAGGATAGGAAGTGATCTTGACCATCCATTAAGTTAATCAGGAGCTAAGATTAAATCAGGGAAATTGAAAGGAAGAAAAGAGGCGCGTGAGTTTGTTCAAGGACATTCTAGTCAATTCAAGCCAATAGTTTGTCTCTCCTCCCATTCCCCCCCATTTTTTAAACGTTAATAACTCTTTCATACGACATTATTTTTTTATAAAAATTGCACCAAAAAAACGAGCGTTTTTTATCTTTAAAACGAGTATACTATTGCTATATTTAAAAAAAAAAATTAAACCCAATTGCGTAAAACGCAATAGAAAAACAACGTAAAACGCAATGAAAAAAAACCTAAAAAATGACGTTTTTCTAAAACGCAATGCACCAAAAACACAAAGAAATGACTTATTTGTAAAACGCAATGGCCAGAAAACACATAGAAATGTCTTATTTGTAAAACGCAATGGCCAGAAAACACATAAAAAGTGTTTTACCTAAAACGCAATGCACCAAAAACACAAAGAAATGACTTATTTGTAAAACGCAATGGCCAGAATACACTTAAAATGTCTGTTTTCTAAAACGCAATGGACTGAAAACACATAAAAAAGTGTTTTACCTAAAACGCAATGCACCAAAATCACAAAGAAATGTCTTATATGTAAAACGCAATGGCCAGAAAACACTTAAAAATGACTCATTCTAAAACGCAATGGACTGAAAACACCTAAAAAATGTGTTTTACCTAAAACGCAATGACTAAAAACACTTAAAAATGTGTTTTTTGCTAAAACGCAATAGCCAGAAACCACATAAAACTCTCTTATTTCTAAAACGCAATGGACACATAAAACTGTCTGTCACTGTGAACTGTCTGAATTGTCTACGAATTACTGTCTTCGAAATGAGCCAATTTCTAAAACGCAATAGCTCAACCCCAGCCAGGGGCTCTGCCCCTTGGACCCCGCCAGGGGCTGCCGCCCCTGGGACCCCGCTACCGGGGGCTGCCGCCCCCGGACTCCCGCAAAGATCGTAAAACGCAATGACTAAATCATAAACCCAGATCATGAAAATGAAATTAAAGAATTTCTTACATGGATTGAAGCCGATTTCTTCATCAATTGACGAAAATTGAATGATAGAAACACTTATCAACGCTCGAATCGAACGAATCGAGTGATTATCTCCAAAATCACCAGAAAAACGAGATTTTTTTTTTATGAAATTAAACTGGGTTTTCTTCAAAAAAAAACTGAAGAACACGTTGATCGGGTTCTGAATCATTGATTGGTGATGAAAATCGCACTATAATCTAGTGATTATTGAGATAGAAAGTGAAGAAATAGTTGAAGATGGTGGGTTTTGAAAATGGTGGGTTTTTGAATTTACTGGGTTTTGAAAAAGGAAGAAGAAGGAGTTGGATTGACTAAAATACCCTTTCTCTTTATTTTAAAATTTGCCACATGTCATAATCCTATGGCTTCCTATCCTTCCTAACGAAAATTAACTTCCTATTTGATCTTTTCCCTATGCTTAAAAACTAAAGTTTATATAAGGTAGAGTTTCATATGTTCTTTTTTTCATATAATATTTTAGTACCCTTGAAGAATAAGTTTTAGTACATAATACATAAATCAGGATTTAAGAAAAATCATGATTTAAATTATAATATCTAAATATAATAAATCAATTTTAGAAAAATCATGATTTAAATCATAATATATAAATATAATAAGAGTAAAGTGCCAATTTGGTCCCTGAGATTTGGTCACCTTTGCCACTTTAGTCCAAATTTGAAACCTTTTGTATTTGGGTCTCTGTGGTTTCACTTTTATTGCCATTTTTATCTAAAAATGAAATTTGGTCTTATTTCTCAAATTAAATCCTGGTATTTTGTCTTTTTCCTCAAGGGAAAATGGTCATTTCATTTTTTTATTTAAAGCTTTTATTAAAACGATAATCTTATGTGGGTCCCATCACACCCCCACTTCTTCTTCTACCTCATTTCTCTCTGTCTCTCTCCTGCCATAACAACCACCATCCATCACCACCTCCACCACCATCAATCTCCACCATCACCACCATCTATCTCCACCTCCACCATATATCTCCACCCACGAAACTCCCCTACCCTTATTTCAGAACTGAACCATACTCCCCTTCACCCTGATTTCAGAGCTGTGCGGTAGTAACCATTAATGGGAGCCTGTAGATTCGGTTTTCCGGCGTCCTCCAGTGGCACAACGCAAGGGCGGTGGGTCAAATTCTTCTTTTTTTCTTTTGCAATTCTCGATCCGCTCAACCCTTCATCTGATCTCTGTCATCAACTGTACAAAAGGGTTTTGATCGTTGAGCCACATTCATCTCAAAAGTGAACAACAATCGAAACAATCAAAAGAAAGTTGATTGAATCTTGGAACCCATGGGTCAAGTGTTTCGCAAGCTATTCAATGTATTCTTAGGCAACAGTGAGATGCGGGTATTTATAATTCTTGATAAAATTTGGTCTTTTTCATGTTTAGATATATTGTGTTTGAATCGTGGGTAATTTATTGAACTAGGTTAGCTTAATTTAGTCAATTATGAAGATTTTTGTTGTTGATTTAGTGGTTCAGTTCTGAAATCAGGGTGAGGGGGAGTATGATGACTATTACAAAAGGGCAATTTATCATAAAACTGGTGAGCATACGTCCGGAGAAAGTCTAAAGAAAATTGTTGGAGGTTCATCAAAAGAGAAATCACAGGCTTTAGTGTCGGTGAATGATCATGCCAAACACAGGATAATTCAGGACGACGAAGGGTTCAACTAGGGTGATTAAATAAACGATGATGGAAGTGCATTGATTGCTGAGGTGAAAGATAGTGCATTGGTTGCTGAGGTGAAAGAGAGAACAAAAGAAGAAATTCTGCAAGAGAAAACGCCAAGAGAAAGATTTTTTGCAGATTGCGGAATAGAAGAAATGCAAAAAGAGTACGA
This sequence comes from Helianthus annuus, assembly GCF_002127325.2. Taxonomy (NCBI): domain Eukaryota; kingdom Viridiplantae; phylum Streptophyta; class Magnoliopsida; order Asterales; family Asteraceae; genus Helianthus; species Helianthus annuus. The sequence goes on from NC_035437.2 coordinate 63,105,346, forward strand.
AGAAGCTCGAAGTTATTGATCGGAGTGTCGCGCTCCGGTCAAAGATAATATTTATAAGCCCAAATTACCCTTAACAATGTGTTAGTGGTAGTAAGGGGTCGATCCACGAAGAGTATGTGGTTTGTGTATGGATTTGACTGAATTATAAAGAATTGTCACAATTATGAAGCTTGCTAAAGTGTTTTTGTATTTTTGTTTAATAAAAAGATGTGAATTTGAACTACTGGAATTGGATTAATTAATTAACAACTACTAATTAACGATTGCAAGAAAATTGGATACTAGAACAATAATGATAAAAAGGAATCACACCCGGTTTCGGTAATTGCTAACCTAGGATTTCTACAAGTTTTAGTTTCAACTCAAATGCATTTAATTAACGGATTTAGTGTACTGTGACTTAGGTGCTACTAACTATCAACGCCCCGAAGAACGGACAAAAAGACACTTTGTAATCAACACAAGTAAATCCTAACAATGACAATGTACAATTACATATCACCGTTTCGCAAAGTCATAACTTTTAACATCGCTCGACAATTCACGAATTCGTAACAAATGTAATACTATTGTCAAGAGTTTCAAAAACCAAATACAAATTGTCACAAAGATGAAACAAGAACAAATTGAAACCCTAAAATTAACAACTACCTACACCGGGGTGAAACCGAGATGATTAGCCGCTCATGGTTGAAAAAGCTTGATCACCGGATGATTGGAATGCGGATGAAGTCATCTTGAATCTTGAAAGATGAAGGAATGATGGAGGATGAAATGGAGAATTAGGGTTTTTGGATGGTGAGTGAATGATTGATGGTGATGATCTTGATTCGGATGATTGATGTGGTTGGAGATTGAATTGAGATGGCTTGGTAGGTGAATTAGGCTCCAAGATCAAGTTCAAAACTCAAAAGTGAGTGTAACCCCCGTATTGATTGGTGAAAGCTTCCTTAAACTCGTTCCTAGACCAAAGGAAACAAAAATTCACGTTTTCAACATCCGAGAGCCGTCGGCGACGACCCTTTGGTCCGTCGGCGACGGTGTGTCCACTATCAGAAATGGCCGACGGCCAAACACGCTATCTACGGGCAAATGTGGCTACGGATAATTGCACCAACCGTCGGCGACGGCCCTTCTGGGCGTCGGCGACGGTGCCCAGAAACTGCACTTCTATTTTTTCGCTTCCCTTACTCCCGGTTGACCCGTTTCGCGTTCCGGTGGTCCAGTTTTCACTCCGGTGACCCGTAAAGCTCCCGAAAAGCTCCTTAAACTCTGCTAGACCTGCAAAACAAATGTCTAATCAAAAGTGGGCTATTCGAGATTAAAACATGTGTAAAAACATCGAGTTAAACGATTACGAGCACTAGTTTTCAACCACGTATCACATCCCCACACTTGTCTTTTGCTTGCCCTCAAGCAAATCTGTTTTTCACTTTCACGTGGGTCGAACAACGAATACACATCCCATTCCCGAGACAGAGGTTAAGGTCTATTGTCATTCAAAAGTTCAAACTCTTTACAAATTTCACATATTTACCGGTTAAGTGAATAATCACATATACTAATGGTTATCCAAGATTAACCCGCCCGTAAAGCTAACAACTCATGCATATCCCTCACAATGTGCTCTCCACTCGGCTTAAAATTGGCTAACGTGTATAATGTATTAGCACTTCAACAATTAATCGCTCAAAACCGATTAGAACACGTACCCGCATAGGCTTGCAACTCAATCATTCTCCACCACCGAACATAAATACCAAGCACAAGTCAAAAGGTCTTTGAAGGGTTGTAACGGGGCTAGGCTAAGGGTAGGAAATAGGATATTTTTAAAGTGGCTAAAGTGATGAAAATTTGATTTTTATTACAAAAGACTATTCTAAACAAAAGTAAACTATAAACATCACTACAAGGCAACAACTTAAGCCTTTTATTCAACAATTACTAACACTTCTTTTTGTGTTTTTCTCAAAGCTTTTTTTTTTTAACATAACAGCTCTACAACTTAAGCTCCTATAATCGAATTTTCATCACACGGGTTTAAGAAGAAAAGGTTCAAGGGTTATGGCTATAGGGTGGTCAAACGAAAGGTTTAGGCTCAAAGTTGGCTACTAGGGTATAATTTTTGGGTAAGGATATAAAAATGGTGTAAAAGGAAAAGGTTTACCTAATGCCTTAATCATTCTCGTGCTTGTATTCGGTCTATGGTCTCGAATGTATCAAAAGTTGCAAGTTCTACAATACGCGACTAATGGTCCACTCAACAAAGAAACATGTAAATGTAACTCTATGATGTAAAAATGGCTCAAACCTCACGTATAAGGGTATGATATGTAATATGCATGATATACTAGTTTCTTAAGCGGATTATTCCCAAATAACCACCCGGTAAATATCCGTCATGCTATTAATTTGAACTTGACTATGACAAAAGACCAAATGGGTTGTGACATCCCTCGTTGACTTGGTTACTTGTGCTTTTAAGACAAGAAATTTTGAAAAATTTTTGAAATTTTCCCCCCATCCCCACACTTTAGGCAAACATTGTCCTCAATGTGTAGTGTTTAAATATATGGGTCAAAATCGAAAATTTTTACTACTCCCTCATCCCCACACTTGAAGTACATATTGTCCTCAATGTGTAAGAACTAGAGTTTTAAAAATGCACAAGGGATGTGACACGACTAACCTTCCCAACTTTTCACCATGGAAATTAAAATACAGCTTACAATCCACTTATTCCTAACTAACAATCAAAGTAAAAAGAAACACATGCACCTGATCTTTATCGCTTGATGCTCATATCCTTTGTCTCTTCATAAAAATGGTTGTCCCGCGAACATGTTGTACCTACAAATTCTAATCCTTGTGTAGAAGCGTGCTTCTCACAACCATCAAAATTTGTTAGTTACGTAGTTCTACCCTTTTTATGAACACATTACCAAGCCATGCATTATTTTACTTCGATTTTTGTGGAAAAATTTTTACAACAACAACAAGCCTAACTCACTTTCATAGGAATCACGGTTGCATTTAGCTTATGCAACAAGCCCTTTTAAACCCCCTAATAGCTTGGGAGGACGAGAGGTCTCGTGAGGGTTATATAGGGAACACACCCACAAAGTTCATTTAACTAGACATAAATTAAATAAAACGATAAGAAATAAAGGAACAAAATATACAACAACAACAACATAAAACGTACCTCGCCTCTACCGCTGATATCTCTCATTAGGGTTCACTGGCGGGTTCGGCTGGTGCGGATAACTAGTAAGGGCCTCAAACATATCCCTATAGTTATCCAGCGGGCTTGACTCTTGTTGAGGTGGCGGTTGGTACGGCATCGGAACGAAACTCGAACCGACTGCTTCGGGCCAATGAGGGGCTGGATCGGACGGCCCTTGCGGGTGAGGAAGGTTGGGGTAATCGGTCCACCCCGAGTGTTCAGCATATGGGGGACCGGCTTGATAATCTCGTTGATGGCGTTCTTGGTCATGGAGCACCTTGAAATTATTAAGCGCCATCTGGTTGGAGAAAGCCATCGCCCCCTATCGGCATTGGTCCAACTCTGCTTGTGCATTTCGGCGCCTAGCATCCTCTTCCTCCCATGCTTGTCTGCTGGCCCTTTCCTCTTCTTGCAGCTGTATTATGCGTTCCATTTGTGATTGTTGCAACGCATATTGCAGCTGCTGTTCCTCTAACTGCTTTTCCACCCTCTCGCGGAAAGATGATTGAAAACCCCATTGTTGTTGCGAGTACGCCCCTTGCGCCTCTTCCCATTCCTTTCTACTAGCATGGTACTCTCTTGCTTCACCAATACCCGCCGACACATTGTCGTAGATTGCTTGATCCCCACGGTTCCACAACCGATACGACGGTATTTGCCTTTGATTCACAAAATCTGCCACATTGGCAGAGATTTCCCTATGCTTCTTCCTGTACCTACGCCTCGGTCCCCATGGACCGGAAGGATCAATGTCCTCCTCAACATCGGGCATCTCCTCATCGCCCCCTTCTTCATCACCTTCTTCATCACCCTCTTTGTCGTTGAACCGATAACTATCCCCTTGCTCATCTTCAACCGTGTGCAAATGCCCAAAAGCTTTCACGGTTATTTTCCAATGTCGCCTCATAGAAGCGAAGTTGAATTGATCAATGGGCTTGGACACCCACAGTGAGTCTTGAGGTAATGCATTTTGTTGGAGAATCATGGCGCTAATCAACCTTGGATAAGGAATCATTTTGCGTTTAAACGATTCCCGTGTATCCCATGTGTTAATCATAACAATTTGGCGCCACGAGAGCTTGGGCGTCCCATATAACAATGCATGCACAACCCGACAGTCGGGTGCCTTCACCGTTCCACGGTCTCCGAACCGTACCATAATGTTCTCCAATGAGATACCTTGAAGTATCTTTCCCATCAGAGACAAATCGGCCCTTGCATCACCTGCACCCCCAGAACCCGGTAGGGTGTCCTCTAAAAGCCTTGCTGGGTCAGCATCGTTCTTCTTGTTGTCCAAAAACTGATCATACCCATAATAGTCATACGCATCGACCCCAAGCGAGTCAAACCTCGCTATAGCATTCATATGTTCGAAAGACATGACCATTTGACTTTTTTCCAATGTTACCAATCAACTTCCACCTATGAGCCGGCTTACCAGAGTGTTCAAAACGAAGGGTGGATAGCCACTCAGAAACTGCCCCCAAGTATACCCGAGTGGTGATGTCATCACACATGTCAATCACCCATTCCCAACCAAGTTTCTCAAACCTTTGCACTATACCAATCTTCCTAAACTCTTCAACATCTACCGTACGTTCACAAACCGCCCTGTCGGGTACGGGTTTTGAAATGCCCGTAACCATTTTCATCTTCCACATCTTGGCTTCCAACCTCTTATTCTTGTATCGAGAAAGGGCCTTTGTTTTCTCTTCCTTCCATGCCGACGCCGACCCACTGTTCTTAGCCTCTTCCCAATCCCAATTTTGTCTTTCAAGTTGCCCATCGCCTTCTTCTACATTACTAAGTTGTTCCCAACGTCTTCGATATACCCCGGAGCCCGAGCCGGCTCCCGAAGATGAACCTTGACCGGAAGTCTTTGCTTTCTTGCTTCCTCGAAACATGACTACAATCACAAGACAAAAACAACAATTAGTACATTCCAAACCTTCAACAATCTCAAACTTTGAACATGGTATGCAATGTTGAACTTTAATCAAATTTTAGATGAAAAACCGCCATTTTAAACTTCCAAAGTCGCTCATTTTATCATCTATATTGACTAACATGTTTAATCCTAAGATTTTTCAACAGAAAATCATGGTTCAACAATGTTCAACATCACTACTATGTTCAATCATGCCAAAATTTTAGTGTAATCACATCACTAAAACTAAGCATGCTCAAATCCCATCCAAATCAAGCAAACACCCTGAAATTCATACTAACACATACTACATTGTGATAAAAAACCTACTCTTAAACAATAAGTTTAAAATTTCGGAAGAAATCAATAATACATATGGAAATCATGCATAAATTAGGTGAAAGTTCATACCTTTGGTGAAGATTGACAAGAAGAACTAAAGAAAAGTGTAAAACAAGAAACTTGGATGAACACTCTTCAAAACCCTAAAACACACGTCCAGAAATCTTGCAAACGAGCAAGAATTGATGAAATTGGTTATGGGGATTTTGTTCCTCTCTGAAAATCACTCAGGATAGGCTCAAGAAGCAAGTGATTTGGTTAAGGATTGAGAAAATTATGGAGAAGAGAAGAATTAGGGTTCTAGAGAGAAGTTGAGGAAGAAGGTGAAGATGAAGGAGAGAGAACACGTATGGATCTGCTAAATGAAGTTAGGTGTGAATGTGATAAGGTTTCTAAGACTTTTGTATGGTAAAATTCGTGTTTGGGACGATTTTTAAGAGTGTTACAAGAGTCTGGGTTCGAATCTCGGGCTAAATGAAAATCAGCGTCGGTTGATGATAGGGGCACCGTCGGCGACGGACACCCCTACCGTCGGCGACGGTTGCTGGTTTTCAAAACAGATGCGACGGCCTATGTTGCTGCCTACAGTGAAATGTGGGCGACGGACGATTTGAAGGGCTGTGGGCGACGCCAGGGTGTACCGTCGGCGACGGTTCCCCTAAATGCTTTTTTTTTATGAAAAATGGAAGAATTTTTATTAACTTTTAATAAGGGCTATGTACATATAAAAATCCTGAAAATTATTAAAAATGTTTTTGAGAATTTTTTTTTATAAGCTTTATAAGTTAAAATTTTTAAACGCAACAACCGTCAACGGCCCTACCACCCCCCAAAAATTCGTGTATTGTCCTCAATGCACATAACCAAGTCTAAAACATACCTTATGTCTTCATGACCCATTTGGAGTGCCCGAACTTTACACAATCAAGAAAGGTTAGTATGAAACGGAAACGATTAACATCCAAATACGCAAACAATTAAATAATTATACATAACTTTACACAAATTGTTACCGGTCCTTTTCATTCGACGTCATAAATCGGAAAGCTTACCACGAAGCTCACCAATTCTTTGCTTTCATCCACTTTCTCGTTACCATCGAGAAACGGTTTTAGCCGATGGCCATTTACCGTTTGCCGTACCCCGTCCTTCGGGTCCTCAATAGTAACATCACCCAATTGTCCGACCCGGGTGACAACATAGGGTCCCATCCACTTGCTCCGGAGCTTCCCGGGAAAGAACTTGAGCTTCGAATTGTAGAGCCACACCTTTTGACCCACTTCAAACTCTTTCTTCCTCAACTTAGCATCATGCGCTCTTTTCATCCCATCCTTATACTTGGACGCGCATTCATATGCCATCTCCCGTAGCTCCTCCAACTCACATAACTTGAGCTTCCGTTCCTTACCTGCATCATCATATTGCACATTAACCTCTTTAATAGCCCATAATGATTTGTGCACAAGTTCAACCGGTAAATGACAGTTTTTACCATAAACCAACCGGTAAGGTGTAGTGCCTATGGGTGTCTTATGTGCCGTCCGGTAGGCCCATAAAGCATCGTTCAACTTAATTGACCAATCCTTACGGTCTGCCCGCACGGTCTTTTGCAAAATCTCTTTGATTTGCCTATTTAACACCTCAACTTGCCCGCTTGTTTGCGGGTGATAGGGGGTAGCAATCCTATGGTCAACACCAAACCGCTTTAGAAGTTTCCCAAACCGAAAATTTTTAAAATGGGATCCCCCATCACTTATGATGACACGAGGAATCCCAAACCTTGAGAAAATATTGGTTTGGACAAAATTACACACTACGGAATGGTCGTTTGTCTTGGTGGCTATTGCTTCGACCCATTTTGACACATAGTCAACGGCCACCAAGATATACAAATTGCCATAGGAATTGGGGCATGGGCCCATGAAATCAATACCCCATACATCGAAAACATCGACTACAAGGATTGGTTGCATGGGCATCTCGTCCCTTTTTGAGATACCCCCTAATTTTTGACACTCTATGCAATTTTTGGCAAACTCATTTGCATCTTTGAAAATAGTAGGCCAATAAAGGCCACTATTCAACACTTTGTGACCCGTTTTGTGACCACTAAAGTGACCGCCACATGCAAACGAGTGTAGATGTTGCAACACGCTCGGAATCTCTTCGTCATCAATGCATCTTCTTATAACTTGATCCGCACACTCCTTCCACAAATGCGGTTCTTCCAACCAATAGTATTTGATTTGGGACATAAAGTGTTGCCTTTTCCGTCTATCCCAATGTGCCGGCATATCACCTGTAACAAGATAATTGACAATGTTAGCATACCATGGCAATTTATCCAATTTCATTATATGCTCATCTAGGAAGGACTCATTGATTTCTAAGGCCTTCGGATCCTCTTCAACCATCAGTCGGGACAAGTGGTCCGCTACCACATTCTCAATACCCTTCTTGTCCCGTATCTCCAAATCAAACTCTTGGAGCAACAACACCCATCGGATTAACCTCGGCTTCGCATCTTTTTTCTCCATGAGGTACCTAACTGCAGTGTGATCCGAGTAAATAATCACTTTACTACCCCATATATAAGACCGAAATTTATCCAATGCATATACCACCGCAAGTAGCTCTTTTTCGGTGGTTGTGTAATTCAATTGCGCATCCGAAAGAGTCTTACTTGCGTAGTATATGGCAACGGGTTTCTTGTCAACCCGTTGTCCCAACACGGCCCCCACCGCATAATCACTTGCATCACACATGATTTCAAAAGGTAAAGACCAATTTGGCGATTGCAAGATTGGGGCCTCCACTAATTTCTCTTTCAAGTTGTTAAAAGCATTTTGGCAATTTTCATTGAAATCAAACGGGTGGTCTTTTAACAACAAATTACATAAAGGCTTTGTTATATCACTAAAACCCTTAATAAACCGCCTATAAAACCCCGCATGACCTAAAAACGACCTAACACCTTTAACAGTCGTGGGATATGGTAAAGTAGATATAACTTGTACCTTAGCACGATCAACCTCTATCCCACGACTTGACACCACGTGTCCCAACACAATTCCCTCTTGAACCATAAAATGGCTCTTTTCCCAACTTAGGACCAAACTAGTCTCAACACATCGTTTTAACACTTTATCTAGTTGGTCCAAACAAGTCTCAAAAGATGATCCAAAAATTGAGAAATCATCCATGAAGATTTCCAAAGACTTTCCCACCATATCGGAGAAGATACTCATCATGCACCTTTGGAAGGTGGCGGGAGCGTTACATAATCCAAACGGCATTCGCCTAAATGCGAAAGTACCATAAGGACATTTAAACGTAGTCTTTGATTGATCTTCCGGATGGATAGCAATTTGGTTATAACCGGAATAACCATCTAAGAAGCAATAAAATTTTTGCCCCGACAATTTCTCAACTATTTGATCTATGAAAGGTAAAGGAAAATGATCTTTGGAAGTTGCGGTATTCAACTTCCTATAATCAATACAAATTCGCCACCCGGTTACCGGCCGAGTGGCTACCTCTTCACCTGCGTCATTTTTGACGACTTGTATACCCGCTTTCTTGGGAACCGTCTGTGTTGGGCTCACCCATTGGCTATCCGAGATCGGGTAAATGATACCCGCATCCAGCCACTTCAACACTTCTTTCTTCACGACCTCCCGCATGTTCGGATTTAATCGCCTTTGTGCATCTCGAACGGGAGTCACATTCTCTTCCGTGATGATTTTGTGCATCACCACCGAGGGACTAATACCCTTCAAATCCGCAATGGTCCATCCAATCGCCGCCCGATTGGTGACCAACACCTCCATCAACTTTTTCTCTTGCTCCACGGTTAAATTCGATGCAATAATAACCGGGAGGGTATTGCCTTCTCCAACATAAGCATACTTGAGATGCTTTGGCAATGCCTTCAACTCAACTTCCGGAGGCTCTACTAATGACGGCTTCAGTTTAGTGTCAATGCTCTCCGGTAAGCTTTCAACTTGGTGCGTCCTTGTCGGTTTTCCTTCTCTAACCGCAAGCACCTCCAAACTCCTTACTTCCTCGTCTATGCTTTGCTCCACCTCCACCTGTGACCTGTCAAACATATAACAATCCTCCATTGTGTTTTCCCCATAAACGACTGTGTCGCAAAGAGGTATACACGTGTCAACAATGTCTGCCATATAGCACTCATCATCAACTGGAGGGCTCATAATTCCGGAAAAAACATGCAACCTCAACCTTCGGTTTCCAAATGTCATGTCAACCGTTCCTGTTCTGCAGTCAATTTGAGCATTTGCAGTTGCTAAGAACGGTCGACCCAAAATCACCGTAGGTTGTTTGGTTGGGTCCTTGGCCACATAATCAAGCACAATAAAGTCCACCGGGTAGTAAAAATCCTCGATTTTCACTATCACATCCGAAACAATTCCACGGGGTAGTTTGGGTGTCAAATCGGCTAGCACCACGGTGGTGTTTGATGATTGAAGTGGACCAAACTCATATTCGTCATACAAACTACCCGGTAGAATGCTTACGCTAGCACCAAGATCTAGAAGTGCCCGGTTGATTTTAAAATCGCCTACTTGAATTGAAATGATAGGCGCACCCAGATCTTGGAGCTTAGGTGGAAGTGCACCCGAAAGAATCGAACTCACGTTTTCGGTTAAATCTATTTTTTTTGGAAATTTGTGAGTGCGTTTTTGGGTACACAAATCTTTCAAGTACTTAGCATACGACGGTACTTGTTTAATTGCATCCAAAAGAGGTAAGTTAATTTTGACTTGTTTGAAAATTTCCAACAACTCTTCTTGTTGTGGACCTCTTTTGTTTACAACTTTTTTCATGGGTCCCTTCAATGCTTCGGGATAAGGGGTGGTATTAGCCTCCACACCCTTTTCCTTAGCCTTGGGGACGGGAATGGTCCCAACGGGTGGGTTGTTTTTCTTTTTCAACTCATTTTTATTTTGACCCGTTTGACCATCCACATGCTCATCTTCACTCGCATCTTCCACCACCCCTTCAACAAATTGGGGTGATGGTGGTTTAACACCATTATCTATGACTCGACCACTACGTAAAGAAATTTCATTTAAATGTACCTCACGTGTGTTTCTCGAGCTCGACCCTTGATGCTTAGGGTTTACCGTGGTGTCACTTGGAAGCTTCCCCATGCTTCCTTTTATTTGGGCCACTTCTTCCGCTAGTTGACCCACTTGCTTCGCCAATGCCTCATGTGCTTTGTCTCGAATCTCGTTTGTCTTCTTTATCTCTTTGACATCATTGTGAGTCTCTTTTATGTTGTTTTGAGATTCTTTTTGCATGTTTAACAAAGCATCCATCTTGGCACTCAAGTCATCGCCACCGGTTTGATTGTTCGACCCATTCACGTTACCGCCTTGATTATTATAATTCTTTTGGTACCCACCTTGGTACCCTTGGTTGTAATTTCTTTGGTAACCTCCTTGGTTACCACCTTGACGGTTTTGATATGATGACCCACTTCCTCCTTGATTACCCGATTGGAAATTCGGGTTCATTTGATTTGAAGCGTTGCCATACCGAAAATTGGGGTGATTTCTCAAACCCGGATGGTAAGTATTGGAGTTCATGTCATACTGTTTTTTATCTCCATACACTTGATTGACTTCTTCAGTGTAACCACTCGACCCCGTTGGGCATTGCTCGATTGTATGCCCAATATCTCCACATTCTTCACAAACCGCAAACTGAACCGCATTTACCTCTTTCTTCTTTAGACGAGCCATTTCTCGCTCTAAGGAAGAGATTCGATCCTTGGAATCAAGATCGGGAAGTGACCGGGAAACTGGATGTCTCTTTGCTCTATCGGCTGATTCTTTTTCTTTAGACCGCTTGCTCATCCTTTCTAAGAATTCCCAATCATCGTCTTCATGATTGCTCAAGAGTGTTCCATTGCTTGTTGACTCGAGACGATTCCAAGTGGTGTCATCTAATCCCCGTACAAAACACTTCACTAACTCCCACTTTTCTATTTGATGATGTGGGCATCTCCTCATCAACTCCTTGAATCGGGTAAATGCTTCATGTAAAGGCTCACTCGAAAGTTGACGAAACGACCGAATTTCATCTCTAGCATCATCGGTCTTTGCCATAGAATAGTATTCATCCAAAAATGCTTGTTGCATTTGTTCCCAAGTTCGAATACTGTTGGCCAGAAATGTGAGGAACCACTGTTTTGCCTTGTCTTTCAACGAAAATTGAAATAACCGAAGCTTGACTTCCTCTAGTGCGAAATTGTGCCCCCAATAGTATCACAAATGGAAGAGAACTCCGTTAAATGTGTGTATGGTTCATCATTGGACCTCCCATTGAAGTGAGGAAGTATGTTGATGTAATGCGGTTTACAATCAAACATCCTCCTTTCACACACTATCGGAGAATTATTCTCGGTCACTATCGGTCGGAAACGGTCATTTACTCCCCGTGGAGGTTGTTGACGACGTTGTGGACCGTTAACTTCTTGATCGACCGGTCTTCTATTATCCGGTCTTTCACCTCTTCGATCATCTCTTCGATCCTCCCTTCGGTTATCCCTTGGGTTACCACCTCCCACGAAACGAGGAATCCGGTTAGGGTTTGCGTTGTGGTTATTATAAAACCCGTCATTCCGGTTCCGTTGGTTATTGTTTCGTGGTTGATGGTTGTTCCCATAACCATCATTTCTTCCACCTCCGTAACCGTATTCATCGTCCCCAACGTAATTGGCATTTTGGTAGCCAAATTCCTCATCATCATACCTTCTAGCGTTGTAGATGTTTCCCCTATTCACGTAGCCCCAATCTTCATCATCGTTAACCCGATCATCGTAGTACCCCCCATCGTCCGAATTTTCCGTATGAATGCTTACATGTTCCGGCGATTGATAACCGGGAACACTATACGGTTCATCACCGGGAATTGCATTCCTTAAATCGTCGATGTTGAAAAATGGGTCCTCATTTGCGGGATTGCCGCGATCACGGTTACCTCTACGATCGGAATTGACATTCCGATCATCAAGGTTGATAGGTAACGATTCTTGTCGGTGAAGGGTTTGTTGTTGAGGTGTTCGTTGGGTGTCGTTGAGATTTTGGTTTCGGAAAGGTGGAGTGGGTGGTCTAGCGTTGGTGTTACCACCCGGTTGTTCTTGAGGTATAGGTTGGGTGTTTTGAGCGGGATTAAAGTTGCTCCGGTATTGGAATTGGTTCTGGTTTTGATTGGAATTTTGATTCGCCATTGAATCGGTTTCAATAGTCGGCGTGAGTGGTGGTGTTTGGTTGGTTTGATTAGAAGCAAGAGTTGCTTCTAACCAGCTTGCTAGGTTCCTTCTTGCGAGTCTTTCGATTTCCGGTTCGTAGACTAAAGGTGAAGTCCTCCCGGAGTTCCGCGTATGCATGCACTACCTGTAACCTGCACAAGTAACACACCCCGCGTAACAAAGAAAGAGACAAATACAAAAAGAAAGCTAAACAGATTAAACAGTTAATCACACAAATTCAAACAATATCCAAACACAAAGCGCACGCACTCCCCGGCAGCGGCGCCAAAATTTGACCGGAGTGTCGCACTCCAGTCAAAGATAATATTTATAAGCCCAAATTACCCTTAACAATGTGTTAGTGGTAGTAAGGGGTCGATCCACGAAGAGTATGTGGTTTGTGTATGGATTTGACTGAATTATAAAGAATTGTCACAATTATGAAGCTTGCTAAAGTGTTTTTGTGTTTTTGTTTAATAAAAAGATGTGAATTTGAACTACTGGAATTGGATTAATTAATTAACAACTACTAATTAACGATTGCAAGAAAATTGGATACTAGAACAATAATGATAAAAAGGAATCACACCCGGTTTCAGTAATTGCTAACCTAGGATTTCTACAAGTTTTAGTTTCAACTCAAATGCATTTGATTAACGGATTTAGTGTACCGTGACTTAGGTGCTACTAACTATCAACGCCCCAAAGAACGGACAAAAAGACACTTTGTAATCAACACAAGTAAATCCTAACAATGACAATGTACAATTACATATCACCGTTTCACAAAGTCATAACTTTTAACATCGCTCGACAATTCACGAATTCGTAACAAATGTAATACTATTGTCAAGAGTTTCAAAAACCAAATACAAATTGTCACAAAGATGAAACAAGAACAAATTGAAACCCTAAAATTAACAACTACCTACACCGGGGTGAAACCAAGATGATTAGCCGCTCATGGTTGAAAAAGCTTGATCACCGGATGATTGGAATGCGGATGAAGTCATCTTGAATCTTGAAGGATGAAGGAATGATGGAGGATGAAATGGAGAATTAGGGTTTTTGGATGGTGAGTGAATGATTGATGGTGATGATCTTGATTCGGATGATTGATGTGGTTGGAGATTAAATTGAGATGGCTTGGTAGGTGAATTAGGCTCCAAGATCAAGTTCAAAACTCAAAAGTGAGTGTAACCCACGTATTGATTGGTGAAAGCTTCCTTAAACTCGTTCCTAGACCAAAGGAAACAAAAATTCACGTTTTCAACATCTGAGAGCCGTCGGCGACGACCCTTTGGTCCATCGGCGACGGTGTGTCCACTATCAGAAATGGCCGACGGCCAAACACGCTGTCTACGGACAAATGTGGCTATGGATAATTGCACCAACCGTCGGCGACGGTGCCCAGAAACTGCACTTCTATTTTTTCGCTTCCCTTACTCCCGGTTGACCCGTTTCGCGTTCCGGTGGTCCAGTTTGCACTCCGGTGACCCGTAAAGCTCCCGAAAAGCTCCTTAAACTCTGCTAGACCTGCAAAACAAATGTCTAATCAAAAGTGGGCTATTCGAGATTAAAACATGTGTAAAAACATCGAGTTAAACGATTACGAGCACTAGTTTTCAACCACGTATCAGTTATAAAAGATGGGATAAGAATAGAGAGTGTTATATAAATCGCAAAGGAGATCCGATCGTTCATAAACGTGAGGTGGTGTATAATGGTGTGCTTGCTGTTATGTAACACCCCGAAAATACAAGTTTTTATATTTAAAAATTTAATGTTAGTAATAAACAAAATAAACTAACTAGGAATAAGTAACCTAATTAGTTAGTTCACTACAAAAAAAGTGAGTATTAGGGACTGAAAAATCAGTATCTAATGCATCAACATCAGTTCCTAATGGTTATCAGAGACTGATTTCCCAGTCCCCAGCCAGTCGCGGATAACTAGTAATAGATAGTGGTTTTGGTAACTGTAAATCAGTCCTGGTTGTATGAAAACAACAGAGACTAGCGATCAGTCTTTGATACACAAAAATTCAGTCATCAATTTGTCCTCTGGTACCACATCATTTCAGTCCATGATACATTTCTTCAATGACTGGAAATTAGACTCAGATACTACGATATCCAGTCTCTATTGTATTACTTTATGGACCGAAAATCAGTCTTTTAAACATGTTTATAGTTCTTATATGTTTCGTTAGGTTCAGGATTCCATATCATATCAGTCTCTAATAAGATGTTTTCAAGATTGAAAATTAGTCCCAATTACCACCCAATTTCAGTCCTTATATGCTTCTTTTAGGTACTGAAAATTATTCTCACATACTATGCTATTTCAATACTTAATATGTTCTTTTAGAGACTGATAATTAGTTTAAGATAACATTTATTTTTAGCCTCCAATATGTTTATTCAAGCATTTATATCATAACAATAATTATTCAAAGTAACACCAATTGATGATTTCAAAAATTTAGAATAGTATTAGATAAATAAAAGTAATAAACGTCCTAACTTATGTCTTAGATAGTGCTAACTTTCGCTATGTAGCCCATCTAAAATATTGATCCACTAACAGACGGCGCATATATTACGCTCTCGAAATCTAGATACTTTCGGCTCAAGAACTATGACATTCTTCCGTATTTTCCATTATTATGTTTCAATTCCTCTTGGAGTTTGGTAACCTCATTTCTCGGATCTTCAGCCCCACTTAAATCTTGTTGAGATGATTTGGTTGTCAATTTCTTCTAGTTATCCTTTTCCCCTAAACACAGGCTCGACACTTATCTCCCATGTTGCTTGTATTGTTTTATCCCTGTCATCATAAAAATTATAATAATGAAGAAAAAATATATATTAAAAAATAGTTGAATCAATTGTTTTTTTAACAAATATAAACCTAAGAAAAAGTTGCACCAAGATTTATGATTCATAGAATCATATTTCTTTCCTACTAGTTGCTTATTCAAATAAGTATAATTTTCTACAACATTCAAACACCAAAACCATATAATTCTCTGTATTCTATGGCATTCTCTGCATATTTAGAAAATCATAGAACTGCAAATGATTGAAAAAAAAATAAGATGATAGAAGTTTTGCGCTTTAAAACACAAAACAATATGAGTAATTACAACAAAAGTTAGTAATTTGAAAAAAGATATATATATATATATATATATATATATATATATATATATATATATATATATATATATATATATTCCTAGCTACATATACCGTTTATGTAATTGGCTCCCTCTATTCTTGCACCAGCATAATTGGCTCCAGATCTGTAGTACAGAAACAATTAAAAAGCCTCATAATAATAAAATTTCTAGCACATTTTTTAAAGGATATAAGCATAAAAGATGCACAAAAAGAAACCTACACATAACTACATGACCAATTATGTCTATTTAAAAGTTCTGTTACAATTCAGACAAAATCCCCTTCATAAAACTTGACTTATTGATAACTAAGCCACCTCTAAATCGACCCCAATCTTATTCCTAGAAACTGTAACATTTGTGCTTGTAATCATTGTGAACAGTTCAGTTATCAATAAAACAATGTTATTTGATCCCAATATTTGTTTGGTTGTGTTTTACATTTTTCATGTTTTGACTTTTGTTCAATTTTAGACTCTACATCACTTTCTGGAGAGTTATACGCTAACTGGTGCTTAAACGTACTCAGTTTAACGCGACAAATACTCCGGAACATCAACATATACTCAACATACCTTAAATAACCTTTACATAACTTAGAAATAAGTTTTCAAGGTTTTGGTATAGCAAAAACAAGTTAATTCGCTTACAGGGACTAAACTTGACAAACTGCGAAAGTATGCCAATTTGAACTGTAACGAACATTCCGGAACATGTCCATAAGTTAAACATACCATAAATATCCTTTACATAGCTTAGAAATAGGCTTTGAGGGTTTGGTATGCTAAAACAAACTTTTGGATCATTCAGGGGCTAAAAGTGTCAAAAAGTGCACAAGTTTGCACTTTCGCGCATAACTTACGTTCTGAATACATCTGGACATCCAAAAATTTATGTAAGCATCCTAGTATTATGCCTTAGTGTTTGGCATGAGAAAAATCCATTCGTCGCGCAATTTGGATCGTCTTTCGCGCTTATGCGCATTCCGTTGTAATTGACCGAACATCGCGACCGTACGGCCAAACGAACCGACATCCGACATAATTTTGAGCACATTTTCAGTTCCCTATACTTTAACTTCATTTTAGAGCTTTGAAATGGGGTTAACGGGGCTTAAAAGTACCAAAAACGCATCAAAAACCAAGTTTTGGTGCTGCAGGGACTAAAATGGTAAATCTGCCAAACTAGGGGCTTACGGACCGTAAGCCAAAGCCCATACGGTCCGTAAGGGGTCCCCAGTACAGCAGAAACCACATTTAATGCTGATTGGCTCTTCAGATCGCGAAAGGTCCGATTGCCTTTTCACCCAATGAAAGGCCAAGGGCCATATTCAGTGAATCTAGTTAGGTAACACATGTACGCACAAGATCGTGGCACGATATTCGATAAAACGATCCTAACGGTTCCACTTTTCCTATAAATACCCCCCCCCCTTTGTTCCAAAAACCCACAAAATCAGATCTTAAGGCTCTAAGTTGGAACCATTGTTTCATACCTGAGCTATTTGATCTAGATTTGCACTCGGGGACCCTCCGTAAGTCTTCTTTCGTTCTTTTATTCGCTTTTCGAGTCCGAAAGTCGACGTTTTGTTGACTTTCTGCATTGGCCAGTTTATGGTCGATGCGAAGTTCATTAGAACTTCATAACGTGAGCGTGATCACGATGGTTATAGTCCGTAGTGACTATACCTACTGATCACCACGTTATCTAGGCTCAGTGACGAGTCGTAGTTTCGGCCAAAATGTGCATTTCTTGCGTATTTTGTAACCAAACTACTCATGGGCATCAAAGCCGTTTGTTTTGATGTCAAACCTGTTTTCAAACTTAGTTAAGCATGTTCTAACATGCTTAGCTCGTCACTTTTAGTTTAGTGCTTATATAGGGTCGTAAGGTAAGCGATCTAAACCATCGCTTATACTTTCGAACCCGACCCATTTGGTCGATCATTAGGATCCGACCAAACACTTTAGGTGGCCATAGTTGTAACCTTCCGGGGTTATACCTAGTGGTTACGATGTTAGGCGTTCCGAACGCGTTCTACGCGAACGACGCGTAAGGTAGCATAAGCTACCTAAACGGGTCGTGATGGACCGTAAGCACTTAGGTTAAGTTTCATTTTAGTATGTAGGCTTTGTTAAACCATATTACACGAGTCTCCATACTCGTTTGGTTTACGAACCCGCGTACTATCCGATCCTTCCGATTTGGTCCGGTATATTAACATAGCTACCTATTAGGTGCCGTTTGATATCCCGTGATCTTTAGCATTATCTGGTTATTATACAAGAACTCCAAAGCAATCTCAGGTGAGTACATTGAACCCCTCTTTTACTGTTTTCCAAACTGTTTTGGGGTGAAACACATGTGCCTATCTGTTACATTCATGCTTTCCATGTTTTCACATCATATGCCTGCTATGTTGTTAGTACACTATAGTACACGATTTTATTACATTTTATGCTATGTATGCCCATTGTGTGCGTACTTAGTGCAATGATTTACATGAACATTTCTGTTGCATATGTTTACTCAGCATATGGACACATTGATTTACATGAACATTTCTGTTGCATATGTTTACTCAGCATATGGACACATTGATTTACATGAACATTTCTGTTGCATATGTTTACTCAGCATATGGACACATTGATTTACATGAACATTTCTGCTGCATATGTTTACTCAGCATATGGGCACATGCCTTCATTTTGTTATGACATTTGGTTTGTTTAACATGGGACAATACATTCATTAACATTAGCTACGCCGTTCGTTAGTAGGTAGTGGTACCATAGGAATTGACAACTCCCATTCCTGAAGTCCTAGGTTTGATAGGACTGGAAGGAATGACCGAATTCGATATACATAACTTAGATAAACCTTTAATTTGTTTAAGGGTTTATCGCCGCAGTCTCAAGGCTTGGATGTATGCATAGTTTACAATACCACATAAATGTTAATATCAATAGAGCATGCATTTTTCCACAGAACATAACGTTGATTTAAACCACGTGTTACTTCAACGACTTGTTTTGTGCATTTTACAAATGGTTTAAGTTGATACATTTCGCTTACCATACATGATACATTTTGGGATGCACATTACATGATTTACATTGAACATAAACACGTCGACATTGACATACACATTTGGTGGTTTACATTTGAACATAAACATTTGACATGGTTTACACAATAACACTTGACATTTGGTTTATACATGAACAATTTACATGGTGGATTGGTTTGGGTAAATGGTTTGGGTAACGTGGAGTATGTAATATGATGCAAACATGGTGGATACGCCGCTGGTACTTCCTATATATAAATGTTTGTATAATATTGCATATCTTAGCGTTATCTAAATCATTTCAATTTAGACATATAACATTTTATATAAATAACATACTTTTCATAAAACATTGTCTTACAAAACAACTTATTACATTCAACTCATTTTGCCTGGTTACTCGTTTAACCTTGCACTTATCTATACATATCATTTGATGTTATCGTTTTTCAAACGGTTTACAAAGCAAGACAAATTACAAGGTTCATGACTGACTGTTATTAAACATTTCTTTAAACTCAAGTCATGAATCCCATTTTCACAAAAACTATGTATCTCACAGGCATTTTTATGCTTACGTACCTACTTTCACATGTGTTTTCAGGAGCTGTTCCATAGGACGATGAACACGACACTAGGGCGGACCTGTGCCTTAGAGACTAAAAACTGAAGATAGAACTAGAATAACTGTGTTTTGGATTCTGTACTTCCTTTTAAGACAATGTAACACCCTTGTTTAATAAATAAAATGTAACTTTAATTTCCATGGTTGTATAACAATTAATTCTGTCCACAACACTCCCCGACGTTTTCCGCCGCGGTTGCATGTTACACGCGGTCGGGGTGTGACAGAAGAGTTGGTATCAGAGCCATTGGTTATAGGGAATTAGGTTATTAGTAATGCTTTGACCTAGACTATAACTTTCTAGGACCCTAACACAAGTTATCTTGTGTTTACAGTTTAAAACATGCACATCACCTATCCTTAGGTGATAACCACAACGGGAACTTCGGTTCCGAATCCGCTTTGAAAATTAATCATCTGTTCTAGGATGATTGATTACTAGGTTTTGAACCCTCTGTTATAAGGTTTTGAACCCTTCTGTTATAAGGTTTTGAACCCTCTGTTATATGGTTTTGAACCCTTTGGATTCTCAAAAATCTCGTCAAAGTTTTGGGTTAATAGTGTGAACACGTGCGAACTGGAAGAGTGAATGCCTGTACCCTGGGTTTTCTGTCTAAGGCTAGAGTGTTCGTACAAATCCACATAATCGGACCAGTCACTCTTACCTGGGAACTCTTGGGGTGAGTGTTCACTTATAGGCGAGCATGTCTTCGCGATACACTAATTCTGACCCATTTACTTTGACTAGACATTTCATGTCGCTTGTTTGCTTTGCGATGCATAACAGCCATCTTTGCTTTTGTTGATTTTGCTTCATCTCATTCTCTTCATTCAATCATCTCACTCGTTTCATTTCATGTTTTTCTCTTCTAGAATGCCTCCTCGACGCGACAACCAGATAGCTACTGCCGAGCTGGCGGAGATTATTGCGCAGCAGATGGCTGCTCAATTCCCAAATCTCTTTGCTCAATGGAACCAGGCCAATAACAACAACAATGGTACATGCAAATACAAGGATTTTAACTCGGCTAAGCCACTCAAGTTCAGTGGTTCTGAAGGAGCAACTGGGCTTCTTCAGTGGTTCGAGAGCATCGAGAACACTTTTCGCCACGTGCAGTGTCCGGATAATCGCAAGGTCGAGTTTTCTTCAAGCGTGTTTCAAAAGAGGGCTCATACATGGTGGAACGGGGTTATGAGAGATCAAGGTGCAGAAGTTGCTCTAGCTCAGACATGGGCTGAACTAGAAGCTCTTATGATGAGGGAGTTTTGCCCTCGACATGAACAACGAGCGTTGGAGAAAGAATTTGATGTTTTGAAGCAAGATAGTGGCGAGCACAGGGCTTATACAGATAGGTTTGAGGAGTTGAGTCTGCTTTGCCCAACTATGGTTACCCCACTCGATAAGGCCATCGAAAGGTACATCGACGGCCTACCTGACTCAGTACAAGACATTCTCACTGGTAGCAACCCTACCACACTCCGTCAGGCAATCGAGTTATCAGCGACACTGATTGAGTCGCAGATTCGGAAGAATAAGCTACACAGGAAGGGTGACAAGGGCAAGAAACAGTCGGCTGACAAGGAAGATAGCAAGAAAGGTCAAAACAAGAAGGGGAAGGATTCTGGTTCCTCAAGGGGGTCAAAGAAGCGTAAGGCTTCCCAAAACTATGCTGTCACTGCCCAAGCTAACCAGGCAGCTCCCAACCAGCCTCCAGCAAAGAAGCCCTATTCAGGAAGTGCACCTTTGTGCAATCAATGCAACAGCCACCATCAGCCGCAGTATCAGTGCCGTTTCTGTACTAACTGTGGAAAGTCGGGTCATCTTGCCGATGTTTGTCGGTTTGCTCAGAATCGCGCAATTCAGAACCCTGCTCAACAAGTTGTTCAGCAACAGGGTCAGGCTGCACGACCAAACTACCCACCAGGTGCTTGTTATAACTGTGGGGATCTGACCCACTACAGAAATCGGTGTCCAAGACTAGTCAACCAGAACCAGAATGCAAACCAGAATCAGGCACAGGCTCGAGGTCGAGTCTTTAACATGAATGCACAAGAAGCACAAGCTGACAACGAGGTGGTGAACGGTACGTTCTTTATTAATAATCAGCCAGCATCTGTTCTTTTTGATTCGGGTGCCGACAAGAGTTTTGTGTCATTGTCTTTTGAGACAATGCTTCGCGTGTCTAGAACAAAACTAAGTAAACCTTTGATAGTAGAGGTTGCCAGTGGTGAACCCATTGTTCTTAATTCTGTTCTACGCAACTGCCAGTTGAACCTTAACGACCATATTTTTCCTATTGACCTCACTCCAATGCAACTTGGAAGCTTCGACGTTATAGTGGGAATGGATTGGTTATCCAAGCATCGCGCAGAGATAGTTTGTTCTGAGAAGATTGTTCGTGTACCGCTGTCGACAGGCGAGATCCTACAGGTTCGTGGTGAGAAGCCTGCCGTGTGACAACTCGTACTTTACCGTCTTGTACATTACGTGTAACCATTGAACTAGTGTGATTACGTGATTATATTGATTGATTGAATGTTACATGTTACGTGATTTATTGTGATTGCATATGTTACTATTTGAGCCGATTAGTAAACCATTACAAAAACAACCCACTCGGTCAACATAGTGGACTCGAGACCCATGTGGGGTTTCGGCCCACACCTACTCTACGTATATATACACATACACATCTTAGGGTTTTAGTTTTTACAATCTTTGCAACCACAAAGCAACACACACACAAGCTCTCTCTCCCTCTCTCTCGGAAATCGTCTCTCTCTCGGAACCGGAGATCACACCTTTGAAGTTCTCGGATCCGTCTTTTGTTTTACATCTCGGTTAGTATCAAACTTTTGGTTACGTGTTTATATGTTGTTGTTAGTAATCGGATTTGCATGATTTAGGGATTATTGTTACATGATTATTGCTTATGAATCGGATTGTAAGTTGATGTTAATTCTGATTTCTAATCGATCCATGTATGTGTTAATCAGTTAGGATGAATGATAAGGTCTGCATGATTGAAACCAAACAAATAATATATAACCGATTACTATATGTTTGATTACGATCCGGTTGTATGTTTGCTTGAAGATGAATTCACTGTTCTTAGTGGATATGAATGCTCATGATCGCTGATTAACTATTGTTTGATTTGGAAATTGATTGTGTTTGATCTGAAATTGTGAAACTGCCTAATTGTTAGCTGATTTTTCGGAGCTGATTGAATTGTTGATAAAGAAACCGTTACACAGCTTGTTGCGACACAGATTGCGAGTCGAGACCGAGTTTGCGAGTCCAGTTGCGACTCGGAACCTCACACCCAGTCGTTTGGGCCAAATGGTTTGGACTTATGACTGTTATGTTATTGGACTGCTTATCTGGTCGGGCCGATATGTTATTGGGCTGTTATGTGCTAATTGTTGGACCCGGCGTTTTATACTTGAACTGTTTAGATTGGGCTTTGATATTTGGACCGAGTACATTGGGCTCATATCTTGAAACGCACAAGAATGTTAATGCTATGCTCTTACCTGTTCACATGCATATGTGATTCTTGCCATGATTATATGTGTATACATACGTGTAGCTTATACGTGCAATAGTTGAGTACGAACCTAACTTGCATAAGTAACCATGATAGGACGTGGTTGATCTCTTACTGTATACTTGAGCATTTTATTGTCTGCCGAGCAAACCCAGGTGAGTTCACACTCCTACTAAGGCATGGGATTCCCGGGTCGTGGGAATGGGATAAAGGTTACAATTGACTAAGAACGTACATATGTTTTTCCTAGACTATCATCTACCATGATCCTCGGATGTCAGGACGGTTCCGTAGGTTAGAATAACACCTACGTGGTCATATGCCAATCACTGCCTCGGATGTCAGGCACGCACGTAAAACCTACGTGTACGCATTACTTACTTCTATCCTCGGTACAAAGGATACGTACGTGAAACCCATGTACACCCCCGCGTCTTCTATCCTCGGTTGTGAAGGATACGTGCGTAAAACCTACGTACACCCCATACGCGCTACTGTTCTCGGAAGAAGAACAGGGATGATACGAGTAGTTGATACGAATAGTCTAGTGGTCACATAACATGGGAAGCCCCCACCTATACAACTTACTATCGGCCCAGTAGAGCCACCCGTTACTTACTGTTACGCACTTACTTACTGTGAACTCGCTTAACTAGTTTGTTGATCATTCTGTTACATGCCTTGCAGATCGTTAGGTACATGGAGCTTGCACAAAGAGGAGCCGGTCGTTGTGGACAAGGATCGTATTACTTTGTTGGACACTTATGACATTTCAGTATTTTTAACTTGGGTTTACAACAATGCTTCCGCTACTTAAACAATGCTTGGTTTTGAAACATCGATCATGTCATGATGAACTACTTTAATGACTTTTATTATTATTAAATGCTATGTTTGATATGATTGATGGCTTGATCCTGGTCATGTCACGCTCCCAAGCGGTGGTACTCCGCGTGTGGATTTTGGGGGTGTGACAGATTGGTATCAGAGCCATTGGTTATAGAGAACTTGGTTTTAATACGGGAAAAAGTTTTTATTAAAACCAGACTATAACCCGAACAGTGCTCTCAACGATCCACAACGACGCTTCGCTCCACGTGCAAGACTCGACATTTTAGGTAATAAGGTTTATGTTTATTGCCTACTTGCTAGAATTACTTAGAACTTTGCTCGTGGTATGCTTAGACTACAATGCTCACTATTTGCTATTGCTTAAGGACCCTTACGTGCTTACACTTTTCTGTCAACGCACTATTCGCGAACTTTTCTCACCTATTTCACCTTTGACATGAAGATCAATGGCTGGAAGAATTAACATGACACAAGCCCAGTTAGAGGCTCTTGTTCAAGCCCAAGTTGCGGCGGCAGTTGCAGCAGCTCAAGCAGGTCAACACGCGCAGCAGCCTGTCTGCACATTCAAGAACTTTATGGACTGCCGTCCCGGCACGTTCAGCGGCACAGAAGGAGCGGTTGGACTCCTCCACTGGTTCGAGAAGCTAGAATCAGTATTCGAAATGTGTGAATGCCCTGAGGCACGCAGGGTGAAATACGCCACCGGCACTTTAGAAGGAATCGCGCTAACCTGGTGGAACGCGCAGGTGCAAATTCTGGGGTTGGCAGCTGCTAACGCCACACCCTGGAACGATTTTAAGGAACTTATCAAGAGAGAGTATTGTACGCGTGAAGATATTCACAAGCTAGAAGACGAGCTGTATAATCTGAAAATGGTTGGGTCGGAGATTGAAGCGTATACCAAGCGGTCAAACGAGCTGGCCGTGCTGTGTCCAACTATGGAAGACCCTCCATACAAGCGTATCGAGATGTATCTCAAGGGGTTGGCACCAGAAATCCAGAGCCACGTTACCTCGGCTAACCTCGACAACATCCAGGAAATCCAGCGTCTCGCTCATCGCATCACCGATCAGGCAGTGGATCAGAATAAACTGCCTAAGCGTGTCAGCGCTACTGCTACAGTCACTCCTTCAGCTACTCCCGTTACCCTCAGTGACAATAAGAGGAAATGGGAGGGGGATTCAAGCAAAGCATCAGTTTCGGTTCAGTCCCAGAATCAGCAGCGAAAGACTGACAACTATCAAAGCCCTAACCAGCAGTCGTCAGGTAGCCACAGGCAGGGTGGATATCGCGGAAATCTTCCAAAGTGCAACAACTGCAACAGGCACCACAACGGCCAGTGTACCAAGGGTCGTTGTCAAAGATGCCTCAAGATGGGTCACAAGGCCAAAGACTGTAGAAGCCTTCGTCCTGCGAACCAAAATCAGCAGCAGCCTCACGCTCAGCCTAACCAACAACAGGGCAACAAGGGATGCTACAATTGTGGTGCTGAAGGCCACATCAAGAGACACTGCCCACAGCTCAACAGGAACCAGAACAACAACAACAACAACAACCAGGGCAACGGCAACAACAACAACGGAGGAAATAACAACGGCAACGAAGCTCGGGGTCGTGCTTTTGTGCTAGGTCGAGGTGACGCAGTGAACGATCCCAACGTTGTTATGGGTAAGTTTCTCCTCGACAATATTTACGTTACTGTTTTGTTTGATTCGGGTGCGGATACAAGCTATATGTCTGTGAAAATGTGTCAACTGCTAAAACGTGCACCAACACTTTTACCCACCAAACATGTAGTAGAGTTAGCTAACGGTAAAAGCCAAGAAGCCATGCACGTAGTTCAGGGTTGTAATCTTATTCTAGCTGGTCAAGCCTTCTCTATTGATCTCATTCCCATAGTTTTGGGAAGTTTCGACGTCGTGATTGGGATGGATTGGTTATCCCAACACCAGGCAGAAATCTTATGCAGTGAGAAGATCATTCGTATTCCACGTTCTGGTCAAGAACCTCTCGAAGTCCAAGGCGACAAGAGTGGTGCTGTGGTTGGCATCATCTCATTCTTGAAGGCTCAGAAGTGCTTACGTAAAGGTCGCACAGCCATTTTGGCTCTTGTTTCAGACACATCAGTAAAGGAAAAGAAATTGGAGGATATACCAGTCGTACGTGACTTCCCTCAGGTGTTTCCTGAAGATTTACCTGGCTTACCGCCTCATCGTCAGGTTGAATTCCAGATCGAGCTCGCTCCAGGAGCAGCACCCATAGCTCGCGCACCATATCGTCTAGCTCCATCAGAATTGGAAGAATTGTCAAAGCAGCTACAAGAGCTCTTGGAAAAGGGCTTCATTCGTCCAAGCTCTTCGCCTTGGGGAGCTCCAGTGCTTTTCGTGAAAAAGAAAGACGGTACGTTCAGGATGTGCATCGACTACCGTGAACTCAACAAGGTGACGGTGAAGAACCGTTATCCTCTTCCACGCATAGACGACTTATTCGACCAGTTGCAAGGGTCGTGTTACTATTCCAAGATCGACCTACGGTTAGGATATCATCAACTGAGAGTCCGCGAGGAGGACGTCTCTAAGACAGCATTCAGAACCCGCTATGGTCACTACGAGTTCTTGGTTATGCCGTTCGGACTTACGAACGCACCTGCAGTATTCATGGATCTTATGAACAGGGTGTGCAAACCCTATCTCGACAAGTTCGTCATTGTTTTCATCGACGACATTCTGATCTACTCCAAGAGTCAGGAGGAACACGAGCGACACCTACGCCTTATTTTGGAACTCCTTCGGAAGGAACAGCTGTACGCTAAGCTTTCAAAATGCGACTTCTGGCTTCGTGAAGTCCACTTCTTAGGCCACGTGGTAAACCAGGATGGGATTCACGTCGATCCATCCAAGGTAGATTCGATCAGAAACTGGCCTGCACCGCGTACACCGACGGAAATACGCCAATTTTTGGGTTTGGCAGGCTACTACAGACGGTTTATCAAAGACTTTTCAAAGATCGCGCAACCACTTACACTACTGACACAGAAGGGTGTCACCTACCGTTGGGGCAACACGCAGGAAACTGCTTTTCAGTATCTAAAGGATAGGCTTTGCAGCGCACCTATTCTTTCATTGCCAGAGGGCACAGAAGACTTCGTAGTATATTGTGATGCATCCATCCAGGGTCTTGGATGTGTGTTGATGCAACGTGATAAAGTGATAGCCTACGCTTCTCGGCAACTCAAGGTTCACGAACGAAACTACACGACGCACGATCTAGAGCTGGGAGCTGTTGTTTTCGCGCTTAAGATATGGCGACACTACCTGTACGGTACCAGGTGCACGATTTACACCGATCACAGGAGTCTCGAGCATATCCTTAAGCAGAAGGATTTGAACATGCGTCAACGACGATGGGTCGAGTTACTTAACGACTACGAATGCGCCATCAAGTACCATCCAGGCAAAGCCAATGTTGTGGCTGACGCTCTAAGTCGAAAGGACACTTTACCGAAGCGCGTGCGAGCACTACAGCTTACGATTCAGTCTAGCCTTCCTGCACAGATACGAAATGCTCAGGTAGAAGCATTGAAGCCCGAAAACGTCAAGGCCGAAGCCTTACGCGGCTCACGACAACAAATGGAACAAAAGGAAGACGGCGCCTACTATGTAACGGGCCGGATTTGGGTCCCTCTCTATGGCGGTTTACGCGAACTTGTAATGGATGAAGCTCACAAGTCTCGCTACTCGGTACATCCAGGGTCAGATAAAATGTACCACGACATCAGCACTACTTATTGGTGGCCTAGCATGAAGGCCCACATCGCCACGTACGTTGGAAAATGTTTGACCTGTGCGAGAGTCAAGGTTGAATATCAGAAGCCAGCTGGTCTACTTCAGCAGCCTAAGATACCGCAATGGAAATGGGAAGAAATTTCCATGGATTTTGTTACAGGCTTACCTAGATCTCAGCGTGGGAACGATACAATATGGGTCATAGTTGATCGACTCACCAAGTCTGCACACTTCCTGCCGATTAAGGAAACGGACAAGTTCTCCACTCTCGCAGACGTCTATCTTAAAGAAGTTGTTTCGAGGCACGGAGTGCCCACCTCTATTATTTCGGATCGCGATGCACGATTTACGTCAGAACTTTGGCAAGCGATGCATAAATCTTTCGGCTCACGATTAGACATGAGCACAGCATATCATCCTCAGACGGATGGGCAGTCTGAGCGAACCATTCAAACACTTGAAGACATGCTTAGGGCATGCGTTATAGACTTCAGCAACGGCTGGGAAAAGCACCTCCCTTTGGTGGAGTTCTCATACAATAATAGTTATCACACCAGCATTCAAGCCGCTCCATTCGAGGCATTGTACGGGCGTAAATGTCGGTCACCTCTCTGTTGGGCAGAGGTGGGGGATAGTCAGATTACGGGTCCAAAGATTGTAGTGGACGCCACAGAAAAGATTGCACAAATACGACAACGCATGGCGGCAGCACGCGACCGTCAGAAAGCCTACGCGGACAAGCGTAGAAAGCCATTGGAATTTCAGGTCGGGGACCGGGTTTTACTAAAAGTCTCACCCTGGAAGGGTGTGGTACGTTTTGGCAAACGGGGCAAACTGAATCCGCGGTATGTCGGACCATTCGAAATTATCGAAAAGATTGGCAAAGTAGCCTACAAGTTGAACCTACCAGCTGAACTCGGAGCAGTTCACAATGTCTTTCATGTGTCGAACCTAAAGAAGTGCTTATCAGATGAAACCCTCATCATTCCTTTTAAGGAACTCACTATCGACGAGCGGTTGCAGTTCGTCGAGGAACCAGTTGAAATCACGGATCGGGATGTGAAGGTCCTCAAAAGCAAGAGAATCCCTCTTGTTCGAGTTCGTTGGAACTCCAAACGTGGCCCAGAGTACACCTGGGAACGCGAAGACAGGATGACAGAAAAGTACCCCCAGTTATTAGAAACCAATGCTACCACTACTGAGACTGAAGCTACTACTTCGGAATTTCGGGACGAAATTCCAGATCAACGGGGGGAGGATGTGACACCCCAGGAAAACCAGTGAACTATTGAACTTACCTAGCTTCCTCAGTTAGTGCATACCAAATTTCGGGACGAAATTTCTAATTAGTTGGGGATAATGTGACAACTCGTACTTTACCGTCTCGTACATTACGTGTAACCATTGAACTAGTGTGATTACGTGATTATATTGATTGATTGAATGTTACATGTTACGTGATTTATTGTGATTGCATATGTTACTATTTGAGCCGATTAGTAAACCATTACAAAAACAACCCACTCGGTCAACATAGTGGACTCGAGACCCATGTGGGGTTTCGGCCCACACCTACTCTACGTATATATACACATACACATCTTAGGGTTTTAGTTTTTACAATCTTTGCAACCACAAAGCAACACACACACAAGCTCTCTCTCCCTCTCTCTCGGAAATCGTCTCTCTCTCGGAACCGGAGATCACACCTTTGAAGTTCTCGGATCCGTCTTTTGTTTTACATCTCGGTTAGTATCAAACTTTTGGTTACGTGTTTATATGTTGTTGTTAGTAATCGGATTTGCATGATTTAGGGATTATTGTTACATGATTATTGCTTATGAATCGGATTGTAAGTTGATGTTAATTCTGATTTCTAATCGATCCATGTATGTGTTAATCGGTTAGGATGAATGATAAGGTCTGCATGATTGAAACCAAACAAATAATATATAACCGATTACTATATGTTTGATTACGATCCAGTTGTATGTTTTCTTGAAGATGAATTCACTGTTCTTAGTGGATATGAATGCTCATGATCGCTGATTAACTATTGTTTGATTTGGAAATTGATTGTGTTTGATCTGAAATTGTGAAACTGCCTAATTGTTAGCTGATTTTTCGGAGCTGATTGAATTGTTGATAAAGAAACCGTTACACAGCTTGTTGCGACACAGATTGCAAGTCGAGACCGAGTTTGCGAGTCCAGTTGCGACTCGGAACCTCACACCCAGCAGCACAAGCCGAAACCATGGTTGCGAGTCCCGTTGCGACTCGTAACCGGACCATGACGAACCGAGACCACCTGTTGCGACTCGTAACCAGCTGTTGCGACTCATAACCCGGTTGCGACTCGAGATCGCTGGTTGCGACTCGAGACCCCCCTTTGCACGTGCACTGTTTTGGGCTTTCACTGTCACGGGCCCAGTCGTTTGGGCCAAATGGTTTGGACTTATGACTGTTATGTTATTGGACTGCTTATCTGGTCGGGCCGATATGTTATTGGGCTGTTATGTGCTAATTGTTGGACCCGGCGTTTTATACTTGAACTGTTTAGATTGGGCTTTGATATTTGGACCGAGTACATTGGGCTCATATCTTGAAACGCACAAGAATGTTAATGCTATGCTCTTACCTGTTCACATGCATATGTGATTCTTGCCATGATTATATGTGTATACATACGTGTAGCTTATACGTGCAATAGTTGAGTACGAACCTAACTTGCATAAGTAACCATGATAGGACGTGGTTGATCTCTTACTGTATACTTGAGCATTTTATTGTCTGTCGAGCAAACCCAGGTGAGTTCACACTCCTACTAAGGCATGGGATTCCCGGGTCGTGGGAATGGGATAAAGGTTACAATTGACTAAGAACGTACATATGTTTTTCCTAGACTATCATCTACCATGATCCTCGGATGTCAGGACGGTTCCGTAGGTTAGAATAACACCTACGTGGTCATATGCCAATCACTGCCTCGGATGTCAGGCACGCACGTAAAACCTACGTGTACGCATTACTTACTTCTATCCTCGGTACAAAGGATACGTACGTGAAACCCATGTACACCCCCGCGTCTTCT
This sequence comes from Helianthus annuus, assembly GCF_002127325.2. NCBI lineage: Eukaryota > Viridiplantae > Streptophyta > Magnoliopsida > Asterales > Asteraceae > Helianthus > Helianthus annuus. The sequence continues at coordinate 63,136,284 of NC_035437.2, forward strand.
ATCCTCGGTTGTGAAGGATACGTGCGTAAAACCTACGTACACCCCATACGCGCTACTGTTCTCGGAAGAAGAACAGGGATGATACGAGTAGTTGATACGAATAGTCTAGTGGTCACATAACATGGGAAGCCCCCACCTATACAACTTACTATCGGCCCAGTAGAGCCACCCGTTACTTACTGTTACGCACTTACTTACTGTGAACTCGCTCAACTAGTTTGTTGATCATTCTGTTACATGCCTTGCAGATCGTTAGGTACATGGAGCTTGCACAAAGAGGAGCCGGTCGTTGTGGACAAGGATCGTATTACTTTGTTGGACACTTATGACATTTCAGTATTTTTAACTTGGGTTTACAACAATGCTTCCGCTACTTAAACAATGCTTGGTTTTGAAACATCGATCATGTCATGATGAACTACTTTAATGACTTTTATTATTATTAAATGCTATGTTTGATATGATTGATGGCTTGATCCTGGTCATGTCACGCTCCCAAGCGGTGGTACTCCGCGTGTGGATTTTGGGGGTGTGACATGCCGGTGGTCTCAAACTCATGTCTTGTTTTAAAGCTCGGAAATATCTTCGAAAGAACTATGTGGCTTTCTTAGCACATGTCACAGCAGATAAAGGCAAGGGTAAGACTATTTCAGATATTCCTGTCGTTCGGGATTATTCTGAAGTTTTTCCTGAAGAGTTACCTGGTCTACCTCCAGCACGCCAAGTCGAGTTCCGTATTGATCTCGTACCTGGTGCAAATCCCATTGCCAGAGCTCCATATCGTCTTGCACCGTCCGAGATGCAAGAGTTGTCTACGCAGCTTCAGGAGTGTCACTCCCCCAAAATCCACCTGCGGAGTATCACCGCTTGGGAGCGTGACTGACCAGGATCAAGCCACCAATCATATAGAACAATACATATAGTAAAAGTATTTGCCATCAAACCAAACCAAATCCATATGAAAGGTGTTCCAAAACATAAGTAAGTTATCATTGTTTAGTATATGAACAATACATATAGTAAAAGTATTTGCCATCAAACCAAACCAAATCCATATGAAAGGTGTTCCAAAACATAAGTAAGTTATCATTGTTTAGCGGAAGCGTATAATCAAAACCCAACATAATTAAGTACGAAATGTCATAAGTGTTTATTAAGATAATCACGATCCAAGCTCACAACGACCAGCTCCTCCATGTGCAAGCTCCATGTATCTAACGACCTGCAAGGCATGTAACAGAGGATCAACAACTAGTTGAGCGAGTTCACAGAAAGTAAATGCGTAATAGTAAGTTCGTATGTAACATGTGGCTCTTCTGGGCCGATAGTACGTTCTATTGGTGGGGGCTTCCCATGTTGTATAACCACTAGACTACTCGTAACCATAAGTATCCTTCACACCCGAGGATAGTAGTGAGTATAAGTACACGTAGGTTTTACGTGTGTATCCTTCACAACCGAGGATAGTAGTAAGTATAAATGCACGTAGGTTTTACGTGCGTATCCTTCACAACCGAGGATAGTAGTAAGTATAAGTCTACGTAGATTGTAAGTATGTGTCCTGCACAACCGAGGACAGTGAATAGCATAAGTATGTGTCCTGCACAACCGAGGACAGTGGTATGGTAGTCTAGTATTAGTGTCAGTACGAATCTATTCAATCTTATTCCTTCAATCCCATTCCCAAGCCCTTGGGAATCCCATGCCTTAGTAAGGGTGTGAACTCACCTTGGTTTGCTCGGCAGATAATTTATTTGTCAATATACTCTATTCAATCACGTCCTATCATAGGTATTATGTCTAATCAAATTCACATACCATTAATCACGTATTCTAGTAGCACATAGGTCACGTTTCATATAACCACACACATTGATCAAATAACATGATCAGTATCACATATTACACAATCTAGTTTGACATATACCATCAGACCAATCAAGTGTGCTTAAGTGATCACTCGGCCTAACCTCCGCTGGCCCAACGCGGATGTGCTCAAATGTTACGCGGCCCAATCGCGCTCCCGGCCCCTATACCAAATATCTTTAACCTGTTACCTATTTCCCAACCCAATCGCCCAATCAAGTGCATCCCAAATAAAGGTTGCAGCCCAAAGGTTCGGTGGTTTAGCAATATAGTGTGGTCCAGATTTATGAAATTAATATATACATGTGTTTAACAGTGGTGTGTGCGGCCCATTTAACAACCAATAACAATCCATTTACTAAACTAAGTTAAACTAAATCTTATTTATCATTTAGGTTATTAAATAATTAATTCAATCAATTCATCATTACAATTATCCAAGTATTCAATCATGGCCGACCACCGTTAATCACCTTAATAGATTATTGGACCATTTTATGACAATTTATTAAAACAACATATTGATCATCATCACATCAGCCAAAATCCCTAGCTATAAAGTGTGTACACATGATCATGTTTCTGACAAATTCTAAGTAACCACATGCATGCATAGCATATTTGACTATTGATGTATGTGTAAGAGGTCCTCAATTTCGATTGGACCCCCTATACCCAGCCGCCATTTTCCCCAATTGTATACAACATATAACCAACACTATCTCACAAGTATTAGAATATATATATGGCTGCATACACAAATAGAAATCACTTATATTCCTACTGACACTCCATTAAATGTCCACATGTTTTTGTTTGTAGACTTTTGGTGCTATCATTAATTTCCCACACATACTAGAACACAATTCGACCATAACATTCAGTAGCATACATAACCATGATTCACAATTATTAGCATGTTGCAATCATTCCTAATACATGTAATCGATGGCACTTATAAACTCAACATAACATATGTAAGGTAATAGCATATGCAAAGTATAACTCACTTATCAATCAATTAGTATATAGATCATATGATAGGAGAAACATACCAATCAAAAGGTTATAGTTAGAGCAGAAGGTTACGAGAGAGAAGGTGGGGGGGGGGGTTATCCACTGTCGTCGCAATCTCACGAAGTGTAGGGTTTGTTTTGGATTAGGGTTTTTTTTCTAATCTAATAACATATTACGTATACATATAATATAATGGTTTTGGGCGGTTCACTCTTTGGCCGATAATGGGCTCAAGCCCATTCACTTGGGCTACCAAAACTAATGATAAGGCTGCCGACATAAACCTTGGGTCGCTAGACTCGTTTGGGTTTTTTTTTTTTTTGGGCTTCAATAAGACGTGGCCCAAACTACTCGCGGCCCACAACGCAATCCGTTATCGCATACGTTTAAGGTTAACACAAAACATTAACGTGTCTAATTCAAACAAAGCACAACGAAGGAAATAAATGAGGATTTAGGATCGCTAAATAACTACACAAACAATGAACGTGTAATAAATATGAAATAGGAATCTTGGAAATTCGAGTTGTCACAAGGAGCTCTCTGACAAAGGTTTTATCCGTCCTAGCTTTTCACCTTGGGGTGCTCCCGTTCTTTTTGTAAAGAAGAAGGATGGATCTTTCAGGATGTGTATCGACTATCGTGAGCTTAACAAGCTCACCATCAAGAATCGATATCCCCTACCTCGCATTGATGATCTCTTTGATCAATTGCAAGGCGCTTCTTACTTTTCAAAGATTGATCTGCGATCTGGATATCATCAACTCCGTGTGCATGAAGAAGATATTCCCAAGACGGCGTTCCGTACTCGCTATGGACATTATGAGTTCACAGTCATGCCGTTCGGTTTGACTAATGCTCCTGCTGTTTTCATGGACTTGATGAATAGGGTCTGCAAACCTTACTTGGATAAGTTCATCATCGTTTTTATTGATGACATCTTGATATATTCTAAGACGCGAGCCGACCATGAGCAACATCTCCGTCTTACGTTGGAACTCCTAAAGAAAGAGCAACTTTTCGCCAAATTCTCCAAGTGTGAATTCTGGCTTAAGGAGGTTCAATTCTTGGGACATATTGTCAACGAACAAGGTATTCATGTAGATCCCTCCAAGATCAGTGCGATTAAGGATTGGGATACACCTACTACTCCTACTGAAGTTCGTTCTTTTCTTGGTCTAGCGGGTTATTACCGCCGCTTCATCGAGAACTTCTCAAAGATTGCAGTTCCTCTAACTGCCCTAACTCAGAAGAACAAGCCATTTGAGTGGGGAGTCAAACAAGAGGAAGCATTTCTGACTTTGAAACAAAAGCTTTGCGACGCGCCTGTCCTAACATTGCCTGAGGGCAATGATGATTTCGTCGTTTATTGCGACGCATCTAAATTAGGTCTTGGCTGCGTCCTGATGCAAAGAAACAAAGTCATAGCATACGCATCAAGGCAGTTAAAGATACATGAGAAAAACTACACCACTCATGATCTGGAGTTGGGTGCAGTTGTCTTCGCTCTCAAAATCTAGAGACACTACTTGTACGGTACAAAATGTGTGGTTTTCACGGACCACAAAAGTCTTCAGCATATCTTCAATCAGAAAGAGCTCAACATGAGACAACGACGTTGGGTTGAACTTCTAAACGACTACGACTGCGAGATTCGCTACCATCCTGGTAAGGCGAATGTCGTAGCCGATGCTTTGAGTCGCAAGGAACGTACTAAGCTTCATTGTGTACGTGTCCAATCTGTTATTCAAACCGATATCCAAGCCCGTATTTCTCAGGCTCAACAAGCTTGTGTTTCACAAGGCTTGATGGATAAGGAATTTCCTTATCACATAACTCCTGCTCTAGAACTGAAGGACAATGGATCATACTACTTCATGGACCGTTTGTGGGTCCCAAGCCAAGATAATCTTCGTACCTTGCTTATGGATGAAGCCCATAAGTCTCGTTATTCCATTCATCCTGGCTCAGATAAGATGTATAAGGATCTTCGTATTCAGTATTGGTGGCCTGGTATGAAGAAAGACATTGCCTTATACGTATCAAAATGCCTTACTTGTCTTAAGGTTAAGGCTGAACATCAGCGTCCTTCCGGATTATTGGAGCAACCAGAGATCCCAGTTTGGAAATGGGAAAACATTACTATGGATCTCATTACTAAACTCCCGCGCACAAAGAAAGGTCACGATGCCATCTGGGTAGTCGTTGATCGTCTTACCAAGTCAGCGCATTTCTTGCCAATCCGTGAGGATTTCTCTGCTGACAAACTTGCTCAAATCTACGTGGATGAAATTGTAGCTCGACATGGTGTTCCTTTGAACATCATTTCTGACAGAGATGCTCGTTTCACTTCTCATTTTTGGAGAACCATGCAATCTGCTATGGGGTCTCAACTCAATTTGAGCACAGCTTATCATCCGCAAACGGATGGTCAATCTGAAAGAACAATCCAGACACTGGAGGATATGCTTAGAGCTTGTGTGATCGATTTTGGTGGTAGTTGGGATTCACATCTTCCATTGATTGGATTCTCCTACAATAACAGTTATCACTCCAGCATCAACATGGCTCCTTTCGAGGCTCTCTATGGTTGAAAATGTCGTTCACTAGTCTGCTGGAATGAGATTGGCGAGGCTCAACTTACTGGACCTGCCCTCATTTAGAGACAACAGATAAGGTTAAGAAAGTTCGTGATAACCTTCAGATAGCTAGAAGCCGTCAAAAGAGTTACGCGGACCTAAAACGCAAGCCCTTGGATTTTCAATTCGGTGATCGAGTATTACTTAAGGTCTCACCTTGGAAAGGTGTGATCAGATTTGGAAAGAAAGGAAAACTTGCACCTAGATACATTGGACCATTCAAGATCGTCGAAAGAATCGGTAAGGTTGCCTACAGACTTGAGTTACCTCCTGAACTTGGAAATGTTCATCCAACTTTTCACGTGTCCAATCTCAAGAGGTGTTTAGCTGATGAGAACCTCCACATACCGCTTGACGAGATTCGTGTTGATAAAACACTGAAATTTGTTGAGAAACCGGTGGAAATCATGGAACGTGAAGTCAAGTGGCTTAAACGCAAGCGCATTCCTTTGGTCAAGGTTCGTTGGGAATCAAAGCGTGGACCCGAGTTTACTTGGGAACGTGAAGATCAAATGAAGGCAAAATATCCGCATCTGTTTCCACGAGTTTCCTCTAAATAAATTTCGGGACGAAATTTCCACAAGTAGGGGAGACTGTAACATTTGTGCTTGTAATCATTGTGAATAGTTCAGTTATCAATAAAACAATGTTATTTGATCCCAATATTTGTTTGGTTGTGTTTTACATTTTTCATGTTTTGACTTTTGTTCAATTTTAGACTCTACATCACTTTCTGGAGAGTTATACGCTAACTGGTGCTTAAACATACTCAGTTTAACGCGACAAATACTCCGGAACATCAACATATACTCAACATACCTTAAATAACCTTTACATAACTTAGAAATAAGTTTTGAAGGTTTTGGTATAGCAAAAACAAGTTAATTCGCTTACAGGGACTAAACTTGACAAACTGCGAAAGTATGCCAATTTGAACTGTAACGAACATTCCGGAACATGTCCATAAGTTAAACATACCATAAATATCCTTTACATAGCTTAGAAATAGGCTTTGAGGGTTTGGTATGCTAAAACAAACTTTTGGATCATTCAGGGGCTAAAAGTGTCAAAAAGTGCACAAGTTTGCACTTTCGCGCATAACTTACGTTCTGAATACATCTGGACATCCAAAAATTTATGTAAGCATCCTAGTATTATGCCTTAGTGTTTGGCATGAGAAAAATCCATTCGTCGCGCAATTTGGATCGTCTTTCGCGCTTATGCGCATTCCGTCGTAATTGACCGAACATCGCGACCGTACGGCCAAACGAACCGACATCCGACATAATTTTGAGCACATTTTCAGTTCCCTATACTTTAACTTCATTTTAGAGCTTTGAAATGGGGTTAACGGGGCTTAAAAGTACCAAAAACGCATCAAAAACCAAGTTTTGGTGCTGCAGGGACTAAAATGGTAAATCTGCCAAACTAGGGGCTTACGGACCGTAAGCCAAAGCCCATACGGTCCGTAAGGGGTCCCCAGTACAACAGAAACCACAATTAATGCTGATTGGCTCTTCAGATCGCGAAAGGTCCGATTGCCTTTTCACCCAATGAAAGGCCAAGGGCCATATTCAGTGAATCTAGTTAGGTAACACATGTACGCACAAGATCGTGGCACGATATTCGATAAAACGATCCTAACGGTTCCACTTTTCCTATAAATACCCCCCCCCTTGTTCCAAAAACCCACAAAATCAGATCTTAAGGCTCTAAGTTGGAACCATTGTTTCATACATGAGCTATTTGATCTAGATTAGCACTCGGGGACCCTCCGTAAGTCTTCTTTCGTTCTTTTATTCGCTTTTCGAGTCCGAAAGTCGACGTTTTGTTGACTTTCTGCATTGACCAGTTTATGGTCGATGCGAAGTTCATTAGAACTTCATAACGTGAGCGTGATCACGATGGTTATAGTCCGTAGTGACTATACCTACTGATCACCACGTTATCTAGGCTCAGTGACGAGTCGTAGTTTCGGCCAAAATGTGCATTTCTTGCATATTTTGTAACCAAACTACTCATGGGCATCAAAGCCGTTTGTTTTGATGTCAAACCTGTTTTCAAACTTAGTTAAGCATGTTCTAACATGCTTAGCTCGTCTATTTTAGTTTAGTGCTTATATAGGGTCGTAAGGTAAGCGATCTAAACCATCGCTTATACTTTCGAACCCGACCCATTTGGTCGATCATTAGGATCCGACCAAACACTTTAGGTGGCCATAGTTGTAACCTTCCGGGGTTATACCTAGTGGTCACGATGTTAGGCGTTCCGAACGCGTTCTACGCGAACGGCGCGTAAGGTAGCATAAGCTACCTAAACGGGTCGTGATGGACCGTAAGCACTTAGGTTAAGTTTCATTTTAGTATGTAGGCTTTGTTAAACCATATTACACGAGTCTCCATACTCGTTTGGTTTACGAACCCGCGTACTATCCGATCCTTCCGATTTGGTCCGGTATATTAACATAGCTACCTATTAGGTGCCGTTTGATATCCCGTGATCTTTAGCATTATCTGGTTATTATACAAGAACTCCAAAGCAATCTCAGGTGAGTACATTGAACCCCTCTTTTACTGTTTTCCAAACTGTTTTGGGGTGAAACACATGTGCCTATCTGTTACATTCATGCTTTCCATGTTTTCACATCATATGCCTGCTATGTTGTTAGTACACTATAGTACACGATTTTATTACATTTTATGCTATGTATGCCCATTGTGTGCGTACTTAGTGCAATGATTTACATGAACATTTCTGTTGCATATGTTTACTCAGCATATGGACACATTGATTTACATGAACATTTCTGTTGCATATGTTTACTCAGCATATGGACACATTGATTTACATGAACATTTCTGTTGCATATGTTTACTCAGCATATGGACACATTGATTTACATGAACATTTCTGCTGCATATGTTTACTCAGCATATGGGCACATGCCTTCATTTTGTTATGACATTTGGTTTGTTTAACATGGGACAATACATTCATTAACATTAGCTACGCCGTTCGTTAGTAGGTAGTGGTACCATAGGAATTGACAACTCCCATTCCTGAAGTCCTGGGTTTGATAGGACTGGAAGGAATGACCGAATTCGATATACATAACTTAGATAAACCTTTAATTTGTTTAAGGGTTTATCGCCGCAGTCTCAAGGCTTGGATGTATGCATAGTTTACAATACCACATAAATGTTAATATCAATAGAGCATGCATTTTTCCACAGAACATAACGTTGATTTAAACCACGTGTTACTTCAACGACTTGTTTTGTGCATTTTACAAATGGTTTAAGTTGATACATTTCGCTTACCATACATGATACATTTTGGGATGCACATTACATGATTTACATTGAACATAAACACGTCGACATTGACATACACATTTGGTGGTTTACATTTGAACATAAACATTTGACATGGTTTACACAATAACACTTGACATTTGGTTTATACATGAACAATTTACATGGTGGATTGGTTTGGGTAAATGGTTTGGGTAACGTGGAGTATGTAATATGATGCAAACATGGTGGATACGCCGCTGGTACTTCCTATATATAAATGTTTGTATAATATTACATATCTTAGCGTTATCTAAATCATTTCAGTTTAGACATATAACATTTTATATAAATAACATACTTTTCATAAAACATTGTCTTACAAAACAACTTATTACATTCAACTCATTTTGCCTGGTTACTCGTTTAACCTTGCACTTATCTATACATATCATTTGATGTTATCGTTTTTCAAACGGTTTACAAAGCAAGACAAATTACAAGGTTCATGACTGACTATTATTAAACATTTCTTTAAACTCAAGTCATGAATCCCATTTTCACAAAAACTATGTATCTCACAGGCATTTTTATGCTGACGTACCTACTTTCACATGTGTTTTCAGGAGCTGTTCCATAGGACGATGAACACGACACTAGGGCGGACCTGTGCCTTAGAGACTAAAAACTGAAGATAGAACTAGAATAACTGTGTTTTGGATTCTGTACTTCCTTTTAAGACAATGTAACACCCTTGTTTAATAAATAAAATGTAACTTTAATTTCCATGGTTGTATAACAATTAATTCTGTCCACAACACTCCCCGACGTTTTCCGCCGCGGTTGCATGTTACACGCGGTCGGGGTGTGACAGAAACCGTCCTTGATCTTGTTCCAAAAATTCATTAACTTCACCACGATTACACCAAATTATCTGTCACATAGGAACTAGTAAATTATATGATACCAATATGATGGGGGAAGAACCATGTTGCAAGAGCAAAAGGCAACATACATTTAAAATAACATGTGTTTTGCTAATAGGTACCTGAATGGCGATAAAAAAAAGCAGATCTGAAGAATCGAATTCCGGCACTTGGTCACCGCGATGGAGAAGCAAGTGATGGAAGTGCTATTTCGACTTCCCGGATTCATTTGTGATGGTCAATCAACGTGTCTCTGGTTTATTGTTGAGGACGACAATATATCTGGTAACAGAGGGCGAGAGATAAAATGTGGACGGCGATACTTTCAGAATCAGAGGGGTTCGTGAGGTTTGATTTAGGTTTTCTGCGATTGAAATTGCGGATAGAAAGATGGAATAATTGGTGTCAGTTTTGTATGTGAGTCGTAGTCGGAATCATAGCAGATGAGAGAGCGGAAATATGGAGGCGGAAAAAATTGTGTGAAAATTTTAAAAGGATTGGATTGTGTGAAATTTTTAAAAGGACTGGGTTTGAAATTCGGTGTCTTGGTGAATATTTCTAGGAATTTTTATCTGAAATTTATAAAAAGTTATATAGAGAATGTATAACAAATAATTAAGTAAAAAAATTAGTTATAAGGCTGCGGGGAGTGGGGGCGTTTATGGGGCGGGGGATGCCAGGCAACGCTGGCTAACCTACTTCGTGCCAGCGTTGCCCAGCCAGCACTGCTTGAAGCCCGACAATGGGCTGGGGACGGTGTGAGCTGGCTAGCTAGGATTGGTTGGTGAATTTTGGACCGTTTGGGGTAGTCGTTAGCCAACGGCTGGTTTAATTAAAAAATTTCTTTTTATACCTTATAAATACTTTAACCAGTTATCCATTAACTTTCAAAGACTCAAATTAAGCCAATTAACAAGCAATCACCCTATCGACCATCATTGACTTTAGTTAGCCATTAGTAAGCCTAATGAATCATCAAGTACCCTAACTAATCATCATTGGCTCTAAATGAACTTCAGAGACCATATTTGACCTTTAATTGATTATAAGTGATCAGAAATGACCATTAACGACTCTAATTGATGACGACTGACCCTAGTTAACAAAAAATGCTCTAATTAGCCTTTGTTGACAATCAATTTCCCTAATTGACCATTATTAACCCTAGTTAACCTTTAATGATCCTAGTGGACTACTAGGGATGAGCATTTGGTATCAAATACCGATCCCGTCCCGATATCATCCCAATCCCAAAAATACCGTACCGATTTTTTCGGTACCGGAAACGGTATCCACTTTTTTGTATTTTCGGTATTGGTATTTTTGGGATCGGTACCGGTTTGGTACGGTACCGGTAAAATACCAAATTTTACCTTCAAATACCGCTACCGTACCGATACCATACCGATACCGTACCGTACCGACATATTTCGGTATCGGTACCCAGTTTTGGCGAAATTCGGGATCGGAATTTTTGGGATCGGGACGGTATCGGGACGGGATCGGGATTTGCTCATCCCTATGGACTACTAAGTGACCCTAATAGAGCATTTACCACCCTATTTGACTATCAAAGGTCATAACTGACCCTACATGATCATCAATCTCTAAGGCTATGGGGTGTGGTGGTCATGAGGGTCACGACCACACCCTATAGCCTAATATATATTTTTTAAATGGTAGAGTAAGTGTTAGCTATTGGATATTGAAAGTCAATATATCCCTATTTTTAATTTTATAAAACAATATAAAGACTAAATATCAATTCCAAATTCAAATTGGAATGGGATGTCGGTCTATAATAGGTACCCATTTGTTGAAGATTAAAGATTAGACATTAACACAACCACTAATTGTTGAGTTAACTATGACGTGTGGGAGACTCCAATTAAGTCTTTATCCATTTCCAATACATGTTCCCCGATATTAAGTTAAGAACTGATATTCAGTCCATAATATGTTCCCTTTATATCCGAGATAGGAAATTAGTTTTAGCACATTTGCACCATTTTTCATTATAGGAGGCGTATTTGAGACTAAAATTCAATAGCTAATATATTTACTTGCAAAAGCATTCTTACACCATCATTTCTGCGACTAAAATTTGTCTCAAATAATGTGTCAAATATTAGCGACTGATTATCAGTGACTAGAATACGTCACATAATAAATATCATTAGTAACTAATAAATCAATTCTAGATAAGGCCTCTTACAAGGCCTTAAGACTGATTTTAAGTCTCCAATACTTTTCTATACATAATAGAATTTATGCCAAATAATTGGTGACTAAAAATCAGTCCTTGACCCTTTCTTATACACAAGGCGTTCAAAATTGAATATCAGTCCCTGATGCGGTAAGTTTTGAGAGTATCAAGGACTATTTTTTAGTATCTAATTTGTTCCTTATTTATTAGAGACTGAATATCAATCACCAATACGACACCAATTTGCATTGTTGAGCGGACGTAATTGGAACTGAAATTCAGTAACCAATAAGTCTCCTCCAAACACTTTTATTTGGCAAAAATATTTGTAACTGATATTTAGTCTCAGATAAGGTTTCAAAATGTTAGCGACTGAGACCTAAATATAAGTCACATAAAAATCAGTCCCTAATATCATCAACGACTGATAAATCAGTCCCTGATACTATGTATTCGATACTGACTCATCGGTCCTTGCTAATCTAATCCCTAGTGATCACTTTTTTTGTAGTGGTTGTCTTATAGTAATAAAGAAAATTGGTTAATATAACACTCTATGTGACTTGGAATAAAGTATAGGGGTCAATTGTAGCAAACTTGAAACAAGTTTGCTTTAATTAAAACACTAGACACCAAAACACACACTTTAAGTGTGTGTTCTGGTCGAACTCTCCAGAGAAGCCAGGGGCTCCCCACATCAAACCCTAACTAGCTCAAAAATTGACAAATTGAAGGGCCAAATCAGTCCCAAATCGATATACAAGCATAAATTAGTGATCACCTAAGTGTAGTGATCATAAGGTATGTCAAAATTTACAATTTGGTTTCATCTCAAATTCTTGATGATTTGTGAAAATCGAAATCTGGGCTTGATTATTTGATGTTTAGATGAGATTAGCAATAAAAACATGTCTAGGAGTAAACCCCAGTCAATAACATGTCGAATTATTGTTTAATTTATGAAATTCATGATAATCTATTGATAAGTTAAATGAGTTTTGTCAAAATAAGATGAACACAAGAATCACGACTATCAAAAGTGGTGTTACTTGATTTCTACGAAATGATTCTGAGATTAGTATGCATGCTTGACATAATGGAATTGAATTGTGTGTTTATATTGGGCAAAATTAACAAGTTATGAACTTGATTTTAAATATATAAAATTATGCCCGTTTGGTGTTCGTTAAAATGCCTAAATGAAAGATAATTGTTGAAAATCAGACAAAAACGCATGTTTGATGGATATGGCAAATTATGCGTTAAGACTTATAAAAAGGGTTCTAAACGGTTTGTGGATTGAACTCTTTAGGCAAGGAAACCGGGTCTTCAAGCGGACAAGCCGGAGCGGACACACGCTTAAAGGGAACACTTTAAAGGTACGCGACTTGTCGTCTCTTTACATTTATGTAGACAAGCGTAGTCGTAAATATGTTTAATGTTGATATAGCAAAAATGGTTGTGTTTGGTAAGTCAATGAAGTGATGGAATTCACTCGATAACCAAACGGGTCAAAACGAATTGTTAAAGTATGTTTGGAATGTCAATGAAGTGATGTGACTCACTCGACAACCAAACGGGTCAAATTAGATACCTAGATATGTGTAACGTTGATATAATGAAAATAGTCGTGTTTAGTATCACATTGAAGTGATGGAATTCACTCAAAAAAAAACAAACGGGTCAAAATAAATGTTTGGTTAGGTATGTTTATTGATAATGTTGTTTAAATTAGTCATGTTTAGAATGTACATTAAGTGATGAAATTTCACTAGATAAAGAACGAGTTAAAATAATGGTCGAAATGGTAGTGTTTGAAGTGACTTGAACGTCACTCGTTAAATTTGAGTTATAAGAACGTAAACCATGGAATGGAGATGATACACTAAGATGGACAAGCCCGAGAATGGGTAATTATGATTGAAAAATCAATGACGTCGAATTATGCAGGTATGTAACCTTGTTCCGTTAGATTATGTTAATTAGAGTTACGGTCGTTTGAAATTGTGTTTTTAAGACAAGATATTCGTTAATAAAAGTGACGAAGATCACTATTAGATAAACGAGTCAAAAAATTGATTAGAAAATGTTTGGTAGTCATTGGAAATGGAGGATTCCATAAATGAGCCAAACGGGTCGATTAATTGTTTAGTAGATAGTAAGAATGTGTTTTTAATAGTTTATGGCGATGGTGGGTCATAAGAGCGTAAAACCATGGACTTGGTATTGATACGCCAGTGATCGTAAGCCCCGAATGGTGGGTAAATAAGATTAGAATGTCAAAGAATAAGTTGGCGAACAATTTGCACACATAGTTAATGGGTCGAATAATCGAAACTAGGATTTTGTGGGCCATTCGTTCATAAACCGGGTTTCGTTAAGTGAAATTTATATGGTTAGATCCGTAATTTTAATACGGACATATAGGAAAAAGAATCGGCTAAAATGGATATGTAAATAAAAAGTTATGAGGAATTAAGCGGAAAAAAAATATAAGAAGGCTGAGCTGGGCGAACCGTGGGTCACGGTCCTGAACCGTGACTCACAGTCTGGCAATTCTGTTTGGATCTAGGCGAACCGTGGGTCACGGTCCTGAACCGCGACTCACAGTCTAGCAGTTCTGTTTTGAGCTGGGCGAACCGTAGGCCACGGTTCTAAACCGTGGCTCACAGTTTGGCAGTAATTTGTTTGTTTTTCATTATTTAAGCAATAGAACTCGTTTTTACTTAATATTAAGATGTCAAAACTAACGATTAATGTGGTTTTGACCATAGGTGATGCTCGTTTGTTGTGGATGTTGATCAAGCAATGGAATCAAGAACCGAACACAAGTTTTGAATGCTTCCGCGCTAATCTAATCTAGTTTAAAACATGTTTTGTAAACTCTTTTAAATATTGAACATTTTAATCTAGTTAGTTGACTATGTTTAAATACTATAATGACGTACATCTTAGTTATTAACTAAGTTTTGTTGGTCATGTATTTCGTATTTAAATAGTCCATATTTTATGGTTATAAAATGAAACTATAAGACGAGTGTTACATGTTATTCCTCTGTCCGGCAAATTTTATTCAAAAATAGAAAAAGATAAAGATTATCTCACGAAGCTGGATAAGATAATCAGGGGAGTGATGACAGCTAGTTTGCAGAAAAGAGATGAAGAAAAGTGTTGACAAGATGGTGGAAGAGCTGAAAGAAACAGCAAGTAAAGATGATGGTGAAGGTGAACAGAAGAATGAAGAAGTGAAAGAAATAGAAGTAGATGGTGAAGAAAGTTAGTAGCCAGCAGAAGAAGTTACTGAAAAATAGCAGGATGAAGAGAATTTGAAAAAGAAAGAAGAAGTTGATGATGATAAACAGGAGAAAGTTGATGAGAAACTGGTTGCTGAAGCTGTCACTGAGGAACAGCTGGTGAAGGAAACAAATCAGAAGCAGAGGGCAGAAAAAGCCGAGGTGCCAACTGTTGAGGTAATTACTATAACTGAATCTTCTGAAATGTTAAATAAAACTGTTGAACAGTGCAAGAAATGCATGGAAACGGGCAGTGCTTATACTGAAAAAGATGAAAAATTCAGAACAAGAGATACAGAACTTACGAAAATTGAAATACTTTTCAAAGATAAATGTAAAGAAATGTTTGAAAATGAAAAGGTTTTGAAAGATAACGATGAAAAGTTGACACAAAAATGAAACGTTTAGAAAAAGAAAATGAGATTTTGAATTAAAAGTGTTCAACAATGACTGAAGAGTTGTTACAAAAAGAAAGTGTTGTTCAAGAAATGAAAACAGAGTATGATTCAATAAAATTTGCATATCACATTACAAAAGAGTCATACGAAGCAATGAAAAGTCAAATGAAACTTGTTCAATCTAGATTGAAACATTGTTCTGAAACATCTGAAACACTTAAAAAATAGTATGAAATAAAGCAACAAGTTGTAAATTCATATATTGAAGAGGTTGTTGAGCTTAAACGTAAAATGGCTGATTTAGAACAAGATAATAACAAGTTGCATAGTTATCACGCTTCATCATATGTTCTTGAACATATTTTCAACATAAAACCGGATGATAACGATTCTGAGAAAAACAAGAAAAGAATTGGCTCAGAATATCATCAGGTTCCACCACCGTTTGAGAAAAAGTTCAAATTCTATGATGACGAGAAGGTGGATAAAGCTTTCAACATGGTTGATCAATTGCCAGATAATATTGACATAACTTATTCCAAATCTGATGATAATGGTGATTCAGAGGTGGTAGGTAAGGTCGTTGAAAGTGTTTTGCAAGATGATTCTACCAAATCAGATAAATCTGAGTCACAGGATGAAAATGAGGGAAGTTTTCGTCAGAGTTATCTTAAAAATTCAAAATCTGAGAAAGATGCGAATGATGATACGTTAGGATTGGCTTATACCATGATTGGATCGGACAAATTATTCTCAGATATTGAAGTCCCGATTCAGAATGTGATTTCGGAAAAGATTGACAAAGTTTTCAAATTGGTAGAGATTGAGAAGTCTGAAATTGAAAAATTTCCTGGAAAGAGGAAGAAAACTTTTTATAACAAACCTGGTTACAGAAAGAAGAATATGAAGGCTGGGTTGGGTTATTAAAAGCAACAAAACAAAACGAAACAGTTTGAAAAGACAAATTTTCAGAAAAAGATGAACTTTGCTAATGGAACAAGTTCAGAAGCTAAAACAAACTTGGAAATCAAAAACATCCAAGTTTAAACCAAAAAAAATCTGGAAACCAAAAATTGATCCAAAATTTTATCAATAGAGGGTTTCAAAAGGTCAAATTTGGGTGGCAAAGAAACAGACTTCTGTGAGTGATAATCGGAAGGAAGATGTTTTTGAAAAGAATGAAAGAAACTCTCTAGTTTTACCTGGAAAGATTTATGTTCAACTACCTAAGTTGAAGCAGGCTTGGGTTGCATTGTTCAGGTAATTAAATGAGTTAAATGTGTAGGTGCTCCCGAGGACTGTTGACTGTCAAGATGAAAAGTGGAGCAACCTGGCACAGAAAGAGGCTAGAGGTCCCTGCAACTAAAAATCAGGGAGTGTGTTTGTTTCTATAAATAAATAAACCATATTTCAAAAAACCTAAACATCGAAAAAATTTAAAAACCAAAAATATGTTTTTGATTTGTTAAAAATTGAAAAACGAAAAAAATTGTTTATGTTTTTAAATTTGTCAACAATTAAAATTTTGAAAAAATGTTGATTGAATATGCCGAAACCCTCACGGCTAAACAAACATGATTATTTCAAAATTGAAAATGGTTTTAACATTGTTAAAAATCAGTGTGTTGTAAATCATAGGGGTATTTTCTGCAAACAGAGCGTGTAAAGCAGAAAATGGATGGTGAGACATAGCTATCTGCATCGGTTTGTCAAATTCTTTAAACGTTTTGGATTTTAGGGGGGGGTAAAAATATTTCAGAAAATACTAAAACATTTGAAAATTTGAAAAAACCATAAACAATAGAAAATGAAAAAGAGTTTTGTGTAAAAAGAGGAAATGATAGTACATCAGTAAGACAATCACAATACGCTAAAGAAATGGAAACTCAAATGTGATAAACAATCTTACTGTTGATATGCCAGTAGGTTTTTACACATTTCGTAGATTGATTTCGAGATATAAACCTAAATATCAATATACTTACTTATCTCGTGGGGAACATCTCTCGGATATATGGGTAACCCCTGAAATCTTGTTTGAGAGATTGCCTGATTCTGAGATACTAGGTCTTTATACTGTTTAATATCTGGGGTATTATACCTGGTCCTCTAATTTTGCGTCAGCAGTGGCCTAGACCTCGTATAATACTTTATGCGCTTTAATAAAAGCTTTTCCTATGCATAAAAATTGAGAAAATATCGAAAGATATATATCAAGTGTAGTTGTAAAGAAGATCCCTAAGTGGGACACACCTAAAGTCGAGCCTTCAACTCTTTGACTGAACGGTAGTTCATACCTGGGCTCTCAAGGTCTCGAACTAACCCAGAGAACAGATATCAATATAGTATATTCACCTGTAAGACTAGATCTAGGGAATATTGATACGGGAGTATATTTTGAGGTAGGACACGCGAATAAGTTTAAGTTCGTAAAACATTAATCTCGTATCTAGAATCAGTTGAACTTCGTGTGAAAATTTAAGTGGATCAGTATACTGACCATCTAAGTGAATCGTTTAGAACTTAAAATGTTTATAAGCTCAACGGTGCTAGTGATTTGTCGTAAACTGATATGATCCTCTAACGCGAACTCAAACAAAAAAATTTTCTGTAAATATTTCTTTACTGCTTCATGATTAAAGAAAAATACAAAAAGATTTTCGGAGTGTTTTAGCATAAACTTTGAAAAATACAAAAAGATTTTATTTCTACTTTATTTTCGACAAGCGATGTCCGAAAGCTGAGTTTCAAAATCTAAGTATGCTGAACATGTTTCTGAAAATAAACAAGTTCATTAATTTGAAACTTGAAGTTTTAAATTGAAAATTCTAAAAACAGTTTGTGAAAATCTCCAAGGTCATTAAGTTGGACTTGGATGATAATCGTGAGGTTTTGGATTCTTAAAATGTAAAAAAAATTGAGGTTATTTGATAGGGAGTGAGAGTCAGGGAATCCTGGAAAATTACATACTGTCACACTTGTGTATAGAGCCAGGTTACTGATTCTGAATATTTTGATTTAAGGGCCAGGTCATCATTCCTGGGAAAATCTAAAAAGATTTCACTGTCACATATTTGAAATGCTCCAGTTTATGTTGAGAGCAAGGTTTTCGATTTTGAATTTTAACTGTCAAAAATCTTATAAATGGTTTGAGTATTGCAGATGATAGAGCCATATTACGATCCTGATAGCTAAGACTAAGGGGGAGTCTGAAGACAAGCTCAAAGCAAAGGGGAGCTTGTAGCCAGGTGTCGATCCTAGTAGCTGAAAGCACAGAAGCTTAAAAGCAAGGGGGAGTCTGTGTTGAACGATAGGGGAGTAGATAGAGCTGTTAAAGAAAAGAGGAGAGTATGTGGTGCTGAAGTTGTCAACACTTCGTGAAGACTCAGAGAGAGAAGATAGAAAGCTACGAGGTTGACTTCAGCAATATCCAGGGGGGGTCTGTGAGTGCATATGTCTATTGCTTGCGCCAATCACGTATCGTAGCTTAAATGAATAAGACAAGACTGGTATTGAATAGAAGAGAACTTGATATGAAGCTGAAGTAGCTTCGTACAAAGCCAGTAGCTTCGTACAAAGCCAGCAGCTTCGTACGAAGGGACAATTCAAGGCTTCGTACGAAGCCAGTAGTCTATATATAGGAGTCTTGTGGTTGTCATTTGTATATTTTGAGCAACTTTGAGGCCAAGCTCTGCTTGTTTGTTTTCACGGTTTTGTACTGTCTAAATATCAATAGAAAACAAGTTATAATTACATCTTTGTGTTCTCATCCACACACGTGATTGGATTCCGCACATATCACGTGTTCATACGCATTCAATGGTTGAAGATTCGATCCTCGGAATGAATTCACATTGTTCAAAACAAACATGGCTATGTAATCGTAATTAGGTAGGTGTTAATCACTCAAAAGGGCACCTCCTAAGAATCACGTTTGCATGGTCAATTGACGAGTCAACATATTAATTTTTTAAAAAGTCAATGGGGCAGATTTTGAATTAATTACGATCTAAGTTTAAAGGTGTTCTAAAATGCGTTTTAACACATAAACAACTTGGTAATATTTAGAACATGTGTAAACATGTTCGGCTCATCAATTCCTGTTTTAGGGTCGGTTCACAACCGAAAGTCGCGAAGTTTGACTTCTGCTTTGACTTTCGATTATGAACCGAATTAGACTAGTATGCTACTGATTTAAGGTTCCGTTATGATCATAATATGATGTAGCATAACCCTCTGAGGTTATATTACACGATCATAATAGTAATCTGAGTTTTATGCAAGTTTCCGTTAATATTCCATACTTTGACTATTTTGCCCTTTTAAGTAAAAATAAGGTTTTAGTCACCAGTGAACTTGCAAATGATTTAGGTACTGATATGTTAACATGTTTAACATATTTAGATGTTACAAATCTGATCATAAACCGAGTTTTCGTATAATATCGTAAATTACGCTTAAAAGTGACCGAAATGCCCTTTCGGCGCATAGAACGTTTTTAAACGTAATTTCTTATACCAAACTCATTACCTACAGATGTACTATCATAATTAGGATAATTTGGGATATCAAGTCAGTTTATAAACTGAGTTTACGTACAAGTTCTTGTGTTATGTCCTTAAATGACGATAATGCCCTTATGGCGCATAAAATGGTTTTAATCATGGTTTTCATACAAAACCTTTTACCTAATGATGTATTATACTAAATAACATATCTTGACCATATAAACCCGGTCATAACATCAGTTTTCATAAGACATTGCAAATATCGTCATTTAACGACTTTAACGCCTTTTCGGCGCGCATTATGGTTTTAAACCATATTTACCAACCAAGACTTGTTACCTACTGATTTTATAACTTATTTAAAATGTTTTTATAGTAAGAACATTTTATAAACTCAGAATCCCAAATAAGTTTTCAAAACTATGTGTGAAATGACCAAAATTTCCTACGGAGCATAGTTTGGTCTTAATCTATAAAACACACATATGTTTGATATCTTACTGATATTATATCATAAATAAAATGTTTTCACAGAATGTTTATGACCGTAATATCAGATTATACACAAGTTTCTTTTATATGTCGCTAAATGACCAAAACGCCCTTATGAGGCATATTTTGATTTTAAAACCTTAACGGGCATACAAGTTGATATCCTACTGATATTATTACTTGTTTAAAGTATGTTGGCATATGGAACTTGTTCATGACTCATCCGGTTACTCGATATCGCTTATACGCGTACGATTAAGCTTATGTAACAAGTTTACATAACTTTACCGAAACGGGTTTCACCTTATCATTTTGATCTCAAATTCCAAAATGTTAATAGTTTACCCATATTATACAAGTCTTAGTACTTATTGGGTTTAAACCAAATTCTATTTGGTATACGCTTAATCTAGCGAACCTATTCTTAAGTATCGGGTGATATCTAAAGGGATTACCTTTGGCATGCATATATTCTAACAGATAATAAATTTGTTCATTCCAGACTATAGTACCCCCTAGATAATCGAACTTGGGTCAATAATACTTAGACTTGCGGCTTTTTGCTAAATTATAATCTTATTGATTGGAAGCTAGCAAAAAGGTAAATACTCTTGACTTATTTTAGTATTAAACTTGGGAAGGCAATTATGCCACTTGGAGCGGGTGTTACATAAGTAAGTCGCCTATGATTGCGCAAAAATGTAAGAATCCGGTTTATTCCGTTTTGCTTGATAGCTGAAAATGATTGGGGATTAATGATACCATGTCCGGACGTCCCAAAGGGTTAATTAAGTATGTAAATCTGGTAACAAGAATAAATCCTAAAAAATAATTAAAAGATCACCTACGGGTTTTCTCTATGTATAAAACTCTTTTCGAAGAATTGTTTTCCAAATAGTCAGTTTCGAAGAATTGTTTTCCAAAGAGTCAGTTAATTGTATTTACTAGCTTTGGCTAACGTATTTTCAAAAGATTAAACCACATGTACTGAACCTTATTATAGGCTGGGAATACGGGCCAGCTAGAATGAAGGCTAAAGGATTTGCAACTCCTAATGCTTAAGGCCTATGATGTCTAAGGCTCTGTTTATTTAGATCCTGCCTGTGGGCTTGTATCGAACACTTGTAATACATTTATATATTCAAGCTTTGTTGAATTTTATATTTTCACTCCAATACTTCCGCTGCATATTATTATATTGTATTAACTGTTATCCAACCGTCACGACTATACCATCCGGGCCCACCGGAAATCGGGGTGTGATGATGTGTGTAAAATGCAACATATAAATTACATCAAATGAGGCATAAAACTAACCCTTTTTTAGTACTAATGTTGGAAAAAGAGTGCTTTTGTCTTCTTTTTGTATTTTCAGGATTAAAAGAGCTTAAATGAACAAAAGAAGCAAAAATGCAGCCAAATCTAACAATAATACAAGAAAAGGAAGAACGTGGCATGCCAGACCCCTCGACAGCATCTTCCCAAGCAAAAACAAGAGATCAGAAGGCTGAACACGCCCCGTGCTCAATGAACACGGGGGCGTGCCCAAGTGTCTGCAGAAAAGACAAAGTTGTAGAAGCTTCTATTTCCCAACACGGGGGTGTGCCCAGCGGACACGGGGCCGTGGTCAACGCTAAGATTCGCATAATCTAAGCAAATCTTGATAGTACAGATACGCTTCTACACACGGGGTCGTGCCCAGCGGACACGGGTAGGGATGGCAATCAAACCCGAACCCGCTGGGTGTTTGGGACGGGTTTGGGGTCGGTTAATCGGGTTTGGGACGGGTTTGGGAATAGTTTTTATTTTTTTTCGCGGGTTTGGGACGGGTTTGGGATTTAGTGATATACTCGTTTACCCGACCCAATTACCCGATAAAGTGTACCCGTTAGCCGTTTGTATACCCGATATAATTTCTTTTATATTATTAAATATGTATATATATGATACATCTATTTTTTACACATATAGGTATTCTATTCCGTATACATTGTAGTTATTTGATATATATTTTTATAATGACAATACAAAATGTAACCGATTAGTAGTTACCCGATAGATACTCAATGGGTATTGAGATGAGTATACCCAACGAGTAATCTTTTTAAATTAACGGGTTTACCCGAAACCCGCGGGTATACTCGATACCCGATGGGTATTTACCCGCTAGAAACCCGACGGGTTTTGGGACGGGGGCGTGGTCAACTAAACCCGATCCATTGCCATCCCTAGACACGGGGGCGTGGTCAACTAATGCGGACAAACTGCATTCAATGAAGAAAGAGAAGATGGGTGAACACGGGGCCGTGCCCAATAGACACGGGGCCCTGTCCGGGCTTCTGTGCAGGCTATAAATAGGGGTGCTTGGCTCACTTGCAAACCATCCCTTGACAAACCACCTCTCTCACACTTCACTCACCCACCACCACCATCACAACCCATATCCACCACCATCATCCATTATAGAGTGTGTGTAGTAGTCTCGGGATCCAAGATTGATAATAAGAGTTCTTGACAATCAAAGGCCATGTTTGCCTAAGTCTCTTACATCACTTGGTGAAGACAAGCATTTATACTTTTTATTTTTAATCTTTTCGCACTTTTTATTTGGTTATGTATTAATGACTTTAATAACTAGTTTCTTATGTTGAAGGTGAAACTTCCTTATCATTTGTCTGTGGTGTCTTGGCGTTATTTTACTGTCTATATAAAATAAAAGATTTACACCATTCATATCTCCATGGTCTATATGGAGATATGTTGGCTACCTGGTCGGGGGTTAAGGGAATGGTTTGGTAAGCGTCTTGCCTTGTTCAGTGTATAGATCCTACAAGGACCTGGGTCAAGCTTAGTAGGACCTCCTTCAATACCCACTGGTATTGGATGGCGGGGGTTCGAATTTCTTGATCCCCTCATATGTAAACTACTATTAATACATTAACCCGGCTAGTTAGGATTGTATCCCTGCTGACTCAAACTACTTAGCCGAGGGTAACGTCACCTTCAAAAGAGGGGCCTACCACATTACGCATTAATAACTTAATTAATTATCTTTCAATAATCCAACCCTTTAGGATTGTATCCTTGCTGACTCAAACTACTGGGTTGAGGGTAACGTCACCTTCAAAAGAGGGGCCTACTACTATAACTAAGATAATCTCTTAAAAAGTGCAAAAGTGCGGAAATAATCAAAGGTTACACTAAAGGCGAGTGTTTAAACCTTTAGTCATCTTGTCTATCTGTTTTTATTTTATTTTTATTTTCAGCATTTTTTAGTTTTTATTTTCATGTTTAAACCTTTTTCTAAAATTTTAATTTGATTAGACGTTGAGGATAAACCGGTATTAAAAGCTCTTGTGTCCTTGGAAGACCTCGGTATCTTACCAACACTATACTACGCTCACGATGGGTGCACTTGCCCATATGTGTGTTTAGTGTTAGTAGAATATCGTGTTTTATAAATTTAAAACTTGACTAAAGTGTTAAAAGGGGCTAAAAATATACATAAAAATTTATTCACACTAACACGCATCATGTGACATCAATGGAAGTGATTATGGAAGTGATGGTAACGTCGTTTATATAATGATGTTTTTGGCGCGTAGTTTAGGAGGGAATTTCTTCTAATAAATGTTAATATATGACTTTTAGTTACTTACTATTTGTTCCATCTACCTGCTAAGTTTGCAACGCGTTTTATCATTAAGCTTTGGTGTTTTGTATTAATGGTGTTCTAGTCGTTTTGAATGGCGTGTTGCTCATTTAGTTTGGCGTTTTGAATTTGAGCAGTAAAAGACTTTTTTACCCTTAAGGAAGCGCGTCCACGTAATAAAATTGATGTTATTTAAGAAAACGTCACCGCGCCAATCTAGTCCATAGATTGTTTTGATCTGACGATCCATAAGCGTTCTCACTGTTCTCACACTTTTCACCGTTTTCCCTAAATCCTGACCCTATATATATATATATATACTTTGACTTAGTCAAAGGTCCACAAAGACAAGAATACATGAAATGGTATAAGTATACATATACAAGAACAATGTTAAAAATCTATTATTTTTAAGAAGCATCGAACTTGGAAAACATATATTTTTAAGAACATATGTATATAATATATATATATATATATATATATATATATATATATATATATATATATATATATATATATATATATATATATACTTTCTATAAAAGGAGAAATCCCAATGACATAAGAAAAGCTGACGTGTCAGCAGGAGAGGCTGTCCAACAAGGCTTTTCTTATGTCATTATTACATCATAAAGCCTAATATATAAATCACTTTAAAATACATTTAATGCTCTATCAAACAACTGCCTTGTGTATTTTCAAATGTTAAAGGTCTGGCCCACATTCCAAAGGGCAAACCACTGCCCTTCTATAAGAAAGTAGCAGATGCTTCCTTTGCTAAACGTATACCTAGCAGCAGATGTTTTGAAATTATGTGTAATTTGAAATTCAAAATGCATGGGGATATGTAATTTTAAATTAATGCATGTCACTCACTCACTTCTGTCAATCATCTTCTTATATAAACATGTTCTCTACTTTTGTATTTTCAAACCACATTTCTAATGTATCTCTCCCTCAAATCCCTTCTTCTCAATACTCGGCATTTGTTCATAAAGGATAAGAGAAAACTGAAGCTCTCTCTGTCCCACTTTCAGAAAAAATTTTGGGGATACATGGTTTGCCTTGATCATGGTAATGTGATATATATGATTATGTTTGTTTTTTTTTTATTTTGATTTTGATTTTTACTAAATTTTTGTTATCTGAGTTATGACTAAATGATGATTGTGAATGATTTGCTGCAGATGATGATGATGATTGTTCTATGGTTGTTTCCAGTGTCATTGTTTCAACATCGTTTAAAGTATGTGTTTTTTGCTACTCCAGTTTGAAATTTTGAATTTTTAATTTTGAAGTGATATACTCTAATTCTCGCTTTATATTTCAGTTTAATCACAGTTGTTTGAAATTCATACAATCTGATGCGGGTTATTATAGGTTTGTATTAAAAGAAGCATAAAGTTAAATTAAACACAAAGAAACATTATTAAATGTACATTTAAAATAATTTTTGCTTATGACTAAATGTTGATTATATATGATTTTGGGCAGATGATGATGACGTAGAACCCGTAGTAGTTCCTACTAAACGCAAGAAAGGATCTGCTACTACTGTAAGATAAGATTTTATCTTACTAGAGTAATAGTCTTTCCTGCCTTTTTTGTATTAAAAGAAGCATAAAGTTTGGTTTAAAGAAGCTCTTTATGAACAAAGTTAAGGATTGAATATGTGAGGACAAGGCTACTCTTCAACAGCTGAAGAAGTGTTTTCATGTACTGCATCTTGGTCTGTTCACGAGAGATCAGGTTTCTAGAAACCTGATTTGGATGCATTGAGTACTTTCGTGGAGTTCATGGCGATTGTCGAAGATAAACATTGATGGAGTTTAAAGATAAAAGCACTAAATTCTAAGCTAAAAGCACTAAATTTGAACTGTTAGGTTCGTAAATTTCTTGGTGGTGTTGTTAGATTTTAAAGTTTCGTTGTAATTTTAAGCTAAATAAGTATTATTATGTAATTTTTAATATCATCTGATTATTGCATATCGGTATTTTTGATGTAGAAGTGAAATCGGTACTTTTGATGTAGAAGTGAAATTGTATCTGAGTTTAATTAGATTATTATGTTGATGCTGTATCAATTTCTGTTAGTGTATTTATCTGTCAAAGTTAAAGTTTGCCAAAAGAGAATATCTGCTCTAAATCATCATTTGCTGATCTAACGGCTGTTTGACTTGCTACTGGTGCCAACATCTGTTTTTGCCTAATAGAGCTTTTCAAAGAATTTCCTCCTCTCAATTACGTTTACATCTGTTGTTGCCAACATCTGTTTGACTTGCTACTGTTGCGAACAGGAGAGGCTTTAACAGATGTTCGCAATATCTTTCTATTCCAAATGAATAGATTTGGTATCTGAGTTATGACTAAATGATGATTGCTAATGTGTCAATTTTTTATCTGAGATTTTTATCTGAGTTAATATACATTTAATTTCAAACTACTGCTCTATATTTAAAGGTCAAAGGTCTGGCCCACATTCAAGAGTGCAAACTATTGCCCATAGCCAAGAAAGTATAACTTAGCAGATGTTTCCTTTGGCAGACATATACCATAGCAGTGGTTTTGAAATTGCCGGTGATTTCAAATTCAAAATGCCTGGAGATATGTACTTTGCAATTAATGCACGTCACTCAATCACTTTTGTCTTATGGTAAAGGCGTCTTGTAGGTAAATGAATAGGTTAATTGTAATTATAATAACGTGTTTAATTTTATATTTTTCTCATGGAAATATACTAAAAGCCTAACGACTGTCGCATCATATTCTTTCGTCTGACGATATTTTTAGTGATAACCGCCTTCATTGGGTATATAAAATACATTGGGCAAAGGTTTTGATCATAACCGTTTTCATCCATCTACTCAATCATCTTCAAAAGTTTTTTATTTATCAATATCATTAAAATTTCTTTTACTTTCAAAGACGCATTGGTTCACTGCAAAATGGAAAAATTTGGGTTTCAAGTGATTGTTGACGAGATTTTCACAAGGCTCTCTGCAGAAGATATTGGCTGTTTCAAATGTCTTTCCAAGAATTTTTATAGGGAATTGTCAAGTCATGGATTTCAGATGATGCATGCTCTCCGAAGTGGAGATTCAGTACAAAAGAAACTACTCTCCTTTAAAGACACGTCAATTGTCGTTGACGACGTAGTTGCTGGTAATTTGGATGTTGTTAGAAGCAAAACCTTAAGTTTTCCTAACAATGTCCACCCTAGCTTCTTACGTATTCTGTCGTCATTTAATCGTTTGTTGTTAGTTTGCAATGAAGGGATTTGATGTCAGCTGATTCTTTGGAATCCAACTACCAGGCGCTATAAGGTTTTGTCTGATGACTACTTCAATTACAATCCTGATCGAAACTCTGATATTGGTGGAATTTATTTTGATCAGTTCAATGATCTGAAAGTGTTGAACATTAGATGTTACCATAATGTAACTGCTGCTCGTGTTTACTCACGATGTCGTGAGTCATGGAGAACAATAAATTTCGGTAGCGTAAACAATTATGGTTCAAGTGGTTATTCATGGTCTACAGGAGTTTATGTTGATAAAACCATATATTTTATGGTTTCAAATTATTGGTATCCACTAGGTGAGAGGAACATCGTTGCTTTTGATGTTCTGAGTGAGACTTTCAGAATGCTTTGTTTTCCAGAGAGTATTGTAGTCAATCCTTGCCAAGGGCATTTTTTGACCATCGCAAAGAGGCTGCATTTGATTGTTATTGGAAAGTCTGCTGAGCTAACTGCTGATTTGCTCAGATATGAAGAAGAAGGTTGGATGAAGGTGTTTGTTTTCAATAATCCTCGTGTAGTTGATTATGTAGATAGGCGCCGAAGGACTAATATAATTGAAGACAACAAGTGGCTGATAACAAGCATCTGGGGGGATATGATTGAAGTTGATCTGAGCAACAAACTTTTGAAACACCTCCAACATGTTGACAACTACAATGGTCCGAAAGGAGCTTTACTTATCAAGACTACTATTTCACCAATTGATTATGAATTAGGATCCTGTATTTTATTGAGTGTTGTTTGCTATTTTAACAAATGTAGTTTTTATATAATTAGTTGTGTTAAAATTATTAATCATGTTTGTTATTTAAATTAAGTAAATGAATATTTATGTTCGAGAGTGTAAAAGC
Organism: Helianthus annuus; assembly: GCF_002127325.2. Lineage (NCBI taxonomy): Eukaryota > Viridiplantae > Streptophyta > Magnoliopsida > Asterales > Asteraceae > Helianthus > Helianthus annuus. The sequence continues at coordinate 63,164,729 of NC_035437.2, forward strand.
TTTTAATATTGGCAAAGGTCTGTTTAAATGATCAAAGCTCTGTTATTGGGAACATATGTTTCAAAATAAAACAGTGGTTGATACATCTGTTGACCCAAGTCAATAGATGGATGAACTTTGTATGCTATTTCGCCCATTGATTTGGAATTAGTATGTTGTATTCTATTGATTGCTGTTTGTTGTTTTGAACTTTGTTTATTATATAGTTACCTCTGTTTGACACTTGTAGTTTTTATATAATTAGTTGTGTTAAAATTATTAACCATGTTTGTTATTTAAATTAAGTAAATAAATATTTAGTTTTGAGAGTGTAAAAGCTTGTAATATTGGCAAAGGTATGTTTAAATGATCAAAGCTCTGTTATTAGGAACAGATGTTTGAAAATAAAACAGTGGTTGATACATCTGTTGACTTTGGTCAACAGATGGATGAAAACAGATGTTTGGAACTACTGTTAAGAAAACTGTGGTTGAAACCGTTGTTTGGTTAAAATGGTGGTTTAAAACCACTATTGGGTTAAAATAGTGTTTTGTGGAGCTTGAAGGGGATTGAAATGACTGTTGGGTTAAAATATAGTTTTTTTAGAAGGAACATGCTTGAACTACTGTTTATATAACGACTGTTGTTAAAGCTCAGTGTTTTAATCCACTGATAGTTATAGTCAGCTACTGTTTTCATTTTCATCACTATAAACTACTAATATTGATTCATAAGTGGTTTCCTAACAACAGTTATCCATTATTCATCAGAGGTTGTCATGTGGACAGTACTTAGCCGTCAGATCTTTTGTAACCGCTGCCACGTCAACATTCACTTTTCCACCTATAAAACCCTGATCAAAACCCCAAACAGGGTTTTGATTGTCGAGTCGAATTTAAAATTCCTTTCAAAAGCAGTTTTCACCAAATTCTCTCAAATCACTCATCTTCTTCCTTCGTTCTTAACTACCTTTGATTGATCATGGATCTTCCATTCAAAACTCGTCATAACTACGTGTGTACACTTGCAAAAACAAGTAAAAACATAGGTTTTCATTCCGTGATTGATGCACTTTCATCTTCAAAGTACAAAACTTTGTTGACCTGCAATGAAACCATCTACCTGGATACCCAACGAGAGTTCTGGAAAAATGCAAAGCTTGAAACTAAGGACAAAAAGACCTTAGCTATTACTTCATCAATAAGGGGAATTCCAGTGGTCATCACACCTCAAACCATTTCATAGGTTTTTGAAATCAATGATCTTACAGGTAAAAGCTCTTTCCCAAAAACAGAGTACCAAACTGATATCATTGAGAGATGGTATGAAGAAGAAATGAAAAAGGATACTTTAGAAAAAGGCAGTTTTCCACCTGCTCCGATGTTTTTATTCCATACCCTCCTGAAGTGTGTGTCAAATAAAACAACAGCTTTTAATGAAATACCATTGAAAATCCAATACCTGGGCTATGCTATCACGGCTGAAGAAAATTTTAACTACTCTCAGGAAATTTTCAATGATATGGTTAAGAATGTTAATAAAAAATCATTTTTATTGTTTCCAAGGTTTTTATCTTCAAAAGAAATTCTCAAAGGATAATGCACATGTGCTTATCCAAGGAAATCCTATTCAAATAAACAATCTAACTTCTGAAACATTCACAAGGCTGTCAAAACCTTCAAAAACCCAAACAGAGGTACCTGAGCAGAATTTAGCAGCAACAACTGCTCCTCAGGCCCCTGCTGTTGAGCTCACTGCTCCTGGTGATCACAGAAGCACAACCCCATCTGTGAAACCCACACCAAAAATCACCAAAAAGACCAAAAAGAAAACTATCCAAAAGCCCCCAAACCCACCAAAAAGGTGACTCTGGAAGACGAGATCCCAAAGGTAACACCTGTGACAACACAAAAGTCACCTGAAACCACTGCTGCTACTTCCTCACAACAGATGGAAGAAAGATCTCAACCTGAGCCTAAAACGCCTCCTGCATCCTCTCAAAAGGATCAGGTTGTATCAACAGGGACACCACAATCAATGATACCTCTGTTGGATGCACTTGATATAGCTCAGATAAAAATCAGTTCTTCTCAATCACTTGTCAATGAGAATATACCACAACAAGTGACTGAGTCTGGTGTCCCTATCTCTGCTAACCCACCAATAGTTGAGGAGGCTACACTGCAAGAATTACAAGTAATTCCTGTCAGTAGTTCAAGTGGAGCAGCTACTACAGGTGTTGAACCCACTGGTTTACACCTGGACAGTAGTTTCATTAGTGAGACTCCCATGAAGGCAATTTCTTCTTTGGGAACCATAGTGTCCACTGGTGTGTTTCCATTATACACTGGTGACCTTAAAATGGTAAGCTCTGCTGAAGAAAGAAGTCCCCAGTACCGAGAATAAGGGGCATCAGTGGATGATTTTTGGGAAACTTTTCCTAAGTCAACCACTGATACAACCACCACTGGTGGGAAATAAGATGATCCCATTAACTTGGGTGATGGTTTAAACTACAAAGAATTGACGGAGAGGGTTGATAAACTTGACACATCTGTTGCAGAAATCAAAACTATGCTGCAACAGTTGTTACAAGCTCAAAAGGCTACACCCACTGCCTCACCATCTGCAACATCTGCTCTATCCGTTGCTGAGCTATGGCATCTGTTTCAACCTCTGCTTCACAAACAAAGACAATATGCAGATCAACAGCATGAAGTTCAACTTCAAATGGTCGGAAATGTCATGGAAGCTAGGTGCAAAGATACTCAAGAAGATATCAAAGCCATTAAAGCTCATCTGCTTCAAACTACTGGCACTGCTCCTCATTCAATCATCTATGTTGAAAATCCTGATGATGTCAAAAGGGGGAGAAAACTAAAGGGAAGAAGGGAAAAGAAGATGATTTATACATGCCACCAGATCGAATGTCCAAACTTGTGGTAGAAATCCCAAGGCCAGATGGTTCCAAAAAGGTTGATGAGACTCAAAATGCATTTGCTGCATTAAAGGCAAACCTAAAAGAAGAAAGCCTACCAGAAAAGTAAGCCAACCCAAAACCACACCTTCCAAAACCACCAAACAAACTCCTCAAATCCCCAAAAGTTCCTCTCATAAAACGTCCAAACCAACAGATGTTAAAACACATGTTGTATCAACAATGTACTTCAGTTCTTTCAACAGATGTTATCTCAACAACTACCATCACTACTTCATCAACCCACACCCAATCCACTGCCATACCAAAAACAATATCACCACCACAAAAACCAGCTGCCAAAAAGCAGAAAACAATAGTTGACACATCAACTGTTGTAGTGACCATAGTGGTTGAAACACCAGTTGTTTCAACAGCTGTTAGTCAGATACCCGCTACTTTAATCACTGCCACTCAACCCACAAATACACCACCAACTTCTCCAAAGCACAAAAGGAGAAAGATAACAAACATTGTACTGGAAGATGACACTTCCTCAACTCTAACATCTACTCAACCACTGTCCCTTGTCACCATTCCAAACCCTGTTACATTATCTTCAGTTCAACCCTTCAATCAAAACACTGCCATTGTCCCTTCAGGAGTACAATATCCTCTAGATCTTCCAGCAGTCAGGGAGGAAATTAAATCCTTCTACTCTGAAGATGATCCTGAAAAGAGGAAACTCCCATCTGTTCAAGGTTATCATTTGCCAAGAAATATAGAAGAATATCTCAAAATAAAGGCCCAACAAGCAGATGATATATCTAAAAGAGATACAGGGGGAAAGTCTGACAAAGAGATTCAAAGAAATTATCAATACCTGCTCACCAAAGTTAGAACTTTAGAGTAGTTCTCAAAAGTACTTTGTCAGAAATTATCAGAAAAAGATGATGAAAGCATGAGAAATGACTATCTTGAATACATAATGGCATATAAGAAGTACAGGGCAGAAAAGTATCAATACAAAGAATGGACCATCAGTGAACTGCAAGAGGAGACAACCAGAATTCAAAAGATGATTCAAGACAAGGTAAAGCAAAGTCCTCCAATTTAGGCCAATTACAAGAAAAATGTACCAGAAAGGACCTTGAAACTGAAAAGAATGAAAGAAGAGCTGATAACTGCTGATTATGGGTCAAGGAACCAGGTTACAAGGTAGAGAGAAGAAAAGGTGTTAGCTACCTACAAAAAGTTGGAAGAGTTAAGGAAGAGAGATCCCACTGCTCCAAAAAAGCCTGATTATCCGGAAGCAGTGGTTCCAGTCAAATAACAAAAATTGCCAATCAGGAGACCCACTGCTCCACATGCTAGCATCCTTTATCAAAGAAGGAAAGAAAAGCAGATGGATGAATTAACAAAAGAAGACAAGGCTCAAGAAGATTACATCATCAAAATGGTTCTTCAGACTTTTACGGAAGAAAAACAAGACTCAGCACAATCTAAACTTTAAGTTTTTATACTCTAAACTTTAAGTATTTACCGACTGACTTATTTATTTATTTTATTTATAAGTCTATATAAATATAACTATACTCATCGTTTATATTTGTTATGCATGGTTTTCTAAGAAACAACCCGTGTTTGCACACGGGTCTTACCGCTAATATATTATATATATATATATATATATATTTATATATATATATATATATATATATATATATATATATATATATATATATATATATATATATAGGGGATGGTTCAAATGAAAACCACTTTTATTGTGAAAACTCGAAAACTACCTAAAAAAAAAGCCTAAAAAACACATCAATTTTTTTTTTCAATTTTTTTATAAAAATCGTAAGTTTTTATATATAAAAAAACTTTTTTTCAATAAAAAAAATGTATTACACATGTGTTATACTACACATGTGTATGTGTATTACACATGTGTAAACACATGTGCACTACAAATTTTTTTTTTATTTTTTTATATACATAAACCTGCGAAAATTGGTATGCAAAAAAAAAAAAATTTGGTATGGTTTTTTGGCTTTTTTAATTAGTTTTCTAGTTTTCACAATAACTAGTGGTTTTCATTTGAACCTTCCCATATATATATATATATATATATCTATATATATATATGATTAAGGATCCTGTAAAAAGGGATAATAGTGTGAGAAGTGTAGGAAATAATATGGTGTTGACATGTGTCCTTCAATTTAATTAATTAAAAAGGGAAATAATGTAATTTACTTCAAAGTTTAATTAATTGATCAAATAATCTTTTTAACCTCCAGTGAGTTATTTTAGGTTAGTGATATAATTTTATTTTTTACAAAGGTTTAAGAATTCAGTTTTATATACCAACTCAGAGATTTTATAAATCATTATCGTCTGATTCATAGAGATCAAAGGAAATTACGGTTCGTATTTTTTGAGTCATCAGTTCATATTTTTTGAATCGTCAGTTCATATAAAACACCATATGAATTCCAAAAAACACCACAACTTGAATCGTAATACAGCCATAGTGTTCTAACATCTGGAATGCTTTTTGTTATTTTTGTAGGTATAAAACACCATACAAATTCCAAAAACACCATAAATTGAATCATAATACAGTCGTTGTGTTTTAACATCTAGAATGATTCTATTGCTATTGCAGATGTTAAAACACCATGACTGTAGTCACAATACAATGTTACAGACTCTAGATGTTAAAACACCATGACTTGAATCATAATTCATTATTTGCAATGTTATGGTGTCTTATATATGTTCATGGTGTTTTACTGTAAAACATAACTTCTTGACTCATAATACAATTAAAACACCATTGTATGAACATAGACAAAACACCATGGACTAAAACATCCGATCGAAATGTAATTTCTTTTCTCTATATAAGTGTTATGGGTCATTTTCTGCACATATATCCTGACTAATATTCTGGCTTTGATTGTTTATTTGTGGTCAGGATACCGGATCAAGATATTGGTAACATCCTGATACGATATCCTTGTAGCGACTGAATTAACCACGTGCAGATTAGAAGGTGCAAGTCTCCAACGGTCAAGTGGACCTCTTCTCCTTAAGACTCGGGCAAACCAGTTATATAAGAGACGTTGAACCCGGAAGACTAGGACTGCAACGTTCATATGGGGAATATCCGCTGGATCCCGGAATAATAGGATATTTAGTTAGTTTTCTTTTACTATAAATAGATTAATCGGATCAGATTAAGACACACTCTGACACACACTTTTTCTCTTCTATTGCAAACAATCACTACACACAAACACTTGTACTCGGATTACATTGTAACACCTAGTCGATCTGCATCATATCTTGCACTGTATCCTGATATTTGAAGTAATAGAAGAACAAGGCAGCTGCGATTGTCAGCTCCCAAGGTTTTATGCCGGCGATATAGATTGGTCAAGGGCTTTCCTCGTACATCTCGCGTCACCCTTTACATTTTTGCTCGTTGTTTGATCATAGATATAGCTCTATATCCTGAGTCGTATCCTGAAACTGTTTTTGCAAATAACTTAACTAGCATATTTTCAACACACATTTCTAGCACACTACCTCACTTAACTAATTTGATCACTTAATTGCTTCGGTAATTTTTTGACCAAAACAATTTGGCGCGCACCGTGGGGCAAGTGGTGCTATTTCTACTAAAAGCTTTTGCAAAATCATTACTTGGTTTCCTATTTTCAAAACTTTTTGCTACACTATTTTCAATGGCCTCGAGATCAAACATGAGCTCTTCCACCGTGTCTGCTACCACCTCTGTAACAATTGGTTCGGTGCTTCCACAACCTCCTCCGAGATTGCAAGCCTCTTCTCAAGGAACTGGAATTCATGTGGCTCGGGATGTTATCCCCGCCCCCAATATTCAGGGATCTGGTCCTGTTTTAGCTTCTAATGAGGAAATTCTAAATTTGTTTCTTAGTGTATAGGAACAGATGAGGCAGCAGCAGGAAACTAATCAAATGCTGATGAGAGAGATACAACTCTTGAAATCCAGCTCGAGCAGGCCTGCTGAAGATACGGTCACTCCCTTGCAACCCAGGGCTTTGAACTTCAGTTCTGCAGTTTATACTGAGGATAACCAGGGAAATATCGTGCCTAGCCATTCCCAGAATCATACTCCTGAGATACCCTCTTCAGTTAGAGTGTCAACTGTGAGAAGCTCAGGATATGCTTCAGGATATGGCCAGAATCCTCAGATCGGGAATGTATCTAATAATAATAATACTCTTGCTACTAACGGTGTTGGATCTTTGCAGGATGCAGGTGTGACATCAGCATTATCTAGGGAGCTTTAGAAACTAAAGGACATGATATCCAGTGTGCCTGGGGTGGTCCAGCCAATTCCAGAAGTATCCCAGGACAACCACAGGATATCCCAGTTTGCGCACCCTATTTGTGATGCTGAAATCCCAAAAAGATTTCAGACCCCCAACATGAAGCTCTATGATGGAACCACGGATCCTGAGGAGCATATTGCCCTGTATAGGGAAAGGATGGAAATCAACCCTATTCCTCCGGATCTCAAGGAAGCATGCCTGTGCAAGGGATTTGGTTCTACCCTAACTGGATCAGCCTTAAAATGGCTCTTAAACGTTCCTCCCCACTCAATTACTTCATTTGCTCATTTGGTTAATTTATTTAATAGTCAATTTTCTTACAGCCGAAGTTTTGAGAAATTAACTAGTGATCTTTACAGGATAACTCAAGGACCTCAGGAATCCTTGAGGGATTATGTGAACAAGTTTAGCCGGGAATCTTAGGATATCCCGCATCTTGATGTTGCAACAGCTGTGCAGGCTTTCAAGATGGGGTTGCAAAAAGATTCTCAATTTTACCAGGATCTTGTAATGAATCCCTGCAGGAATCTGGACGAAGCTCGCAATAGGGCTCTAAGATATATTCGGTTGGAGGATGATAAAAAGATGCAAGAGAGGATGAATTCATCTACAACCTATGAGTCGACCAACAGGAAATCAGAATCCTCGTATAAACCATATCGCTCAAAGCCATATGGCAGAAATGATAGCAAGAAAGTGAATGTTGTCGAAGATGAGGATCCTGAGGAGTATCCCGAGTTGTCTGAATATTGTTTTCCCGTTAATATACCTGAACTAATGTATGCTATGCACGGTTTAGGAGACAAAGCAAGATGGCCCCGGAAAAATCAACAAAAACTGATTGGAAGGATATGTCCAAATGGTGTGCCTTCCACGAGGATTTCGGACATGTTACTGAGGATTGCATTGCTCTAAGGAAAGAAATAAGCTATCTCTTGAGCAAGGGATATCTAAAGGATCTCCTAGGAAGAAAGAAGAATAAAGCTCAGGATCCTGAGAAGGATCCTGAACGAACGGCATCACCCCCTGCGGATGCAAAAATAATTAACTTTATTTCAGGAGGGTCCGACATTTGCGGGACTTCATATTCTGCGGCCAAGAGACATGCAAAGGAAGCCAAGGCAGAAAGAGGAGATAAGCCAACCAGGATGACAACCCTCACAACTGATAAAGTGATCACATTCGATAGTGATGACAGGGATTCGGTCCAGGATCCTCACCATGATGCTCTGGTAATAATGTTATATGTTGCTAACTATTTTGTGCGCAGGATATTAGTAGATAACGGCAGCTCCGTCAACATAATTCAGCTGGGGACATTGAAGAGGATGAATGTATCCCCGATGGATATTACTTCGAAGTCCACTGTGCTCGTTAGTTTCAGTGGAGAATCTAGGAATACCGTAGGAGAGATAAAGTTGCTCGTGTATATTCAAGGGGTCAACTCAATGCAGCGCTTTTGTGTCATGGACTCTCTATCCTGCTATAATATTATATTAGGTATGCCTTGGATCCATGATATGAAAGCTGTTCCGTCAACCTACCATCAATGCATCAAGATCCCTACTACTTGGGGAGTCGTAAAGGTGGAAAGTGATCAACAGGAAGCAAAATAGTGTTATTCTTCTTCAATGAAGTCATCGACAAAGCCTAGTGCAGCATAGCAATTAAAGATGCGGGCCCAGGATATTGTGGAGGCTTCCAAGCAGGATGTAAAGAAATTTATCCTGAATCAGGATAATCCAGATATCTCGGTGCTCGTAGGAACCAATATCCCTCAGGATATTGAAAACCAATTAATTAACTTTTTAAAATGCAGGATGTCAACATTCGCATGGAAACACGAGGATATGACAGGTATATCTTAGGATATTATAACTCACAAGCTCGGAATTGATAGGTCTTTCAAGCCTATCCAACAGAAACAAAGAAAGTGTTGGACCGGTTTGCGACCCTAAACAGTCAGTATAAGGCAGTTCATCTTCAAATACAAAGGCGGAATCAGTGTAAATGAAGTAACACAACAGTTCCGTTCAATTTCCTTCTATATTGATGCTTTCTGAATCGATTTTGATAGAGTTTCGTTACAAAGCATATGACCAGGTTTCGCTCCAAGTTACAGACTCACTCACATGATTACGCTCATACCAGCTATATATAGTTCAATGATTTCGCTCATACAACATGACACATAAGCGAAACCTCTCTGAAACCATATGAGCGAAACCCTAATTGTCCTATAAGCGAAATCACCCATCTATTATGTTCATATAAGCGAAACCTTATCATTAAACCCTAATTTGACTTTCAAGCTCCAAACTAACTTATCTTGACCTAAGACTTAATGCAAACGTAGTCAACAGACATTTCGTGCACCAACAGACTCCCCCTTGGATGTTGACGAAGTCTTCAGCTCCGAGTCTTCTGTCTTGGTCTTTTCTCCAACTCTCTGTCTTCACATCATAAGCATTCTATCTTCACAGGTTCAGAATCTTGTCCTGACTCTATCTTCAAACTTCCCTTTGATCGTTGATCCAGACCCCCCCTTTCACAGACTCCCCCTCTCAATATGCTAGAATCTGAGGTCTTAATCTGGTTCAAGCTTTGACAATTAGCTTCCGTGGGAATGATGAAGTCCAAAACCTGTGTCTCAAACATCAATCATTACAATCTATCTTTTCAACAATAAATCATAAACTCAATCAGCTTTAGAAATCCACTCAAGTATTCAGGTCCAAGTTAATGACCCTGATCACTTGATTAATCTACCAAGTTCAACTTAATGACCTTGGTTGATCATTTGACAACACAGACTGATTTAAAACAATAATTTTCACATTTTCTGAAAATAACAAGTATCAAATTAATGAACTTGTTTTAGGTTTCTAAGCAATCCAATTTTTATCAAAGTAAACTCTCCTCATTCTTCAGCTCAGAACTTTTCCTGCATCTGCTTCAATCTTCGAGAATCCAATGATTAACTCTCCACTTTGGTTTGTCAAAAAATAAAGCAGAAATAAAATCTTTTTGGATTTTTAATAAAGTGATCTAAACTAAGAAATGAAATACAGAAACTTAAATTGTAGAAAGTAAACAAAGTAAACTATTTACAAACTTATTTATGACGAGCGTGTCAGGGAATCATATCAGCTTTTCAGACAAATTACAAGTACCGTTAAGCTTTATTTCATACACAGACTTAAACAATTCACCTCGATTGTCGATATACTGATCCATCTTAAATTTCCACACACATTTCAATTTACTCAGGATACGATTTAGATGTCTTATGAACTCAGCTCATTCATGTGTCCCACCTCTAAAATCTTTTTGGATTTTTAATAAAGTGATCTAAACTAAGAAATGAAATACAGAAACTTAAATTGTAGAAAGTAAACAAAGTAAACTATTTACAAACTTATTTTTGACGAGCGTGTCAGGGAATCATATCAGCTTTTCAGACAAATTACAAGTACCATTAAGCTTTATTTCATACACAGACTTAAACAATTCACCTCGATTGTCGATATACTGATCCATCTTAAATTTCCACACACATTTCAATTTACTCAGGATACGATTTAGATGTCTTATGAACTCAGCTCATTCATGTGTCCCACCTCTTGAATATACTCCCGTATCCAGAATCCCAGATAGTCAGTCTTACAGGTGAGTATACCACAAATGATATCTGTAAGGGGTTAAATGCGAGGGCCGTGAGAGCTCAGGTCGATACTTCCGTATACGCAGAGAGATGACGGCTTTGACTTTTCGGTGTGTCCCCTTTAGAGGATCTTTTAGTTACAACAGCAGCGACTATCAATTTTATTGTTTCATCAGCTTGCTGAGGGCGATGCTATGTTTCAAGCATTTTGCGGAAAGTATTATTCGGGGATTAGGTCAGAACTTCCATTCAGCAGAAGTCCCAGAATAATACCCCAGATATCATATGGGACCTTTCAAGCGAGATTTCAGGGGTTACCTATATATCCAAGTAGTGTTCCCCACGAATTTCGCAAGTTTGAAATTTTAGGTTTATATCCCGAATAAATCTACTAAATGTGCGAAAACCTATCAACACATCATTAGTGAGACTGTTTAACTCATTTAATCTTTACAATTCTTTAGCATACTGTAATTGTCTAGCCGATGTACTATCATTCTTTTCCCTATATACACAAGCTCTTGATTTTCTATTGTTTTTGGATTTTGAAGTTTTATCATGTTTTTGTATTTTTGCATTTTTTACTGTTTTTGTATTTTCTGAAAATATACTATTTACATCTACCTACTCCCCCTAAATACCAAAACAGGTAAAAAATCGACAAACCATTGCAGATTGTTTCTCATCTTCATCCGCAACAGTACTCTCATCAACGCCAATTATGCCATCCGACACCGAAAGAAGCTTCATACCGTTCAGTTTTAACAAATATTTAAACCGATTTTTATCAAAAGATTTGGTATGTAAATCAGCTTTCTGTTCGTCAGTGTGAATTTTCTCAATTCGTATCAACTTTTTCTCGAAACAATTGCGAATAAAGTGATGACGAATTTCTATGTGTTTAGTTTTAGCGTGGTGTACTGGATTCTTTGTTATATTTATAGCGGCCTCATTATCAAAAAAAAAGAGGTGTGTTAAGAAACTACAAACCGTAGTCGCGCATCTGTTGTTGTATCCACAAGATCTGAGAGCAGCAACTGCTAGCAGACACATACTCCGCTTCACATGTAGATAGCGCCATAGAAGTTTGTTTCTTACACTGCCAGGTAACCAATCTAGGTCCAAAGAACTGGCATCCTGCAGTCGTTGATTTGGTATTGACTTTGCAGCATCCGAAATCCGAATCGGAATACCCTTCGAGCATAAAGTCGCCTTTCCTAGGATACCACAACCCCAATGAAGGAGTTCCTTTCAGGTAGCGTAATATCCTCTTCACAATAATCATGTGCGAAGCTCTCGGGTTAGATTGATATCTCGCTGCGAGGCACGTTGGGTACATGATATCAGGACGTGAAGCTGTTAAGTACATCAAAGAACCTATCATGGAACGATAGAACGTTTCATCAGCCCTGTCTCCGGTGAGATCTGGTTGAATCCCATGATTTGTTGCAAGTGGGGTAGCAGCTAGAGTAGAACTTGACATCCCAAATTTCTCTAGAATATCATGAACGTACTTCGTCTGGTGAATGAAAATACCCTCAGGTAGTTGTTCAACTTGTAGACCCAGAAAGAATTTCATCTCCCCCATTGATGACATTTCGAATTTTTGCTTCATCACTGATTCAAAATCTTTGCATAGACTCTCATTTGTTGACCCAAAATTATATCGTCCACATAAATTTGAACTATCAGAAGATGACCGTCGACCTCTTTAGTGAAGAGAGTGGCATCCACTTTTCCACGAATGAACTTGTTGGCTAGTAGGTGTTGAGACAACGTCTCGTACCAAGCTCTCGGGGCCTGGTGTAAACCATACAGCGTTTTATCCAGTAAGTAGACCTTGTTTTTGTGGATCGGATCGGTGAAGCCCGGCGGCTGACCGACATAAACCTCCTCTTTGACGTTCCCATAAAGAAACGCCGATTTTACATCCAACTGATATACTTTGAAGTTCTTCCATGACGCAAATACAAGGAAAATTCTGATTGCCTCTAGTCGTGCCACAGGAGCATAGACTTCTTTAAAATCAATCCCCTCATGTTGACTAAAGCCCTGAACAACAAGTCGAGCCTTGTTTCGTACAACAACTCCTATGTCGTCTCTCTTACACTTAAATACCCATTCCGTATTGATTTTTCTATGACCATCCGGCAAATCCACTAGCTTCCACACTCCCAACTTTTCAAACTGACTTAACTCTTCTTGCATCGCAATGACCCAAGAGTCTTCAGTAAGCGCCTCTTTGTAAGTTCGCGGTTCGATCTGCGAAATAAAACAACTTAATGAAAATTCAGTTTGTAAAGATGATACTGTAGAATAAAAACATGTAAGGCCCTGGTCAATTTGACGTCTCGTGCGAACGCCTGCTTGCAATTCTCCTATGATCAACTCCTCTGGATGATATGAAAGAGTTCGTGGCATTACTTCACTTGGAACATCTACATTGCCCTCCAGATTAGTAACATTCTGATCTGCATCTTGTTCACCAACTTGGTTTGTTTGACTTGAAATCCGGATCTGCTCCCCCTCAGAATCTGAATCACCATGATCAAATACTGGCATGTTCTCAGCTTCTTGATTATCATTCACTGCCGACTGATTACCAGGAGCAACATCATCATCATGTTCACCAGCATGACTAGGACCTGCTTCATCATCATTTGAAGTTTCCCGAGGTCTTCTAGAATACTCAGCTGGGAACCTTTGCTGCGACTCATACTCTCGCAAAATATCCAGGTCATCAAAGAAATCTTTATCATCCTCTGATTCTTCTTTCATGTCAAACGAATCCCACAGTTTGTCATAATGATAACGCCATGAATCACTAGGATTCTGCGGTGGCATAGTATAACCTTGACATTCAACATTACCAGCTTCAATAATCCGCTTCTCACTTGGAACGAAGACACGTCGCATCGGATTTGCATAACCAACAAATATTCCCTCAATGCACTTCGGACCAAACTTTCCATGAGGCTCTATAACAGTACAGGGTGACCCAAACGGTTCTAGATACTTCAAATTCGGTTTGCGATTATTGATTAGCTCAAAGCATGTTTTGTTGAACTTCTTGACCGTGAGAACTCTGTTGAGCGTATAGCATGCGGCGGAAACAGCTTCAGCCCAAAAATTAATCGGTAACTTTGAATCTGCAAGCATAGTTCTAGTCGTCTCAATTAGTGTCCGGTTTTTGCGTTCTGCGACTCCATTCTGCTGTGGAGTGTACGGAGCACTAAACTCATGCAGAATACCTCTTTCATCACAAAATTCTTCCATCTTGCTGTTTTTGAATTCAGTACCATTATCACTTCGAATTCTTTTGATACGCCTCTGGTACAGATTCTCAATCTTCTTGAACAACGCCATCAAGCTGTCAAATGTTTCGTCTTTCGTTTTCAAGAAAGAAACCCACGGAAATCTGGAATAATCATCAGTAACCACAAGACAATATTTATCTCCCGTAATACTCTTGACATTCACCGGACCAAACAAATCCATGTGAAGTCTCTCCAGGGTTCTTGAGACTAAATTGACTTGCTTTGTAGGGTGTGACTTTTTCTTCTGCTTAACTTTAACACAACTAATGCACTCCCCTTCCAGATGAAAACCTTTGACATGAACTCCTGTAACCAAATCATTGTGTACCAAGTGATTCAATTTTCTAAGATGTATATGCCCCATCTTCCGGTGCCACAATCTCGATTCTTTTTCAGTTGCTCTGGACACGAAACAATGAGCTTGACCCGTGGTTGTAGTAGCTACGCTCATATCCAACACGTACAGATCATTAACTCTCGGTGCCCTCATGATAATCCATTCCTCAGGGATTACAAATCCTGGTTTCAAGATCAAACATTCTTTGTCAGTGAAGTGAGTAGTATACATCCTGTCACAGATCTGGGAGATACTCAGCAGATTATTCTCCAGCTCAGCAATGTAATTAACTCTTTCAAACGTCACAATCCCGTTGGATAATGTTCCTTCACCAATAATCCTTCCTCCTTGATTACCCGCAAAACCTACGTAACCACCATTGATATTTCTTACATCATTCAGCGACGCAGTCTTCCCTGTCATATGTCTTGAAGCTCCACTATCCATGATCCATCTGGATACAAGTTTTGGAAGATCCTGCACAAAACAAACTTTGATTTATACTTTAATAAGGATGCCGATTCATGCTTCGCGATCAAGGAAGCTCTGGCAATTCAAACTGCTTAGTCAAACATCGAGTCCACCCAGGCCTCGTCAGCCTTGGGTGTAACCTTGACAGTTTTAACTCTCGCAACTTGAATTTTAAAGTTTTCAGCCTTCAGAGGTGGAAAATTTGCATCATAATCAATTGGAATTGAATCCTCAGAAGATGAAATCTTTTTCTCAGTTTTGGGTTTCCAAAATTGTTGAGATAATGCTACCCGTTTGTAAAACTTGTTAGTTTTAGTTACCACTTTCTTTACGGGTACATTTTTCACTTTGGTGTTGTCATTTTTCACACTCTTTTTCTCGACAACGATTGGTGCTTTACCCTTCACATCAACTTTCTTCTGTTGAGTCTTCACAGTTTCAGTCTTAGGCTTCACGTTGGTACACTTTCGTGCAATGAGCCCAACTTGATTACATCTAAAGAATGTTCGAGTATCAGTTACCCAACTCATGCCTTCAGACTGAGCCTGTGAAACTCTCTTCTCAAAGAATTCTTCATTCGATTTTGAAAAAATTTCTTTCTCTTCATCAGCAAGTGAACTTGAACTGTTCACAAACTTTTTCTTTTCAACAAACCTCTTGTTTTGAACATTTCTTTTCTGATAAGACTTACTCCCCTGATAACCACCCGACCAATTGTTTCGGTTGTTATTATAAAAACGTGGTGAATTAACAGGTTTCTTGTAGTATGATTTATCTTTCACAAAATTCATTTTTCTTTTTGTTTGACTCAGCTCGTTCACTTCTGACAACTCAACTTCGACCAACTTGAAAACATTTGTCAATTTGTTCATATTTACATTCTCAATTGGAAACTCAAAGTCCGAAAACAACTTATCCGAACCCAACATCTTGTACATGACAAGATTTGATTCTTCATTTAAGTTGTTCTTGGACTTTTGTTTCGGAATGTATTTGTCCAAGAAACATCCATCTTCCTCAATAGTGTCACTATCAGTTTTTAGCACATTTTCAACAACACTTTTTACAACATCATGTTGGACACTATCGTCATTGGAAGATGTAAACGTGACATCAATTGAATCCGGAAGTTTCATTTCATTCTCTTCCTCAATTTCAACCAACCCAGATTGCTTTTTCGTGTAATTATCCAAAATCGGCGGTGGAACTCTATGAAAACCCACCCCGGTTCCATCAGAATAAACATCTTCGCTAGCTTTGTTTTTCCCGATGGGTTTGGGAACAATGTGTTGCAAAACAAAGCTTGCGGAGCTGTAACTGTTAAGCTTCAACTGGATTCGCTCGTTTTCAATTTCAGCCTCTTGAAATTTAAGTTTCAGTTTAGCGATATCATCCAGTTGTTGGTTGATTGATTCTTCTTTTACTCTAAGCACTGCTTTTAGTTGAATGCTTTCTTTATAAGTTTTATCATTTCGATCATCATTATCTTTCATTGTGCTTTTGAGTTTTTCAAACTTCTAAAAAATCTGACGGTTTTCAAGAATTAACTTTTCATTTTCTTGTTTAATTCTTTTATGATCAATTTTATCATTTTCAATTTGGTTAGTTAATTCTTTTATCTGTTCAGTTGAAGCTTTAACCATCTTGTCACGATCCAGAATTTGATTCTCAATGTTTCTGACTTTTGTTGTCAGATCTTCAACTTTCTTACCGTTGAGATACGTGAATGTGTTACAAAATTTGCATTCTTTGATGCAATTTTTGCAATCAGCATTCCCATTGACTTTCTTACCTGTTTTAGTCGTTGACGTGTTTGAACTGACCTGGCTTTTAGACTCAGACACGGAGTTAGAGTCTACCTCAATCGCCTTAGCTGCCAGCACCTTATCAGCAGTCTTTCCAAGATTTTCAGCAGTCAACTCCTGAGTAGTGTCAATGATTCCAGTATCAATTTTCTTTGACTTCTCTATCTCTTCTGTCTCCTTCTTCTCTTTCTCTTCTTTCTCTTTCTCGTCTCCATTTCCCCACCATTTATTCTGCCAATAATCATCCTCATCTTTGAACTCCTTGATTATGGCTTCCAGATCAAGAGTTTTGTCATCGATCGCAATATTTCCATCTTGATCAAGATAACACTCCCTGTCCAGATCCCATCTTCTTGCTCTCTTCGCTTCCAAATAGATACCAGATATTCTGATTATTCTATTTTCAGCCAGCATTTTTCTGTATTTATACTTCTGCTCTTCAGTTCTGTTGTCTTTCCACGGAACAGGTTCATTCTTTGCCATGAAAGCGTAACCAACTGCATCTTCTTCTGGTAGAACCTCTTCACTCCAATCATACCCTTCATCATTGTAAATTACTGCAAGAGCTCTAGATTTCTCTTTGTTGTCTTCAACCTGCTTCAATCTAGGCGACTCAGATTTATTTTGATGATAAATTGCCTTCTTGTAGTAATCCTCTCTGAAAGGGTTCTCCGACTCATCAGCATATGCGTTTCTGCATTCTCGCTTGAAGTGACCTTTCTGCTTACACTTGAAGCATGTCACCTTGGACTTATCAAACCCCAGCTTGGTAGATGGACCACCAATTGTCTTCCTGTCGGTTATTTCCATAAAACGTTGTGCTCGACGAATAGCACTTGCCATGCACCAACGAATGTCGATTAATTCCATTTCTTCAGGATCTATTTGATCATAGTCCTCTTTCGTTAGGTTGGTGTTTCCTATCTTCCCTGCTACTAACCCTTCATACGATTCCAACACAGATGCTAGAAAGATCATCTGCTGTTTAGCAGACTCCTCGTCAAAATTCTGAGCATTCTTTAAGTCTATTGCGATGTTACATTGAAAACGATTCTTTGCATCAGAATGACTTGCAGATGATGAAGATCCACTGTGATAACCACTGTCATTTCCACTGCTTTGATCATTTGGACTTTCTTTGCTTGTTGTGGACACATTCTCAGCAGAAAACGCAGTCTTGGGAGAAGTTGCTTTTGGCATCATGCTTTTTGATTAATACAAATCCAAATTCTGCTGGTAGGATGAGTGATTGACTTTAAATGTCTTCTTTAGTTCCATCTCGTGAGAGCATAATATCTCCAAATTCTGCTGGTAGGATGAGTGATTGACTTTAAATTGACTTTTTTGGATAATACAAATCCAGTCTCTCAATCAACAAATCCACAGTAAGATCTTTCGGCAAGATAGTGTTTCTTAGCATGAGAGCATAATATCTCCAATCCATCTCATCTGGCAATGAATCGAACAACTTGTCTACTAGCTCATCGTTAGAATACGTAATTTCATGTCTAGCTAGCTCTAGTTTCAAATGCCCAAACCTCTCGATCATCTTTGACACTGATTCATTTTTTAGACATCCAAACATATCAAACTCTTTCCTAAGAAGTTTCTTTTTACTTTTCACAATTTCAGCACTTCCTAGACATTTTGTTTCTAGCTTTTTCCATAGATCTTTTGCATTTGAATAATCGATCAATGAGATTATGTCTTCCCGGACAGACTGAAATAACAATGCCACACATTTTTGCTCAGCCACAAATGATTCAATCTCCTCAGCTGATGTTAAAGTTTCACCATTTTTGTTTCCATTGTGATAACCCTTTTTCAAACTCTTCCAGCTGGGAAATGCAAATGCCATCAACCAATCTTCAAACTTTCTTGACCACCGACTGTATTCCTCGATAGCCATTAGCTTTGGAGGTTTATTGAACGTTCCAAAAGCACTTTCAGATTCCCAAGCTTCCGTTAACCTTTTCTTTGCATTCGGCGGATTCTCATTGTTGTTGCTTGTAGATGAATCGTCTCCCGAATTTCCAGCAAATGCGTACATGTCGCTAAACGGGTTCAAGAATATGTCATCCATCTTGAATGTACCTGCAAAATCAGCAAACACTTAGAAAAATTTTCGAAATTTTGAAAAACGGTGACAAATGAGCGAAATCACCAATTTGTGACAAATAAGCGAAATCAGTCAATGACTGATAAGCGAAATAGCAGTATGTTGACACAAAAGCGAAATAGCACTTTGACTGAAAAGAGAAATCAGATAGGTTCCTATGAGCGAAACCCTATGAGCGAAATTTGATTGTATCAATGAGCGAAATCAGTAAAATGATGTCCGTATGAGCGAAATCCTTCGATTACCGTATGAGCGAAATTAGGTTTTTTAGCTGATTTTTACCATTTTTAATCCGTATTTTAACCTGATTCTTTCTAGGGTTTGTTATTACTGTGTTTCACACGTTATATTCAAAATTCAGGCCATTTCAACCGTAGGAACTAGTTCAAATCAGAAAAGTATGAGAAGAAGTGAGTAGAAATGAGAGAATCTGGTAGAATCAAGCTGTAGTAGTATGAACTCCTCGTCCTGAGCTCTGATACCACTTGTTGGACCGGTTTGCGACCCTAAACAGTCAGTATAAGGCAGTTCATCTTCAAATACAAAGGCGGAATCAGTGTAAATGAAGTAACACAGCAGTTTCGTTCAATTTCCTTCTATATTGATGCTTTCTGAATCGATTTTGACAGAGTTTCGTTACAAAGCATATGACCAGGTTTGCTCCAAGTTACAGACTCACTCACATGATTTCGCTCATACCAGCTATATATAGTTCAATGATTTCGGTCATACAACATGACACATAAGCGAAACCTCTCTGAAACCATATGAGCGAATCCCTAATTGTCCTATAAGCGAAATCACCCATCTATTATGTTCATATAAGCGAAACCTTATCATTAAACCCTAATTTGACTTTCAAGCTCCAAACTAACTTATCTTGACCTAAGACTTAATGCAAACGTAGTCAACAGACATTTCATGCACCAACAGAAAGTTTGCTCCAGAAAGGAACGCTATCATTCAGGAGGAAGTTGAAAGATTGTTAAAAAGCAAGATGATTAGGGAAGTGAAGTTCCCTAAATGGCTGGCAAATGTAGTTGTGGTGCAAAAGAAAAATGGGAAATGGAGAGTCTGTGTGGATTACACGGATTTGAACAAAGCTTGTCCAAAAGACCCGTTTCCTCTACCTCATATCGGTTCAATGGTGGATGCTACTGCTGGCCACGAGATGCTAACCTTCATGGATGCCTACTCAGGATTCCAACAGATCCAGATGGAACCCTCGAATCAGGAGGATACTGCCTTCATGACACCAACAGGTATTTATTGTTATACCGCTATGCATTTTGGTTTGAAAAATGTAGGTGCAACATATCAAAGATTTGTGAACATGATGTTCAAAGACAAGCTAGGGGACACTATGGAGGTGTACATCGATGACATGGTAGTAAAATCTAAAAAGGCTGAGGATCACCTCCAGGATATCAAGGGAGCATTTGATATCCTGGATCAGTATAATATGAAGCTAAATCCTGCTAAGTACCATTTCGGAGTAGGGGCATGAAAGTTTATGGGATATATGGTGACTAAAAGGGGGGATGGAGGCAAGCCCGGAGCAGATTAAAGCTATCTTGGATATCAAGTCACCTTCAAATATGAAGGATGTTCAACGATTAACAGGGCGAGTAGTAGCATTAAACATATTTATCTCAAGATCCTCGGAAAAATACAAGGAATTTTATGATATCCTGAAGAAGAATAAGAAATTCGAATGGGGAGAGAAGCATGAGACAGCCTTGTAGGATTTGAAGCAGTATCTCTCAACTGCACCTCAGTTGATGAAGCATGAGGATGGTGAACCACTATCCCTGTATCTTGCAGTATCAGGGAATGCAGTAAGTGTTGTCCTTGTAAAGGATCATGAAGGTCAGCAGTATCCTGTTTATTATGTTAGTAAAAGTTTATTAGATGCTGAAACTAGATATTCTCATTTAGAGAAATTGATATTAGCCCTAGTTATGGCATCAACAAAACTTAGACATTACTTGAAACACATAGGATTCATGTTAAAACTAACTATCCTGTTAAAAATGTGCTTAGGAAACCCGAGATGTCAGGTAGAATGGCTAAGTGGTCAGTGAAATTAAGTGCCTATTGTTAGGGCTGGATTTTTTACTATGAATGATCCTTATACGAGATCCTAACCAGTGATCCTTATTTCTTTGGCAGGCAGTGATCCTCAGCCGGACCTCAGGATCAGGATCATGGGACATTGAGGTGATCCTTATACTAACGGTCACTTTCGATTGCTACAATATTATTTTGCAGGAACATCTAGCAGGATATGCCCTACATATCATGATCCAGGGACGCGCTTTCACAAATATGGCAAGAGCTGAATTGAAGATGAACGTTGTGCCGGATATGGAAACATGGCTTGATCTAAGGGCAACAATTTAGGCTAGATTATCTTTATTTCTAAAGGGGTAATGAGCTGATTAGTGGTCTATCTACCTAAAATAAGTTACCTACACATGTATAAATACCCATCTTCCTCATTCGGAAGAACACACACAACATACGACACAACTCTCAACACCTAGACACTCAGTGATCCTTGTACTCAGCTCATTATCATCCGAAGTTGTAACTACATTTTTATTATATTGAAGTTGGTGATCGGTAGTTGCCATCACCCGAGGTTTTTTATGCCGGAGATCATACATTGATCAAGGGCTTTTTCCTCGTATAAATCATTGTGTCTTTGCATATTCATCACAGAAGTGATCCTTTACTTTTATAGCTAACCAAGCATCATACCCCGTTTACATAAAGTTTGGTTACATCATCCTTGTGTGATTTTTGACCAAAACAGTTTGGCGCCCACCGTGGGGCAATTGGTGCTTCATTCATAAAGAAAATCTTTTGTTCAAAATCATTTCAAAGAGTTACATGGCTTCATCATTGAAGAACACTTCCACGGCGATGTCTGCAGTCACCTCAGCACAAACCACTCTACCTCCTCCACCGGCAGGATCCCAGAGAAATGCTGAGAAGAGACCAACCCCTTCTTTCTCTAAACCTCCATCTTCTTCTGCTATGAATTCTTCTATTCCCAGTACTAGTGATGTGTTTGCTTTAATTTTGCAGATGAAGGATCGTATGCAGCGGCAGGATGAAACTAATGACAGGATCCTCAGGGAGATTGGAGATCTCAAAAGACAGAAGAAAGCGGCAGAGGATCATTCCCCACTGATGCCAAAATCCTTGAGTTTTGAGACTCCAATGGTCACCTCTCAGCCATCAGGGATCCCAGACGTACAGATCACAGGGGAGACGAGAGGATTACATCTCAAGTCAGCAGCAATGACTCAGACATCGGGCTCGTATTTTCAGCCAGCAGGATCCTATCCTCAGTATATGGGATCCTTCATGAATCCGGGAGCCTATCCGGGGGCACAGCAGTTTCAAGGATCCTACTTTATTCCAGGATCGTTCCAGGGCCAAGGATCCTCCTTTGTTCCAGGATCATCCCAGGTTCAAGGATCCTCCTTCGTTCCAGGATCATCCCAGATACCAGGATCCTTACAGATGCCAGGATCCCTAAAAAGTTTGCAAGCAGGGAATCTAGATGTCCATCAAGGGGACTTCATTCCAATGCAGACCATTGCTTCCACTGGTCCCTCCGTTATTCCAGAATCCCAGCAATACGGATTCCCTAACTTGAACCCAATGGGAGGTAACACTTTAAATAATTATCCTACCACTAACCATGGATTCATGCAGGATACAGGTACCAATCACGCTATGGCCAGGGAATTACAGAAACTAAAGGACATGATCTCAAGTGTTCCAGGGGTAGTCAAGCCTATCCCAGAGATTGCAGATGGAAGCCACAAGGTATCACGCTTTGCACCACCAATTTGTGATGCAGAGGTGCCCAAAAGGTTCCATATCCCTACCATGAAGCTGTATGATGGCACGACGGATCCAGAGGAGCATATAGCACAATACAGGGAAAGGATGGAAATCAATCCTATCCCAGAAAAGTTAAAGGAAGCATGCCTATGTAAAGGATTTGGATCCACTCTAACTGGATCAGCTCTTAAGTGGCTGCTAAGTCTTCCCCCTTACTCTATTACTTCATTTGCTAATTTAGTTAATTTATTCAATAACCAATTCTCTTGTAGTAGAAAATTTGAAAAATTAACTAGTGATTTGTACAGGATAACTCAAAATAATAACGAATCATTAAGGGATTATATAACTAAATTTAGTAAAGAATCCTTGGATATTCCCAACTTGGATATGGCTACGGCTGTTGAAGCCTTCAAAATGGGACTTCTTAAGGATTCATTATTCTATGATGATCTTGTTATGACACCTTGCAGGAATTTAGATGAAGTAAGAACTCGAGCACTCAGGTTTATCCGGCTAGAGGATGACAAGAGGATCCAGGAGAGACAAGAAGGATCCTCAAAACAAGATAAGCAAGGATCCTCCTTCAAAAACAACAAGTTCAAATCCTACCATAGAAACGAGAACAAGAATGTGCATGCTGTCGACCAAGAAGAGGATGATGAAGAATATCCTCCAATCTCAGAATATTGTTTTTCCGTTGACAATCACGAACTAATCCTTGCAATGCAGAATCTAGGTGAAAAGGCTAGGTGGCCCAGGAAGAATGATAAACCATCCGGGACTAAAGACAAGTCCAAATGGTGTGTATACCATGAGGATTTCGGCCATCTAACTGAAGATTGCATAGCCTTAAGAAAAGAAATTGGATACCTGCTAAGCAAGGGGCATCTAAAGGAATTGTTGGGAAGAAAAAAGCAAAGGACCCAGGATCCTGAAAGGATCCCTGAAAAGGCTCCAGCACCTCCGGCAAATGCACAAGTGATTAACTTCATATCCGGAGGATCAGACATTTGTGGAACATCCTTCTCAGCGGCCAAAAGACATGCAAAAGAATCAAAAATGGATAATGGAGAAAGGCCTATTAGAACCTCAAGCGTCTCAGAAGGAAAGATGATAACATTTGATGAGGATGATCGCATCAACATCCAGGATCCTCATCATGATAGTTTAGTTATCACTCTCTTTATCTCTAACCATTTTGTCCGCAGGATCCTTATCGATGGAGGGAGCTCAGTGAACATAATCCAGCTTGATGTCTTGAAGAAGATGGGAATCCCAGAATCAGACATCACACCAAGATCCTCCGTGCTTGTAGGATTCAGTGGAGAAACGAAGAAAACTCTGGGGGACATCAAACTCCCAATCTACGTGGAAGGATTACATAATTACCAAAAATTTTGTGTTATTGACTGTTTATCTTGTTGCAACGTTATCCTTGGCAGGCCTTGGATACATGACATGAAAGCAGTTCCATCTACCTACCATCAATGTGTGAAGCTCCCTAGCCCATGGGGGATAATCAAGATCGACAGTGACCAGCAGGAAGCTAAGGATTGCTATACCTCATCCATGAAGCCAACCTCGAAGCCAAGGGAGCAATAGCAATTACAGTATCCTCCGAGGAACGTCTTGGAGGCAAGGGAACAAGATGTAGATGAAATCCTCTTGGACCCTAGTGATCCTGAATCAAAAATCTATATCGGATCAGGGATCCTTGGCAAGATGAAAGAAGACGTGATATCCTTCCTCAAAAGAAGAAAATCTACCTTTGCTTGGAAACATGAAGATATGACAGGTATATCTAAGGATATTATTACTCACAAACTTGGCATTGACAGGTCTATCAAGCCAATCCATCAAAAAAGGAGGAAGTTTGCACCAGAAAGGAATGCCATTATCCAAGAAGAAGTAGAGAGACTACTTCGAGCAGGTATGATCAGAGAGGTAAAGTATCCTAAATGGTTAGCCAATGTGGTTGTTGTCCAAAAGAAAAACGGAAAGTGGAGGGTATGTGTCGATTTCACCGATTTGAATAAGGCATGTCCCAAGGATCCTTTCCCATTACCCCACATTGACTCCATGGTGGATGCAACAGCGGGGCATGAACTGTTAACTTTTATGGATGCATCATCTGGATTCCAACAAATCCAGATGGAACCATCTGACCAAGAGGATACAGCTTTTATGACCCCAACCGGTTTATATTGTTATATTGCCATGCCTTTTGGACTAAGAAATGCAGGTGCAACCTATCAAAGGCTGGTAAATATGATGTTCAAAGATCAAATTGGAAAAACTATGGAGGTGTACATAGATGATATGGTGGTCAAGTCAAAGAAAGCTGAGGATCACCTAAGGGACTTGGAAGAAGCATTCGATATCCTTGATAGTTACAACATGAAACTTAATCCTTCGAAATGCCATTTTGGTGTTAAGGCAGGAAAGTTCTTAGGATACATGGTAACCCAGAGGGGCATTGAAGCAAGCCCAGAACAAATCAAAGCATTAATAAATATCAAGTCTCCTGCCAATGCCAAGGATGTTCAAAGACTAACAGGCAGGATAGCAGCTTTGAACAGGTTCATATCGAAATCCTCAGAAAAGTGCAAAGAATTCTACGATATCCTAAGGAAGAATAAGAAGTTCGAATGGACTGAGAAGCATGAAAATGCTTTACAAGCCCTAAAAGAGTATATGTCCTCAGCACCAGCATTAGCAAAACCGGAAAAAGGAGATGTGTTATCCTTATATCTGGCGGTATCCTCAACCGCTGTAAGTGCTGTCCTTGTTAAGGATCACGAAGGTACACAATATCCTATCTACTATGTAAGTAAAAGTCTACTTGATGCCGAATCCAGGTACTCACACCTCGAAAAACTCATCCTTGCATTAATCATGGCATCCACGAAGTTAAGACATTATTTTGAAACTCATACTATTATTGTTAAAACTAATTTT
The DNA here is from genome assembly GCF_002127325.2 of Helianthus annuus. NCBI lineage: Eukaryota > Viridiplantae > Streptophyta > Magnoliopsida > Asterales > Asteraceae > Helianthus > Helianthus annuus. Next base: position 63,190,551 of record NC_035437.2, read on the forward strand.
CCAATCCAGAATGTCCTCAGGAAACCGGATATGTCAGGGAGAATGGCTAAGTGGGCAGTGAAGCTTAGTGCCCATGATATAAGATACGAACCAAGAACAGCCATTAAATCTCAAGCACTAGCTGACTTTGTGGCTGATTTCAGTAGTGATCTACAAAAGGGAGCAGAATTGGAGGTCCAGCAGCTGGATGAGACCAAGGATCCTTGGATACTACACACCGACGGATCCTCAAATATCAAAGGCACAGGGCTAGGGATCCTACTAAAATCGCCACAGGGGGACATAATACCCCACTCTATAGCTTGTGAGTTCCAGGCAACTAACAATGAGGCTGAGTATGAAGCCTTAATTGCTGGCTTACAAATTGCTAAGGATATGGGGGTAAAATATCTCGAAGTATATGTAGATTCATTATTGATCACCAATCACTTTAATGGATCCTATGCTGTTAAAGGTGAAAAACTAACCAAATATTTAGAGATAGTCAAAGAATTGGCACTCTCTTTTGTTTCTTTTAGCTTAACACAGGTACCAAGGGAGGATAACACGGAAGCTGACGCATTGGCCAACCTAGGATCATCTTTGAAGATTCCAGAAGATATAAGTATCCCTATCATCCATATCCTGGCTCCTGCTATTGAAAAACAGGTGGCCATGGAAATAGAAGAGGATACTGCAATGATCCCTAGTGAAGAAGCCCAACCTAATTCAGGATCATGGATCTCACCGATCATGGGATATTTGCAACACGGGGAGATCCCGATGGGAGAAAATCCTAGAGCTTTCAGGATTAAGGTATCTCAATTCACAATTCTGAATAATGTATTATATAAGCGATCTCTTGCAGGACCATATTTGAGATGTATCGAGGATCCTGAAATTGAAGAGGTGTTGAAGGATTTCCATGAAGGAGATTGTGGAAACCACACTGGGGGCAGGGCATTATTCTCAAGGATCCTTAGAACGGGATACTACTGGCCAACCATGAAAAGGGATGCTGTAGAGTATGCTAAGAAATGTGATCCTTGCCAAAGACATAGCAATATCCTTCACCAACCAGCTGAATTACTACACCCCATACCATCCTCTTGGCCATTCATGAGATGGGGAATGGATATAGTTGGCAAGCTCCCTAAAGCACCTGGTGGAAAAGTATTTATGCTTGCCATGACTGACTATTTTTCCAAGTGGATAGAAGCTGAAGCCTTCGCTCAAGTCAGAGAAAAGGAAGTCATATCCTTCATTAAAAGAAACATTATAACCAGATTTGGCATCCCCTCTGAAATTATATGTGATAATGGTTCTCAATTCATTGGAAGGAGAACCACTAACTTTTGTGACAGTTGGGGAATCAAGATGATAACATCAACACCAGTTCATCCACAAGCCAATGGTCAAGCAGAATCATCCAACAAGATCATCATCAACAATCTGAAGAAGAAGCTAGGATCCAAGAAAGGAAAATGGGCAGAGGAGTTACCTTATGCGCTATGGGCTGATAGGACAACTCCCAAGAATGCCACTGGCCAAACACCTTTCTCTTTAGTATTTGGGGCAGAAGCAGTGATCCCAACAGAGATGGTGATCCCAACTGCTAGAACAAGTGCTCGTGATCCTGAAGAAAATGCTACAATCCTAGCTCAGGATTTGGATACTATTGAGGAAAACAGGGATCTAGCTAGGATAAGGATGGCAAGCTACCAACAAAGGATGGCTGGTGCCTACAACAAGAATGTCAGGATAAGGAAGTTCCAAGTCGGAGATATGGTGTTGAGAAAAGCATTTCAAAACACCATCAATCCTGCTGACGGGAAGCTAGCACCAAAATGGGAAGGTCCCTACTTGATTGAAGCTGAAGCAGGAAAGGGGGCATACAGGTTGCTAACCATGGAAGGAAACTTGTTACCAAGAGCCTGGAATGCTGTTCACTTAAAGAAATATTTCATGTGAACATGATCCTTCCTGCATGTGATCCTTACATTGAAATATCCTTGAAGGATCCTGGAGATATCGTTGATCCTTACTCAGGTAATATGCTTATCCTAAAACTATTGCATTTTCTTACCTTTTGCCTAAGGATAAGGATCATATATCCTTCATCCTCTACTCACAAACCATTTGAGTTATGATAGTTCAGGTATCTCCAGCATATCATCAAAGATCTTCAAAAGCATCACAGATCCTCGGGTCCAACCCCAGTTATCCTTGGGATTATCCCCAGTTTCCGCCAGCAGCGCACGATGATCCTGATATAGTTCATGTCTTTGGGATCAGTACCCATTTTCGGGGCTGGCGACCTCATCGTACTGGCTATACTTGGGATCCTACGTATAATGGTGGACGCACCATACATCCGTTCCTAAGGTTTCTAACGTTTTCACGTTAGCTAAGGTTTTGACATTTTCATGTCACTAAGTTTGGATAGTTGCCAGAAAGGGCCATACTCCAGTTTACATACGATCCTTTGGGCTTGTCCCCAGTTATCCTTTGGGCTTGTCCCCAGTTATCCTTTGGGCTTGTCCCCAGTGATCCTCCGGGATCATCATCAGTTATCCTTTGGGCTTGTCCCCAGTTACTAACTTATCTTTTATATTGGCTTAGTCCCAAGTTATATTCCATTTTTTCAGGGTTTCGAAGTTAAACGATTAAGGATCCTTAATCCTTATTATCCATTAAAGTTTTACCTATGGTAATTTCGATTAAAGGTTAGGATCCTAACTTGGATCCTCAGGTATGATCCTTAACTACTTTTAATTTCATTATTCATTTGAATAACCTTTAGACCTTGACAACTGAACCTATGATCCTTAAAATAAACTATCTTGAAAACTTTCGATTATAGGATATTTGATCCAGGATCATATCCTAAATTTCTTAAACATAATTTGCTCAACTTTTCAAACAAACATGTGTCAAAACAATTGAAAATCAAAAAGGATAACAACACAAGATAAGCCAGAAAGATTGAAGTTATATTATTAAACCAAAGGATCATTAACCCTTTCAAAAAAGTTGTCAAAATTACCTACCCAAAGCTTCTACCAGCAATACGTGGCCCGTCCGCTGGGGTAGGTAAAGGGTGTCCATGATAATAGGTTCAAAAGTATTGCAGGGAAATTAGAAGGCGGCAGGATCACAACGGCTTCATCCCCCAAACAGAGGATCCCTCCACCTTTTGTAATCCTACCTGTTGTTCAAAGGATCCAGGATCCTTAACCCTAAAAAACTATTGTCCAGAAATTACAAACCATAATTGTTCACAAACCACTACCAAAAACCTAAGAAATTGGGCTCCGGCCTAGTCAACAATATCCATCATCGCCCAATCATGCAGCTTACTTCTCTGCTGCTCCATCTCCACCAGCATCTTCACCTTGATCCTTGCCAGCATCACCTCCCTCCAGCATTGGGATGTCCTCAGCATCATCGTCATCTTCCAATTCTGCTAGCCTTGCCTTCCAACCTTCAACATCCCATGTGCTCCTGTCAAAGGAAGGATCCTGAGCCTCCGTAGCCATCTGCAGTTGTATCTTGTACATGGTTACCGCAGCAGAGACCTTAGCGTCGTGGGTAATGTCATGCTTCTCATAATCAAACTTGATCAACGCTTTAACAGCCTCATCTTTGACTGGCCGGATCTCCTTCTCAAGATCGGCAATCTTAAGATCCTTCAGCCCACACGTCTGTTGAAGGTCAGCAATTTGACGATCCTGATCCTCAACCTGATTGACGTAAGTCTCCATTTCGGAGAATTTCTAAAGAAGACAACAGGAAAGCAACATCAGACACATGTGATCCTCGGACTTGTCGAAGACAATTAACAGGGGCAGTGATCCTAACCTCATCAAAATAGTCAAGGAATTGCTGACGGAGAAGAGGAAATCCTTGAAGGTCATCTGAAGCCTTCCTCTTTTTCCCTTTGCCTCGGGCAGGAGCTTTAGGGGCTGAGACTGAAGGGCTGGCAGCAGGAGCCTTCTTCTTCTTAGAAGACGTGACATTGGCAAGGTCACTTATCCCAAACATGGAGGCAGATTTAACAGACCTGGCAGACTTTCCGGCACCTACACAATTCAAAAACAAGATAAGTTCCCTTATTAAATTGAATACTTTCACATAAGACTTATTTTTTATGAGGATACTTACTTGACATTGTGGCAGATGCAGAGGATATCTCTTGAGAATCTTGGATAATAATCTGAAAGCTTCGAACTTCAGGATCAAGCTTCTTGAAAGCTAACACTCTTTCTTTGGCAGCAGGGGTCAACCTTAAGTGAGCAACGGAGATAGCTGCATAAAAAGACAAAAAAGAAAAGATATCAGTGATCCTCATCATACGAGACAGGACTGATAGTGATCCTTCAAGGATCCTATATCCTACCATGAGTGGCCCATTCCTTGGGCAGATCCTTCCCATCCGGGATGGAATCCCTCTTAACAAAGAAAAATCTACGTTTCCAGTTGGCATCATTCTTGGTCACTTTGAAAATGGGATGATCCTCCCCAGCTTTCCGTTTCAACAAGTACCGGTGAGAACCAAAGGTGGTGAGATCATAAAGTTCAGCTAACTCTGACATCCCCAAATCAATCCCTTCTTGCTCGATGATCCTCTCGAAGGTATATAGAACCCTCCAGATCATCGGCATAGCTTGGATATATGAGATGCCGGTAAGAGAGAAGAAAGATTGGGTGAACATCGGAAAAGGATATGAATACCCAATGAGGAAGGGAGTAGCAGGAAAAGCCACCCAGACATCTGAGACAAAATCACTCAGAGCAGTAGGATCAAAGGGTTTGAAAACAACATTCGCTGGGAAACAATGGCGAATCTTGTCTATTTGGATATCGGTAAAGCAGCATCTCTCCGTAGGAGAATCTTTGATAATCCCCTGGCTTTTCAAGGGACTATCCTTCTTAGAGCCTTTGTGCGGTGAATTCCGAAGAAGCATATTCGAGATGAAAACAGGGTAAAAGCAAGAAAGAACAGAGCAAAGAAGAAAAAGAAGAAGATGATACCTGATCAAGCCTTCGGTGACGATTATAAAGGAAGATACTTCGAATTTAAATGCAAAATGATCCTAACCCTATCTCCTATTTATAATGATGATCCGCAGGGATTGTCACATCAGTGACGTAAATATCCTAACGGCTAGTCCATGTACAACGGCTAGTAAACCGGAATCGTCCGTTAGAGATAAGCTCAAAACAAAATATAACTCATCTATTTACAATTAACTCCTTATATTTTGGGGGCAATTGTTAGGGCTGGATTTTTTACTATGAATGATCCTTATACGAGATCCTAACCAGTGATCCTTATTTCTTTGGCAGGCAGTGATCCTCAGCCGGACCTCAGGATCAGGATCATGGGACATTGAGGTGATCCTTATACTAACGGTCACTTTCGATTGCTACAATATTATTTTGCAGGAACATCTAGCAGGATATGCCCTACATATCATGATCCAGGGACGCGCTTTCACAAATATGGCAAGAGCTGAATTGAAGATGAACGTTGTGCCGGATATGGAAACATGGCTTGATCTAAGGGCAACAATTTAGGCTAGATTATCTTTATTTCTAAAGGGGTAATGAGCTGATTAGTGGTCTATCTACCTAAAATAAGTTACCTACACATGTATAAATACCCATCTTCCTCATTCGGAAGAACACACACAACATACGACACAACTCTCAACACCTAGACACTCAGTGATCCTTGTACTCAGCTCATTATCATCCGAAGTTGTAACTACATTTTTATTATATTGAAGTTGGTGATCGGTAGTTGCCATCACCCGAGGTTTTTTATGCCGGAGATCATACATTGATCAAGGGCTTTTTCCTCGTATAAATCATTGTGTCTTTGCATATTCATCACAGAAGTGATCCTTTACTTTTATAGCTAACCAAGCATCATACCCCGTTTACATAAAGTTTGGTTACATCATCCTTGTGTGATTTTTGACCAAAACACCTATCATCTAATATATGAACCTAGAAATGCCATAAAGTCTCAGGCTTTAGCTGACTTTGTGGCTGATTTCAGTAGTGATATTCAAAATGAAGTAGACCTAGAAGTGCAACAACTAGGAGAAAACATAGAATCATGGACACTATATACTGATGGAGCATCTAATGTAAGAGGTATAGGTTTGGGTATACTACTAAAATCGCCACAGGGGGACATATTACCCCAGGCTATTAAATGTGAATTTCCTGCCACTAATAATGAAGCAGAATATGAGGCTTTAATTGCAGGATTAGAATTGGCTAAGAGTATGAATATTAAGAATTGCAAGTATATGTTGATTCTTTGTTAATTACTAATCATTTTAATGGATCTTATGCAGTAAAAGGTAAAAAATTAGCTGAATATCTTGAAATTGTCAAAAAATTAGCAGGATATTTCGATATTTTTACACTTGAACAGGTACCAAGAGAGGATAATGCTGAAGCTGATGCCTTGGCAAATCTAGGATCATCAGTCAGGATACCGGAAGGAACCCGAATACCGATATTACATATCCTATATCCTGCGACGGATCTTCAGGATAAGGAAGTAGTAAGTGTTCAGGATCCTGGTGATGAATATCCTGAGAAGGATCCTAAGTCTTGGATAACTCTAATCTTAAGATATCTTAAAGAAGGACACATCCCAAAGGATGAGAATCCTAAGGCCTTTAGAATGAAGGTATCATGATTCACTATTATAAATAATGTTTTGTATAAGAAATCTCTTGCAGGACCATATCTGAGGTGCTTAGAGGATCCCGAAACCAAAGAAGTGCTTTAGGATATACACGAAGGGGATTGTGGTAATCATACTGGAGGCAGGTCGTTATTCTCAAAGGTATTAAGAACAGGATATTATTGGCCAACCATGAGGAAAGACGCTGCAGAATATGCTCGAAGATGTGATCCATGTCAAAGACACAGTAATATATTACATCAGCCGGCTGAGCTACTTTATCCTATAGCTTCCCCTTGGCCATTCATGAAATGGGGAATGGATATAGTAGGAAAATTGCCAAAGGCTCTAGGAGCCGTATCCTGAAACTGTTTTTGCAAATAACTTAAATAGCATATTTTCAACACACATTTCTAGCACACTACCTCACTTAACTAATTTGGTCACTTAATTGCTTCGGTAATTTTTTACCAAAACAATAAGTATAACAATATGGTACTCATATTAAAGATAAAACACACTCGTAATTATGGTGTAATTTAAAAAAAAAGATTTACGTATAAAAAGTTATTGACGTTTAAAAAAGATGCAGGGAACTTGCATGTGCATTGCATGTGGGTTTCTAAATTTAAAAATATTAATTTACCTTTATACCCTTAGTCTAGAAAATAAATTATTTAATGGGAAACACTATTTATAATTTTGCCATTATAATCTCAACCATTAGATTATAGATCAAATGGTGTAGATTTCTTCCTACACTTCTCACAGAACACACCTTTTTTACAATAACCCTACCCTATATATATATTGAGTGTTGATATATATATATATATATATATATATACACACTTAGACATAATCAAAGAATTCGTGGAGCAAGAGTATATAGTTTGAAATAGAATATAGATTATCTACCTCGACAAAACAATCGTGTGAGACACGAAGACATACGAAGGGCTAGGCCCTATTCATACTCAAACAAAGGATACAAATTTATGTAGATACATTATACAATAAACACATGGATAATCAACTACCAACGAATCCAAAAAAACAAGGGTTCTCAAACCAGCAGAAACAAAGGCAAGTTTAAAACAAACAAGATTCATGATGAAAGACTTGCACATTATCAAAACTACGGACCTAAGTGCCTTAACGAAATTAAAAACAAAGAGAATAGAGTGATTGCTAGCAATTTGCATGGAAGCAAATAGTGAGTTCATGTCCCTTATTTCATGTTACTAATGGTATGACAAGCTAGGGAATGAAATAACCATACATCATGTGCGCATAGGTTAGAATACATAAGCAGCCATTAATCACACATATAGACTGAGGAACGAAAGTGGTAGATCTATTGAGTTTTGGAGAGCTCCACTCCTGGTTCGTGAGACCCCGTAGGAGTGCTTTTGTGTCCCAAGTTGAGGATAATCGACATACATCGTCTAGGTTTGGTGGCTTCCTATGTCGTTACACATATTAATGTCCTTGCAAAACATTTATGATCAACAAATTTCATAGACGCTTTACATACCGGGTTTTCAATACAAGCTTTTCAAATGTTTTAAAGATTCATTTGATACAAAACAAAACACATGAATTCACCAACTTTTGTTAACTTTTCAACTTACATGTATCTCAGGGAAGTAAGTTCAAACATGGACACAAGTAACGGAAAACCAAGAAGAATGCCGACTTTTGGAGGATTTTCCCTCTATATGCCGCCTCTTTGCGGAAATATAGTGGCCAAAACCTTGATTTATGAAAATCCACATTTTGTTGAAATGCTTTTGTAAAACTTATACATTTAAGATTTGTAAAAAATATACTTAACTTATGACATAGTTTGATTCTCCATATGACAATGGCATTTCTTGGTTTGTTTTTATCATATAGTATGTTTATTTAATTGAATGCAATGAAAACTTATCTAAGTTCACAACTCGCGCTTCCTCTATGAGCGGATGTTACACGACGCTCATCTCAAAATACAACATTAATACATGTTTTATCACGCCAAAGGTTTATACAAAATTATATTTAAAAAAAATGACACTAATTGTAAAAAAAAGTAAATAATTTAATCAAACAAATGAAAATAAACAAATTATTCAAAAGCATATATTTTTATAAAAAAAAATATGTTAACTAATGAATAAGACAATATTACACTAATCAATAAATCAATAGTGATAAATTTAATAAAAATAAAATAAAGAAAAGAAAAAAGAACTTAAGTAATTTATAAATTACGTCTTTTAAACATAATTTTCAGAGAATATCCTTTTGGCAAAATAGTATTTTTTTTTTTAACTTTAAAGTTAAAATTAGTTACCTTAAAGAAAAAAAATATGCAAAATTTTGTTATAAATGAAATTTTACGTTTTTTTAGAACAAAGGATAAAAAGGCCAATTTGTACGTTTTTTTCCTTTTTGAAGTAACAAGAATTTTCAATTTTCATTTTTTTTAAATTATGCACTATGTAACATAAAGTTGAATATAGTGGGAGACTAGGAATTGATGACCATGTTTACAAGTCTGTCCCAACTTATTAGAGGACCCGGGGCAGTCCATTATAAGCCCCAATCACGCGTGGTTTGAAACAAAACACCGCCGCCACCCCAAAGTATAACGCGTCAATGTTACAACACGTTGATTTTTTCACGCGTTAAACTTTTTAAAATTCCACCGTTTTGTTGACCGTTGTGCCTTTTGACCGTTGATAAATTAAAAAAAAACATTTAAACAATCTATATATACTTCAAATTTTTATACCATTTCACCCACACCAAAACACAAACACATATCACACATTTTACATATTTCACAAATGGATTTTCCTACATCTTCGTCGTTTCTGATTGATAGCGATAGCGATAGCCAATCGTCTTCCGAAAATAAGACGATTGAATTTTTCGAGTCGGTGTATAACAAACTTGAAGCAAGTTCGAGCCGCCCAAAGAAGAAAATGGTGGATCGTGATTGTGAAAATGCCAACGAAGTGTTAATGAACGATTATTTTGTGGAGAATCCGGTCTACAATGCCGAAACGTTTAGAGATCGGTTCCGTTTACCAAAAGAATTATTTTTAAAGATTGTTGGAGACATCGAAGCAACTGAAGAATGGTTTCAAGAACGTTACGACGCGAGGGGCAAACGAAGTTTCACGCTGATACAAAAATGCACGTCCGCCATTCGCCAACTAGCGACAGGTAACCCACCCGATCAATTTGATGAATACTTAGCTACGTCGGACAGAACTTCACATAAATATCTACAATTTTTTTGTAACGCGGTCATTAAATTGTATGGTAAAGAGTTTTTACGCAAATCGACGAGACACGACATCTCACGTATTTACGCCGCATATGAGGCTAGATGGCATTTTCCCGGGATGCTCGGTAGCATCGATTGTACACTTATCGAGTGGAGAAATTGTCCAAGAGAGTTGCGAGGGCCGTATGTTAGGGGTGACATCAAAAGACCAACCATTATACTTGAAGCGGTGACGTCGAATAATTTATGGTTTTGGCATTCATATTTTGGTGTTCCAGGTTCAAGCAACGACATCAATGTTTTGCACACGTCCCCGTTGTTCCAAACCGTAACGGATGGTACCGCACCCTTCTGTCCATTCTATGTTAATGGATGATATTACAGACGAAGCTTTCTTCTTGTGGATGGTATCTACCCATCATGGTCTTTTTTTGTGAAAGCTCATTCATTTCCTGTCGAGGCTAAAGAAAAGGTGTTCAAAAGGTTGCAAGAATCGGCAAGAAAAGATGTTGAGAAGACTTTTGGTGTTTTAAAGGGTAGATTGTGACAACTCGAATTTCCAAGATTCTATTTTCGCATTTATTGCACGTTCATTGTTTGTTTGGTTGTTTATTTGCACAATTGGTTTACAATGAAACTGTATACGTTTGATACAATAAAGTGTATTGTAATTGTGCATGGTTATGTGTTACTTGTGAACGATTTGACAAATACTTAAATGTGGTGGTGAAACTGTAAATTGTATATCTTGTGCATGAAATATGTGATAGATAATTCTTTAGGGCGCTTTGTGCGAATAGTGAAACTTAAATCATTCTTAACCCTAATTCCTTTCACTAATCACCACCCAAGAAACTAAGCACGTACTCTCATATTCTCTAATTCTCTGGCAATCATCATCATCCTCATCATTGGCACAAGTTCTTCATCACTCTTGATTCCACACTTTCTCTAGAATCAATACAAGGTAATTGTTTGTTGATTATTTGATTGTTATCAATTCTTGATTCTTGTAATCCTTATAAACCCTAGTTCTTCATATGATGTTCTTTGATTGTTGTTTTGGATTCTGATTATTGTGATAATGATGTTGATTAGTCGTATAATCGATTGTATGATGATTAAGATACATGATATGTAGAATGATTGATTCGATAATTGAATTACTGCTAGTCAGATGCAATGAAATTAGGGTTTTCTGAATCTTGAGAACGTAACTGTTGTATTGAACTTGATTAATACGTATGTTGATAGTCTGTGGATTAAGTCAGAGTTTTAGAATGTTATACAAGGTCCGAAGTTTGAATAAGTATGTTTGTCTGAGTTTTGTTTGGTAGTCTGAGTTTTGTGAATGACATATGTCCGAATTTTATGATTACACATATGAACCGATCCTTAAGAAATAGCCTTGTCCGAGTTTCTAATACTTACCACATGTCCGACTTTTGTCTGCCATACATGTCCGACCTTTTGGATTGTGTATAGTCCGAATTATATGTAAATGACAAGAGTCCGACTTTCATATATATGATGCTTGTCCGAACTTCTTCATGAAATGCCTGATCCGAGTTTCATGACACTTGTGTTGTCCGAGTTTTTGGCTCCAAAGCCATGGTCCGAATTTCTTTAAGTGTGGGGCAGGTCCGAGTTTATAAAAGAGGACCCTTGGTCCGAGTTTAAAAAAGAGGACCCTTGGTCCGAGTTTTTAACCCCCCCCCCCACTTGTCCGAGTTTTATTATCCATGAAGAGTCCGAGTTTAATGCATGAAGTGATGTCCGAATTCTTATATATATCATTAAGGGTCCGAGTTTTATTAAGGAGTAGGGTTCGAACTTTTGATGTGTTGTGTATGTTGGCTGAAATTATGATATAAGCGTGATGGCCTGAGTTTTAATGATGATACATGAACCGAATTCCGTTGTTAATGATTGAAAAGTCTGGATTACTTGTGGTGCTGAGTCAAAACTCTGTATGATGAACGCCTCGCATGTTACTGTATGATACGATATTATATGTTACTACATTTTGTGTATATTGCTGTATGTTATGTGCAAATCATGGCATGTCAATCTGTAATCAGTTACCACACGCAGTTGATTGAACACCAAGAAGTTGTCAACCCTAATTGAACGTAAAATACTTACATCGTATCATGTGCAATGTATCCTAGGTTGTGTGTAACGGACTTAGACATTTTATTAACCCTAGAAGCAATAACATACCGAGCAAACCAAGGTGAGTTCACACAGCCAAGGCATGGGGTTCCCAGGGTGGAAATGGGATTGGATTATTTACTGTACTTCTCTAGATAATGGAACGTAGTGATATGACCCTCGGGTGAGGAAGGTGATTGGTTAAGATACTGCTAGACTAGTGATACTAATAGAACTGATCTTCGCATACACGCCAGGGTTGGCCGCGATAATATGACTGATCTTCGCACACATGCCTAGAAAGGCTGCGAACTATTCACTAAACTTCGCACAGATGCCGGGTGGCCGCGATACAAATATACCTAGTCTAGAATACTTGAGAACTTTCCTTAATCTTCGCATACATGCCTAGAGGGCCGCGATACGAACTAATACGATACATGACTTAATGAACGAACACAAGGCTTACCATACTATTACAATTGCTGAACTATAAACTGTGAACTCGCTCAACTAGTTGTTGATCCTCTGTTACATGCCTTGCAGGTCGTTAGATACATGGAGCTTGCACAGGGAGGAGCTGGTCGTTCTGGGCTTGGATCGTGATGTTTCGTTAAACACTTTATGACATTTCATACTTTATTGTGTTGGGTTTTACTTATACGCTTCCGCTAAACAGTGATAACATATTTATGTTTTGAACACCTTTCATATTGGTGGTTGAATGGCATTTACTTTTACTTATTAATTACATCTTCAATATGATTGGTGGCTCGATCCTGGTCATGTCACGCCTCCAAGCGGTGATACTCCGCATGTGGATTTTGGGGGTGTGACAGATTGGTATCAGAGCCATTGGTTATAGAGAACTTGGTTTTAATATGGGAAAACGTTTTTATTAAAACCAGACTATAACCAGAACCGTGCTCTCAACGATCCACACGACGCTTCGCTCCACGTGCAAGACTCAACCTCCTAGGTAATAAGGTTTATGTTTATTGCCTACATGTTAGAATTGCATAGAACTTTGCTCGTAGTATGCTTAAATTACCTTGCTCACTATTTGTTATTGCTTGAGAACACTGGTGTCATCGCACTACTTGTGAACCATTCTCACTTACACTACTTTTACTATGAAGAACAATGGCTGGACGCATTAACATGACTCAAGCCCAGTTGACGGCTCTTATCAATGAACAAGTTGCTGCGGCACTTGCAGCTGCAAACGCAGGAGGTATACCCTGCAGTCGTAACTCATCCTAGGATCTTTAGATCCTACGTTCCTAAACCAACTCTTATGTTTAACCTCATTCTGTTCTTACACATTAGGTCAACACGTTCAGCAGCCTGTATGTACTTTCAAGAACTTCATGGACTGTCGTCCAAGCAAATTCAGTGGCACCGAGGGGGCAGTGGGACTCCTCCATTGGTTTGAGAAGCTAGAGTCAGTATTTGAAATGTGTGAATGCCCTGAGGCTCGCAGGGTCAAGTACGCCACTGGTACTTTGGAAGGAATCGCGTTAACTTGGTGGAACGCGCAAGTACAGATTCTAGGGTTGGCAGCTGCTAATGCCACCCCTTGGAATGATTTCAAGGAATTGATCAAAAGGGAATACTGCACACGTGAAGATATTCACAAGTTGGAAGATGAGTTCTACCATTTGAAAATGACTGGGTCAGAAATTGAAGCTTATACTAAAAGGTCAAACGAACTGGTCGTGCTGTGTCCAACTATGGTGGACCCTCCAATTAAGCGTATTGAGTTGTACCTCAAGGGATTAGTGCCAGAGTGGTACGTGCGTGACTACACATATTTTTACAATGAAATTACACACGAATTGGTTTTAAATTTATAAAAGTGATTATTACTTTTACATCAAAACACACACGAAAGAGGCAAGTGTACCCCGTCATATATGTAATAAAGTATCGGTAAGAACCAAGTATCGATCCACGGAAATGGGCGGAGAAATAATACTAGACCTTTGCCACTAAATTACCGGTAAAAACATACGTTGTTTTGGTTTTAATTAATCTAAAGTAAGCATAAATAAATACTTATAAAATATAGTAGATTATATATAAAAAGCCTTGCTTAATATACAACCACAGCATGTCAACTAAGTCAGTTTTGGCACTAGAAGTATTCGGTCAATTTTCCATTTCGAGACAATTAGTATCCCTTTCGGGAATCCTAACATGACAATCATTCGGAAAGTTAAAACGATAAACACACTTTAACCACCTAAAATTGTTCTTTAACGTACGATTGATTAATGTCTACAAAAATCTCCTAAAAATAAGTTAGTCATCCGTTAGGAGTTTTCTAACCTCACTTAATCAAGGAAAGCAACACCGATAAACACAATGCAACCACCGAGACAAGCATAAACTAGATTAAATCACAACCGAGTTCATTTTACAAATCTTGCACATAAATTCACCAAGATAGCAATTTTGGCCGAAACTACTAACTAAGCTAACAAATCATGGCAAGAATTCATAACAACACCATCTAACCCGTTAGAGTCCTTCCGTGAGGGCAAGCTTTCTTGATTAACAATAATTACATTTTATTAAACCACTAACCCGTTAGAGTATCATGGTGCCCACATTTTAACCGAGTTAAACTAGTTAACCAAATTAAAAGTTTACTAATACATGATTAAATAAGCTTCATTTTGCAACTATCTTACCTAACCAAGCACCAATCATCCAACATAATTACTTATAATCAAGAAATCAATATCAATAACAAGGTTGCAAACTAATCATCAAAGATAATCATAGAAAACACTTCAAAATGTCATTACAAACATAGATTGACATACTAATAGCTATAATCAAGCAAGGGATTGTTGTGTTTTTGCCCAAAGGCTTACATTAATACATAATAATCAGTCTAGATGCTTGAAACATAACAAAATTATGGAAAGATTTAAGAAACCAAACCATAAACAAGCATAAGAATGAGAATCTGGATAGTAAATGAGCAAAACCGGGCAATGTGGCTTGAATCCGAGTGAAAGCAGAAGCCTTCGGAGCCTCAAAATCGCCTGCAAAGCTCTCCAAAATTCCAGAGTTACTAATAGAATGGTTCTGTTCTGTTTTTATGCTTTTTCGGTGTCGCACGGTCGTTCTCCGATCGCATGACCGTGCACTTTAAGCAATTATTGGTGGTGGTCCACCATACTGCATGACATCAGCAGAGTTGACTGGTCTTCGGTCTCGCACGGGCGTGCCATGGGGTGCACGGGCGTGCATATCCGGGATCGGGGCTGGTCATCGAATCCGCATGGGGGTGCAACCATTCGCACGGGGGTGCAATGGGTTGCACGGGCGTGCGTCTTCGGGGTTGGGCTGGCACGAGCAGCTGCACTGGTAGTGCATATCCGGGCTGGTGCTGGCCATCGCATCCGCACGGGGGTGCCACCATTCGCACGGGGGTGCGTTACCGAGATTTCGTTGCACTCTTGATCGCACTGGGTGTGCAACACGTAGCTGAGCCTTGTTGTCGCATCCGCACGGGGGTGCCACCATTTGCACGGGGGTGCGTTCCTGAGATTTCGTTGCACTCCTGATCGCACTGGTGTGCAACGCCGAGCTGAGCCTTGTTGTCGCATCCGCACGGGGGTGCCACCAACCGCATGGGGGTGCAACTTGCCCAGATCAGATTTCTTCACAGAATCTTCGCAGCTTTGTCGTTTCACCCGAAAAATCATTGTTTTCATCATTTTCTTGTTTGGTATGCTGGCCTGTAAACAAAAATATACCTGATTAATTATCCGAATGACGGTTTTACGGCCGAAAACGCATAAAATGGGGATAAAATGGGGGACTAAAATATGTGTAAATTAGTGAATATCACAGAGATTCAGAGCCATGTGACATCGGCTAATCTTGATAATATTCAGGCTATTCAGCGCCTTGCTCATCGTATTACGGATCAGGCAGTGGAACAGAACAAGCTGCCAAAACGTATCAGTGCTACCACTACCGCTGTTACTACTTCTGCTACTCCCGGTGACAACAAAAGAAAATGGGATGGGGATTCCAGTAAAGGTTCAGCTTCAGTTCAGTCACAGGTTCAGCAGCGAAAGACTGACAGTTATCAGAGTCCCAGTCAGCACTTTTCAGGCAATCAGGGGCAGGGTGGATATCGGGGAATTCACCCATTGTGTAATAGGTGCAACAGGCACCACAGTGGACGGTGTCGTAAGGAGCGTTGTCAGAGATGCCTCAAGATAGGGCATGAAGCTAAAGACTGCAGGAGTTCGCGACCTGCAAATCAGAATCAGCAACACCCACCACCAGCTCCACAGAACCAGCATCAGCAGCAACAACAGCGGGGCAACAGGGGATGTTTTCAGTGTGGGGCTGAAGGTCATTTCAAGCGTGATTGCCCCCAGTTGAACCAGAACCAGAATCGCAACAATAACAACAATCAGGGAAATGGCAACAACAACAACAATGGTGGGAACAACAACGGCAACGAAGCAAGGGGTCGTGCATTTGTGTTGGGGCAGGGTGACGCCAGAAATGATCCCAACGTAGTCATGGGTAAGTTCCTTCTTGACGACTTTTTCGTTACTGTATTGTTTGATTCGGGTGCGGATACAAGTTATGTGTCTCTTAAAGTTAGCCAAATGTTAAAACGTGCATCAACTCCCTTGAACACCAAACATGTCGTAGAATTAGCTAATGGTAAAAGTCTAGAAGCAACACACATAGTTCAGGGTTGTAATCTTATCCTCGCTGGTCAGACTTTCTCCATCGACTTCATTCCTATAGTTCTGGGTAGTTTTGACATTGCCATCGGCATGGATTGGTTATCCAAGCAGCAAGCAGAGATCTTATGTAAGGAGAAGATCATTCGTATTCCTCGTTCGGGTAAGGAACCTCTCGAAGTTCAAGGCGACAAGAGTGGTGCTGTGGTTGGCATCATCTCCTTCTTGAAGGCTCAGAAATGTTTACGAAAGGGGCACACTGCCATTTTGGCACTAGTTACTGATGCATCAACGAAAGAGAAAAGAGTTGAGGATATCCCAGTTGTACGCGAATTTCCTCAAGTGTTTCCTGAAGATTTACCTGGTCTACCGCCTCATCGCCAAGTCGAATTTCAAATCGAGCTCGCTCCAGGAGCAGCACCCATAGCTCTAGCACCGTATCGATTAGCTCCAACTGAACTGGAAGAACTGTCAAAGCAACTACAAGAGCTCTTGGATAAGGGCTTCATTCGTCTAAGCTCTTCGCCTTGGGGAGCTCCAGTATTATTCGTGAAGAAGAAAGACGGTACATTCAGGATGTGTATTGATTACCGCGAACTGAACAAGGTCACAGTGAAGAACCGCTATCCTATTCCTCGTATTGATGACTTATTCGACCAGTTGCAAGGGTCGAGTTACTACTCCAAGATAGACTTGAGGTCAGGTTACCATCAGCTGAGAGTCCGGGATGAGGACGTCTCCAAAACCGCATTCAGAACTCGCTACGGCCACTACGAGTTTCTAGTCATGCCATTCGGGCTTACGAACGCGCCTGCAGTTTTCATGGATCTTATGAACAGGGTGTGCAAACCCTATCTAGACAAGTTCGTCATCGTTTTCATCGACGATATCCTAATCTACTCCAAGAGTCAGGAGGAACACGAGCAACACTTACGTCTTATCTTGGAACTTCTTCGAAAGGAACAACTGTACGCCAAGTTTTCAAAATGCGACTTCTGGCTTCGTGAAGTCCACTTTCTAGGCCATGTGGTGAACAGGGATGGGATTCATGTCGATCCATCCAAGGTAGATTCGATTAGGAATTGGCCAGCGCCTCGCACACCAACGGAAATACGCCAATTCTTGGGTTTGGCGGGTTACTACAGGCGATTTATCGAAGACTTCTCCAAGATCGCACAGCCGCTTACAATGCTGACACAGAAGGGTGTCATCTACCGTTGGGTAGACTCCCAGGAAACCGCTTTTCAGTACTTAAAGGATAGGCTTTGCAGCGCGCCTATTCTCTCATTGCCAGAAGGCACGGATGATTTTGTGGTCTATTGTGACGCATCGATACAGGGGCTTGGTTGTGTATTGATGCAGCGTGATAAAGTTATTGCCTACGCTTCGCGGCAACTCAAAGTTCATGAACGAAACTACACGACGCACGATTTAGAGCTGGGAGCTGTTGTTTTCGCGCTCAAGATATGGCGACACTACCTGTACGGTACCAAGTGCACTATTTACACCGATCACAGGAGTCTCGAGCATATCTTCAAGCAGAAGGAATTGAACATGCGTCAACGACGATGGGTCGAGTTACTTAATGATTACGAATGCGCTATCAAGTACCATCCAGGCAAAGCCAATGTTGTGGCTGACGCTCTAAGTCGAAAAGACACTCTACCTGGGCGTGTACGAGCTTTGCAGCTCACCATTCAGTCTGATCTTCCTGCACAGATACGAAATGCTCAGGTAGAAGCATTGAAACCAGAAAACGTCAAGGCCGAAGCCTTACGCGGCTCAAGGCAACGATTAGAACAGAAGGAAGACGGCGCCTACTATGTAACAGGACGTATTTGGGTTCCACTATATGGCGGTTTACGGGAACTTGTGATGGATGAAGCTCATAAGTCTCGCTACTCGGTACATCCAGGTTCGGATAAAATGTATCACGACATCAGAACTACATACTGGTGGCTAGCATGAAGGCCCACATTGCAACTTACGTCGGCAAATGTTTGACTTGTGCGAGAGTCAAGACAGAGTACCAGAAACCAGCAGGCCTACTCCAACAACCAAAGATACCTCAGTGGAAATGGGAGGAAATTTCCATGGATTTCGTTACTAGCCTACCTAGATCCCAGCGTGGGAACGATACTATTTGGGTGATCGTGGATCGACTCACCAAGTCTGCTCATTTCTTGGCAATCAAAGAAACAGACAAGTTTTCCACAATAGCAGACATCTACTTGAAAGAAGTGGTCTCGAGGCACGGGGTGCCTGTCACACCCCCAAAATCCACCTGCGGAGTATCACCGCTTGGGAGCGTGACTGACCAGGATCAAGCCACCAATCATATAGAACAATGTAAATAGTAACAGTAAATGTAATTAACCAAACCAATCCATATGAAAGGTGTTCCAAAACATAAGTGTAATAACAAGTTTAGCGGAAGCAATTGAATAAAAGCCCAATGTAATTAAAGTATGTAAAGTCATTGAGTTTAATCAAAACATCACGATCCTTGTCCACAACGACCGTGCCTCCCAGTGCAAGCTCCATGTACCTAACGACCTGCAAGGCATGTAACAGAGGATCAACAACTAGTTGAGCGAGTTCACAGAAAGTAAGTGCGTAATAGTAAGTTCGTTGGTAACATGTGGCTCTACTGGGCCGATAGTACGTTCTATAGGTGGGGGCTTCCCATGTTGTATAACCACTAGACTATTCGTAACCATAAGTGTTCTACATATCCCGAGAACAGTAACACGTACAAGTTTACGTAGGTTTTACGTAAGTAATCCTTCACAACCGAGGATAGGGGTATGCGGGGGTTT
This sequence comes from Helianthus annuus, assembly GCF_002127325.2. Classification (NCBI taxonomy): domain Eukaryota; kingdom Viridiplantae; phylum Streptophyta; class Magnoliopsida; order Asterales; family Asteraceae; genus Helianthus; species Helianthus annuus. Next base: position 63,210,219 of record NC_035437.2, read on the forward strand.
ACGTAGGTTTTACGTAAGTAATCCTTCACAACCGAGGATAGGGGTACGCGGGGGTTTACGTAGGTTTTACGTAAGTGCCTGACACAACCGAGGCAGTAGTGAGTATAAGTTCACGTAGGTTTTACGTGAGTGTCCTTCGCAACCTGAGGACAGTGAGCAATACAAGTATACGTAGGTTTTACGTATGTGTCCTGCACAACCGAGGACGATGGTATGGTAGTCTAGTAACAGTGTAAGTACAGTTCTATTCAATCTCAATCCTTCAATCCCAATTCCCGTGCCCTGGGAATCCCATGCCTTAGTAAGAGTGTGAACTCACCTTGGTTTGCTCGGTATGCTAATTATGTGCACACAGGATATCAGTCAAGTCCTATAGTTATACACGTACACTCAATCAGTTAAGCTCGTATAGATTCACATGCAACAAATGTAACGAAGTGTGTTTAAGCAATCATCGTCATGTAACGCATAACAATTTGTCAGTCATACCAGGTTCTAAGTTACTTGAAAGTTCCTTAACTAAGTTATCATGCTCAACAGAGTTAACGTATTTATTAACTGAGTTAATAAACTTAACAGATTTAACATACTAACAGAGTTGCTATGCTTAACAGAATTAACTTAACTGAGATAACACTCACAACAGGGTTAAATGCTCAACCTTAACAGAGTTACATATTAACAGAGTTAATGACTTAACAATGTAAACAATTTAACAGAATGATCATGGCAGCACGCTAGACGAAATCACATTTATGGCGAAAACACATGTTGGCAAAATCCCTTAGGGCGAAATCCCTTTGGGCCGAAAACACTTGGGCCGAAATCCCCAAGGTGTTTTCGTTGAGATGGGGTTTTCGTCGGGATACATCATAATCAATATCAGTTAATGATCAATAACATCAAAATCCCTAAACTAGCTACCACCACAATTATTCAATCATGCTTTTCTCTTGAAGTCAAACAAAACTCATACTACACATTCAACCTATACTACTCGACCAAACTGACTCTCTTGTCATACATTCTGAGTTTCACAATCACATGCTATGCACATCATCATTACACCCTATAACTAACATAGCCATTTCTTTATTATTAAACGACCTTGAATAGAATCCAGTAGGTAAGATAGTCACAAGATGTGGTCGTGCAGCCCAATCAAATACACTTGAGTGTTCTTTAGTCAAATATTGAGTGCATACATTTGAATGCCCATGTGACCCTATACTGTTCGACGGCAAACAATATATCCAAACCATGTGATTCAATAATCAATGTATAGTAGGAACTCTAAGGCCGACCATACAATTACATAATAGTATTTAAATAAATTGTCGGCCATTTGATTTGGATTTGGATTTGCATATGAATTGTCAGTTCATTAATTCACTCACGTGACACTGTGTTTTTGATTAGTTTATAAAAGGATTGGAGGTCCAATAAAATTGTAACATTATATACATATGTCAGTGGGTTACAGGCCCAATAAAGTTTGTCACGTGATTTAGAGGAACAAGTAAATCAAACTTGTTCATATTATTATCCTATACTCAAAGAACATCAATTAATAGTTATTTATCATGCAAGTCTGAATCACTCTCCTTTTATTAACATAACCATCGATCCTAGCATAATCAAATACACCAACACCACACAAACATATACAAATATGTTTATCTAATTCATAAGTAATCAAGAACACACAAATAAGTAATAGTACAATACGAATCTACTAACCAAGGATCAAACAAGAGAGATTTGGCTTCGACTGAGAGGAGGGCTGCCGTCGGGTGTCAAAGGAAAACGAGAGAGAGAGGGAGAGGTGATTAGGGTTTTGCTAGTTAGTGATCGATCTCAAGCACCGGATAAAACAAAACCTATATTCAATCGTTATTGGGCCAAGGCCCATTCCATGTTTTCGGCAGTTAGGAGTGGATGAAAACACCAAAGTGTTTTCACCAACATGGTGTTTTCGTGGGGTAGGGGTCCTCACCAAGGGGGTGTTTTCGGGTGGGGCATTTGGGTTGGGGTGATTTCGGTCATGGCTCCATTTTTGTTATTCTTAGTTACACAAACACATCATCAATACAAAGCATGTTATTTACACATCAACATATGTAAGAACACCCTATGATGCACACCAAATATAGCATAACAATCACAATGCGATTTAACATATTACAACGTGTACGGTTGTGAAACAAACAAGTCGTATAACGAACAACTTAAACAATTAACGTGCAATCAATACGAAGATGGAACCTTGGAAACTCGAGTTGTCACATTATCCCCAACTTGAAAGAAATTTCGTCCCGAAATTTAGCACGTGGTTACTGAGGAAGCTAGTTGTGTTGTGTAGTTTACTGGTTTTCCTGGGGTGTCACAGTGCCCACCTCTATCATTTCGGATCACGATGCACGATTCACGTCAGAATTATGGCAAGCAATGCACAAGGCTTTTGGCTCTCGATTAGACATGAGCACAGCATATCACCCTCAGACGGATGGGCAGTCTGAGCGCAAGATTCAAACCTTAGAAGACATGCTTCGGGCATGTGTTATCGATTTTGGCAACAGCTGGGAAAAGCACCTCCCTTTAGTGGAGTTTTCATACAATAACAGTTATCACACCAGCATACAAGCCGCTCCATTCGAGGCATTGTACGGACGTAAATGCCGGTCACCTCTCTGTTGGGCAGAGGTGGGGGATAGTCAAATCACGGGTCCAGAACTTATAGTGGACGCCACGGAAAAGATTGCACAAATACGACAACGCATGGCGGCAGCTCGTGATCGCCAGAAAAGCTATGCTGATAAACGCAGAAAACCGCTCGAGTTCCAAGTGGGGGATCGAGTGCTACTCAAAGTCTCACCCTGGAAGGGTGTGGTTCGTTTTGGTAAACGGGGCAAACTAAATCCACGGTACGTTGGACCGTTCGAAATCACTGAAAGAATAGGCAAGGTAGCCTACAGACTAAACCTACCAGCTGAACTCGGTGCAGTTCACAACGTATTCCACGTGTCGAATCTGAAGAAGTGTCTGTCAGATGAGACCCTCATAGTTCCTTTCAAGGAACTCACTATCGACGAGCGGTTGCAGTTCGGCGAGGAACCAGTTGAAATCACGGATCGGGATGTCAAGGTCCTCAAGAACACTAGAATACCTCTTGTACGAGTTCGTTAGAACTCCCGTCGTGGCCCAGAGTATACCTGGGAACGAGAAGATCAAATGGAACTCAAGTATCCCCAGTTATTCGAAAACCGTGCAACCACTACTGAGGCTGAAGCTACTACTGTAGAATTTCGGGACGAAATTCCAAATCAACGGGGGGATGATGTGACACCCCAGGAAAACCAGTAAACGATACAACTTACCTAGCTTCCTCAGTAACCGCATGCTAAATTTCGGGACGAAATTTCTTTCACGTTGGGGATAATGTGACAACTCGAATTTCCAAGATTCTATTTTCGCATTTATTGCACGTTCATTGTTTGTTTGGTTGTTTATTTGCACAATTGGTTTACGATGAAACTGTATACGTTTGATACAATAAAGTGTATTGTAATTGTGCATGGTTATGTGTTACTTGTGAATGATTTGACAAATACTTAAATGTGGTGGTGAAACTGTAAATTGTATATCTTGTGCATGAAATATGTGATAGATAATTCTTTAGGGTGCTTTGTGCGAATAGTGAAACTTAAATCATTCTTAACCCTAATTCCTTTCACTAATCACCACCCAAGAAACTAAGCACGTACTCTCATATTCTCTAATTCTCTGGCAATCATCATCATCCTCATCATTGGCACAAGTTCTTCATCACTCTTGATTCCACACTTTCTCTAGAATCAATACAAGGTAATTGTTTGTTGATTATTTGATTGTTATCAATTCTTGATTCTTGTAATCCTTATAAACCCTAGTTCTTCATATGATGTTCTGTGATTGTTGTTTTGGATTCTGATTATTGTGATAATGATGTTGATTAGTCGTATAATCGATTGTATGATGATTAAGATACATGATATGTAGAATGATTGATTCGATAATTGAATTACTGCTAGTCAGATGCAATGAAATTAGGGTTTTCTGAATCTTGAGAACGTAACTGTTGTATTGAACTTTAATACGTATGTTGATAGTCTGTGGATTAAGTCAGAGTTTTAGAATGTTATACAAGGTCCGAAGTTTGAATAAGTATGTTTGTCTGAGTTTTGTTTGGTAGTCTGAGTTTTGTGAATGACATATGTCCGAATTTTATGATTACACATATGAACCGATCCTTATGAAATAGCCTTGTCCGAGTTTCTAATACTTACCACATGTCTGACTTTTGTCTGCCATACATGTCCGACCTTTTGGATTGTGTATAGTCCGAATTATATGTAAATGACAAGAGTCCGACTTTCATATATATGATGCTTGTCCGAACTTCTTCATGAAATGCCTGATCCGAGTTTCATGACACTTGTGTTGTCCGAGTTTTTGGCTCCAAAGCCAAGGTCTGAATTTCTTTAAGTGTGGGGCAGGTCCGAGATTTTAAAAGAGGACCCTTGGTCCGAGTTTTTAACCCCCCCCCCACTTGTCCGAGTTTTATTATCCATGAAGAGTCCGAGTTTAATGCATGAAGTGATGTCCGAATTCTTATATATATCATTAAGGGTCCGAGTTTTATTAAGGAGTAGGGTCCGAACTTTTGATGTGTTGTGTATGTTGGCTGAAATTATGATATAAGCGTGATGGCATGAGTTTTAATGATGATACATGAACCGAATTCCGTTGTTAATGATTGAAAAGTCTGAATTACTTGTGGTGCTGAGTCAAAACTCTGTATGATGAACGCCTCGCATGTTACTGTATGATACGATATTATATGTTACTACATTTTGTGTATATTGTTGTATGTTATGTGCAAATCATGGCATGTCAATCTGTAATCAGTTACCACACGCAGTTGATTGAACACCAAGAAGTTGTCAACCCTAATTGAACGTAAAATACTTACATCGTATCATGTGCAATGTATCCTAGGTTGTGTGTAACGGACTTAGACATTTTATTAACCCTAGAAGCAATAACATACCGAGCAAACCAAGGTGAGTTCACACAGCCAAGGCATGGGGTTCCCAGGGTGGGAATGGGATTGGATTATTTACTGTACTTCTCTAGATAATGGAACGTAGTGATATGACCCTCGGGTGAGGAAGGTGATTGGTTAAGATACTGCTAGACTAGTGATACTAATCGAACTGATCTTCGCATACACGCCAGGGTTGGCCGCGATAATATGACTGATCTTCGCACACATGCCTAGAAAGGCTGCGAACTATTCACTAAACTTCGCACAGATGCCGGGTGGCCGCGATACAAATATACCTAGTCTAGAATACTTGAGAACTTCCCTTAATCTTCGCATACATGCCTAGAGGGCCGCGATACGAACTAATACGATACATGACTTAATGAACGAACACAAGGCTTACCATACTATTACAATTGCTGAACTATAAACTGTGAACTCGCTCAACTAGTTGTTGATCCTCTGTTACATGCCTTGCAGGTCGTTAGATACATGGAGCTTGCACAGGGAGGAGCTGGTCGTTCTGGGCTTGGATCGTGATGTTTCGTTAAACACTTTATGACATTTCATACTTTATTGTGTTGGGTTTTACTTATACGCTTCCGCTAAACAGTGATAACATATTTATGTTTTGAACACCTTTCATATTGGTGGTTGAATGGCATTTACTTTTACTTATTAATTACATCTTCAATATGATTGGTGGCTCGATCCTGGTCATGTCACGCCTCCAAGCGGTGATACTCCGCGTGTGGATTTTGGGGTGTGACATAGATGGGGCATACTAGGGATGGCAATCGAGCCCGAACCCGATGGGTAAACCCGAAACCCGACACATCTGGGACGTGTTAGGGACTAGTTTGTAACCCTTGTGCAAAATTTCGGGCTTAAAAAAGAAACTTTTTCTTTAAAAGCAATTCGATAACCGATGCTTAAACGTAATCCTTTTAATGCAACATACACACCAGAACGAGGACACGAGCTAATCATACCTTTAGTACCCTAAAAATAACTTAGAAATAGGTTTCGAAGGGCTAGGGACGACTAAAACATGTTTATACCAGTACAGGTACTAATTACAACAAATTACGAAAGTATGCCAATTCGTATAGCGACGAATGCTCCGGAACAAGATCATAAGCTATACGTACCTTAAATACCCTTAACACAGCTTAGGAATAAGTTTTGAGGGGTTCGGTATGCGAAATGCGCTTATTTGATCACAGGGACTAAAAGCATCAAAACTGCGAAAGTGTGCATTTTCGTGCATATTTAGCGTTCTGACCATATCCGGACATCCAAATAGTTTTGTGATCACTAGAATATTGTATTTAGTGATTGGAATATAAAAATACCTATAGTTTCGCAATTTGGGTCGTTTTCGCGTCCGTTACGATTTCCGTCGTAATTAACCGAAAAGCGTAACCGTACAGCCAAACGAACCGACATCCGTGACATTTTTTAGCATAATTCAAGTTAAATATACTTTAACTTTATCATGGAGCTTGAAAATGGGTTTGACGGATGTTCTCTAAGTACAAGAACAAGACTTTTGAACCATATTTTTACCAAGTCAAGATTTTAACTACACAATAATGTTTCAAACTCATGAAAATTTGATGGATATCACTTATTTGATTTTCATTATAGCTATACCTTCAAGATGCCTCCTCACCGCGAGATCACTTGGAACGCTGAAATGGCAGCAAGGATTTCTCAGCATCTAGCTGCTTTACTCCCAGGCATTGTGACCTAAGTCAACCAAATCCAAAACAATAACAACAACAACAATGTTTTATCGCCATGTAACTATAAACACTTCAACTCGGCTAAACCACTCAGGTTTAGTGGGTCTGAAGGAGCAACTGCGCTCCTACAATGGTTTAAGAGTATAGAAAGCACATTCCGCCATGTTCAGTGTCCCAGTGAGCGCAAGATAGAGTTCGCCTCGAGTGTCTTTCAAAGGAGAGCACTCACTTGGTGGAATGGTGTCATGGGAGACCGAGGTGCCGATATAGCGATGTCACAAATGTGGGAAGAATTTAAGAATCTTATGAAGAAAGAATTCTGCCCAAGAAGTGAAATAAGGGCACTTGAACACGAATTCTATTACATAAAACAATATAGTGCGGAAAATCATGCCTACACTGACCGATTTGAAGAGTTAAGCCTACTTTGCCCCACTATTGTCACACCTTTGGATCGGGCAATTGAGAAATACATTGATGGCCTACCTGATCCAGTCCAAGACATTGTTACTGGCAGCAAACCTGCAACGCTTAGGGAGGCTAAGGAATTAGCCGCAACCGTAACTGACTCCTAGATTAGAAAAGGGAAACTTTTTCGAAAAGGAGACGAGAAACGAGACATTGAAACTACTAAGGAGAAATTAAAAGGAACAAAGGCGGAATCTTCTAAAAATTCTAAGAAGCGTAAGACTTCAAAGAATTTTGCAATTCCTGCACCAATTCCACTAAACTCAGTACCCTTTAAGGGATTCTATCGTGGAAAGCAACCTCGGTGCAATCATTGCAACTATCATCATGCAACAAATTCTCCTTGCCACCAGTGTATAATATGTGGTCTATTTGGACATCTAGCTGTGACCTGTCTTGTCCAGAACCGAGCAACCCCTACTCAAACTCGCCCTCGAGCATGTTTCGATTGTGGTGATTTAAATCATGTCAAGCAAAACTTCCCTAAGCTTGCCAATGCTAATGGATGAGTGTTCAATGTCAATGAGGCTCAAACTAATGATCAAGCACTTATGATCATTTGAACCTCTACAATTTCTGTTTATTTTCGAAAACAATGTACATATTTCAACTACGTTTGTAATGACAATATAAATTTCAAGAAGTCTTTCCTTCATTCTTGTTATTCGTATTCCAATTACAAATTCCAATGTGATTACACTATGTGTGATTACAACTAAATGCCGACTTCGACGATTCCGTTCGTTAGGAACAAAATCTTGTAATTTAGCATACTATGATTTCACACTAGTGCATTCATACGAACTTGGCAACACGATCGCTACAAATACTATGTGCAAGTTACTACTATTTTGTGATCATGGCATTACATACATGATTTGTTTGTCTAGTATGTATAGTACATGATTACAAATATATCTTACTTCGTATGTTGACCAAGCATACTTAGTATACAATTTTCAAATATATTTTGCTTAGTATGTTGACTTAGCATACTTAGCATATGATTTGAAAACATTTTCTCGATACGCTTACATTATGATAACAATGCATGCTTAGTTTATGTTGCATACAACCAGTTCGGTTAGTATGAAACATGTATTAACATTTGTACTAGAATGAAATACCTACTACTAAATTTATTGTATGCAAAACAAGTAGTGCTATCATTACTAGTATGAAACACGATTCGATTTGACAGATACTGTGTTGTAACGATGTTTTATTTGTTTTAGACGATAGTTCGACCTTATTATTCGTTTACCCTTGCTTAACAAGAGGAGCTATGTGAACTATGTGATGAAACGAGTAATTATTGGTGCACACTTAATTATAAGGTTTGACGCATGAGAATCATAGTAAGGCTTGTTAAGTATAGTGGCATAAAATCTAGAGTGATTAAGGTAACAGGAGGAGTATGATGCGATAAGAACATGGTGGATACGCTGATGGTACTTCCTATAGATAAGTGTTTGATGTGCGTAGTGTGCTATATGTTTTTAGTTATATTTTAAGCCCTTTTTAACACTCTAGTCAAGTTTAAATGTATAAAACACGATATTCTAATAACACAAAACACACATATGGGCAAGTGCACCCATCGTGACCGTAGTCATGGTTGTAAAACAAGGTTTTCAAGTCCGAGTACTCTCCGAGTAATCGCTCCAAGGTAGGTTGTCGAGCCGGCTTTCTTCAACTCCGCCTAATTACTCGGAATTGACCAAACGCGGTCAACGTCGGCCAAAATCGGATCTAGTAGGTCAATTCAGGTCGAGTTTGACTTAAAACAAATAAAACATAATTTCTATATCTATCATATTAAAAATATTAAAGAATGAATATCATTTTCACGTATTTTGTTAAAATTATTAGTAAATTTATGTTATTTGACATATATTTAACTTTCGAAAACTAATTTCTTTATAATTTAGCATGTCCGAGTACTCCCCGAGTACTCTCCGCCTAGACCGAGTACTCTCAACTCCCCACTCGACCGACTAGGGAGCGCCTAGCGACTTTTGCAACCATGAGCGCAGTATAGCGTTGGTGGTAGACAAGATGAATCACTTGGACCCGACTCGCGTTTAATGTATCTTTTGATGATTTCCGCAGTTTTGCACTTTTTAAGAGATTATCTTAGTTATAGTAGTAGGCCCCTCTTTTGAAGGCGACATTACCCTCAACCCAGTAGTTTGAGTCAGCAAGGATACAATCCTAAAGGATCGGAATATTGGAAGATAATTAATTAAGTTATTAATGCGTAATGTGGTAGGCCCCTCTTTTGAAGGTGACGTTACCCTCGGCTAAGTGGTTTGAGTCAGCAGGGATATAATCCCAAGTAGCCGGGTTAATGTATTAATAGTAGTTTACATATAAGGGGATCAAGCCATTCGCACCCCCGCCATCCAATACCAATGGGTATTGAAGGAGGTCCTAGTAAGCTTGACCCAGGTCCTTGTAGGATCTATACACTGAACAAGGCAAGAACCTTACCAAACCATTCCCTTAACCCCCGACCAGGTAGCCAACATATCTCTATATAGACCGTAGAGATATGAATGGTGAAAATCTTTTATTTTATATAGACAGTAAAATAATGCCAAGACACCACGGATAAATGATAAGGAAGTTTCACCTTCAACATAAGGAACGAGTTATTAAAGTCATTAATACAAAACCAAATAAAAAGTGCGAAAAGATTAAAAATCAAAAGTATTACACTAAATGCTTGTCTTCACCAAGTGATGTAAGAGACTTAGGCAAACATGGCCTTTGATTGTCAAGAACTCTTACTATCAATCTTGGATCCCGAGACTACTACACACACTCTAAGATGGATGATGGATTATGGTGGTGGATGTTGGTTGTAGTGGTGGTGGAGTGTGGGTGAAGTGGGAGAGAGGTGGTTTGTCAATGGATGCCTTTGAAGTGAACCAAACACCCCTATTTATAGCCTGCACAGAAGCCCGGACACGGCCCCGTGTCCATTGGGCACGGCCCCGTGTCCATCCTCTTTCTCTTTCTTCATTAATTGCAATTTCTCTGTATTAGCTCCACACGCCCCCGTGTCCGCTGGGCACGGCCCCGTGTGCAGAAGCGTATCTGTACTATCAAGATTTGCAAAATTCTACGAATCTTAGTGTTGACCACGGCCCGTGTGGAGCTGGGCACGCCCCCGTGCTGGGAATAGAAGCTTCTACAACTTTATCTTTTCTGCAGGCAACTGGCCACGCCCCCGTGTCCGTTGGGCATGGGGCCGGGGTCAACCTTCTGATTCTTTGTTTTTGCTTGGGAAGATGCTGTCGAGGGATCGAGCATGCCACGTTTATTCCTTTTCTTGTATTTATGTTAGATTTTGCTGCATATTTGTTTCTTTTGTTCATTTACGCTCATTTAGTCCTGAAAATACAAAAGAAAGACAAAAGCACACTTTTTGCAACATTAGTACTAAAAAGAGTTAGTTTTATGCCTCAATTGATGTAATTTATATGTTGCATTTTACACACCTCAAATACCCCCACACTTGAATCTTTGTTTGTCCTCAAGCAAAACTCTTTATAATGTGGCTTACACTCCCAAATGGAATGGGTAGAAGAGAAGTTTTGGGCTTGTCTTGATTGTCGGGAATCCAAGATCTTTATCAAGCTTTATTTTTATGTTATTTACAATCCTATTCGTTATGATTTATTTAGAACGTTTCATAAGAGAAATTACCTATTTGGGAATAACATGCCTCTTTAAAATTCTATTTATATACAAGTTCACATACCTCACCGGAGATCACTCAATACTCGGCCGAAGATGTATTTTTGTGAAACACTCGAGACCGGCATGGAACTTACTTCTACCATATGCTTGCCAAGCAATCAATCCTCCTCCTTTTTAACTATAAACCTTTGTAAATATCAAGAGGATTTTGGAAGGGTTAGGCTTGGGTTAAAGGTATGTGGTTTTGGGTTAGTGGTTAGTAGAAATGTTTAAAAGCGTAAAAAACGTCGGTCGTCGTAAAACTTTTTGTTTTTGTGACTTTTATTCAAAAAAAAAGCATTTTCAAACAAAGTTTCTTTGAGAAACTTGTTTGTTTATTGCTATTCTTCAAATTTTTTTTTTTGATACGAGATGTCACATGAAGACCGAACTTTTTACTAAAATAAAGGGTTTAAAAATAAAAAGGGTTTTGGTGGGTAAAGGTGTTTGTTTTGTGGGTTTAGAAACGAAAATGTTAGGCTCAAAGGGGTTAACTAAGGGGATTTTGGGTAGGTGATAAAAAATGAAAAATAATGGTGTTGAAGAGAAAAAAGGGTTAGTCCTAATGCCTCCATCATTTACTTACTTGGGTATAAGTTGGTAAGGACCGAGAATGTATAGTCATGGCAAGTTCTAGAGTCATAAGAAACCAAGCGGCTATTCACACAAGAAACGAAAGATGAGCATTTAATTTAAAGATGTATATTTGTATGCTCAATAAAGGCTCAAAACTCACTTTTTGTGGGAAAGAGTTTATAATGTGATCAAGTATATATCGTTTCATAATTTTCTTATGTTGGTTGTTTTTTATCACGACGCAATCGGTTGTAAATTTGTAAAAATATAACTTTTTTAGAACTTGTTATTCCCAAATTAAACCAAGACAAGTAAAAAAATTGAAAAGTTTTAGAAAAAATTTGGGGTGATTAGCGGTTCCAATAGAGCTTTGTGTAAGGCTTGTTATTAGGACTTGCAAAATTCAAGGTTTTAGCATCCTCCCCCCCCCCCCACTTAAATTACACATTGTCCTCAATGTGTCCCAAAAATAAATTTTTAGGTTGATTGAATGTGTAAAAAGATGTCTAAAAACAAAAATTTATGTTACTAGGTGTCTGGGCACGGGCCCGTGTTGGTCCGGGCACGGCCCCGTGTTCAGATCGCCAGTATCATAGTTTACCGAAGGCTGGGCACCTTGGCGTGTTCAGTGAACACGGACCCGTGTCCAATTACCTGAACTGGGCGTTTTCTGCAGAACCTCGGGCATGGGGCGTGTTGGGCTGAGCACGGCCCCGTGCTGAACTTCCTGTAATGAAGAAAAATTGTCGGGAGGCTATGTTTTTGTGCATGGGGTGTGGGTTCAAGTTTCCCTTAGTAACCTCCAACATTCTGAGTGTGTTTAATTCCTGAAAAGTAAAACTAAACTAGAAAACATAAAAGTTAATCTAAACTAAAACTAAGGATAGTTCCGCGGAATGCCTCCGTTGTGCGCCACGTTTATAAGGGTCCTTGGCTAGACCCAAAGTCAGTCATCTGATACCCAAGTAGGATATTTTGCATCCCATGTTGCCCCGTCGGAGAGCATCATCCAAGCTTGAGTCTATGACTTTCATGTAGTTGACCGGGTCGTCGTCTTCTACTCTTTTCCCAACCCCAAACTCCATCTCCTTGTCCCCAACCCTCAATGTTAATGTCCCACCATTCATGTCTACCATTGCGTGGGCTGTGGCAAGGAATGATCTTCCTAGAATGAGTGGTACTTTGGTATCTTCCTCCATATCTAGTATGACAAAGTCGGTCGGGTAGACAAAGTCTTCGACTTTTACCAATAGAATTTCGGCAACACCTTGTGGATATTTGATAGACCTATCGGCAAGTTGTATGCTCATCTTTGTGGGGCTTGTTTTACCTAGTCCGAGTCGGTCAAACATTGATGCGGGCATAAGATTAATGCTAGCCCCAAAATCGGCTAGCGCATTGCGAATGGGTGATCCCCAATGGAACAAGGGATGGTGAAACTTCCGGGGTCGATTTTCTTTTGTGAGAGTTTGTTAAGTAGTATGGCAGAGCATTATTCACTTAAACTAACTAGTTACAATGTTTCAATTTTCCTTTTATGAGTGAGGAAATCTCTCATAAATTTTGAATACTTAGGCATTTGAGTGAGGACTTCCACAAATGGAAGATTGATGTGCGATTGTTTTAGTAAATTTACGAATTTTGTAAATTGTTAATCGGTTTTTTCGCGAAGTAACCGACCGGGGTAAGGTACCGGAGGATTCTTGGTAGGCTCTTGATTTGGTGGAGGAGTCGTTTCTTTTTTGGGCATCGACGAAGTTGCGGTTTGGTTAGACGGACTCTTTTCGGTTGGAGGCAGCGGAGCCTCTTCGGGACCTACGGTACGGTTTCTCAATGTGATGAGATGTACTTGCGCCTTTGGGTTGGTTTCGGTATTGCTGGGTAACGCGCCTTGTGGTCTCTCGGAGAAATTTTGAGCTAGTTGATTTAGTTGTTTTTCAATGTTTTGAATACTAGCTTGTTGATTTCTAAAGTTCGATTCCATTTGTTGAAATCGATCCGAGTTTTTATTCTCGGTGTCGGAGATGAGGCGTGAGATAGTATCTTCAAGCCTCTCTCGTTCACCTTGTTGTTGTTGAGAGAAATTTTGTGACTCATTTTTTGGTTGTTAAAAGTTTGTTTGTTGGTTTTGATTTTGTTGGTTACTACTATTGTCGGGTTCTCCCCAACCAAGGTTAGGGTGGTTACGCCATCCTTGTTGTAGGTACCCGTTGGAGGACCTGACGGTCTAGGTCTATTATCAATGTAGTTTACCGTTTCTGTTTGATTATCCATTTCTTTCATACAACTTTAATTTTCATGTGGTCCACCACACACCTCACAAGCCATAACCGAGGCCGTTTTTACCATTTCTATTTTTTTTATTTTCGAAGAGAGGGCCTCGATTTGGGCTTGTAAAGAAGTGCTTTCGTCAACCTTATCGGCGCCCGGGGCAATAGATTTTGTTCCTCGGGGAGTGTGGCACTGTTCATGCCCGAGATGCTGATTCAGGATATTGGTAACATTCTGAATGGTATCCTGAGGATCACTAACGAATTATATGCAGGAACGCGAGTGCAAGCTTGCAACGTTCATGAAGACCTTTTCCCCGGAAGACTCGGTCTAGGTTGTTCGAAGAGGAACGTTGAACCCGCTTTACCTGGTCTCCAACGGCTACCAAGGAATATTCGAAGGCATCCCCCATTTGTAGGAGATTTTGTTTTCGTTTATTAGCTATAAATAGATGGATAGATCAGATCGAATAGGACACAACAACACTCACTGCTCTCTAACACTTCAACTCTCTCGCAACTCACACTTTCACAAAAAGCATTGTAACACTTAGCGATCTGATCAATATCCTACACTATATCCTAACGTTTGAAGTAATAAGAAGAACAAGGCAGCTGCGATTGTCAGCTCCCGAGGATCTAGATTGATCAAGGGCTTTCCTCGTATATCTCGTGTCACTCCCTTTACTTTTTGCTCATTGTTTGATCATGGATATAGCTCAATATCCTGAGCTATATCCTGAAACTGTTTTAGCAAGCAATCAATTCAGCATATTTACAACACAGATTCTTAGCACACTACCTCACTTAACTAATTTGATCACTAAATTGCTTAGATAATTTTTGACCAAAACAATCTGGCGCCCACCGTGAGGCAAGTGGTGGGTGCTATTTTTACTAAAAACTTTAGCAAAATCATTACTTGATTTTCTATTTTCCAAACTTTTTGCTACACTATTTTCAATGGCCTCAAGATCAAACATGAGCTCTTCCACCGTGTCTGCTACAACCTCTGCAACAATGGGTTCGGTGCTTCCTCCACCTCCTCCAAGGATGCAAACCTCCTCGCAGCCTCAGGATATTATACCTACCCGGAGCATTCAGGGATCTGCCCCTGTTCTGGCCTCTAATGAAGAAATTTTAACTTTGTTTGGTAGTGTACAGGAACAAATGAGGCAGCAGCAAGAGACCAATCGAATGATTTTAAGAGAAATACAACTCTTGAAATCCAGCTCAAGCAGACCCGCTAAGGATACTGTCACTCCCTTTCAACCCAGGACTTTAAACTTAAGTTCTGCAGTTTTTACAGAGGATAATCGGGGAAATATTGTGCCTAGCCATTCCCAGAATCATACTCCTGAGATACCCTCTTCAGTTAGAGTGTCAACTGTGAGAAGCTCAGGATATGCTTCAGGATATGGCCAGAGTCCTCAGATCGGTAATGTATCTAATAATAATACTCTTGCTACTAATGGTGTTGGATCTTTGCAGGATGTAGGTGTAACATCAGCATTATCTAGGGAGCTTCAGAAACTAAAGGACATGATATCCAGTGTGCCTAGGGTGGTCCAGCCAATTCCCGAAGTATCTCAGGACAGTCACAGGATATCCCAGTTTGCGCATCCTATTTTTGATGCTGAAATCCAAAAAAGATTTCAAACCCCCAACATGAAGCTCTATGATGGAACCACGAATCCTGAGGAGCATATTGCCCAGTATAGGGAAAGGATGGAAATTAACCATGTTCCTCCAGATCTCAAGGAAGCATGCCTATGCAAGGGTTTTGGTTCTACCCTAACAGGATCAGCCTTAAAATGGCTCTTAAATGTTCCTCCTCACTCAATTACATCATTTACTCATTTAGTGAACTTATTTAATAGTCAATTTTCTTGCAATCGAAGTTTTGAAAAACTAACAAGTGATCTCTATAGGATAACTCAAGGACCTCAGGAATCTTCAAGATATTATGTGAACAAATTTGGCTGGGAATCCTTAGATATTCCACATCTTGATGTTGCAACAGCTGTGCAGGCTTTCAATATGGGTTTGCAAAAAGATTCTCAATTTTACCAAGATCTTGTAATGAACTCATGCAGGAACCTGGATGAAGCTCGAAACATGGCTCTAAGATATATTCGACTGGAGGATGACAAAAAAATGCAAGAAAGGATGAACTCATCCACAACCTATGAGTCAACCAATAGAAAGTCGGAATCCTCGTACAAATCATATAGCTCCAAGCCATGCAAAGGAGGCTAAAGCTGAAAGGGGAGAAAAGCCAAACAGGATGACAACCCTTACAACTGATAAAGTGATCACTTTTGATAGTGGTGACAGGGATACTGTCCAGGATCCTCATCATGATACTCTGGTAATAACATTATATGTGGCTAACCATTTTGTACGCAGGATACTGGTGGATAATGGCAGCTCCGTCAACATAATCCAACTAGAGACGTTGAAAAGGATGAATGTATCTCCAATGGATATCACTTCAAAATCCACTGTACTCGTTGGCTTCAGTGGAGAAGCTAGGAACACAGTGGGAGAGATAAAGTTACCAGTATATGTTGAAGGGGTCAACTCAATGCAACACTTATGCGTGATGGACTCACTATCCTGCTATAACATCATATTGGGCAGGCCATGGATCCATTATATGAAAGCCGTGCCATCAACCTATCATCAGTGCATCAAGATCCCTACGCCTTGGAGGGTTGTCAAAGTGGATAGTGAACAGTAGGAAGCAAAGGAATGTTACTCATCCTCCATGAAATCCTCAACCAAGTCTAATACAGCATAGCAATTAAGGGCCCAGGATATAGTGGAGGCTTCGGAGCAGGATGTAAAGAAAATTATCCTGAATCAGGATAATCCAGATATCTCGGTGCTCGTAAGAACCAATATCTCTCAGGATATTGAAAATCAACTGACTAACTTTTTGAAATGCAAGATGTCAACATTCGCATGGAAGCATGAGGATATGACCGGCATTTCCAAGGATATTATAACTCATAAGCTCGGAATTGACAAATCATTCAAGCCTGTCCAACAAAAAAGAAGGAAATTCGCACCAGAACGCAATATGATTATTCAGGAAGAAGTAGAAAGGTTACTGAAGTCTAAAATGATCAGAGAGGTCAAGTTTCCAAGATGGCTGGCAAATGTAGTGGTAGTACAGAAGAAAAATGGGAAATGGAGAGTCTGTGTAGACTACACAGACTTGAATAAAGCCTGTCCCAAAGACCCATTTCCTCTTCCTCATATTGACTCAATGGTGGATGCTACTGCCAGCCATGAGATGTTAACCTTCATGGATGCATCCTCAGGATTCCAGCAGATCCAGATGGAACCTTCAGACCAGGAGGATACTGCCTTCATGACACCAACAAGTATTTATTGTTACACCGTTATGCCCTTTGGTTTGAAAAATGTAGGTGCAACATATCAAAGATTGGTAAACATGATGTTCAAAGACAAACTAGGGGACACTATGGAGGTATACATTGATGACATGGTGGTAAAATCTAAGAAGGCCGAGGATCACCTTCAGGATATTAAAGGAGCATTTGATATCTTGGATCAGTATAACATGAAGCTGAATCCTGCTAAGTGCCATTTTGGAGTGGGGGCAAGAAAGTTTCTAGGATATATGGTGACTAAAAGAGGGATAGAAGCGAGCCCAGAACAGATTAAAGCCATCTTGGATATCAAATCACCATCCAACATGAAAGATGTACAAAGATTGACAGGCCGAGTAGCAGCATTAAACAGATTTATCTCAAGATCATCGGAAAAATGTAAGGAGTTTTATGATATCCCGAAGAAAAATAAGAAGTTCGAGTGGGGGGAAAACATGAAGCAGCCTTGCAGGATTTGAAGCAGTATCTCTCAACCGCGCCTCTACTAATGAAGCCTGAGGATGGTGAACCATTATCCCTGTATCTTGCAGTATTAGGGAATGCAGTAAGTGTTGTCCTTGTAAAGGATCATGAAGGTCAGCAGTATCCTGTCTATTATGTTAGTAAAAGTTTATTAGATGCTGAAACTAGATATTCTCATCTAGAAAAATTGATATTGGCCCTAGTTATGGCGTCAACAAAGCTTAGACATTACTTTGAAACACAAAGGATTCATGTTAAAACCAATTATCCTGTTAAAAATGTGCTTAGGAAACCTGAGATGTCAGGTAGAATGGCTAAGTGGTCAGTAAAGTTAAGTGCCTATGATCTAGTATATGAACCTAGAAATGCCATAAATTCTCTGCCTTTAGCTGACTTTGTGACTGATTTCAGTAGTGATATCCAAAATGAAGTAGACCTAGAAGTTCAACAACTAGGAGAAACCTCAGAATCCTGGACATTATATACTGATAGTGCATCTAATCTTAGAGGAGTAGGATTGAGTATACTACTAAAATCGCCACAAGGGGACATATAACTCAGGCTATTAGATGTGAATTTCCTGCCACTAATAATGAAGCAGAATATGAGGCTTTGATCGCAGGATTAGAGTTGGCCAAAACATGAATATTAAGAGTTTGCAGGTATTTTGTTGATTCCTTGTTAATTACTAATCATTTTAACGGGTCCTATGCAATTAAAGGGGAGAAGTTAATTGAATATCTCGATATTATCAAAAAATTAGCAAAATATTTCGATGTTTTTACACTTGAACAGGTACCAAAAGAAGATAATGCTGAAGCAGGTGCCTTGGCAAACCTAGGATCATCAGTTAGGATACCTGAGGGAACCCAAATACCAATACTTCACATCCTATATCCTGCCGTGGATCTCTTCAAGGCTCAGGATAAGGAGGTAACCAACATTCAGGATCTTGGTCATGATTCTGACGAGAATATTAAATCCTGGACGGTTCCTATCACGAGATATCTCAAGGAAGGACACATCCCAAAGGATGAAAATCCTATGGCATTTAGAATGAAGGTATCACGATTCACCATTATAAATAATGATTCGTACAAGAAATCTCTTGCAAGACCATCCCTGAGATGCTTGGAAGATCCTGAAGCTACAAAAGTGCTCCAGGATATACATGAAGGGGATTGTGGTGA
Source organism: Helianthus annuus (assembly GCF_002127325.2). NCBI lineage: Eukaryota > Viridiplantae > Streptophyta > Magnoliopsida > Asterales > Asteraceae > Helianthus > Helianthus annuus. The sequence continues at coordinate 63,229,188 of NC_035437.2, forward strand.
CCACACTGGGGCGGGTCATTATTCTCAAAGGTATTGAGAACAGGATACTATTGGCCGACAATGAAGAAAGATGCTACAGAATACGCTCGAATATGTGATGCATGTCAAAGGCACAACAACATATTGCATCAACCAGCTGAACCGTTATATCCTATAGCTTCCCCTTGGCCATTCATGAAGTGGGGAATGGACATAGTGGGAAAATTGCCGAAAGCTCCCGGAGGAAAAGTCTTTTTGCTGGCAATGACTGACTATTTTTCTAAATGGGTTGAAGCTAAAGCATTTGTCCAAGTTAGAGACCAAGAAGTAGTATCTTTCATAAAAATAAGAGTTAATAGCCAAAATGGTCCTTAAGGTTTGCTCACTTTTGCCATTTTAGTCCAAAAGCCAAAATTTTTAAATCTGGGTCCCTGAGGTTTGCATTTTGTTGCCATTTTGGTCCAAAAATCAAATCAGGTCAGATTTGCAAAAAAAAAAAAAATCCTTCTATTTTGTCTTTATGCTTAGGGGTATTTTAGTCATTTTACCCCTCTCTCTTGAATAAAAATCCTTCTTCTTCAACAAACCACCTGTTCAAGTCTCCCTCTCTCAGTTCTCTCTCTCTCTCACTAAAACACAGCCATCCCCACCACCGCATCATCCCCACCACTACCATCCTACTGCCGCCAACACCACCATCCCACTGCCATCATCTCTCTCAAACCCTAAATCGACCCACCAGCCCACCAGACCCCTCTCTGCGTTCTGATCTGATGGCGGTTCATACCTCTTCTTCAAACCCTAAATTGACCCACCAGCCCACTAGACCCCTCTCTCTCTCTCTCTCAAGAACACCACACCAACCCGCCGGCATCCACCTCTCTCTCCTGTACAACACCACCAAGAGCCACCAAAATCGGAGGTTTCCACCTATCCAAAACCGTCACAGGTTGGATGGTGAAGAAGGCTGAGGGCGGTGGTGGTTCATGTTGGATGACCGGCGATGGAGATTGAGCAAGGCGGTGATCGGCGATGGTGGCGCAGGAGATGGAGGTTGGTTGTGTCATGTGGAAGAGGGCTGAGGGCGGTGGTAGGCTTTGTAGAGTGGGTCGATGTTTGGGTTGAAGGGGAAAGAAGGGTTGAGAAGGGATGAAGGTAGTTCAGGGCAGAGATCTCGAGAGAGAGAGAGAGAGAGAGAGTTGATCTTGTGACAACTCGAAATTTAGAACCTTTCTTGTATCTTGATGTAACTTGCTTGAAACATTTCGTGACTAGTAACTTGTTAATGTGATAACATAAGTGAACATTTTATGTGACTATGTGCTTGCTTGTACGTATGGTTTATATGTATGTATGTGTAAATGTGAGCCGAGAACCCAACTCGAGACAACAAGGACCCGACTCGAGGCCATGAGGTCTCGAGTGAATAGTAACCGATTTGGGCCTTTGGGCCGTGACCTCCTTAACCGGCTAGTAAGCCCTTTAGGGTGAATCATGAAGGACTAGTATATATACTACACTCATGGCCACACTCACCATTTCTTTGGACACCACACATACTCCTCTACACACACTCTCCTATCTCCTCTCTCACTAAAACCCAAAGAACACAAACACACATCATTTTCGGATCCAATCGGTTGGCACTAGGACTTTCGGTTCAAGCTTGGAATCGACACTTGGAGTTCACCTTTCCCATCCCTTAACCGGTTAGTGATTCTCATTATGTTTAGTGTTTGAGTTGATTGTTAAGTTGTTTATACATGAGATGATTGTTTATCAAGATGTTTGTTTGATAAAATAGCTATTTGTTGTCAAAAGATGAAACTATATGCATGATTGTGACAAATCGGTTGATATGTCTTGATTTCGGATACATTGCATGATGGGTTATGATATCTTGTGTTAAATGGAGTTTAAAACTACTAGTTGTTGATGTTCATGAAACCGGTTTACATGTGTCATAGAATCGGCTTAGTATAGAACCGAGTTTGTAGTGTTCGGTTAAATGTGTTGATTTGTTATTCATGACTATGTTGGTGATTGATGCAAAATGTGTTAGAATAAGGGTTGCTTGTGATTTGAATATTTGAAGAACTTGTTGAATGTTTGAAGAACATGAAGAACTACTTGAATATGCTTTGAATGTGGTTTGAATATTTGAAACCTGCATTGTTTGATCCATTTTGGGTAAATTTTAGACAACAAAACATGTTTAGTGGCTGTTACATATTTCTGCATGAATTCTATTGGATAGTACGATCTGCGCAGAATCAGCAACTGTTGGGGAGTCGGGACCCCTGGTTGCGACTCGAAACCTCCACGTTGCGACACCAGTTGCGAGTCGAGAACACCTGATTACGACTCGCAACCATAACATGACAAGCCGAGACCACAGGTTGCGAGTCCCGTTGCGACTCGAGACCTTAGCATGATCAGCCGAAACCATGGTTGCGACATAGGTTGCGACTCGCAACCATCCTTGATCAACACAAACAGCATGACCCGAAACCATGCTTGCGAGTCCGGTTATGACTCGAGACCAAAAGCAGCACAACCCGAGACCGGGGTTGCGAGTTCGGTTGCGACTCGAGATCTCACTTGTGGGCCTAAGTTAGTGGGCCGGACTTATGGACTTCTGTGCTACTGTTGACGTGTTGTTTGGGCCTGTTACTACGAGCCCAACTGTTCGGGCTTTATACTTAGATTTTGGGTTGTGTTTGAATGTTAACTGTGGACTGTTAATGTAAAACGTGTTGCCATGATTATTACCTGTGTACAATACGTGTTGAACATACGTGCACTGCTGGCTTGAATCTGATACGAAAAATATCTGTGATAGGACCTAATTGATTACCTGCAATTTGATTGACCTTTCTGTGATTTAACTGCCGAGCAAACCAAGGTGAGTTCACACCCTCTACAAAGCATGGGATTCCCTGGGTTGGGAACGGGGTTAAGGAACGTGGATTCCTCGTCCTCCTTGGGTAGGACGTCTGTGGTTCAGGAATGCGATTCCTCGTCCGGATGGACGGATAACTCGTACTAGACCAAAACTCTATCACGAAGTCCCTCCTTTTTATATCGACTTAATCGCCGGGCCAATGGCGAGCGGGTCATTAGTTAGATAGCGCTATTTAGGTCTGATAAACCTCACACCGTGCCGCAGAGGACGGGCGTGAACTAATGGATCTGGGGCACGTCAATGATGATAGACATTGATGGTTTTCAGGGCACATAAACATGACTACAGTCAGCAGTCGATATGGTAACGAGTCTAGTGTACGCATGGGGTAGCCCCCACGGCCGAAATGCCTGATAACTAACATGGGGTAGCCCCCACGGCTGGAGTGCCGGAGTAACTGGGAATGAACAAGTCACGTTTTTAAACTATGGGGTAACCCCCACGGCAGGATGCCAGATAAAGGAAACTGTTTTCGAAACAACTAAAACGAACACCCAACTGTGAACTCACTCAACTAGTTGTTGACTCGTTACTACATGCTTTGCAGGACCATAGGTACTCAGCTGGAGCTTGCATGGAGGAGAGTCGTTGTGGGACACAGATTGCTGCGTGCCATGTTCTATTTGAGAAACATTTGAACTTATGTTATAACCTTAAACTTATGCTTCCGCTTGCAACTTAAACTTTGTTTGTTTGAAACACCAATCGTATTGGTTAAACTTTTATAACTGTTTATATGCTTGTTCAGTATGATTGGTGGTTGGATCCTGGTCAGTCACGCCTCCAAGCGGTAGTACTCCGCTGGTGGGTTTTGGGGGTGTGACAGATCTGGGTTAACTTGTTTTGGGTTTTTTGTTTGAGGTTAAAGGTTTTTGGATATGGGGTTTTCAGATTTGGGTGGTGATGGTGAACAGTGGAGGATGGTGGTGATGGTGAACCGTGAAGATGATGATGGTGGTGATCTGGGTTGAAAGGTGGTGATGGTGGTGATCTGGGTCGATTCAGTTTTTTGTTTGAGGTTAAGGGTTTTTGGATATGGGGTTTTCAAATTATTGTGAAGATGATGATGATGATTCAGTTGTTTATGATTTGTGTTGGGTTCTTAATCTGTATTTGTATAATAACTCATAAAAAATGACCAAAATACCCATGCACAAAAGGACAAAATAGGCTGGTTTCAACACTTAAAAAAGGGGTTTTTGAAATTTGGACTAAAATGGCAACAAAATGCAAACCTCAGGGACCCAGATTTAAAAATTTTAGATTTTGGACTAAAGTGGCAAAAGTGAGAAAACCTCAGGGACCATTTTGGCTATTAACTCTAAAAAGGAATATCCTGACCAGGTTTGGAGTACCAGCCGAGATAATCTGCGACAATGGTTCTCAGTTCATAAGTAAGAGGACTACTGACTTTTGCAAGAGTTGGGGAATCAAAATGATCACATCTACTCCGGTACATCCTCAAGCAAATGGACAGGCAGAATTCTCGAACAAGATAATTGTCAACAACCTAAAAAAGAGACTAGGAGCTAAAAAAAGGAAGATGAGCAGAAGAACTACCCTTTGTTTTATGGGCTGATAGAACAACAATAAAGAGTACAACTGGCCAAACTCCATTCTCCTTAGTATTTGGAACAGAAGCGGTGATCCCAACAGAAATGGTGATACCTACAGCAAGGTCTAATCTACGGGATCCTGAACAGAATCCTGGAGCTCTGTGCCAAGAATTAGACACTGTGGATGAGAAAAGAGTTGCAGCAAAGCTAAGGATGGCAGCATATCAACAGAGGATATCCAGAGCATATAACAAGAATATAAGGACTAGAAGGTTTCAAGTTGGGGATTGGGTGTTAAGAAAGGCTTTTTAGAATACTACTAATTCTGCCGATGGAAAGTTAGCCCCAAAGTGGGAAGGACTCTATGAGAGTGAATCAGAATCGGGAAAAGGAGCAAACCGACTCAACAATATGGAGGGGGATATGCTACCAAGATCTTGGAATGCTATACACCTAAAGCTCTATTTCAAGTGAGTTTAGAATTTAATTTCTAACTCAGGATGGCATGAATTCTATCTATTTTAAATATGTTTGAATTTATTTATTCTTTTGAATCCAATACTGACTTAAGCATTGGAGGGGTGTTAGCCAGGCTAACACCCACCTTAGTTTAAGGTTGTTTTGCAGAATATGCTCCGGGATATACCTCCAGGATATACACTCAGGATAATTCGGAAGATTAGAGGATTGGCCCCCTCTCTCACGTTTAAGGGATCCTAATCCCTTCACAGGTTTAAAGGTATTCACTTTTCTTTCGAATTAGGTTTAAACACCCCGCCTGGAGCGCAAGTTATCCAGGAATAGTTCAAGATAGCGGGACCAGTCCATGTAAAAGTGGCTGACAATTTCGTTATTGTTGGCTATATCCTGGATCCTCAAGGTATATGAGGATTGATCACCCTCTCTCACGAAAGAGTGTTTTCAAACTCTCTAAGGTTTAAAGGTTTTCACCTTTCTAAGTCTTGGAGTTTATACACTCCCGCCTGTAGCGCATGAAAATCAGGGTTTATCCCCAGGATATTAAGGGTTTATCCCCAGCGGATTAAGGATTTATCCACAGGAAAGCTAAAGTATGACTATGCCTGCGAATATGTTGAACACAGGGGACATACGATTCAAAGGATGGGTTCAAGTTTGCACTGAGGACATTCCTAAGGTGGAAGATTGGAATTGACTCTCTAAGAGTCTTTGGTATGGTCTCTCCTCTTTTATTTAGATGGCCTAAGTTTTCTAAGTTATATGGCAATATCCTAACCAGGATATCCCTCAGGATACTCTCAGGATACGTTCCCTAAATGTTCCCAAGAATTTTCAAAGAAAACTATTTTCAGAATAAAATTCATGCAATAATAGTATAACAACAAAGATAGGGTCAAAAGAAAGTTACATTATTAACGTGGCAAAAGTTTGTGCTTTTGGTTTCATCTCAAACTGAGACCCATCCACCAAAAGCACAAAAAAGTTCCTAGTTATATTTACATAACAGTTGAAGGTTTCATCTCAAACCGAGACCCATCCACCTCCAACTGTTATACTGTTCAAAATGCATGCAGAAGATATAAATTATTCAGGTGCAGAAAAGGTAAAATGCAGGAAAAAGTAAATTGTTTCAGGGTTACAGACCAACGATCAAATTTAAAAAAGTGGGCTCCGGCCTAGGCATCAACATCCATCATCGCCCACTTGAATGCCCTCACACAGCGGCATCTCCACCAGCCTTCTCCGTCTTCTCAGCCTTAGCATCCTGAGCAGCATCTTCACCAGCATCCATCCCAGCATACTTCTTTTCTCCAGTGTTGTCCACCACCTCTTCTGACTTAGAGGACTCATCAGCCTCAGCAGGATATGGCACAGCCTTGCCTCCAAGCTCCTTCAGCTTTGCCATCCAGAATTCAACCGGCCAGGCCTGTCTCCTTGGCCTCATAAGCCGTCTTGATACGAGCTTGCAGCAGAGAGACAACAGCTGAGTTTTTTATCCCTTCCCGTAAGGAGACCATGGCCTGTTCATGCTCCATTTGGACGCTTGCCAACTTTACTTCAGCATCCTAGGTGACCTTCTTCAGTTTATCCACATAGTGTCAGGTCTTGGCTTCAGCGAGGGTGCCCTGGTCAGCAACAGTAGTTTCAAGCTATTTGATCCTGGCTTCTTGGAATGCTGCTGTACCACAAGCTTCAGTGTAGAGACGAAGCAGATACTGGAGACCCTGTAAGTCAAAATCCAGGTATGAGTCAATATTCGCTAACCAGTATATTCTATCAGAATATGTGCAGGTATAGTGCCAGGATATTACCTTATTGAGGAAGGATGTCATCGGTTCCAAGGAGTCAGTGAAGCTGAGTTCTTCATACAAGAACCCTTCAGAGCCTAGGGTGCTAACTTCAGAACCTTTTCTCTTCTTGGCGGTGGAAGTACGAGCCCTCAGGTTGGGCTTAGGAGCCGGGAGCGGTTTAGAGCTGGTAGTAGCAGGAGCCTCTTTCTTGACGTTAACTGGAGTGGGGTAACTATCAAGATCCTCGAGATATAGGAGGATTGGAACTTTGCTGGAGTCTGTGAACAGGGAGTGAAACTCTTTCCTAAAAATATCAAACAAAAACATGTATGCAGGATATCGTGCAGGATCCTTACCAGACATGTTTGCACTGGAAAGTGGACTTGGAGATGATGGAAACGGATTGAAACTTCTTTCGGCCTTTGGGAGTAGTCTGATGGCGTCAATTCTCTTCTGTGATTCGGCCAGAGGAGGTGCAAGCTTCCTGAAATCAGCTGTATACAAGACAATAAAAAAGTTGATTAGTTCAAGATATGAAACAGGACACAAGACAGGATCATACTAAAACCCTAAGTCCTACCCTTTTTCAACCATTTCACCGGACAATCCGTTCCACCAGGGATTGAATCTCTTTTTACAAAGAAAAACTTTGATTTCCACTCCTCTTCGTTCCTTGTGGCTCGGAGTATCAGTGGATCGCCCGAAGTGGAATAAACAAAAATCGACAAGAACCATGGGTTTTGGTTCGGGTATACCCAACGGGTAAACTTTTTAAAATTAATGGGTTACTCGAAACCCGCGGGTAGACCTGATACCCGATGGGTATTTACCCGCTAGAAACCCGGTGGGTTTTGGGACAAGTTTATCTAATCGGGTTTAGGGTTGGGATCACCTAAACCCGTCCCAAACCCGACCCATTGCCATCCATAGAGCATACTAAGCCGACCGGTTCGTGCAATGAATAAGAAATCAATACATAGCATAGTATATGCATATATCATATTACACAATATGCTAATCAAACAAGACGAACGTGCAATATCCCCAAATTGGGTGCCGGATCCTTCTACACAAGTTCTCGTTCCCGAAAATATCCAACAAGACTTGCGTGATGAAATTCACTTTCGGTTGAGATACGATTTAATTGAACTAATAGGTTCTTTAGGTTTGGAACTTCCTAATTCGGACGAGGAGTAGAGTTTCTTTATGTATGTTTTTATTTTTATTGTAGTCTAAAATATTTCTAGAAATATTGTATTTAATTTAAATGAAATTTATAATTTTAGTGTTTTATTGTTAATTTATAATTTAAAAACAAAAAAAAAAGTTGTGAGTGATGGAATTCCATCACTAGTGATGGGCATTTCCACTAAAATCCATCAGTAGCGATGGAATAATGCTTGCGATGGAATAATGCTTGATGACATAGCGAAACTTGATTGTAAGTTATGAGTGATGAATGTGACAACTCGAGTTTCCAAGATTCCACCATTGCATTAGTTGCACGTTAATTGTTTAGTTGTTTGTTACACGACTTGTTTGCCTTGTAATTGTACACGTGTTTGATATGTGTTGAGACGTTTTGTGATTGTTGCATCTATATGTTTGGTTGATATAACATGTAACCTGCTTGAAAAAACTTAAACTATTTAAACCTGAATTAGTTCAACGAAACAGGGCGTTTCGCCATAAACCACTCCGACGAAACAGGGAGTGTTTCGCCATCATGATCTCGACGAAACAAGGTGTTTCGCCGGCCCAATGTTTCGCCGAAGCCCATTAGGGGCCCAGTATGATTACGCGTATATTTATTGGGTATTACTGTTTCATTCGTCACACTTTTAGCAAATAAGAAACCCTAGAGCTCTCCCTCCCTATTGACGGCGACTGTGTATCCTCGAAGCCACCTAAAATCGATCGAGTCATTGTTCCGTTCAACCGGTTAGTGTGTAATATCTCGAATTGATCAAACTATTAAGTTGTTGTGTAGATGGTTGTTATTATGTTTGAATTCCATTGATTGTTGATGATGTTTATTTATGAACCTGTTAACAATTAGGGTTTCTTGGTATTATTGATTTGAATAGACTTTGGATCAATGAGGAAGGATGTCTGTAATGATGAATCTGTGAAATTGTATTGTGCAATGGCCATCATATATGCTAGATTGTTTAAGTTTGACACATGATTGTTGTATGTTTGTATGTTTTCTGTATAATGATTGATGATTACAGCGTTAGATGATAACTGGTTGTTCGAGATTAGTGTAAAACGGCTGTTCAGAATGATTAGGGTTTCTGTGTGTAACTGATAACACGACGTAAATGATGCCTTCCGACGAAACGCTGGTGACGACGAAACGGGTGTGTTTCGCCGGAGGGTAACCACGACGAAACGGGGGAGTTTCGCCGAAAGCGTGCACGACGAAACAGGGGTGTTTCGTCGAAGGGTGATCACGACGAAACAAGGGCTTTCGTCGAAGTAGAAAACTGCACAGTAACTAAGTTTAATTCTGTTAAGGAGTTAACTGAGTTAGTTATGTGTCGTTAAATTTAACTCATGTGAATATGCGATTAACTGCTAAATGCTATGAGGCGTCTATTACTTGAGCTATACTTTGTGATCATGATTTATACTTGAACTATGTGGATATAAACTGATTGTGAATACGTGCATACCATAGGCTTTGACTGATTAATTGGAATCAAGTAATTAATCAACCGAGTAAACCGAGGTAAGTTCACACTTTCTACAAGGCATGGGATTCCCAAGGGTTGGGAATGGGTTAATAAACTAAAACGGGATCTACATATCCTCCTTGGGTAGGATATGTACGGCCATCCTCCTTGGACAGGATGCCACTATAACTCCTGCGTATTCTCCTTGGGTAGAACTACGTACGTTCGTCCTCCTTGGGTAGGACAACAACCTTAACTTACTAGACAAAACTCTATCATGAAGTCCCTCCTCTTTATATCGACTTAATCGTCGAGGCCGATGGCGAGCGAGTCATTAGTTAATAGCGCTATTAGGTTTAACAAACCTCACACCGTGTCGTTCGAACGGGCGTGTACTAATGGACTATGGCAAACTGTCAGTGATGATAGACACTGATGTAGGGCACAACTTATATTTCGTTAGTAGTCGATATGGTATGGTCTAGTGGTTCACAGGGGAAGCCCCCCACTGATTATGGTTACGGTTTGGGAAACAAAAGAACTGGTTAACTCGTGGTTTACGAAACTTATGATTTCAAAACAAACTGGTAAAACTGAACAACCAACTGTGAACTCGCTCAACTTTGTTGTTAACTCGTTGTTACATGTCTTGCAGGTCAATAGGTACTTTTGGAGCTTGCACGAGGAGGCGTGGACGTTGTGGGATTATGGACTGTTATGTTCCATACTTAAACATTTGAACTTTAAACTGTGTGTTGGTTATTTAAACATTACTATGCTTCCGCTGATTTTTTAGACATGTTTGGTTTGTTTTGGATCACCAATTATATTGCGTTTGGTTTTGAATATTTAATTGTATTGTTCAATATGATTGGTGGCTTAATCCTGGTCAGTCACGCCTCCAAGTGGTGATACTCCGCATGTGGATTTTGGAGGTGTGACAGACCGAACCTACCCCTTAAAATAATAACTCAACCAACATCACCGCATCAACAACCCAAAACGTATTACCTAATTCTAGAGAGAAACTGTGTTTACAAACCCAGCAAAAAGAAATATATAACAGCCAAGCACCACTCGCCATGCTAAAAAAACAAAAACAAAAAAATCATACAAAGTAGCATATAACTTGAAACATGCATTTGTCTTATATCAAGAGGTCAAACATGAACGACCAGCAAGAAACAGGCTGAACGTAAATTTTATAATATCAATCAGCAGTAACACAAAAATAAAACCCCCAGCTTCATTATTGTTATCATTATCACCAAAACGCGGAGATGATTAAAGAAAGAAAAAAGAAATTACGGTATGGTGCGCTGCTGGAGAGGCAATGCTCCTAGGGCTTGGCGTTCCGCTTTCTCCCTCTCTACCTGTAAACGCAAACGCAAAAACCTTGTCTTAGATATAACCACACGTATTTATCTATAATACATCTTTCAGTGTTCGGATAAAATACAAATACCTATCTCGTTTCATTATATGACTATCATAGTAACTCTAGTAGTAACTTTTCAAAGTTCTTTCACGCATAAAATTTGATGAGAATCATATGGTTAATAGTTATTAATCAAAAACATTAATGGGAACATGACAAAAGACAATGTTAAAAACTTAAAATTCAAATTTTCTATATGCAAGTGTATTTATTGAAAAGAGAAAAGTTCTGGGAAGAAAACGACACTTTTTCGGTGGCAGATCTAAGAGAAAAGTTAGCGTGTGTACAGGAAAGTCACAATGGAGAAGGATTGGAATTATTGGAATAAGTGGGTTCCGGCCAAGGTCGTTTCATTCGGGTGGCGAGCGTGTATGGAAAGAATCCCGGCTAAAACTGAACTAGGCAAACGAGGAGCTTTGGTGGCGGATGTAAACTGCTCAAGGTGCGGATTAGAGCCAGAATCAACAAACCATATTCTCCCGTCATGTATATGGGCTAGGGCGGTATGGTGGCAAATTCGAGTGTGGCTGAAATTCCCCAACCCGGATCAAACTGATGCACCGGCCCAGATTCTTAAATGGATTGACACGTTGGCTGGATCGAAAGATTGGAAAAATGTCGTTATAGCAATTGCTTTCACAACTCTGTGGCAGATTTGGAAAGCTAGAAACGACATGGAATTCGAGCAAAAGTTTATTCCAATTCACAAAACGGTTGAAGACATCAATATGTATTATTTCTTATGGATTAAAAATAAGGGATAGATGGTGTGACTAATATAAGGGATGTAATCTTGTAATTGTCATGTTTCTTTGGGTTTTACAGCTTCTTGCTGGCCACGCTATTTAAGTACATGCTAATCGCCCTTCTTCACTGCTCTCCTAGGACTTGGTATATACATGCATACCCACTGAATTTCCTTAAGTATTAGTATTCTTAAGCCTTCTAAGGAGGGATGGCAAAAGAAACCCACTGAAATCTATAAAGCCCTAGTCTTTTGGGGCCTTCCAAGTAAAGGACGATTAAAAAAACCAGAAACGGATATTTTTTAGACCATAAACACTAAATACATGTGGATATACCCACAAACACGAGTAATAAGTATCATTTACTACATCGTTTTAAAATCAGGTATAGAACAAACATGTCCCATAGCCTGCCCTTTTCCATCCCTAATTCTAAGTAATATAGCCTGAGAATATTTAGGCTACACAACTAAGTCCCCCAATCTAGTGTTGTATAGTTTTTCACTATGGTGCACAAGAATTAACAAAGACTAATGTCACTTAGAAAATGATCTTAAATTCTTAAGAATTTCGGAAATTTGAACCTAATTGATTTTCACAAGCCATCTTGATGAGTGTCAGTAACAACAGGATGTCACTTTAAAAGACAGTGTACGTTATTGCGCCTCTAGAAGTTATGGCACATGTAAGCCCTAGATTGTTCCAATACGATCATCCTTCCACCTACAAAATGACATTTTCCTTGCCAATTCTAATTCTAGGCTTTCTTATTCCCTTGAAGTCTATGGCCTCCTCCGTCGTTGGTGTGCTTTCTTTTGTTCCTTTGCACCAACTCAGATGAGTCCATCACTCTTTCCTCTACATCAACTTTTGATATGTCAAAACAAAATGTTAACAGTCGAAGCCTTTTAAATGAGCCAAGTCATATCATTAACTTTTGTAAGCACACTGATAGGAAAACCCATAAGCCTCCTATAAAAATTGCCAAGTGTTACCCAATAGTTTTATGTATTCGATCTTTGTCCTCCAATCACTATCTTACACTTCAAGGCCCTTTATGTTTAATTTTGGGTTCGGGACTTCGGGCATTTACTTTTGGGTTTATTTATAAACAAAAAGTGGATTAATGTGGGCTTTACCTTACTTTTGGTCTGAAATAAGAAAAATCGCTAAAAGCAGTGCTATGACATCTATACGGGTTTCAAAATAGCGGACCAAAGACTGCCATAAAAGAGCGCTATTTGGACCGCTATGGGTTTGTATGTCCGCTAAGCGCTATAGCGTTTCTATAGCACCACTATAGCACGCTATTGACTGCATAGTTAACCACATGTGTTATCCATGTCATGTTTCATCTTGATTTGGCATTTCATGACAACGAGTTAAAATTAAACAAAACTGTTCTAAAACACTGCCAATCATAACCATCCCAATATAAAAAAAAAATGGAAAAGAAGAAAGTAGGCGTTGAAAAAACACCCAAAACTATCCAAATTACTTTGTTGGTTATCAAGCTAGAGAAAAAAATGCAAATCTAACTATTGTAATAAAGAGGAAAACTTGAAAAGAACATAATCAGGCACAAAAGAAAAAAATGATAATCTACCAAAGTCGAATCATTCTCATTCTATAAAGATCTCACTCTTCAAATTCAAAATGAGAAAGAAATCAATCAAAAAATCTAAAGAATACTTTTCATGCCATTGACAAAACTACATACAGATACTTCTAAGAAGATGCATCATGCAATTGGCCGATAGGTTCCCTCATGGTATTTGAAGATAGAACACAACTCTAGGGGATTCATATTATGCATCAGTATTTGTAGGTTTATAAAAAGAACATACACCAATGGACTCTTAAACCCTTTTCTTTTTTATCTTTCATATAATATTTGGTGTCCGAAACGTAGGTACAACATTATCTTGGTTTTAAAAATGACGCCTCACGCATACGCAAGGCACTTGAAGCGATCCAAGAAAGCACCTCAATGTAGCTAAAGCACAACTTTACCAAAGGGTGAGGGTAAATATGAATACCTTAAATATCAAACTATTTAACTAGGGTTTTTGATCAATAGGTTTTACTCAACATCAAACCACTAAATACAAAAAGAATTGTGTGGTTATAGTTTAATAGTGACATCATAAAAATATATATGTATATATGTTCGAGAAAATAAAACATTGGCATCTATTCCACCACCTATAACACCATCACCATGGTTATAGGAATTATATAGGGTAAAAGTTGAAATAAAAAAATAAAAAAAAAAAAACTTTTAATGCATTTGACCGTTGATCAACAATAGAATTTTGAAAAGCGTGCGGGCAAGAGCGTTTTTTAAACAACGCTTTTCAAACTTTTTGACCAAAAACGCCCCAGGGGGCGGTGGGTATGGCGTGGTGGGGCGTTGTTTTATAAAAAAACGCCCAAATAACTGACGACTACAGGTGATCTAATATAATAACAACACCTAACTAGATAAGCTAATAAGTTGTTAACTTGCACTCGTGTTGCCTATGCATGTAAAGCATATATTATATATTTCAAATGTTCAGTAGATATTGTCGTATAGAGACACTACATTTTTGTTTTTTCAAAAAGGAGGTTGCTTATATAGAATCCACCCTTAATATAAATATTCCGAACCTTAATTGCTTACTTCTTTGAAACTTCACTGTTACAAAATGACTTCTTTGCACAACAACCTTCTATACTAAAATGTAACTCAACTAACAGTAAATATTTAGAGTTTAAGTTTAAATCTGAATACTTTGCGTCCTTGTTCTTACCTATAATTATTATGAGATTCGTAAAACACATCCCGTTCGATTGGTATATATTACATAAGCATTTTCTTTCCATGCTTTAAGAGATTTCAAATCTCCAACCAAAAATAAATATCAATGTAAAAGATATTCAAAACATTATTTGTACTTCAACAAATTGCCTAACAGTCTCATTTATTTGTATATAATTGCTTTACTTCTCATATGACCGCATTTGTTTCTCCTCACTACTAATTATCTATCATGCACTACATACAACTGCATTATGCGGTTCTAAACATATTATTGGATGCGAACAAATGTGTCTATATATATAACAGTATGTGTATACATAATATTAGGAAGTAATAGCATTGGAGCATAGTTATTAAAAGCCATCACCTCTTGCGCCTAGGCCCATTTTCCAAGCTAGGCGAGGCAATTGCGCTTTAAGTCAAAGCAATTGCGCTTTAATTTTCCAGGTGATGATTCAAACGCAAATTTCGGCGAGATTCCTAGCTTCCGGAGAGTTTCCGGCCAAATTCTGTAAATTCCAGCAATATTCCAGCCAGAATTCTACTTTTATTGTAGGGAAACTACTTTTCTACACTAATAAATAGATGATATTAAATGTTCTATAATAGCTTTTGTTTATTTTATTTGAAGAATAGTATTACTTTTCTAATACATAAAAGAGTAAAATGCCCGGATGCTCCCTGTGGTTTGGTAAAATAACACCTATAGTCCTCAACTTTTGGAAATTACATGTATGCTCCCTGTGGTTTGTTTATTTGTTACTCGGATAGTCCCTAAAGTGAATTGAGGTTAGTTTTTCCTGTTAAGTGTCTGTAAAATGACTAAGATACCCTTAATGAAAAAAAAAACTAATTAACTATCTAATAAATATATTATATAAACCCACCCACCCTTTCTTTCTTGCCAGATCTTCTCCAGCCGACAACCACCATCCACCGCCCATCTCCATCCCTTTCTTCTCCAGTTCCCCCACCGGCGAAACCCACCCCACCTTTCTTTCTTGCGCAGATCTTCTCCAGCCGACAACCACCATCCACCGCCCATCTCCATCCCTTTCTTCTCCAGTTCCCCCACCGGCAACCACCTTCCTCGCTGGCCATCGAGCCGGTTAATAGGCCACTAAACCCATCAAGAAGCATTAAAACTTTGGCTCTTTATGCTCAAATCGTGTTCAATGACTTCATCTGGAAATCTGTTTATCACCAACACGGGCGCAGATTTCAGATCTGAATATAGCCTGTATAAACGTCCTGTATGCATAGATCTGAAAGTGTTCATCATCACAATTATACTGTTTCTGGATGTTTTAGCACCCTATCTTCAATTTTATTTCGTTTCTCTTTTGAATGTTAATTGATCGAAGCTGGTGTCATCCATATATTTTTTACAATTGTATACTGAAACGAAACATTGTGTTTCAATACCAACTAAGTAAATCTGAATATAAATCCCCTAGTTAATGGGCATTTATTATTATGCAAAGAGTGGCAAAATATATGTATATTTTGGTTCCTAAATTATGATAGATTGTCAAAGGTGCTTAACTTCAGTTGAAGTACTAAAACAGAGTTATATATATGTAAGGGATATGAGTTTCACAAGAATAATGCGGGAAAAACGAGGGGGCAAGCGATGCCAGTTAATAATCGGTGATGAGATTGGGGTGGAGGGGATGAAAAAAATCAACATGGAGATGGTGGTTAGAAGCGGTGGCTCGCGGTGGTGAGTGGAGTTCTTAGTATGACGGGTGATTAGAGTGACAGTGGTGGGTGGAGGTTAAAATGCTGGGATCATTAGTCGAAATGGTGGAGAGTGATTGTGGCAGTAATGGTGAAGGAGGGTGAGTCACCCTGGGTGACGGTGGTGGGTGATGGTGATGGTGACGGTGATGGGTGGAGGTTGAAGATGAATTGTGGTGGTGAGGTTTCACAAATAAAATAATATAAAAAGAGTGGGCTCTAATCAGTTTTTGTTTTATTTTTATTTTTTTTTTTTGTTTTTTATTATCAAGGGTAAATTTGTCATTTCATATCTATTTAACTGAGGAAACTAACCGTCATCCACTCCAGGGACTATCCGAGTAACAAACTGTCAAACCACAGGGAGCATCGGTGTAATTTTCAAAAGTTGGGGACTATAGGTGTTATTTTGCAAAACCACAGGGACTATCCGTGTAATTTACTCTACATAAAATATGTTTAATTTTTTTTCATTGTGCGCTCTTTTTTTCTCAGGCCTTCGCTTTTTTGCGCCTTGCGCCTAGGCCCCAGGCGAGGCCTATGCGCCTTGAGTGCGCCTATGCGCCTTGAGTGCGCCTATGCGCCTTGAGTGCGCCTAGCGTCTTTAACAACTATGCATTGGAGTCAAGATTATACATGCAACTTCCATGAAAGAAACCCAAAAAGTTGCTAACTGTTGGAATGTTCCTGTTAATGAGCGTTGCTTTATTCAATGAACGTAGGCAACGCCACATGTTATTTTTATTTTGTTGCAATAAAAACAATGATGTGTACAACGAATGCTTATAAATGTCAATTCTAATTTTAATATTGTTCAAAAAGCAACTTGAAAGTTTAAAGCCAACGTTTCATGGTTTCCGCATGCATGCTAGTTAGCAAAGTAGCAAACGAACCATCATTCCACTCTATTCTAAAATCTTGATGAATAATCCTTTAATGTGCTTGATGATAATTGATCTACTATGAAAAGATAAGATATTGACATATAGCAAATTATTCTACTAGCACCAAATAGTCATTGTGTGCACGAAAGTCGAAATACTTACACAGGCTATTCATCATCATCATACTCGGTAAATCCCACCAATAGCAAAGCTAAGGTAGGGTTTGAGGAGGGTAAGATGTAGATAGCCTTACCTCTAGCCCATAGGAATAGAGAGGCCGTTTCCAGTGAGACCCTCGGCTCCATAGTAGTTTTGCATCAAGCCTTGGACATAAGGCACGTAACACTCAGCAATCGGGACAAAGGCCGATTAGTGCATGTACACTTTTGTATTTCGGCTATCAACGCCACCACATGATGCATGATTAACCGCCCACCGCTTTTAACGTTATTTTCACTAAATTAGTAAAATAATGTTAAAATTAGTGCAATTTCACTTTTGCCCGCCCGAGGCCCACACATATATACATTATACAGGCCATTAAGAGAAGCTAAAAAACAAGAATCCACAAGCGGCAACAGCAATAAGCAATTAGCATCATACATTATCATCCAAATTTAACAAATAGTTAGGTAGACACGTACCAGGGCTAGCATATCACTCAAATAACTCCTAAATGGAGTCTGTTGAGCCTGTAACAATAACAAAATTCATCACAATTTTCAAAGTGCCTTTTCTTCTTAAAAAATGATTATGATAGAAACTATCAAAATTAATCAACCATACACAATCATCATATAATCACAAGCAAACGAAATTCAATACACCATAACAAAAATCAACAACTTATGAACATTAACAAACCTGTAGATCTTTAGGAAGGTATTCATGCTTCATAGATAGATCCATGGCGCGTAAAAGCCGTTGGTTTCTCGCATCAACAATCTCACGAGGCAACCTACCCAATGCTTCCTTAATATCCAACGACTCCATCGGATCGTACAAATCGTCATATCGCAAACCTAATCGTCATCAATAAATCAGCAGTAACTAACTAAAACCTTCAGAAATCAACAATTATTACAAACCTAATATACAATTCCACTACAAATCTAGAAACAATAATTTTTTTATCGAACAAATCGTCATATCACAAAACTACTTGTCATCATTAGCATCAGTAACAAACTGAAGCCTCCACAAATCTACAAAAATTACGAATCTATTATACAATTTCACCACAAATCCAAAAACAGTGAAATTCTGATCGAACAAATCATCAAATCGCAAACCTAGCTGTCATCATTACTCATTAGCATCAGTAACTAACTAAAACCACCACACATATATAAATAAATTGCAAATCTATCATACGATTTCACTACAAATCCTAATACAATGACATTCTGATCGAATAAATCATCACATCACAAACCTAATTATCATCATTAGCATCAGTAACGAACAAAAACCTCCGCACATATATAAATAAATTACAAATCTATAATAAGATTTCACTACAAATCCAAAAACAATGAAACTCGAATCGACCAAAATCGTCGTATCGCAAACCTAATCGTCATCATCACCATCAATAACAAACTAAAACCTCCACAAATCTACAAAATTACGAATCTATTATACGATTTCACTACAAATCCAGAAACAATAAAATTCTAGCAAAACAAATCGTCATACCTAATTGTCATCACTGGCATCAGTAACAAGCTAAAACCTCCACAAATCTATCATACAATTCCAACACAAATCCAGAAACAATCGATTCTGATCGAATTCGTAAACCTAATTGTCATCATTAGCATCAGTAACAAGCTAAGACCTCCACAAATCTATCATACAATTCCAACACAAATCCAGAAACAATGGATTCTGATCGAATTCGTAAACCTAATTGTCATCATTAGCATCGATATCTAGCTAAAACCTCCACAAATATACCAAAAATACGAATCTATTATACGATTTCACAACAAGTCGAGAAACAAGGAGATTCTGACCGTATTTTCGAAGGCGATTTTCTATTGTTTTCTTGTGCAGAGCGGCGAACCAGTTTTTCTTCGGATCTAAGATCACTTTAACCAGTTTCGACGACGCCATTGAATTGATTGCGAACTCAATTTCCGATTTGCCTCTGGCCTTAGATGTTTCTAGACTGCTAGATTATGGTTGAACGTTTGTAGGTTTCGAAAAGGAGCTGTTGCATTTCCTCATGGCCCATTTGATTATTGCAAAGGCCCAAATATTCTAGCCTTAGCCCTAGCCCCTGGCCCAACCCACTAGAAATAAAATAAAATAAATTTCTGTTGTAAAACAATGGTCTATTAGATACTAATATATAATTATACAAACATGAGAACAAAACTATAAAATCATGTAGAGAATAGAACATGGAGAATTCTTATTCATTAATCAATGTTCACTATATACAAATGCCTCTATATATTTAGGCATATACATTAATACAAAGAAAATAAAGAGATATGAGTTATGTATGTGGAGAGTCACCATATAAATGACTCATTCATAACACTCTCCCTTGACTATCCACATACTTTTAATACGCTTGGTGATACTGCCTCGTTAAAAACCTTGCTAGGAAAACCCAGTGGGACAAAACCTCAGCTAAGGGAAAAAGAGTGCAGCACGTATTTTCTTATTCTGATACTTCTGGATCAGGTATGTTGCCTCGTTAAAAACCTTACTAAGAAAACCCAATGGGACAAAACTTAGTTAAGGGAAAAAGAGTGCAACTTAAAAAAATCTCCCCCTCATTATAATATGTATCCTTTAAGTAACATGTGTCCATCTTCCTCGAATGTTACTCAAAACTTTTGTAGAATAATTTGTTGTTTGATGCCTTGAAGTGCAATACTTTATATTGAGTAATGTTGTAAAATCTTCTTGTGAGACTTCTAGTGCTTCCTCTTGCAAACAAATACCATAAGATCCACTACTATGTTGTGTTACATTCTTTACATCTACAAGACTAACGAAACTAGATTTCATAGGTTAGTAAAATATAAACACATATCATTCTTACCTTTAGGGTATCGACATATCTGCTTTACCATTCAAATGTCTCCTCATTGTACATGTGCTATATCATGTTGATAAATTCAAATAAGAAAAACATATTATGCATAGATAGAAAGAAATATTAATGCACAATTGCACTTTAGCTATGGTATTTTTGGAATGAGAATCCCTACTTTGGTAGGAGATGATAATAGTCATTTCTTATAAAAAATGACTTAACAACCTTTAACATACTTTAAGGTTCAACTATGTCCATACTAAAATATCCAAACATCATCTTCTAGATGTACTTGAGGGATTAGTAAAATATGATTACATATATACTCGAACTGCAGTTCGAGTAATAATTAGACCGTGCCAAGGTCATTCAAAAATTCTCCCTCTAAAAGCTCGACAATTTATCTCAATGATGCCTAGAATCATTACTGTAAATTGCGATTATAGTGAACTTTTAAAAGTAGAATGTTCATAGAACATGGCTAATTTAATTAAACTTATATCCCTCTTTATGTGAATATCTCGAGTTGTACAACACTCGACCCAACTATTTTAGTCCATACGTATTTTGTCAACTTCATATAATATGTTCTTGCGGTTTTTACATCATTAATGCTTCTAGCATTATCAATCCATGAGGGAATTCTTTCTATCTTATCCAAATATGCATGTGCTTTCACTCTTAGAAGTTTTGCTATATAAACTTGCCCTTTTAACACATAGATATATCTATATCATATGCAAAAATATCAAGAACACTTGCTTTTATCTCCAAAATTCATATTGTGCCATGTTTGTACACAGTGTACATTGAGATGCCATAATAACCAGGTACACATTTTCTATGTATGTTTATTGGAGTATTGGTGCACTATAATTACATCCATAAGGTGTTTCAATTAACCTCTTAAGCACTCAAATGGTTTAGGATACTCATGTGGAGTTCCAATTATATTCAATTCAATAACATATACAACATGTATATGTATTCAGATCTGAATTTATATAATAATCATAATATTCTCGAGAACTTATTTTATACGACTTAGTATCAAGTGATACATAACTTTCATAAGACGCGTGTCGATTCTCTTTTATATATTACCAGACTAATAAGATATTGGAAAGTCAATGCATCCACCACTGAAGAATACGTTTTCTCATAATCAATCATAGGTATTTGTGAAAATTCTTGTGCCACCAATTTTGACTTATATCACTTAATTTGATTTTCACATGATTCGCGTAAAGACACTTTTGTATCCAGCATATTTTACAACTTCAGTTGTATGGACTGTTGGTCCAGGAACTTTCCATTTCATTAGAGAACTAAACTCTGCCTTATTTGCGTCTTTCTATTTTGGCCAATCATTTCTTAATATTCATTCATAGGCAGATCTTAAATCTTGATCCTCATCATTTAATCATTTTAAGCGATACAATATATACAAAAGTATAACGACGTCGATTTTTATTTCGATTCCATACATATCTTAGACATGATACAACTTAGCGAGATCTCTTTATTTTCAGGTACCTGAGGTTCTTCTTGAACCATCATGTCTATTGTCCCTTCAGGGGATCTTATTACTATAACCTCGACTTGACCATCTTAATTACTTGCTCCAATTTTCGAGGAATTTTATTGTTGGAATCAACTAGTCTACCACGCTATAGGCGTGCAATAGACTCATTACAAAAATATGTGGTTGTCCTCTTAGGACACAAAGATAACTGGAGCATAAGCAGTTGATTATGTGACTTACTTGGTCACTCTATTTAGGTCAGTGAACTTGTCTGGTAATTTGTACTTTAATATTGGTAAATGAATTATACTTTAAACTTCTAGTTCATAGTTTAAAGTCTGAGGATCAAGATGACATGATAATTCATTTTTACTTTTCACTTTCCAACTGCTTGTTATCTCTCCCTAATGTTAGGAACATTCATTCACTAAAGTGAAAACCAATGAGCCATAAACGAATTTCTCACTAATGGCGTTAAGTATTTAATCATAGACGATTATTTATACTCAACATATTCTCAAACTTTTTAGAAGTCCCATCTTTGTGTGGTGTGGTGGATGAGTTTCAATATATGTCGCACAAGCAAAATCTTTGATGAGACATCTTTGGTTCCTGACCAAAAACCAACTGTATGGGGAGAACTATCACTTATTGGCTTGATGTGAGCTAATGGTACTATATATAAAATTACATGTACCTAAATGAACTTTTTCTCCTCTCATGATCATTGGCTTTGTAACTAATAGTAGACGTTTAGTGATTATCTCAACAATAACACTTATTTCAATGATTGTTAATAATTTGTGAATCAAATTCATTATTATCAAATAAATATACTAATCTGGATTAATATGCTTGCTGTCACATTAGCTAAGCCACAATCACACAAGCTTCAGGTTGTGGATTTGATAACCATTTAGACGATGCATCGATTTTAAAATACTAAATGGTATCATGTTTGTATATTTATTTCCGTTATCATTTCCAGAATATTTGGGGATTCACACCCTACTTTTGTTGATCAGTACTTAACTTCACTTGAGAGCAAACATGGCATGTAAATATCAAGATAATCTTCTGGTTCTTCGATACTTTTCACATCATCATTAATGACTCGGTGTGGTCTAACTGGTCATGCCAACTAACTAAATACTTATGATCCATAAACCTTTGGATTATGATCGCATATGTATTACTTGCACGTATGTAATACAAAATGTAAGATACAAGAGAATGTATTATAACTTCAAAGTTTAAACCATCATGTTATATGGTCATTCCTTAGTTTGCCACTTTTGGTGGTCGATCTCATTATGACTATTGTTACAATTCTAATAGTCGATCTCATCATAACTATCATTTCAATTATTGTAGTCGATCTCATTATAATTTCTAGTGGTTGATCTCATTATCAACATGACCATCATTGTATTTTTCTCAGTGATCACAATGATCAATATATATTCATTTCATGGATCAAAGTAAAACCAAACAATATTCACGGTTTCCATTATTTACTCGGACATATAAATCTAAATTGATTTAGAACCTTTTGTTTCTTTTTAATGATATTGCTACCTTAGGATCATATTTGAGGTTTGACAAACAAAGTTTGTTTTATCCGATTTTCCCTTATAAATAAACTTCTCTTTGTTGTCCGAGTCATATAATAATACCGGTCTAACATCTCACGGCCATTTAAAACTTGATAATGAGATACATGGAGTATGACACTTTGGGTGTCAAATCTACGCATATTTCTCCTCTTTCATGAGAGTGACAATAAACCATGATCTGGTTTAATCGTTCCATTCAATATTATCGATGCAAAGAAATGATAGCATATAGAATACAAGATATAGATAGCAACAAATCATTCAATACATGATCTCATAGCATGTCATCATATAAAAACAACTTATAATAGGCCTTTATGAAATAAGAAACCTTTTCATCACTAATAAGAAAACGTATATAATTTATGTAATAACATATCATGGTATAACCAATCACAAAGATATGATATAACCAATCACAAAGATATCTCATGTATATTCGTTACTTACTTTGAAACTTAAACATAGATCTCTTTCAAGTTCTCAGATTATTTATTATTTGAAAATTTGAATATTTATGAACTACATAGCGTACTCAAATTTTTCTTCTCAAATATTGATATTAAAAAAAAAACTAATGACATCAAATAAACAATCTATATATTGCACATATGAATCATATAGCAATGGTCATTATTTTATACAAGCAATAATAATAGTTAATCAAAAATTAAATTATTAAACATTATGACATAGCCTAATGAATGCATGAGAAAAACCGACATCGCTAGAAAGGGTTTCTCTAATAACAAATAATGATATCTAGCAATAGGAATCAATTACATGAATTTCTTATATGCAAAATTTGTTATAAATGCTAGTATAACCCTAGTATAAATACCAAACGTTATTTTTATAATCATGCTATAACAATAATAATACATTGCATTATAGATTGTATACTTTATTTAAAACTAAATCACGTGATGTTTCCAATGAGCACTACACACATAACTCATTTATATCTAATTGTGTAAAAGTCCTTTGGCATGCTATATATTAACAATGACTAATGAAAACAATTAATTACGATCCACATTATAACTCATTTATATCTAATTGTGTAAAAATCCTTTGGCATGCTATATATTAACAATGACTAATGAAAACAATTAATTACGATCCATATTAATATTTTATCTTTTTTTTTTACGGCCAACAAGCAAATAATTTCAGTTAAAGGAATAAAAAGGACTTCACTTGGGGTTTAACAGAAAAAGTGTATATATTATGTCCTTGATTGAGTAGCAAAACTTTATGAGATAAGATATTCTTTTCGATCAATTAAAAAGCATAAAACTTTTTTTTAAAATAAATTATCATGGTATAATTAATTATAGTGTAACAAAAAAAAATATCTCACGTATACATATCTGTCATGTTAATTTGAAACTATGATTTTAACATATCATCATTTGTTTACTAGTAAATAAGCCCACCTTTTTTTTACTTTCTACAATAATAAGTTATGTAGTTCCATATAATTGTAAAAGTATCACAAGGGTCTCAATGCTATAAATATAATATCTTACCATGCAAATATTTCAAATATTCATATATAACATCTATTTGATCCAACTTTATGAATAAGATACCAACTCATCAATATAATCAAAATCACCATAACAAGAAACAAATTTAATTAAATCCAATTACTTGGTGTATGCTCTTGTGTTTCTATGCAACCATCTAAATTCATTTTTTTTTACCATTGTGTTCATATATTCCTATCTAAGCACTAAAAATAAATTAAGAAGTAGCCTACATATTGTTTATTAAAATAATGAGTAATACGGTATCTAATATGAATGGGTAAATTTTTTTAACTATATCTTTTATGTATGCACTGAAATCAATATTATGGATATATGTCCTCAATTCATTTTTTGTCTTATCAATAAATTAAAATATACTAAATAACAGAATATCAATATTTTTTGCACTTAGAAATATATTATATCAAAAACTGAAACTTAAATAGTCCTCTAAAATTGTAAATACAACGGTATAACGTCTCCATTATTTAAATAATCTTTTGAGATTGATATAAATTGAATCAAAACAGAGATTTAACTAAATAGTTAAATAATCTTTGAATTCGATGTCCCATACAACAAACTCCCATTTCCAAATTAAAATTCAATCCAAATCAATATAATATTATAATTCGTCAATGCATATCAACAGGATGTGTATATGTATTATGAGCAATAAGTTTTCATGTTGTTACCTTATTTGCCATTTGAGATAGGTTCGTGATTGCGGAATGGAGCGCCCCGTCAAACGAGTGATGAGTGGGATGTTGGTGATAGCTGTTGTCAAGTGAGACTCGCAGTTGGTGGCTCCAGTAGGCAATATTAACTTGAACAAAACAATAGAGAATCGCTACCGCTATGGTTTTTTTTTCAACAAAAACACCATCGTGCTGATAACGTGTTGTAAAACAATGGTCTATTAGCTACTAATATATAATTATATAAACATGAGAACAAAACTATAAAATCATGTAGAGAATAGAACATGGAGAATTCTTATTCATTAATCAATCTTCACCATATACAAATGCCTCTATATATTTAGGCATATACATTAATACAAAGAAAATAAAGAGATATGTGTTATGTATGTGGAGTCACCATATAAATGACTCATTCATAACAATATCATCTCATTTTGACAAATAATAAATAGTTTTATTAAATGATCCATATCTTCTTAACCTAATAAAAGTCATACCTAAGGGACACATGTCTCCCATCTAGGGCCTCTAAACCTCATTTTCCCGCCATTTTTCAATCCCTTGATTTCCCTTGAGTGAAACCCGACGCGGGATCCATTTTGTCCTTTCGGGTCGACTTTATTAAATACCTTATGACCCGACATATACATCACTTTTCATCTCACATCTAGGGTTTCCCCAACTTCTCTCTCGCATCTCAATGGATCTTCATCTCCACGCTTCAAATCAAGGTTGATCATCAGTTTCGATAAACATAATAATTTCGAATCTTGGTTTTCGATTGTAATCAACTAAGATGGTAATCATACGCTCAGGGTGTGTTTGATAATTTCCGCTCTTCCGTCCAATCCATCTGCCTCATTGATTCGATTCAGTATTCTTCACTCAAAAGGTTTTTTAGGGTTACTAATGTTATATATTTCGATTCAGCCTTCTTCAGGGTTTTTTTTTTTTTTTTTTTTTTTTGTTACGAATCCTCTTAACCTCTTCATATAATTCTCTTTTTTTGCCATACAGTCATTTTTGTTCTTGGATTTGTGTTTTGAATCTGTTTTTTGATGTTTTGGATTTGGTTTTTTTGTTAGATCTATTGTTGGTCGTCATCGTCGGAAGTGTAACTGATAGCTTGAATCTCTTATGCACTTTTTTAGCTTTCATGATACAAGTCCACTCTGATTGAATCATAACTTGGTCTTAAAAGTTGGAGTTCATATCAAGGCTTCAAATCAAGGTCAGATCACAAATACTTTAAACTAAACATGATGATTTTATCAATATTTAACATTCAATCTTCGTTTTGATTGTTCATTCATTTGATTTTCATTCGTTATAACCTAGGGTTTGTTGATCTTCGATTTGTTTTCTTTTCTGACAAATAAATGTCGTCTGCACAAAGGTATAATTTCGATATTGATATATTATTCAGGTTTTGATGTTCTTCTAATAGATTTTGTTTGTATATTGTGGAGATAATCGGTCGATTCTACCTTATTTAAAGATTTGTATGTTTATAATTTTTTTCCAGATCTGATTTTTGCAATCTCCTTATTGCCCTTTGGTTCAAGCAAATCCATTCGAAAGGATCCAAACATCAGGTAACCAATATATGTCTAAAGTATCATCAAAGAATTGTTTTTTTTGGTTCTGTATTTTTGGGACAACTTCAGTTCTGTGACCTGGTGTTCAGACGATTTATGCTATTAATATTATTTACAGATGGTGTTGTTTATTTGTTTTCTCTTTTATTGCAGAATCATACCATACTGGATATTGCATTAAGCAGAAATAGTAATAAGTAACCTCTTATACCACGACGATTGAGGTACGTTTTTTTGTGTATCAATGTGTTTCTAGGGTTCTGACTAACGGACGTTGATGGTGGTGTTTTGATGTCTTAGTAACGATAGTGGTGGTTGTAGTGGTGGACAGTCGACGTACCGTAGAAGAAAGTTGAATATCAACAGCTATTTCATTCAATCTAGCCGCGACGGCGATGGTGTTAACATTTAGCTTTGAATTATTCATCGGAAACGACAACTAACCCAACCGTAGTATGGTAGCAGATGGACCAGCGAGGTTGCCGGATTTCATTGTAGAAGAAAGTTGCAAAGAGGGGTACAGAGGTGCGTTTCATCTGGTTTTTTCGTCTCTCTTTCATCGATATATTGGCATTTACCCTCTTAGTTTAACTGTTTTCTTCTACAGTTGATGCTTTAGGTGAATATTTTACTAACATAGTAATATCTAATTCGATCAGGTATTTGGTTTATATGGATTAGATTAAATTAGACGAATCCTTTCCAATTCGATCAGGTATTTGGTTTATAGATCTACATATAATTTAAAGTTCTTTATGATTCAAAACCCTAATCTTCAATATTGTGTTTCGATTCTGCTTTAGTGTCAAAGACGTGGCAACAACTTATTCACCGTCACTGCCTATCTCTCGCACAGGTAATCGCCTTTTCTTGCAATATATTATGTGTGTTTCTAGGATTTTTTGATATTTGAGTGCACACAGTTGTCTTTCGGTGTGTGTTTAGTTTCTTCCATTTTTCGATAGTTTGTGAACAATGTTGGTGGCCTTTTGTTTTCTGTGATTTGAGTTTGTTGTTTTGGTGATATAATCAAAAGTTTAAAATTTTCATCTCATGTTCTTCCCTTTTGTAATAGATATGAAGATTTGATTAGTGGTGATGAAATTTCTTTGGGAACAACATGCAGGCAAATGAAGGCAGAGTAAGGTGTAACTGTAAGTTTCTTTTTCTTTAACTATTTAGCTTGATCAAATTCATAAATGAGTGGTTTTTTGTGTTATTCCTTATTTCTGTCCAGCTTAATGATTTTGGTTCCATGGTTTGGGTCTACCTGGACTACAAAATTGAGGGTAGCATTTCCTACGAAGGTATGTCTTGCGGATTCCGAGTTATGTTCATAATCCTTGTTTTTAGTATGCAAAACCTGTACTGTTGATTTTGCGCTTGCGGAATGGGTAATTGGTCAAATGATTGAATTTGTTTAAATTGTCTTGGGCTGCCTTGAAAGACTTATTATCCAGCGTTTTAAAACTGCGTGAACTAGGCATTGTACAGGGTTTTTTTGTGTGCTTCTGTTGACATTAAAGATGATATTTTGCGTACTCATTTTTTTCCATTTGATGTCTTAAAAATATTAATATATATCAAGGGTTGTTCAAAGTTTGTCCAAATTCAGTTGTAGGTATCTGGTCACATTGATATAGGGAGCAACAAACTTTGCTTTGCTGATGGTGGTGAGTCCTCACGCTGTTTTTATCTTGCGGTCATATACCATAAAGTGAATACCCTATCTATTTATAGGTTTTAGAATTTAATACTCATCATTTAATCATTTTAAGCGATACAATATATACAAAAGTATAACGACGTCGATTTTTATTTCGATTCCATACATATCTTAGACATGATACAACTTAGCGAGATCTCTTTATTTTCAGGTACCTGAGGTTCTTCTTGAACCATCATGTCTATTGTCCCTTCAGGGGATCTTATTACTATAACCTCGACTTGACCATCTTAATTACTTGCTCCAATTTTCGAGGAATTTTATTGTTGGAATCAACTAGTCTACCACGCTATAGGCGTGCAATAGACTCATTACAAAAATATGTGGTTGTCCTCTTAGGACACAAAGATAACTGGAGCATAAGCAGTTGATTATGTGACTTACTTGGTCACTCTATTTAGGTCAGTGAACTTGTCTGGTAATTTGTACTTTAATATTGGTAAATGAATTATACTTTAAACTTCTAGTTCATAGTTTAAAGTCTGAGGATCAAGATGACATGATAATTCATTTTTACTTTTCACTTTCCAACTGCTTGTTATCTCTCCCTAATGTTAGGAACATTCATTCACTAAAGTGAAAACCAATGAGCCATAAACGAATTTCTCACTAACGGCGTTAAGTATTTAATCATAGACGATTATTTATACTCAACATATTCTCAAACTTTTTAGAAGTCCCATCTTTGTGTGGTGTGGTGGATGAGTTTCAATATATGTCGCACAAGCAAAATCTTTGATGAGACATCTTTGGTTCCTGACCAAAAACCAACTGTATGGGGAGAACTATCACTTATTGGCTTGATGTGAGCTAACGGTACTATATATAAAATTACATGTACCTAAATGAACTTTTTCTCCTCTCATGATCATTGGCTTTGTAACTAATAGTAGACGTTTAGTGATTATCTCAACAATAACACTTATTTCAATGATTGTTAATAATTTGTGAATCAAATTCATTATTATCAAATAAATATACTAATCTGGATTAATATGCTTGCTGTCACATTAGCTAAGCCACAATCACACAAGCTTCAGGTTGTGGATTTGATAACCATTTAGACGATGCATCGATTTTAAAATACTAAATGGTATCATGTTTGTATATTTATTTCCGTTATCATTTCCAGAATATTTGGGGATTCACACCCTACTTTTGTTGATCAGTACTTAACTTCACTTGAGAGCAAACATGACATGTAATTATCAAGATAATCTTCTGGTTCTTCGATACTTTTCACATCATCATTAATGACTCGGTGTGGTCTAACTGGCCATGCCAACTAACTAAATACTTATGATCCATAAACCTTTGGATTATGATCGCATATGTATTACTTGCACGTATGTAATACAAAATGTAAGATACAAGAGAATGTATTATAACTTCAAAGTTTAAACCATCATGTTATATGGTCATTCCTTAGTTTGCCACTTTTGGTGGTCGATCTCATTATGACTATTGTTACAATTCTAATAATCGATCTCATCATAACTATCATTTCAATTATTGTAGTCGATCTCATTATAATTTCTAGTGGTTGATCTCATTATCAACATGACCATCATTGTATTTTTCTCAGTGATCACAATGATCAATATATATTCATTTCATGGATCAAAGTAAAACCAAACAATTTTCACGGTTTCCATTATTTACTCGGACATATAAATCTAAATTGATTTAGAACCTTTTGTTTCTTTTTAATGATATTGCTACCTTAGGATCATATTTGAGGTTTGACAAACAAAGTTTGTTTTATCCGATTTTCCCTTATAAATAAACTTCTCTTTGTTGTCCGAGTCATATAATAATACCGGTCTAACATCTCACGACCATTTAAAACTTGATAATGAGATACATGGAGTATGACACTTTGGGTGTCAAATCTACGCATATTTCTCCTCTTTCATGAGAGTGACAATAAACCATGATCTGGTTTAATCGTTCCATTCAATATTATCGATGCAAAGAAATGATAGCATATAGAATACAAGATATAGATAGCAACAAATCATTCAATACATGATCTCATAGCATGTCATCATATAAAAACAACTTATAATAGGCCTTTATGAAATAAGAAACCTTTTCATCACTAATAAGAAAACGTATATAATTTATGTAATAACATATCATGGTATAACCAATCACAAAGATATGATAGAACCAATCACAAAGATATCTTATGTATATTCGTTACTTACTTTGAAACTTAAACATAGATCTCTTTCAAGTTCTCAGATTATTTATTATTTGAAAATTGGAATATTTATGAACTACATAGCGTACTCAAATTTTTCTTCTCAAATATTGATATTAAAAAAAAACTAATGACATCAAATAAACAATCTATATATTGCACATATGAATCATATAGCAATGGTCATTATTTTATACAAGCAATAATAATAGTTAATCAAAAATTAAATTATTAAACATTATGACATAGCCTAATGAATGCATGAGAAAAACCGACATCGCTAGAAAGGGTTTCTCTAATAACAAATAATGATATCTAGAAATAGGAATCAATTACATGAATTTCTTATATGCAAAATTTGTTATAAATGCTAGTATAACCCTAGTATAAATACCAAACGTTATTTTTATAATCATGCTATAACAATAATAATACATTGCATTATAGATTGTATACTTTATTTAAAACTAAATCACGTGATGTTTCCAATGAGCACTACACACATAACTCATTTATATCTAATTGTGTAAAAGTCCTTTGGCATGCTATATATTAACAATGACTAATGAAAACAATTAATTACGATCCACATTATAACTCATTTATATCTAATTGTGTAAAAATCCTTTGGCATGCTATATATTAACAATGACTAATGAAAACAATTAATTACGATCCATATTAATATTTTATCTTTTTTTTTACGGCCAACAAGCAAATAATTTCAGTTAAAGGAATAAAAAGGACTTCACTTGGGGTTTAACAGAAAAAGTGTATATATTATGTCCTTGATTGAGTAGTAAAACTTTATGAGATAAGATATTCTTTTCGATCAATTAAAAAGCATAAAACTTTTTTTTTAAATAAATTATCATGGTATAATTAATTATAGTGTAACAAAAAAAAATATCTCACGTATACATATCTGTCATGTTAATTTGAAACTATGATTTTAACATATCATCATTTGTTTACTAGTAAATAAGCCCACCTTTTTTTTACTTTCTACAATAATAAGTTATGTAGTTCCATATAATCGTAAAAGTATCACAAGGGTCTCAATGCTATAAATATAATATCTTACCATGCAAATATTTCAAATATTCATATATAACATCTATTTGATCCAACTTTATGAATAAGATACCAACTCATCAATATAATCAAAATCACCATAACAAGAAACAAATTTAATTAAATCCAATTACTTGGTGTATGCTCTTGTGTTTCTATGCAACCATCTAAATTCATTTTTTTTTACCATTGTGTTCATATATTCCTATCTAAGCACTAAAAATAAATTAAGAAGTAGCCTACATATTGTTTATTAAAATAATGAGTAATACGGTATCTAATATGAATGGGTAAATTTTTTTTAACTATATCTTTTATGTATGCACTGAAATCAATATTATGGATATATGTCCTCAATTCATTTTTTGTCTTATCAATAAATTAAAATATACTAAATAACAGAATATCAATATTTTTTGCACTTAGAAATATATTATATCAAAAACTGAAACTTAAATAGTCCTCTAAAATTGTAAATACAATGGTATAACGTCTCCATTATTTAAATAATCTTTTGAGATTGATATAAATTGAATCAAAACAGAGATTTAACTAAATAGTTAAATAATCTTTGAATTCGATGTCCCATACAACAAACTCCCATTTCCAAATTAAAATTCAATCCAAATCAATATAATATTATAATTCGTTAATGCATATCAACAGGATGTGTATATGTATTATGAGCAATAAGTTTTCATGTTGTTACCTTATTTGCCACTTGAGATAGGTTCGTGATTGCGGAATGGAACGCCCCGTCAAACGAGTGATGAGTGGGATGTTGGTGATAGCTGTTGTCAAGTGAGACTCGCAGATGGTGGCTCCAGTAGGCAATATTAACTTGAACAAAACAATAGAGAATCGCTACCGCTATGGTTTTTTTTCAACAAAAACACCATCGTGCTGATAACGTGTTGTAAAACAATGGTCTATTAGCTACTAATATATAATTATATAAACATGAGAACAAAACTATAAAATCATGTAGAGAATAGAACATGGAGAATTCTTATTCATTAATCAATCTTCACCATATACAAATGCCTCTATATATTTAGGCATATACATTAATACAAAAAAAAAATAAAGAGATATGAGTTATGTATGTGGAGTCACCATATAAATGACTCATTCATAACAATATCATCTCATTTTGACAAATAATAAATAGTTTTATTAAATGATCCATATCTTCTTAACCTAATAAAAGTCATACCTAAGGGACACATGTCTCCCATCTAGGGCCTCTAAACCTCATTTTCCCGCCATTTTTCAATCCCTTGATTTCCCTTGAGTGAAACCCGACGCGGGATCCATTTTGTCCTTTCGGGTCGACTTTATTAAATACCTTATGACCCGACATATACATCACTTTTCATCTCACATCTAGGGTTTCCCCAACTTCTCTCTCGCATCTCAATGGATCTT
This sequence comes from Helianthus annuus, assembly GCF_002127325.2. Taxonomy (NCBI): domain Eukaryota; kingdom Viridiplantae; phylum Streptophyta; class Magnoliopsida; order Asterales; family Asteraceae; genus Helianthus; species Helianthus annuus. The sequence goes on from NC_035437.2 coordinate 63,262,717, forward strand.
CATCTCCACGCTTCAAATCAAGGTTGATCATCAGTTTCGATTAAACATAATAATCTCGAATCTTGGTTTTCGATTGTAATCAACTAAGATGGTAATCATACGCTCAGGGTGTGTTTGATAATTTCCGCTCTTCCGTCCAATCCATCTGCCTCATTGATTCGATTCAGTATTCTTCACTCAAAAGGTTTTTTAGGGTTACTAATGTTATATATTTCGATTCAGCCTTCTTCAGGGTTTTTTTTTTTTTTTTTGTTACGAATCCTCTTAACCTCTTCATATAATTCTCTTTTTTTTTTGCCATACAGTCATTTTTGTTCTTGGATTTGTGTTTTGAATCTGTTTTTTTGATGTTTTGGATTTGGTTTTTTTGTTAGATCTATTGTTGGTCGTCATCGTCGGAAGTGTAACTGATAGCTTGAATCTCTTATGCACTTTTTTAGCTTTCATGATACAGGTCCACTCTGATTGAATCATAACTTGGTCTTAAAAGTTGGAGTTCATATCAAGGCTTCAAATCAAGGTCAGATCACAAATACTTTAAACTAAACATGATGATTTTATCAATATTTAACATTCAATCTTCGTTTTGATTGTTCATTCATTTGATTTTCATTCGTTATAACCTAGGGTTTGTTGATCTTCGATTTGTTTTCTTTTCTGACAAATAAATGTCGTCTGCACAAAGGTATAATTTCGATATTGATATATTATTCAGGTTTTGATGTTCTTCTAATAGATTTTGTTTGTATATTGTGGAGATAATCGGTCGATTCTACCTTATTTAAAGATTTGTATAATTCGGGTCGTCTTAGATGATCCTGTGTCTATAATTTTTTTCCAGATCTGATTTTTGCAATCTCCTTATTGCCCTTTGGTTCAAGCAAATCCATTCGAAAGGATCCAAACATCAGGTAACCAATATATGTCTAAAGTATCATCAAAGAATTGTTTTTTTTGGTTCTGTATTTTTGGGACAACTTCAGTTCTGTGACCTGGTGTTCAGACGATTTATGCTATTAATATTATTTACAGATGGTGTTGTTTATTTGTTTTCTCTTTTATTGCAGAATCTTACCATACTGGATATTGCATTAAGCAGAAATAGTAATAAGTAACCTCTTATACCACGACGATTGAGGTACGTTTTTTTGTGTATCAATGTGTTTCTAGGGTTCTGACTAACGAACGTTGATGGTGGTGTTTTGATGTCTTAGTAACGATAGTGGTGGTTGTAGTGGTGGACAGTCGTCGTACCGTAGAAGAAAGTTGAATATCAACAGCTATTTCATTCAATCTAGCCGCGACGGCGATGGTGTTAACATTTAGCTTTGAATTATTCATCGGAAACGACAACTAACCCAACCGTAGTATGGTAGCAGATGGACCAGCGAGGTTGCCGGATTTCATTGTAGAAGAAAGTTGCAAAGAGGGGTACAGAGGTGGGTTTCATCTGGTTTTTTCGTCTCTCTTTCATCGATATATTGGCATTTACCCTCTTAGTTTAACTGTTTTCTTCTACAGTTGATGCTTTAGGTGAATATTTTACTAACATAGTAATATCTAATTCGATCAGGTATTTAGTTTATATGGATTAGATTAAATTAGACGAATCCTTTCCAATTCGATCAGGTATTTGGTTTATAGATCTACATATAATTTTAAGTTCTTTATGATTCAAAACCCTAATCTTCAATATTGTGTTTCGATTCTGCTTTAGTGTCAAAGACGTGGCAACAACTTATTCACCGTCACTGCCTATCTCTCGCACAGGTAATCGCCTTTTCTTGCAATATATTGTGTGTGTTTCTAGGATTTTTTGATATTTGAGTGCACACAGTTGTCTTTCGGTGTGTGTTTAGTTTCTTCCATTTTTCGATAGTTTGTGAACATTGTTGGTGGCCTTTTGTTTTCTGTGATTTGAGTTTGTTGTTTTGGTGATATAATCAAAAGTTTAAAATTTTCATCTCATGTTCTTCCCTTTTGTAATAGATATGAAGATTTGATTAGTGGTGATAAAATTTCTTTGGGAACAACATGCAGGCAAATGAAGGCAGAGTAAGGTGTAACTGTAAGTTTCTTTTTCTTTAACTATTTAGCTTGATCAAATTCATAAATGAGTGGTTTTTTGTGTTATTCCTTATTTCTGTCCAGCTTAATGATTTTGGTTCCATGGTTTGGGTCTACCTGGACTACAAAATTGAGGGTAGCATTTCCTACGAAGGTATGTCTTGCGGATTCCTAGTTATGTTCATAATCCTTGTTTTTAGTATGCAAAACCTGTACTGTTGATTTTGCGCTTGCGGAATGGGTAATTGGTCAAATGATTGAATTTGTTTAAATTGTCTTGGGCTGCCTTGAAAGACTTATTATCCAGCGTTTTAAAACTGCGTGAACTAGGCATTGTACAGGGTTTTTTTGTGTGCTTCTGTTGACATTAAAGATGATATTTTGCGTACTCATTTTTTTCCATTTGATGTCTTAAAAATATTAATATATATAAAGGGTTGTTCAAAGTTTGTCCAAATTCAGTTGTAGGTATCTGGTCACATTGATATAGGGAGCAACAAACTTTGCTTTGCTGATGGTGGTGAGTCCTCACGCTGTTTTTATCTTGTGGTCATATACCATAAAGTGAATACCCTATCTATTTATAGGTTTTAGAATTTAATATTTGCCTTCACTACGAACGGGTCGATTCGGTTGATATTATCTCTAATGGCTAAAATGGCTTCAATGTTGACAATAGTGTGGTTTTAATTAATAGAATCTACTAAATACTTTATTCAAACAGGTAAAATTCTATATGTCACCATTTAGACCTTTAAATTTCACGGCAGCTCCTCTGTCTTATAAGGGGCTGACTTCTGCCATTCGTTAGGTCCAGGATGGGTTAAGTTATACAAGTGTGTACTCTGCACCACTCAACCCATGTAAGAGCTTAACCTAAGCTCCTTTTGGTTTCGTGTAAATATCAAATACATAATAGGATGATCTAATTGCTAATTATGTGTTAATACTTGAAATTTTGTATGATATCACTATAAGCTAAATAAACCTAGCAGGGGTCAAAGGGTCGCACTCCACGTGGCAATCACGTCAAACTTGGTCTTTTGTTATGTATTTGGAATTTAAAGATAGTCCATTTACAATGGTTCATAAAAAACACAAGATTTAGAAGAAAGAAAAGAAAAAAAAAGCGACAGATACACTAGGTGCTCTGAGGCGCACATCTACAAAAAGCGCTAAAAAGGACACACATTTTGTACAGCGTGTGCCTAGCTTTTGCCTTTCTGTGTCTTGCTTTTCTGAAACAATTAAATACAGCCCAGTGAAATATCGTCTGTGTAGTTTAGCTTTTAGTATCGCCTATATTAGTAACAGTTTCTAAAATAGGAATCATAAGGTTGAAAATACATATTTGTGATCTTTTTATGTGGTTTTCAGTTTTTTAAATGATTTTGTGGATTTTATATTTAATATGATTAGTATTTGAACCATTTGAATTGCCATTTTGTTTCGAACAACCAACCTACTAATGTAAATGCTATAAAGTTGGCCACAACTAGGATTTTTAATGTGTTAAGTAGATTGCCACTTTACCCTGTATTTCGCCCAACTTTACTTATATTAAGTACAGTTATCAGCTTCCTAGCCCCCCCCCCAATTTGTTTTGAAAAAAAAAAAACAGTAATAAATTCATAGACGGGATTGAAAAGTTCTCTAATTGGAATTTCATAAATCAAATTGAAACATTGTCTGTTTAGAATCGCTTATTATTTCTATTTCATGTTAAGTTAAGCTTCTTCCCAATATCCAATAATAAATTCATAAATGTGATTAACTTTTCGGTTTCGCTTTTGATGGATCACCAATGATTAAAGTGCTCTTCTTGCTCTAGGTTGACGGAGGTTGTGCAGGTCAGAAACGAGCCAGAAGAGAGGAAGAAGAAGGGGTCTTGGAGCCTAGATGATATTATTAGCAGCTCATTAATGGCCTAGGGTATGGTAGAGGTGTGTACTATAGAGATTTGAAGGTGTTTTTGGGTCTTTGTTTTACATTGCAGTCCCTCTTCAATTATTTATCATCAGTTTTAATAAGTGTTACTTTCAGCCCTGTTTATATAATAACTTCATTTGCTTGCACTCATTTGAATGCACTTTTAACCATTTTCCATCTAAACGTTTTTTTTTGCACTTACTTTACATACTAGGAAAGAGGTAACAACTGTTGAAGATCCATTTGATGCGCCCACTTAAAATATACCAGAGAAGCTAATGACATTTATAGAATGAGCTTCATATAGTGTTGTAATCCTGACTAGACTTGGAATTGTTGCTGCTGCTATAGTTGTTAAAGAACTTATCTTTGAACCAAAGGAGTAAGACTTGGTGGCAGTTACATAATTTTTATATTTTTTTTAGTTGTCCATTTTTGTTATTTGATGGATTTTTGTTATCTTTTTAGTCAGGTAAAAGGATTTTAACAAAGCTTTGCAGTTTGCACGTGATTCAAGATGACAATCAGTTTTTTCATTGGCTGAGAGGTCTGTATTACATTTGTGTTTGATACATTGTCACTTTTGTAATATTATTCTCGGGTACCAGCTTTGTGTCATGATCGACTCACCGATTACTCGAGGGGGGGGGGGGATATTCCATGGTCCTCCCAACCGCCGAGGTGATCCCACCTCGCAGACCGCCACCCAGCAAGCCTGAGTCTGGGGTAAATCCGCTACCGTAGGGGCATTGGGAACGAGCAAGACTCGAACCCACCACCTCCGAGTTAGAATGCGAGCTGGTGGCCATTGGGCACTCACTGATTACTCGATACGGTCAAGAAAACAGAAATCAAGCAGCCCGCCAACGGATTCCCATTAGAGTTTGGAAAGATGATGATGATGGTGTTGAGCATGTTGAGGTTAGTCTTAATAATTTCTAACTTCCATATAAATCATGTTTTAAGGGGCCTGAACCTGACCCGGGGGATCGAAAACGTATATACATAATATTTTCCTGCTTAGTATTGAACAAATTGACCTGATGAATTTTCATGGAATTATAGGGAGAGTATATGATATGGAATTTTTGGTAATCTTCACTTTTTTGGAAATATAAATTTCAAAAAAAAAAAAATGAAACCCTAAGTGGGTCATCAATCAATTTATGGTACAGTTGGTTAAAGAGGCCATTTTCTGGTAAGATAGGTTAAGCATGACATTTTTTTTGGCACGAGTCAGTTTGGGTGGGATCATCATTTCGTCAGCTATGAGTAAAAACATGGTGAATTAGAATAACTTCTATTGTATTGGTACGCATTCTTAAATGTTTTCTACTCTAAAGTAGCCATTTTTGTTTGCTATTCATTTGCACGATATTGAACAAGGGAAGACTAGAAAAGGAGAAATATGTTTTGATCAAGTTTCTCTCATACATGGTCATGTGTTTTGTACTCAATATTTAGTTAATTTTTTCTTTTAAGACGCAGGTTATTTTATTGTATTCGGGTTTACGTCAGATATAAAATTGATTAGGTTCCTTAAAAGATTTTGGAATTAGCTATCGTGAAGTTGCAATAAGTCTCTTCTTATCTTTGGTTCAACATTTATGTAGATGTGATAATTCCGGCTCATTTCCTTATGAATAGGTTGATTCGGTTTGTAATGGGTCAAACAAGTAATATAATTTTTGTATATCATATTTGACATGCCGTCTATCCATAAAAGTGTTATTTTTAATCGCAAAGTTCAACCCAATCCAACCCAACCCGTTTTAACCGCTATGAAATTACACATTTTGACACGGCCCGTTCCACAACCCGCCTGCACTGCCCATTTTGACACCTCTACTTCTAAAATATATTTGCAATCTCTTATTCTGTACTTTGTTTCAACTTCCAAATGATGGAAGGCTTGATTGGGATGCTCACTTAAAAGCCTCACACAAAATGTGTTCTTAGGACAAAGATCATGCGAGTATTCTTAACATAAAAGTTCATGTGTGAATGAAATTTCTAGAGCAATACACATCATCAAGGTGTGTTATTTATTTTATCCTGTCCTTTTTTTATGTGTCATTTCAAAATTCGTTTGGTGGCAAATATGTGTGTGCCTTGGCGTTCCGGTTCTAACTCATTTTGATTCCCTCCAACAGTTCCTAGAATATCCTCCCGGTTCGGGGCTTTCGAATATTAGAAAGGAAGGCATTTATGCTATTTTTTGTTAATGGCGTGGAGACTTTAAGTTGCTTGAAACGACAAGAATTTTAAAGAGCGCAATACCTTACAGTTCAGAATAAAAAACGACATAAAAGAACTTCCTTTTGGTGGACGTTGAAAAGATCGAAGGTTACGGGTAGTAATCTCGCAAACTGGAACGAGTTTGCAAGTGTTGATTTCCAGCTAGCTGTGTTTTTTTTTCTTTCTATTGGTGTATGCTGGAGTGGTTTGCGCAATGAGGCAGTGGTTGTATTTATTTTGTTTGTAGGTGTGTAGATGGATGTTTGTTTGTTTTTCTTTCTTTGCGGCGTCTGTTGTTGGGTTGTTTGGCTTAGCTGCTTGCAAAGCTAAATTTTGTTTTGGTAGCAAGAATAATCTTCTTTTGTTGTTAAAAAAAATATATTATCACAACAAGCTATGTGTTTTTGCAGGGTCATTTTGTTTTTTTCCATATGATTTATTTATAACTTTTTAGTCATAAAATGGGTTCTAATATTAAAACCATGTATTCTATGTTTGACACTTCATATTTATTAAAAAATATAATATAATTTAAATCAGTCATAGTATGTTTGATGAATTTTACATTATATTATAGAAAAAGTATATCGTACATTACGGCTTAACGTACTTCACGTACGACAACGTGCGTGATTTGTTCTATAACATGCGTGATTTTGGATTTTTAAGTTATAACGTGCGTGATTTAAAAATGAACGTGCGTAATTACCTGTCGTACATGATGTACGTTAAGCCGTAATGTACGTTAATCTTCCTCTTATATTATATTTAAAATAATTTATTTATTTAGCCATAAAATCGTTTCTAATATTATAACCAATTTATTATATGGTTGACTAATAACCCTTAAATTTCTTTTACCAATAGTTAAAGTTGCTAAAAATGTATAGTGAAGTCTTTTTATTTCTTTATTTTTTCACGTTACATAAGAATTTTCATTTTTCAAAATATTAAAGTCTGTATGAATCGAATCATTCCTCTATTTAAGTGTACTGATATTAAGTATTAAGGAACTGATTCAAACTTTTAACATTAAATGTTTAATTTTGTCAAAACCACAAAAACATATCATTTTTTTAAAACCGCGAAGTTCGTGGGTATTAGCACCGATAAATTTTAACTAAGTTAATGTAAAACACAAGTGGGATAAAGCCCATTTTCACATTTATTTATCATTATAGTAAGTCAGCCCCGTTACATGTGAGTAATCTAAATTCCAAAAGTAGACATTCTATTATATTATATTATACTATAACTTAAAAGAAAAAGTCGGAGGAAACCCCACCGACTTTGCCTCCCTCTACCCCTATACTTTTACGATTTTGCAATTTTAGACTCTTGACTTTGGTACCTTCAAAGTTTCATAAGCTACTACTCTATTTTACAAATTGTTTGCTTTAGACACCCCAACTTTGTCGTAGTTTTCTTTTCAGCCTCAACTTTGTTATAGTTTCCTTCTTACCCTAAAACTTTATCAAATTAATCTTTACCCTTTCTTAGCCCTTAAGTTTAGGAAATGCAATTTTTAACCACTTAAATTTTTATGAACTTTGTAAATGCCATTTTGACCCCCTCGAGAGTTTTTGGCTTGACGATATAAATTCGAATTAGTCGGGTCGCGTATAATACGTTATGATTGGATGATATAAATTCGATTTACGTTATGTTTTGATCCAATCGCAATGCAACTATATGATACATTGAATTCAATCGGATACGTCAAAACGTGCGTTTTCATATGGTTAACACATCACATATCATTGAGTGCAATACAAGTTAGTTTATTATATGTTTAATGTTGTTAATGTTTTATCGGCATTTGTTTTTTTGTTTAGACATTCACGGTTTTTATGATCATGCGTACAGATTCTTTATGATCAACAACGTATTTTGTTTTTAAAAGTAACAAACATATCATTTTTCAACACCGCGAAATTCGCGGGTATTATCACTAGTCTAGTTTTATATATCATAAAATTGTTTGGACCAGAGGTGCGCAAAAAAAATCAGAACCGGAACTGGGTATTTTTATAATCGGGTATTTACGAACCAAACACGAAACCAATCCTACCCGTAAGGTATGCATAAGGTATACATTTTAGGACCAAAAACCGAACCAGGAACCGAAACTGATTTGTACCCGATTGTATCCGATAACAATTCAATACCCGGAACCAGGTTTTCCCAACACCCGAAATGATTGGTTTTCTAAATACCCGAAAATACATGTGTTTTCTAGTTCTTTCAATTAAAAAATATATAAAATTTATGTTTTTATGTTTTTAAGTTGTATATCTTTGTAATATTTTAAGTTTAATTTAAACACTCACATATATATATATATATATATATATATATATATATATATATATATATATATATATATATATATATATATATATATATATATATATATATATATATATAGAGGACCGCTAAAATGAAAACCACCTTCAGTTGTAAGAACCATGAGAACTACATCGTACGGACCGAGTTGGACCAAAAATTTTTTTCATAAACGTAGATGCGTGTATTATAAACACATTTGTAAAAAAAAATCAAAAAAAAAAAATGTCGTGTGAGTAGTTTTGAGCACCACAAGTTTGTGTTTACGGGTACCGTAAATTTTATTTAAGATTTACGGTACCCGTAAACACAAACTTGTGGTGCTCAAAACTACACACACGACGTTTTTTTTGGAGTTTTTTTTACAAATGTGTTTATAATACACGCATCTACGTTTATGAAAAAAAATTTTGGTCCAACTCGCCCCGGATCAAAAAGTTCTCGTGGTTCTTATAACTGGAGGTGATTTTCATTTTAGCGGTCCTCTATATATATATATATATATATGTATGTATGTATATATATATGTATATTTAGGGTAAGGTTTGTGACAACCCTCACTAAACCAGGTATCCGTATGATTTAGTTAATAATTAATTGCTACTAAATTACTGTGCTTAGTTGAAATTACTGATGAACTGCTACTTGATTTCTGATACTTGTATATTCCTGCATCATACTTTACATACCGTCACTACATTATTTACATGCTGAACTCTAGTGACAAACATGATGCACAAAAGCACAGTAGCACTATGAACGGATAACCTATTGAACATGCTGATAAAGCCAGCATCAGCATCAGGCAGATACTGCCTCTAAGGCCTGTATGAGCCAGAAATATTTTACTACACCCATAGTGAGTGTAGGGATACAAGGGTTGTAGAACTGCGTCTCTAGGAATAAGTTACGATGACTGGATGTGCCTAAAACGTACTCTAAGCACAAAACACAGCACTTTAATTAACATTTCAGCCTCTGGCTAACTAATAAAGTGCCAAAACATGAGGAAATATTCCCGACACTTTGAGAAATAAATTGTGTCACTAAAAATGTTATTAACGACACTTTAAAGCTTTATTAAGCGCTTTAACGGATTACTATCCAACTGAACAACCGGACTATACCCGGAACATGAAAATTTTAACATTAATATTATTGGTCTTTTTCTGAGCCAGTTAGGGTCCCTGAACACCCTAACACCCGCTATAAAACACATCACACCACTAACCAAGTTAACCCCTAAATCTAACTTGGTTTAACCTAACTAATACTTAACCTCTAGTTGGAATCGAACTAGCCTACCCCCCCCCTTGGGCCGATTCGGTTACCATGGGACTAATCTTGTACCATTTTTGAATTTTATATTCCATAGTGTCTCATATCAAGAGAACACTAGGACCTTTGGACCATGATCTTGATTTGTGTCTATAAGAAACAACACTTACACACATGATCTTACATTCCACACTTCACCACAAACTCACTCCCTCTTGCTCCCCACAACTCTCGGCCGAACCCCCCTCCCCTTCTACATCCATTTTCGAGTTCCATCCTCTCATTCCAAGGTTATACAAGCTTCAAGGGTCACGCATTAGGAGTCTTGGAGCAAACGGAAGGCGAAGGACCTCTCTATCTCGCTTTTATCCACCTCTTTTTCGCATAGATTCTTCCCTAGCCTTGAGCTAGAGGTATAACACTTAAAACTCATACTCGAACTAATCTAAGGTGGTTAATATGTATTGTAACGGTTAAAAGTCGGAAACTTGCGTTTTGAAACATAAAAGTCTACTAAAACATGAATATTGATGGTTAAAAGCACATAAGTGGTGTAAAAGTTGTAGTATTTGATTTGTGTAGTTATCTAGGCCCGATCTATGTTGTGGTAGCTCGGATCACCATTTAACCCGGTTTGGTTAAGATCATGGATCTTGACATAAGCTTGTTTTGAATGGTACAAGGGTTAAAAGGTGAAACTCTACCACACGAGAAACATGAACTTGTGTAAAAGTATTTTTACTTGAAAAATAGTGTTTAAAACTAGCGGATCTACGTATCTGCAAGTGGTATTTTCAAAGGACCAAGTGTCGAGAAAATCATGTTTTCTAAAAGTCGGATAGTACACTAACAAGTATGATTTTTACAAACCACAAGTGTATAAACACTTGTTAAATGAAGAGTTTCGACAAAATAAAAATCTTTGTGAAAGATGACGGGAAGTTGTAAAGATGGAATTATTCTAAAAACGAGGTTTTTACGAGATTAAGCTACTCTATATAAGATCTACAAAATATAATGGGAGTTACACTATGGTTTTCGGAAAAACTACAAGTTCATGTACTTATGCGATTTACATACTTGTCGACTATTTTGATGTGTCGGAAATTGTTTGATTGAATAAAGAAGTTGTTGAAATGATTTTGTAAAAGAAAATGATACGCTTGAAAGCGTGGCCACCTCCAGTTACAGAGGAAACTCTGGCGAAATTTTTCTGAAACCTAACACTTAGAATTATTTACAAGTGTTAGAATTATTTTTGACATGTTTTCAAAATATATTTCGCCACGACTTTATTTACAAATATTCGGAGGTGGGATTTTCACAAAACTAAACGTGATAAATATATATTTGGTAAATATATTTTTCACAACACTGTTTATGATTATTTTGTGAAAAATACACAAATATTATTTTTAGAGTAAAAATAATATTTACGAACGTTAACAGATCCAAAATAATACGAACGCCTCTACGATAACTATATGAGTTACACCGGTAATTACTATTACCACTCGAACGCTAAAACGTAACTTACGCATTATACGGAAATATTCATGAACGCGTATTTTATCGACGTATTATTTTTGGGAAATATTATGTGAAATGAAAATATAATATTTTTGAGAAAAATATTTATATTTTGGAATTGAAAATGAATATATTAAGTGAGACTTAATGGTGTAATTCGAACGCACATGTATTAAATCCCCCCATCCTTGGGAAGGAGATTAACTACCAAGTACATGCAAAATGTAAATACGAAATAGTTGTTTAACTATTTCCCAAAAACTTAAACTATAAAGCTAAGGCACGGCCATCCGTCTAATAGAATTAGTACATGTAGGTCGTTGCACAACTGCCTGATTCGGAGTACTTGGTAGAGACGCACCGACTGTGAGTTCATGTCCCCCTTTTCTCTTAACTATTTTCAGTTTTCTAAACTGCGGGGGTGAAATACATGTTACTATGATTACGAGTACTTTTTACATGGTATGGTTAGCGTAAGGAGGGTTACTACTTAGATCATGTGAGTGGGTAGGCGGGAACTAGAGGCCATTAATCCTCATTGTAGGACCGAGGGACGTAAGCGGTAGATCTATCTGGGTGTAGCGAGCCCAACCCCAGGTCCAGCATAACGGACCTCGGGGTGACTTTGTGCCCCGACGCAAAATCGCAAGGTTTGAGTCTTCCTACTTGCACTTCACACATATCAATGGACTTGCAAACCATTGGTGATCTCTTTTTCCTTATTTGCTACATACCAGGATTTTGATAACTACAAAGGTTTATTTACTCACTTTCGCATGAACTCGCTCAACATTATTGTTGATTTTTCAACTTACATGTATTTCAGGGAATTAAAAGATCTGGCACGGTATGGCACGTTTTCCCGCTGCACTAGTTTCCAAGGTCATCCGGGGTTTAGGGAATGTGACTCTTTCCTGGACAAGTCACAGTCCTTAAACTGTGTTTATGTTATGTTTAAGTTTGTAATGTTTGATGAACAAGGTTATGGTTGTTAGGGCGTGTTTCCGTTAAAACAATGGTACTGTATTTGGTTTTAAAACTTAATGGATGATTCTTGCATGTTTTTACTTCATATAGCTTTGTTATGATTAAGCTATGGTATTAAGAAGTCACACCAAATTAACCACGCTTCCGCAAAGCCAGGGTGTGACAGCTTGGTATCAGAGCTCTGATCATAGCGAACTAGGATTCCTTCTCGAGTCTAGACTATGATCAGTAGGGCTCTCACGAAAACATTTTTACTGCATACCACTTAAGTCCAGATCCAAAACCTTTTTACAAACAAATCTTGAGCGCATTTTATTTATTATTTTTAGGCTCAGTCAGGGAGGCTGAGGCTCGGTCTGGGAGGCCGAGGCTCGATCTAATAGATCGAGGTAGTTGTCTAGTGGGACTAGGGAGTCAGTCTGGGAGGCTGGGAGAATTGGCTAGTGAGACTAGGGAGTCAGTCTGGGAGGCTGGGAGATTTGGCTAGTGGGACTAGGAATGTCAGTCTAGGAGACTGGGAGGCTAGTGGGACTAGGAGAATTATGTGATTTCTTGCTTGGTGACTTATGTGATTACTTAATTGTGTGACTGATTATTTGTGCATATTTATGTTTATGTTACAGACTCATGGACTCGCCCGGTACTGGCAACTCGGACACCACCGGACCTATACCTGTAGTATCTGACGACCTCGTATCCTCAGAGCACGAGGTGCACACTTCTGACTACACCAGCACGGACGATGATGATTTCCAGCCCTTCGCACTACCCGAGGGTGCTGATGAGCCTGCAGATGGCCCTCCCGCTGAGTACCTACCTCTAGTAGTGATTCCGGCTCCTATACCTTTAGCCGTCTATCCAGCATATGACTTACTTCTTGACGCCGAGGGTGACGGCGATATTGATCTGTTTGAGGATGAGCCTATCGAGGATGAGATCCCGGACGCAGCCCTACTTCCTGCTGGCGATCTTCTGATGATCGCTGATGCTCCTGCCGAGGACTCACCCGCACATTCACCGGTCCCAGATTCCTTTGAGTCTGTGGCATCCGCACCATCTCACGAGGTGAGCGCACAACACTTTGCACACGACTCGGATCCTGACCAGGCATCCTCTGCTGCACCTATTCCGAGCTTTGCGTTTGACCATGATGACATAGAGGATTCTGATCCTATCTTTCCTCCGGGATTCGACCCGGATCATGATATTGAGTTTATCCCGATGGATCAGCCCATGGAGGATCCCGCTGATCCAGTTGATCCTATTGATCCCGAGTTCGATTTCAAGATGGCTTTTGATGACCATGAGCCTGCCTTGGCTCCCGAGCAGGCAGCTGCTCTAGATCCTACGCCCGAGCATGACCCCGTACATGCTGGCATCCCAGTTGAGCCTGTTCTAGCTAACCCACCTGTCGATGATCATCTGAGGGTGATCATGTTATTGCTGTCGATCCTGTTGTTCCCCCACCTGTTGTTGATATACCTGTTGACCATCCTGTCGATCACATTGCACCTGTTCACCCTTTTGTTGCTCCCCCACTTGATCCAGTTCCACTTGAGCCTGAGCATGCACTGTTTGCAGACCACATGGATCCACCGGATGAGCATGCACAGCACGGTTGGATACCTGCTGATGAGGATGTTCCACCTTTGCCCCCTCAGATCCCTGTTACACGACATGTTGATTTTTCTTTTCAGGTACCTTAGTTTGTACCTCCAGCGATGTGACAACCCTCACTAAACCAGGTATCCGTACGATTTAATTAATAATTAATTGCTGCTTAATTACTGTGCTTAACTGAAATTGCTGATGAACTGCTACTTGATTTCTAGTACTTGTATATTCCTGCATCATACTTTACATACTGTCACTACACTATTTACATGTTGAACCTTAGTGACAAACATGATGCACAAAAGCACAGTAGCATTGGAACGGATAACCTATTGAACATGCTGATAAAGCCAGCATCAGGCAGATACTGCCTCTAAGGCCTGTATGAGCCAGAAATATTTTACTACACCCATAGTGAGTGTAGGGATACAAGGGTTATAGAACTGCGTCTCTAGGAATAAGATATAATGACAGGATGTGCCTAAAACGTACTCTGAGCACAAAACACAGCACTTTAACCAAAGATTCAGCTTTTAGCTAACTAATAAAGTGCCAAAACATGAGGAAAATATTCCTGACACTTTGAGAAATAAGTTGTGTCACTAAAAATGTTATTTACGACACTTAAAAGCTTATTTAAGCACTTTAACGGATTACTATCCAACCGAACAACCGGACTTTACCCGGAACATAAAAATATTGACAGTAACAATATTGATCTTTTTCTGAGCCAGTTAGGGTCCCTGAATACCCTAACACCCGCATTAAAGCACATCACACCACTAACCGAGTTAACCCCTAAATCTAACCTACTTAACTAAACTCTAACCTAACTAATCTAGTTGGAATCGGACCAAGACCCCCCCCCCCTTGTAACCGGCCCCATAACTAGGGGGACACCATGGTACACACTTTGATTATTTTATTGTTTGTGCACAATATCTAGGAGACATGAAACCCATTGGACTAAGCTCACCCTAATTGTCTATAAGTATCAAGGGTTACATACAAGATCATTACCATTTCATAACACAACCACAACTCTCTCCCTCTTGCTCCACCACTCTCGGCCGAACACCCCTCCCCCTCCACATCCATTTTCGAGTTTAGTTCATTCCATTCCAACATCATACAAGTGTTCAAGGTCACGCATAAGGAGTCTTGGAGCTAACGGAAGGCGAAGGACCTCGTTATCTTGCTTTTATCCACCACTTCTTAGCATAGATTCTTCCCTAGCCCCGAGCTAGAGGTATAACACTTAAAACACCCTCTCGAACTAATCTAAGGTGGTTAATAAGATTTGTAACGGTTAAAACTCGGAAACTTGCATTTTGAAGCTTTAAAGTCTACTAAAAATATGAATCTTGTTGGTTAAAAGCTTAATAATTGTGTAAAAAAAATGTAGTACTTGAAAGATGTGATTATTTAGGCCCGATCTACGTTGTGGTAGCTCGGATCACCATTTAACCCGGTTCGGTTAAGATCATGGGTCTTGACATAAGCTTGTTTCGGACGGTACAAGGGTTAAAAGGTGAAACTCTACCACACGAGAAACATGAACTTGTGTAAAAGTATTTTTACTTGTAAAATAGTGTTTAAAACTAGCGGATCTACGTATCTGCAAGTGGTATTTTCAAAAGACCAAGTGACGAGAAAATCATGTTTTCTAAAAGTCGGATGACACACTAACAAGTATGATTTTTACAAACCACAAGTGTATAAACACTTGTGAAACGAAAAGTTTCGACAAAATAACAATCTTTGTAAAAGATGACGGGAAGATGTAAAGATGGATTTATTCTAAAAACGAGGTTTTTACGAGATTAAACTATTTTATACAAAGATCCACAAACTATAACGGGATCTACACTATAGTTTTCGGAAAAACTACAAGTTCATGTGATCATGCGATTTACATACTTGTCGACTAGCTTGATGTGTCGGAAATTGTTTGATTGAATAAAGAAGTTGTTGAAATGATTTTGTAAAAGAAAATGATACGCTTGAAAGCGTGGCCACCTCCAGTTACAGAGGAAACTCTGGCGAAATTTTTCTAAAACCTAACACTTAGAATTATTTACAAGTGTTAGAATTATTTTTGAAATGTTTTCAAAATATATTTCGCCACGACTTTATTTACAAATATTCGGAGGTGGGATTTTCACAAAACTAAACGTGATAAATATATATTTGGTAAATATAATTTTTTTTCACAACACTGTTTATGATTATTTTGTGAAAATACACAAATATTATTTTTAGAGTAAAAATAATATTTACAAACGTTGACGAATCCAAAATAATACGAACGCTTTCACGATAAACATATAAGTTACAACGGTAATTATTATTACCATACGATTACTAAAACGTAACTTACGCATTATACGGAAATGATTATGAACGTATATTTTATCAACGTATTATTTTTGGGGAAAAATTATGTGAAATGGAAATATAATATTTTTGAGAAAAATATTTATATTTGGAATTAGAAATGAAAATATATTAAGTGAGACTTAATATTATAAATTGAACGCACATGTATTAAATCCCCCATCCTTGGGAAGGAGATTAACTACCAAGTACATGCAAAATATAAACACGAAATAGTTGCCTAACTATTTCCCAAAAACCTAAACTATAAAGCTAAGGCACGACCATCCGTCTAATAGAATTAGTACATGTAGGTCGTCGCACAGCTGACATTCGGAGTACTTGGTAGAGACGCACTAACTGTGAGTTCATGTCCCCCTTTTCTCTTAACTGTTTTCAGTTTTCTAAACTGCGGGGGTGAAATACATGTTACTATTTACGAGTACTTTATACATGGTATGGTTAGCGTAAGGAGGGTTACTACTTAGATCATGTGAGTGGGTAGGCGCAACTTGAGGCCATTAATCCTCATTGTAGGACCGAGGGACAGTAGCGGTAGATCTATCTGGGTGTAGCGAGCCCAGCCCCAGCCCCAGGCCCAGCATAACGGACCTCGGGGTGACTTTGTGCCCAACGCAAAATCCGCTAGGTTTGAGTCTTCCTACTTGCACTTCACACATATCAATGGCCTTGCAAACCATTGGTGATCTCTTTTTCCTTGTTTGCTACATACCAGGATTTTTGATAAATACAAAGGTTTATTTACTCACTTACACATGAACTCGCTCAACATTATTGTTGATTTTTCAACTTACATGTATTTCAGGGAATTAAAAGATCTGGCACGGTATGGCACGTTTTCCCGCTGCACTAGTTCCCAAGATCATCCGGGGTTTAGGGAATGTGACTCTTTCCTGGACAAGTCACAGCCCTTAAACTGTGTTTATGTTATGTTTAAGTTGTATTGTTTGTTAAACAAGGTTATGGGTGTTAGGGCGTGACCCCGTTTTAAAACAATGGTACTGTATTTTATTTTAAAACTTAATGGATGATTCTTGCATGTTTTAATTCATATAGCTTTGTTATGATTAAGCTATGGTATTAAGAAGCCACACCAAAATAACCACGCTTCCGCAAAGCCAGGGTGTGACAGCTTGGTATCAGAGCTCTGATCATAGCGAACTAGGATTCCTTCTCGAGTCTAGACTATGATCACTAGGGCTCTCACGAAAACATTTTTACTGCATACCACTTAAGTCCAGATCCAAAACCTTTTTACAAACAAATGTTGAGCACATTTTATTTATTATTTTTAGGCTCAGTCTGGGAGGCTGAGGCTCGGTCTGGGAGGCCGAGGCTCGATCTAATGGATCGAGGTAGTTGTCTAGTGGGACTAGGGAGTCAGTCTGGGAGGCTGGGAGAATTGGCTAGTGGGACTAGGAATGTCAGTTTGAGAGACTGGGAGGCTAGTGGGACTAGGAAGAGCAGTCTGAGAGACTGAGAGGCTAGTGGGACTAGGAATGTCAGTCTGGGAGGCTGGGAGGCTAGTGGGACTAGGAGAATTATATCTTACTTGGTGACTTATGTGATTATTTGATTGTATGGCTGATTATTTGTGCATACTTGTGTCTATGTTACAGACTCATGGACTCGCCAGGTACAGGCGATTCGGACACCACCGGACCCAGACCTATCGTATCTGATGACCTCCCATCTTCGGAGCATGTGGTGTATACATCTGATTCTACCAGCACGGACGATGACGATTTCCAGCCCTTCGCACTACCCGAGGGTGCTGATGAGCCTGCAGATGGCCCTCCTGCTGAGTACCTACCTCCAGTAGTGATTCCGGCTCCTATACCTTTAGCCGTCTATCCCGCATATGACTTACTTCTTGACGCCGAGGCTGACGGCGATATCGATCTGTTTGAGGATGAGCCTATCGAGGATGAGATCCCGGACGCATCCCTACTTCCTGTTGGCGATCTTCTGATGATCGTTGATGCCCCTGCCAAGGACTCACCCGCACATTCACCGGTCCCAGACTCCTTTGAGTCTGTGGCATCCGCACCTTCTCACGAGGTGAGCGCACAACACTTTGCACACGACTCGGATCCTGACCAGGCATCCTCTACTGCACCTATTCCGAGCTTTGCGTTTGACCATGATGACATAGAGGATTCTGATCCCATCTTTCCTCCGGGATTCGACCCGGATCATGATATTGAGTTTATCCCGATGGACCAGCCCATGGAGGATCCCGCTGATCCAGTCGATCCTATTGATCCCGAGTTCGATTTCGAGATGGCTTTTGATGACCATGAGCCTGCCTTGGCTCCTGAGCAGGCAGCTGCTCTAGATCCTATGCCCGAGCATGACCCCGTACATGCTGGCATCCCAGTTGAGCCTGTTCTAGCTGACCCGCCTGTCGATGATCATCTGGAGGATGATCATGTTATTGCTGTCGATCCTGTTGTTCCTCCACCTTTTGTTGTTGATATACCTGTTGACCATCCTGTCGATCACATTGCACCAGTTGACCCTGTTGTTGCTTCCCCTTTTGATCCCGTTCCACTTGAGCCTGAGCACACACTGTTTGCAGACCACATGGATCCACCGGATGAGCATGCACAGCACGGTTGGATACCTGCTGATGAGGACGTTCCACCTTTGCCCCCTCAGATCCCTGTTACACGACATGTTGATTTTTCTTTTCAGGTTCCTCCGATTGTACCTCCAGCGAGGCCTGGAGAGGGTTCTTCAGCCCATCCTTTCGGGCACGTACCGATGTCTATCCCCTTCATGCCCCAGATGTCATCTGTTCCACCCTCTACTTCACCGTTTCATGTGGCACCGTTTGACCCCACCAGTGAGCCTTTGCTCTGGTCGACACCACCAGTCGTGCCACCTACTGATCCTTACCATCCATTTCATGTGGGACACACTATAGAGGATGTTTTGATGTCCTTCGTTTATCAGCACGAGTCACACACGCAGCGTCTCCAGGAGCTTGAGAGAGCTCAGCTGCCACCATGTTCATGCCATGGTCAGACACACTGTCCTCTTCAGCCATGTCGATCATTACCCCCAGATTATGCTGCTCGCCTCTTTACACTAGAGCAGCAGGTTGCTTCTGTTATCCGTACTCAGCGAGCTATGGAAGAGGACTGGCTCCAGTTACGTCGCTTGCTTTACACTTACTTTCCCCCTCCTCCACCGCCATCTGTATAGAGCTCATCAGTACTGCTTGAATAGACGTTGGTGAGAGGACCGCGATTGCTTTTGATTGCACAGCATTTTGGAGACTACATGATGATACTGACTTTTGACACATACTTGATGTATTTGATGTATTTGACACTGATATGATATAGCTTTTGGACAGGGGTGATGTAGCCCCTAGTTGATTGATGATTGTATGACACAATGATGTACTGATACACTTACGTTGTGGTCTCGATATATATGGCAATCGCAGTATTCTCATCATATTTGATTCGCTTGATTACTTATTTATATTTTTTATGACATGGGATGTTGTGTGTATAATATTTGTGACATGGGATGTTGTGTGATTAGTATTTGTGAAGTATTAATAACATGAGATGTTATGTGTTATTACTATTACTATATACGTACGCTTTACTATGGCCTGACCGACGTAAACACATCTTTAGAAGATGCCGCCAAGACGTCAACAACAGCAAATGCCTACAACCCAGGCCGAACTACAGCAAGTCATTGCTGCTGCTATTGCTCAATATGCTGCCTCTCAAGGAGGAATGAGTGGAAGCAACTCTGGCAACACTGGCAACAACAACAATCCACCTCATGGTAACCCTAAGTCATTAAGACATACCATGACCTAAATGGATTCCCTTAGCGAGAGTGCTAATGCCGATCATATGTTATAATGTATGTGCAGGGTGCACCTACAAACAGTTCTTGGACTGCAAGCCCGTAAACTTTGATGGCACAGGAGGTGCTGTCGCTTTTGTCCACTGGGCTAAGAAAACAGAATCCGTTCTTCGCATGAGCAAATGCGCACCGGATCAGCAAGTCACCTATATCTCTGGGCTATTTTTGGATGGAGCCCTATCCTGGTGGAACTTGCAAGTACAGACCCTTGGCGAAGCTGCTGCTTACGCGCTGACCTGGATCGAATTGAAAGAACTCATGCGCAAAAAGTACTGTTCCCGCGCTGAAATCCAGAGATTGGAGACCGAATTCTGGCATCTGAAAATGGAAGGCCCAAAGATAGCAGAGTATGTTCAGAGATTCCACGACTTATCGCACGTGGTACCTTACATGGTCACTCCTGAGTTCAAGAGAATTGAACGCTTCATTTGGGGACTAACTCCTCAAATCATAAGCATGGTGACCTCCTCCAAACCTGCGACTATCACTGAAGCCATTGATTTAAGCATGGCTCTCACCGAGGAGGCAATTCGTTTGAACAAGTTTGATGAAGTTAAGCCCAAGAAGAAAGAGACTCATGTGGAGTCATCTGGAGGAAACAAGCGGAAGTTTTCAAACTTCAAGCAGGGCACCGGGGTGGTGGTTAAGAAAGGGGAATCGAGTATGCCAGCACAGGATACAGCTGGTAGTAGGAGGAAAGGTAAGGGATATATGGGTACACATCCCAAGTGCAACTCATGCCAACGACATCACTCTGGTCGTTGCGGGCTGAAAGTATGTGAAGCTTGTGGAAAGACTGGCCATTCAAGGGATTCTTGTTGGGCTAGCGCTGGCCGGGGAGGCCAAGGAGGATTTGGGAATAGAAATAATCGTGGTGGTAATGGAAATCATTCCCAAGGGAACAACGGAGGTGATGGAAATAGAGCCAATAACGCAAACCAAGCGGGCGCC
This sequence comes from Helianthus annuus, assembly GCF_002127325.2. Lineage (NCBI taxonomy): Eukaryota > Viridiplantae > Streptophyta > Magnoliopsida > Asterales > Asteraceae > Helianthus > Helianthus annuus. The sequence goes on from NC_035437.2 coordinate 63,283,951, forward strand.
ATGAATCGTAATCAGAGAAACAACCAAGCGGGAAACAATGGTGGAAACGGGCAGAGGCCCGGATGTTTCAACTGCGGTGATATTGGACATTACAAGAGGAATTGCCCGGAATTGAACCAAGCCCGCGGAAGGGTTTTCAACATGGAAGCAAGGGAAGCGCGCCAGGATCCCAATGTTGTCACTGGTACGTTCCCTGTAAACCAACGCTATGCATCCGTTTATTTGATACTGGTGCCGATTATAGCTTCGTGTCGTTAGAATTTAAGAACATGCTTGGTTTAGCCGCTAGTAAGTTAGATACTCCGTACTCGATCGAATTGGCGAATGGGAAGTTAGTAGAAGCTAATGAGGTGATTCGAGGCTGCGTAATCGAATTGGGAGAGCGCGAGTTCGCTCTAGATCTACTACCAGTCCAGTTGGGAAGCTTCGACGTGGTAGTAGGGATGGATTGGTTATCGAGTAACAAGGCCGAGATAGTTTGTCATGAGAAGGTCGTTCGTATCCCGACCGAAGATGGTGAGACCATAGTTGTTCACGGAGAGGAGCGTGAGACGCCGTTGAGGATTATTAGCTGCCTGAAAGCAAGAAAGTGTTTGCAGAAAGGATGTGTTGCTTTTCTGGCACACATTGTGGATAAGAAAGCTGAAGAACCGAAGATCGAAGACATCCCTGTCGTGAGGGAATACCCAGAAGATTTGCCTGGATTGCCGCCCCAGAGGCAAGTGGAGTTCCGCATTAACTTAGTTCCAGGTGCCGCGCCTGTGGCTAAGGCACCTTACAGACTTGCTCCGTCTGAGATGCAGGAACTGTCGACACAACTTCAAGAGTTGTTAGACAAGGGATTTATCCGACCGAGCTTCTCGCCTTGGGGAGCTCCAGTTTTGTTTGTCAAGAAGAAGGACGGTAGTTTCCGTATGTGCATTGACTACAGAGAGTTGAACTAGCTGACGATCAAGAATAGGTATCCCCTGCCAAGAATCGATGATCTGTTCGACCAACTTCAAGGTTCAAGCTTCTATTCGAAGATCGATTTGCGATCGGGTTACCATCAGTTAAGGATACAAGAGGAGAGTTTCCCGAAGACAGCCTTCAGAACTCGATATGGACACTACGAGTTTCTCGTTATGCCATTTGGTGAACAAGGTTATGGTTGTTAGGGCGTGATCCCGTTTTAAAACAATGGTACTGTATTTGATTTTAAAACTTAATGGATGATTCTTGCATGTTTTAATTCATATAGCTTTGTTATGATTAAGCTATGGTATTAAGAAGTCACACCAAAATAACCACGCTTCCGCAAAGCCAGGGTGTGACAAGCGAGGCCTGGAGAGGGTTCTTCAGCCCATCCTTTTGGGCACGTACTGATGTCTATTCCCTTCATGCCCCAGATGTCATCTGTTCCACCCTCTGCTTCACCATTTCATGTGGCACCGTTTGACCCCACCAGTGAGCCTTTGCTCTGGTCCTCACCGCCCGTCATGCCACCGACTGATCCATACCATCCGTTCCATGTGGGACACACTATTGAGGACGTTTTGATGTCTTTTGTTTTTCAGCACGAGTCACACACGCAGCGTATCCAGGAGCTTGAGAGAGCTCAGCTGCCACCATGTTCGTGCCATGGTCAGACACACTCTCCTCTGCAGCCATTTTGATCATTACCCCCAGATTATGCTGCCCGCCTCTTTACACTAGAGCAGCAGGTTGCTTCTATCATTCGTACTCAGCGAGCTATGGAGGAGGACTGGCTCCAGCTACGTCGCTTGATTTACACTCACTTTCCCCCTCCTCCACCGTCATCTGTATAGAGCTCATCAGTACTGTTAGGGTAGACGTTGGTGAGAGGACCGCGATTGCTTTTGACTGCACAGCCTTTTTGGAGACTACATGATGATTCTGACTTTTGACACATACTTGATGTATTTGATGTATTTGACACTGACTTGATATAGCTTTTGGACAGGGGTGATGTAGCCCCTAGTTGATTGATGATTGTATGACACAATAATGTACTGATACACTTACGTTGTGGTCTCGATATATATATGGCAATCGCAGTATTCTCATCACATTTGATTCGCTTGATTGCTTATTTATATTTTTTTTATGACATGGGATGTTGTGTGTATAATATTTGTGACATGGGATGTTGTGTGATTGGTATTTGTGAAATATTGATAACATGAGATGTTATGTGCTATTACTATTACTATATACGTACGCTTCACTATGGCCTGACCGACGTAAACACATCTCTAGAAGATGCCGCCAAGACGTCAACAACAGCAAATGCCTACGACTCAGGAAGAACTACAGCAAGTCATTGCTGCTGCTATTGCTCAATATGCTGCCTCTCAAGGAGGAATGAGTGGAAGCAACTCTGGCAACATTGGCAACAATAACAATCCACCTCATGGTAACCCTAAGTCATTAAGACATACCATGACCTAAATGGATTCCCTTAGCAAGAGTGCTAATGCCAATCATATGTTATAATGTATGTGCAGGGTGCACCTACAAACAGTTCTTGGACTGTAAGCCCGTAAACTTTGATGGCACAGGAGGTGCTGTCGCCTTTGTCCGCTGGGCTGAGAAAACAGAATCCGTTCTTCGCATGAGCAAATGCGCATTGGATCAGCAAGTCACTTATATCTCTGGGCTGTTTTTGGATGGAGCCCTATCCTGGTGGAACTTTCAAGTACAGACACTTGGCGAAGCTGCTGCTTACGCGCTGACATGGACCGAATTGAAGGAACTCATGCGCAAGAAGTACTGTTCCCGCGCTGAAATCCAGAGATTGGAGACCGAGTTCTGGCATCTGAAAATGGAAGGCCCAAAGATAGCAGAGTACGTTCAGAGATTCCACGACTTGTCGCATGTGGTACCCTACATGGTCACTCCTGAGTTCAAGAGAATTGAACGCTTCATTTGGGGATTAGCTCCTCAAATCATAAGCATGGTGACCTCCTCCAAACCTGCGACTATCACTGAAGCCATTGATTTGAGTGTGGCTCTCACCGAGGAGGCAATTCGTTTGAACAAGTTTGATGAAGCGGAGCCCAAGAAGAAAGAGACTCATGTGGAGTCATCAGGGGGAAACAAGCGGAAGTTTTCAAACTTCAAGCAGGGCACCGGGGTGGTGGTTAGGAAAGGAGAATCAAGTATGCCGGCTCAGGATACAGCTGGTGGTAGGAGGAAAGGTAAGGGATATATGGGTGCACATCCCAAGTGTAACTCTTGCCAACGCCATCACTCTGGTCGATGCGGGCCAAAAGTTTGTGAATCATGTGGGAAGACTAGTCATTCGAAGGATTCTTGTTGGGCTAGTGCTGGCCGGGGAGGCCAAGGAGGATTTGGGAATAGGAATAATCGTGGTGGTAATGGAAATCGGCCACAGGGAAACAATGGAGGTGATGGGAATCGGGTCAATCATGCAAACCAAGCAGGCACTGTGAATCGTAATCAGAGGAACAATCAGGCTGGAAACGGTGGTGGAAATGGGCAGAGGCCAGGATGTTTCAACTGCGGTGATATTGGGCATTACAAGAGGAATTGCCCGGAATTAAACCAAGCCCGCGGAAGGGTTTTCAACATAGAAGCAAGGGAAGCGCGCCAGGATCCCAATGTTGTCACTGGTACGTTCCCTGTAAACCAACGCTATGCATCTGTTTTATTTGATACTGGCGCCGATTATTGTCACACCCCGACCACGTGGAACAACAAAACGTGGCGGAAACGTCGGGGAGTGTTGGGACAGAATCATTGTTTCATAACACATGGAAATTTAAATATTGTTTTATTGATTAAATGAACTCGTTGTTCTATTACAATCACACAAGTACAACTATGATCTTCCAAGTTTTAAAGTTGCTAAGGCACGAGTCCATCCTAAATGTAGCATGCATCAACAATCATCTCAAGACAGCACCTGAAACATGTGTAAAAATAGGTACGTCAGCATAAAAATGCCTGTGAGATACATAGGTTTTGTGAAAACGGAGTTCATGACTTATGTTTGAGAAAATGTTTAGTCATGAACTTTGTAAATTTGCTTTGTCTTGTAAATCATTTGAAAAAAAACGATAGGATCAGATGATATGTATAAATAAGAGAATAATGTATGGTTAACTGAATAACCATGTAAAATGAGTTTATATAAGTTAAGTTGTTTGAAAAACAATGTTTTAATAAAACGTTTATGGTATATATAAAATATACCTTGGTTTTAAGAAAGTTGAATAAGTAATATATTAAAATATATTTCAGTTCCAATATTGTTAACCCAAGTGTACTAAATAACGCCACGGTATGTAATGCAATGAAAACACTTATATATAAGAAGTACCAGCGGCGTATCTACCATGTTTTCATCACATTACACTCGTTCCGTTATCTAAACACTAACCAAAACTAAATCGTTTGATAGATAGTATATTAAATATACTTTAGTTGTTCAAAATAATAGTTTTCAGTAGTATATTACAAGTATACCTTGGATTTATAAATAACACATTAAACCATGTTTTAGTGTTGTAACTAACATATCAGTATATGCTTTGGATGTGATAAATAACATATTAAACTATGTTTTAGTTATGTAAGTAACATATCACAATATGCTTTGGATGATTACAAAATATATGTTGGTTCTGTACAATACCACACATGAGAGTATATCAAACTATACTTTTTGGGAGTATATCAAAATATACTTTAAAGGTGAGATTTAAGAATTCATTCAGACCTAGTGCATCAAACTACACCTTTGAGACTATAAGGATACCACAAAGGAAATCCCTATTTGGATGGAGAAACAAATTGGTTTCAGACATTCCATGACAACAGGAATGGGGTGTCTAGTCCTATAGCGCTATATCATACTACCAATCGATCTGGTGAACAAAATAAGTACTATTCCAACAATTACTTTTGTAATTTTTTTTGAGAAATCAGTGTTTAAACCATAGATAGTCATTTAGTTTGTCAAAAGATAAATACTATCATGTATAATCAATTATACTTTGAAATCATGAAAATAACAGATAGGTACACATGCTTCACCCCAAAACAGTTCAGAAAACAGTAAAAGAGGGGAACTATGTACTCACCTGAGATTGCTTTGGATTCCTTGTATAATAACCGGATAATGCTAAAGATCACGGAATATCAACGGCACCTAATAGGTAGCTTATGTTAATATACCGGACCAAATCGGAAGGATCGGACAGTATGCGGGTTCGTAAACCAAACGAGTATGGAGACTCGTGTAATATGGCTTAGCAAAGCCTACATACTAAAATGAAACCTAATCTAAGTGCTTACGGTCCATCACGACCCGTTTAGGTAGCTTATGCTACCCTAACGCGTCGTTCGCGTAGAACGCGTTCGGAACGCCTAACATTGCGGCCACACGGTATAACCTCGGAAGGTTATAGCTATGGTCACCTAATGTGTTTGGTCGGGTCCTAATGACTGACCAAATGGGTCGGGTTCGAAAGTATAAGCGATGGTTTAGATCGCTTACCTTACGACCCTATATAAGCACTAAACTAAAAGTGACGAGCTAAGCATGTTAGAACATGCTTAACTAAGTTTGAAAACAGGTTTGACATCAAAACAAACGGCTTTGATGCCCACGAGTAGTTTGGTTACAAAATATGCAAGAATGCACATTTTGGCCAAAACTACGACTCGTCACTGAGCCTAGTTAACGTGGTGATCAGTAGGTATAGTCACTACGGACTATAACCATCGTGATCACGCTCACGTTATGAAGTTCCATGAACTTCGCATCGACCATAAGCTGGTCAATGCAGAAAGTCAACAAAACGTTGATTTTCGGACTCGAAAAGCGAATAAAAGAGCGAAAGAAGACTTACGGAGGGTCCCCGAGTGCTAATCAAGACCAAATAGCTCAGGTATGAAACAATGGTTTCAACTTAGAGCTTTAAGATCTGATTTTGTGATTTTTACACTAAAGGGGGGGGTATTTATAGGAAAAGTGGAACCGTTAGGATCGTTTTATCGAATATCGTGCCTTGATCTCGTGCGTACATGTGTCCAGTGGATAAGTTCAGTGAACTTGACCCTTGGCTCTTCATTGGGTGAAAAGGCATCGCCCCTTGATCGAACGAAAGGCCAGATTCTGCATTAAATGCAAAATCTTTCTGTCAGACATGTTCACGCGGCCCACCTAAGGATTTGGCAAATCCTTACGCGCCCCGCCTAAGGTTCCCAGACCAGAATTTTCAATTTTGGTCCCTGCACTTCAGAAACACGTATTTTGGCCCATTTTTGGCACGTTTAAGCCCCGTTAACCTCATTTCAAGGCTCTAAGATGAAGTTAAAGTGTAGGGGACTTAAAATATGCTCAAAAATATTCCGGATGTCGGTTCGTTTGGCCGTACGATCGCGATGTTCGCTTAATTACGACGGAATGCGCATAAGCGCGAAAGACGATCCAAATGACGCGACAAATGGATTTTTCTCATGCCAAACACTTAGGCATAATATAAGGATGCTTACATAAATTTTTGGATGTCCGGATGTATTCAGAACGTGAGTTATGCGCGAAAGTGCAAACTTATGCACTTTTTGACACTTTTAGTCCCTGAATGATCCAAAAGTTTGTTTTAGCATACCAAACCCCTCAAAGCCTATTTCTAAGCTATGTAAAGGATATATATGGTATGTTTAACTTATGGACATGTTCCGGAATGTTCGTTATGGTTCAAATTGGCATACTTTCGCAGTTTGTCAAGTTTAGTCCTTGTAAGCGAATTAACTTGTTTTTGCCATACCAAAGCCTTCAAAACTTATTTCTAAGTTATGTAAAGGTTATTTAAGGTATGTTAAGTGTATGATGGTCTCCCGGAGTATTTGTCGCATTAGACTGAGCACGTTTATGCACCAGTTTGCGTATAATTCTCCAGAAAGCGTTGTAGAGTATGAAATTGAACAAGAATTGATATGTGCAAAGCATACACATATTTATACAAATCCCAAGTATGAAATACAATATTTCCTTGGTTTGGCATTTGTTTGATGGTTGAAGTGACACAGGTGTCACAGTCTCCCCTACTTTAGGAAATTTCGTCCCGAAATTTAATTCTAGAGGAAACTTGTGAGGACAGCTGTGAAGGTTTCGCCTTATAATAGATCCATTGAACCCTTAGGTAAAACCCTGGGCCATGTTAGGATTCTTAGCGAATTTGTTAACCCTCAGAGTGAATTCCTTGAAATAGTAAAACATGAAATTTTGAACTACTGATTGACGAACGTTTCTTATGAAGGCTTATCATAGGAAAACTTGGTGTGTGATTGAGATCAGAATTGGGGGAGTGTTAGAATAAATGACATTGGTCGAGGTCCGAGACTTCTCCCGTATCATTATTCTTGTCACTAGGTCTTAACACATGATGAAACTTCCTGTGGTTCCTGTGCACTGAATTCCATAATTATGTAGGCCTCCATAATTACGTAATTCCTTGCACAGTCCGCACAGTCCATTTCATAATCCGTAGGAAAAATTACTTGAATAAATATGAAGCGATTTGACTAGACCACCAAAGGATCCTTTTAATTCGATCAACGAACGATCTTTTTAACTAGATCAACACATGATCTTCTTAACTAGACCGTCGTACGATCTCTTTAAATAGACCGCTTAAGGGATCATTTTTTTATATCATCACATGATATTTCTAATCAGATTTTCAAAATCAATCTGTTTAAGCAGACCTTTCAAGAGGTCCAATTATAGAATAATACTTTATAACCCGAGGGACTTAACTACACTGTTGAAATCCATTAAGGGTTTAAGATAGTATCTTTGGATATCCCATTATGAATCTCTCGTATGAAGATATGAAAGATTCTATGAGGATTTGGATGGACCACATACAACCACAAAACATGTAAGAAAATACATAAGCACAAATTTAGTTAACTTGATTCTTTATTTTGTTATCCTTAGGTATGGATATTAAGGCACACTAGGAATCCAACCTATGGATTTCATTTGGCACTTTAACGATTTATGAAGATCTATCTATAAAGATAGAGGGATTCTCAATAAGTGTTTAACTTTGTTTCTTAAAAGAAACGAGAGTTTAAGGTTCTTGGGGAGATCACAAGTGATCATAATATGACAGAACCATACGAGTAGTTTGTCTTTGGGTTGACATCATAAAGTTGCATCAAGCATTCACACAAACGCATAAATTTTGCAGAAATAAAAACAACAAATCTTTATTTATGTAACAACGGAATTGTCTTGAAGTGTCAAAAGATAGCAACTAAGGAAATACAAAACACTAATTGTTCACTGCTGCATCATTGTTCATGTTTGCCTCATTGATGTTGAACACTCGTCCACGCGCTGGAGGTATGTTAACAAGCCTTGGGCAATTGTTCCTGTAGTGGGTAAGGTCACCACAGTTATAACATGACCCTGGAGGGAACCGTGCTTGAACAGCAGCAGGGTTTGCAGCAGCTTGATTTGCATAACGACAAACATTGATCAAATGTCCCAACCGCCCACAGTGGGTACATTTGTGACACTGCTCTTGCTCTAGATGATGACGGTTGCATTTGTTGCACAACGGTGCTGTACCAACATAGTTTTGCCTTGTACGAGGTTGTGTTGGCTGGTTTGGTGCAACTTGTTTGTCTTGAGCAGTTACAGCGTAGCTTTGAGAGGCTTTGCGCTTTTTCTTCTTAGACACCTCAGCACTTTCTTCCTTTGGTTCCACATGAGCAGTCTTGTCAGATGGTCTTAAGTCGCCCTTCCGAAACAGCGTGCGCTTCCTGATTTGGGATTCAGTCAGAGTGGCAGCCAATTCAATGGCTTGTCTGACAGTAGTAGGGTTGCTGCCAGTAACGATGTCCTGAACTACGTCAGGAAGCCCATCAATGTATTTCTCAATCGCCTTATCCAGAGGCGTAACCATAGTAGGGCATAACAAGCTCAATTCCTCATAGCGATCAGTATAGGCTTGATGTTCCCCACTGTCTTGTTTTAAATCATCAAATTCCCTTTCTAGAGCCCTAAGCTCATGACGAGGACAGAACTCCTTCATCATAAGAGTCCTAAGCTCGGCCCAAGTCTGTGCTAATGCAACCTCTGCACCGCGGTCTCTCATAACCCCGTTCCACCACGTAAGAGCCCTCTTCTGAAACACACTCGAAGAAAACTCGACCTTGCGATTTTCAGGACACTGAACGTGACGGAAAGTATTCTCAATGCTCTCGAACCATTGAAGAAGACCAGTTGCTCCCTCAGAACCATTGAACTTGAGCGGTTTAGCTGAGTTAAAAATCTTGAAATTGCATGGAGCATTGTTGTTGTTGATGGCTTGAGTTATTTGAGCATAAAGAATTGGGAAGGCAGCAGCCATTTGTTGCGCGATGATTTCCGCCAGTTCGGCATTCGCCATCTGATTGTCGCGTCGAGGAGGCATTCTAAAAGAGGAAACATGAGGGGAAACGAGTGAGAGAATTAGACGAAAAGAATGAGATGAAACAAATCTGATGAAAGCAAGGATAGTGGCCGTCTGTCTGTTACTACAAAGCAACAAACGACCTGGTGATTAATCGAAGCAAATAGGTCAAAAATAATGTATCGCGAAGACATGCTCGCCTATAAGTGGACACTCACCCCAAGAGTTCCCAGGTAAGAGTGACTGGTCCGATTATGTGGATTTGTACGAACACTCTAGCCTTAGACAGAAAACTCAGGGTACAGGCACCCACCCTTCCAGTTTGCATGTGTTCACAATATTTAGACCAACTTTGACGAGAGTTTTGAAAATTCAAAGGGGTTCAAAACCTTATAACAGAGGGTTCAAAACCTAGTAATCAATCATCCTAGAACAGATGATTAGTTTTCAAAGCGGTTTTGAAATTTATGTTCTTGTTGCGGTCGTCGCCTAAGGATAGGTGACGGTGTTGTTTTATGACTAAACGCAAGTAAACTCGCGTTAGGGTCCTAGGAAGGTTATAGACTAGGTCAAAGCATTACTAATAACCTAATTCCCTATAACCATGAGCTCTGATACCAACTTTTCTGTCACACCCCGACCACGTGGAACAACAAAACGTGGCGGAAACGTCGGGGAGTGTTGGGACAGAATCATTGTTTCATAACACATGGAAATTTAAATATTGTTTTATTGATTAAATGAACTCGTTGTTCTATTACAATCACACAAGTACAACTATGATCTTCCAAGTTTTAAAGTTGCTAAGGCACGAGTCCATCCTAAATGTAGCATGCATCAACAATCATCTCAAGACAGCACCTGAAACATGTGTAAAAATAGGTACGTCAGCATAAAAATGCCTGTGAGATACATAGGTTTTGTGAAAACGGAGTTCATGACTTATGTTTGAGAAAATGTTTAGTCATGAACTTTGTAAATTTGCTTTGTCTTGTAAATCATTTGAAAAAAAACGATAGGATCAGATGATATGTATAAATAAGAGAATAATGTATGGTTAACTGAATAACCATGTAAAATGAGTTTATATAAGTTAAGTTGTTTGAAAAACAATGTTTTAATAAAACGTTTATGGTATATATAAAATATACCTTGGTTTTAAGAAAGTTGAATAAGTAATATATTAAAATATATTTCAGTTCCAATATTGTTAACCCAAGTGTACTAAATAACGCCACGGTATGTAATGCAATGAAAACACTTATATATAAGAAGTACCAGCGGCGTATCTACCATGTTTTCATCACATTACACTCGTTCCGTTATCTAAACACTAACCAAAACTAAATCGTTTGATAGATAGTATATTAAATATACTTTAGTTGTTCAAAATAATAGTTTTCAGTAGTATATTACAAGTATACCTTGGATTTATAAATAACACATTAAACCATGTTTTAGTGTTGTAACTAACATATCAGTATATGCTTTGGATGTGATAAATAACATATTAAACTATGTTTTAGTTATGTAAGTAACATATCACAATATGCTTTGGATGATTACAAAATATATGTTGGTTCTGTACAATACCACACATGAGAGTATATCAAACTATACTTTTTGGGAGTATATCAAAATATACTTTAAAGGTGAGATTTAAGAATTCATTCAGACCTAGTGCATCAAACTACACCTTTGAGACTATAAGGATACCACAAAGGAAATCCCTATTTGGATGGAGAAACAAATTGGTTTCAGACATTCCATGACAACAGGAATGGGGTGTCTAGTCCTATAGCGCTATATCATACTACCAATCGATCTGGTGAACAAAATAAGTACTATTCCAACAATTACTTTTGTAATTTTTTTTGAGAAATCAGTGTTTAAACCATAGATAGTCATTTAGTTTGTCAAAAGATAAATACTATCATGTATAATCAATTATACTTTGAAATCATGAAAATAACAGATAGGTACACATGCTTCACCCCAAAACAGTTCAGAAAACAGTAAAAGAGGGGAACTATGTACTCACCTGAGATTGCTTTGGATTCCTTGTATAATAACCGGATAATGCTAAAGATCACGGAATATCAACGGCACCTAATAGGTAGCTTATGTTAATATACCGGACCAAATCGGAAGGATCGGACAGTATGCGGGTTCGTAAACCAAACGAGTATGGAGACTCGTGTAATATGGCTTAGCAAAGCCTACATACTAAAATGAAACCTAATCTAAGTGCTTACGGTCCATCACGACCCGTTTAGGTAGCTTATGCTACCCTAACGCGTCGTTCGCGTAGAACGCGTTCGGAACGCCTAACATTGCGGCCACACGGTATAACCTCGGAAGGTTATAGCTATGGTCACCTAATGTGTTTGGTCGGGTCCTAATGACTGACCAAATGGGTCGGGTTCGAAAGTATAAGCGATGGTTTAGATCGCTTACCTTACGACCCTATATAAGCACTAAACTAAAAGTGACGAGCTAAGCATGTTAGAACATGCTTAACTAAGTTTGAAAACAGGTTTGACATCAAAACAAACGGCTTTGATGCCCACGAGTAGTTTGGTTACAAAATATGCAAGAATGCACATTTTGGCCAAAACTACGACTCGTCACTGAGCCTAGTTAACGTGGTGATCAGTAGGTATAGTCACTACGGACTATAACCATCGTGATCACGCTCACGTTATGAAGTTCCATGAACTTCGCATCGACCATAAGCTGGTCAATGCAGAAAGTCAACAAAACGTTGATTTTCGGACTCGAAAAGCGAATAAAAGAGCGAAAGAAGACTTACGGAGGGTCCCCGAGTGCTAATCAAGACCAAATAGCTCAGGTATGAAACAATGGTTTCAACTTAGAGCTTTAAGATCTGATTTTGTGATTTTTACACTAAAGGGGGGGGGTATTTATAGGAAAAGTGGAACCGTTAGGATCGTTTTATCGAATATCGTGCCTTGATCTCGTGCGTACATGTGTCCAGTGGATAAGTTCAGTGAACTTGACCCTTGGCTCTTCATTGGGTGAAAAGGCATCGCCCCTTGATCGAACGAAAGGCCAGATTCTGCATTAAATGCAAAATCTTTCTGTCAGACATGTTCACGCGGCCCGCCTAAGGATTTGGCAAATCCTTACGCGCCCCGCCTAAGGTTCCCAGACCAGAATTTTCAATTTTGGTCCCTGCACTTCAGAAACACGTATTTTGGCCCATTTTTGGCACGTTTAAGCCCCGTTAACCTCATTTCAAGGCTCTAAGATGAAGTTAAAGTGTAGGGGACTTAAAATATGCTCAAAAATATTCCGGATGTCGGTTCGTTTGGCCGTACGATCGCGATGTTCGCTTAATTACGACGGAATGCGCATAAGCGCGAAAGACGATCCAAATGACGCGACAAATGGATTTTTCTCATGCCAAACACTTAGGCATAATATAAGGATGCTTACATAAATTTTTGGATGTCCGGATGTATTCAGAACGTGAGTTATGCGCGAAAGTGCAAACTTATGCACTTTTTGACACTTTTAGTCCCTGAATGATCCAAAAGTTTGTTTTAGCATACCAAACCCCTCAAAGCCTATTTCTAAGCTATGTAAAGGATATATATGGTATGTTTAACTTATGGACATGTTCCGGAATGTTCGTTATGGTTCAAATTGGCATACTTTCGCAGTTTGTCAAGTTTAGTCCTTGTAAGCGAATTAACTTGTTTTTGCCATACCAAAGCCTTCAAAACTTATTTCTAAGTTATGTAAAGGTTATTTAAGGTATGTTAAGTGTATGATGGTCTCCCGGAGTATTTGTCGCATTAAACTGAGCACGTTTATGCACCAGTTTGCGTATAATTCTCCAGAAAGCGTTGTAGAGTATGAAATTGAACAAGAATTGATATGTGCAAAGCATACACATATTTATACAAATCCCAAGTATGAAATACAATATTTCCTTGGTTTGGCATTTGTTTGATGGTTGAAGTGACACAGGTGTCACAATTATAGCTTCGTGTCGTTAGAATTTAAGAATATGCTTGGTTTAGCCGCTAGTAAGTTAGATATTCCGTACTCGATCGAATTGGCGAATGGGAAGTTAGTAGAAGCTAATGAGGTGATTCGAGGTTGCGTAATCGAATTGGGAGAGCGTGAGTTCGCTCTAGATCTACTACCAGTCCAGTTGGGAAGCTTCGACGTGGTAGTAGGAATGGATTGGTTATCGAGTAACAAGGCCGAGATAGTTTGTCACGAGAAGGTCGTTCGTATCCCGACCGAAGATGGTGAGACCATTGTTGTTCATGGAGAGAAGCGTGAGACGCCGTTGAGGATTATTAGTTGCCTGAAAGCAAGAAAGTGTTTGCAGAAAGGATGTGTTGCTTTCCTGGCACACATTGTGGATAAGAAAGCTGAAGAACCGAAGATCGAAGACATCCCTGTCGTGAGGGAGTACCCAGAAGTCTTCCCAGAAGATTTGCCTGGCTTGCCGCCTCAAAGGCAAGTGGAGTTCCGCATTGACTTAGTTCCAGGCGCCGCGCCTGTGGCTAAGGCACCTTACAGACTTGCTCCGTATGAGATGCAAGAACTGTCGACACAACTTCAAGAGTTGTTAGACAAGGGATTTATCCGACCAAGCTTCTCGCCTTGGGGAGCTCCAGTTTTGTTTGTCAAGAAGAAGGACGGTAGTTTCCGTATGTGCATTGACTACAGAGAGTTGAACAAGCTGACGATCAAGAATAGGTATCCTCTGCCAAGGATTGATGATCTGTTCGACCAACTTCAAGGTTCAAGCTTCTATTCGAAGATCGATTTGCGATCGGGTTACCATCAGTTAAGGATACAAGAGGAGAGTATCCCGAAGACAGCCTTCAGAACTCGATATGGACACTACGAGTTTCTCGTTATGCCGTTTGGTCTGACAAACGCACCTGCAGTGTTCATGGACTTGATGAATCGAGTTTGTAAGCCGTACTTGGATAAGTTCGTGATTGTGTTCATCGATGATATTTTGATTTACTCAAAGACGAAGGCTGAGCACGAGCAGCATTTAAGAGCCATTCTGGAGCTGCTAAAGAAAGAACAGTTGTAGGCCAAATTCTCTAAGTGCGAGTTTTGGCTAAGAGAAGTGCAATTCCTTGGGCACGTGGTAAATGGAGATGGAATCCACGTGGATCCAACCAAGATCGAGGCGATCAAGGATTGGGAAACGCCAAAAACGCCAACCGAGATTCGGCAATTCTTGGGTTTGGCTGGCTATTACCGAAGGTTCATCGAGAACTTTTCGAAGATCGCTCAACCATTGACGCTCCTCAAATCAGAAGGACAAGAAGTTTGATTGGGGAATCAAACAGGAAGAAGCGTTTCAGATATTGAAAGATAAGCTTTGCAACGCGCCAATTTTAGCCCTACCGGAAGGTACAGATGATTTTGTGGTATACTGTGACGCATCGCGCCAAGGATTGGGCTGTGTGTTGATGCAACGCCAAAAGGTTATTGCCTACGCGTCACGCCAGCTGAAGGTACATGAAAAGAACTATACCACACATGATTTGGAACTAGGCGCAGTGGTTTTTGCTTTAAAGATCTGGAGGCACTACCTTTATGGTACGAAGTGCACAATCTTCACAGATCACAAGAGCCTCCAGCATATATTCAACCAGAAGGAGTTGAATATGAGGCAAAGACGATGGGTAGAGCTGTTGAATGACTACGACTGCGAGATAAAGTATCATCCAGGGAAGGCGAATGTGGTCGCCGATGCCCTAAGTCGAAAAGAGAGGATCAAGCCCATAAGGGTTAGGGCTTTGGAAATGGTTATTCGAACCGATTTTCCTCTGCGCATTCGTGCCGCGCAGAAAGAAGCTCTCAAGGAGAGAAACCTTGAAAAAGAGTGTCTCCGTGGGATGGAGAAGTTATTGGTACCAAACAAGGAAGGAACGTTGTGTTTTGAGAAAAGGATTTGGGTTCCTTTGTTTGGAGGTTTAAGAAAGGTTATTTTCGATGAAGCTCACAAGTCGCGGTACTCTATCCACCCTGGAGCGGATAAAATGTACCAGGATCTTAAAGATTATTATTGGTGGCCTAGGATGAAAGGCGATGTGGCTGTTTATGTGAGCAAATGTTTAACTTGCGCTAAGGTTAAGGCGGAATACTAGAAGCCTTCATGACTTCTGCAACAACCAGAGATTCCCAAGTGGAAGTGGGAACAAATCTCCATGGATTTCGTTACAAAATTGCCAAGAACGCCTAGAGGCCATGACACTATCTGGGTGATAGTGGAACGATTAACGAAGTCAGCACACTTCTTGCCTATCCGAGAAAAGGATAATACAAGCAAATTGGCTGAAATTTACATGAGAGAGATTGTTACACGCCATGGAGTACCTCTCTCGATTATCTCTGATAGAGACGGAAGGTTCGTGTCAAGGATATGGCAATCCTTCCAAGAATCCTTTGGCTCGAAGTTGAATATGAGCACCGCGTTTCACCCGCAGACCGACGGTCAAAGCGAGCGGACGATTCAGACATTGGAGGACATGCTGAGAGCATGTGTTATGGATTTAGGCGGTAGCTGGGATAAGCATTTGCCTCTGGTTGAGTTTTCATACAACAACAGCTACCATACCAGTATTGGTGCCGCGCCATTCGAAGCCTTATATGGGCGCAAGTGCAGTTCACCGCTCTGTTGGTCTGACGCCGGTGATAGACAGTTGGTTGGTCCTGATGTAGTCCAGGAAACCACCGATAAGATCGCACAGATACGAGATCGCATCAGTGCGGCTCGTGACCGTCAGAAAGCCTACGCGGATCGAAGCAGGAAACCTCTAGAGTTTGAGGTAGGTGATATGGTTTTGTTGAAGGTATCACCCTGGAAGGGTGTGGCACGCTTTGGGAAGCGTGGAAAGTTGAATCCGCGATATATTGGTCCGTTCAAGATTTTGGAAAGAATTGGGACCGTAGCATACAAGTTGGACCTACCTGCCGAACTGAATGGTGTTCACGATACATTTCATGTATCCAATCTGAAGAGAAGTCCAACGCAAGATACCGTTGCCATTCCTACCGACGAAATTCATGTTGACGACACGCTCCACTTCGTTGAAGAACCTGTTGAGGTCACGGATTGGAAAGTAAACAAGACCCGCCGGAGCAGTGTCAAGCTCGTCAAAGTTCGTTGGAATGCCCGCCATGGTCCTGAGTTCACCTGGGAGCGTGAGGACCGAATGAAAGAGAAATACCCCCACTTATTTCCTAAGAACCCTGCTTCTACAAGCAGAGCTTAAAATTTCGGGACAAAATTTTTCTAACGGGGGGAGAATGTGACAACCCTCACTAAACCAGGTATCCGTACGATTTAATTAATAATTAATTGCTACTAAATTACTGTGCTTACTTGAAATTACTGATGAACTGCTACTTGATTTCTGATACTTGTATATTCCTGCATCATACTTTACATACCGTCACTACATTATTTACATGCTGAACTCTAGTGACAAACATGATGCATAAAAGCACAGTAGCACTATGAACGGATAACCTATTGAACATGCTGATAAAGCCAGCATCAGGCAGATACTGCCTCTAAGGCCTGTATGAGCCAGAAATATTTTACTACACCCATAGTGAGTGTAGGGATACAAGGGTTGTAGAACTGCGTCTCTAGGAATAAGTTACGATGACTGGATGTGCCTAAAACGTACTCTAAGCACAAAACACAACACTTTAATTAACATTTCAGCCTCTGGCTAACTAATAAAGTGCCAAAACATGAGGAAATATTCCCGACACTTTGAGAAATAAATTGTGTCACTAAAAATGTTATTAACGACACTTTAAAGCTTTATTAAGCGCTTTAACGGATTACTATCCAACTGAACAACCGGACTATACCCGGAACATGAAAATTTTGACATTAATATTATTGGTCTTTTTCTGAGCCAGTTAGGGTCCCTGAACACCCTAACACCTGCTATAAAACACATCACACCATAACCAAGTTAACCCCTAAATCTAACTTGGTTTAACCTAACTAATACTTAACCTCTAGTTGGAATCGAACTAGCTTACCCCCCCCTGGGCCGATTCGGTTACCATGGGACTAATCTTGTACCATTTTTGAATTTTATATTCCATAGTGTCTCATATCAAGAGAACACTAGGACCTTTGGACCATGATCTTGATTTGTGTCTATAAGAAACAACACTTACACACATGATCTTACATTCCACACTTCACCACAAACTCACTCCCTCTTGCTCCCCACAACTCTCGGCCGAACCCCCCTCCCCTTCTACATCCATTTTCGAGTTCCATCCTCTCATTCCAAGGTTATACAAGCTTCAAGGGTCACGCATTAGGAGTCTTGGAGCAAACGGAAGGCGAAGGACCTCTCTATCTCGCTTTTATCCACCTCTTTTTCGCATAGATTCTTCCCTAGCCTTGAGCTAGAGGTATAACACTTAAAACTCATACTCGAACTAATCTAAGGTGGTTAATATGTATTGTAACGGTTAAAAGTCGGAAACTTGCGTTTTGAAACATAAAAGTCTACTAAAACATGAATATTGATGGTTAAAAGCACATAAGTGGTGTAAAAGTTGTAGTATTTTATTTGTGTAGTTATCTAGGCCCGATCTATGTTGTGGTAACTCGGATCACCATTTAACCTGGTTTGGTTAAGATCATGGATCTTGACATAAGCTTGTTTTGAATGGTACAAGGGTTAAAAGGTGAAACTCTACCACACGAGAAACATGAACTTGTGTAAAAGTATTTTTACTTGAAAAATAGTGTTTAAAACTAGCGGATCTACGTATCTGCAAGTGGTATTTTCAAAGGACCAAGTGTCGAGAAAATCATGTTTTCTAAAAGTCGGATAGTACACTAACAAGTATGATTTTTACAAACCACAAGTGTATAAACACTTGTGAAATGAAGAGTTTCGACAAAATAACAATCTTTGTGAAAGATGACGGGAAGTTGTAAAGATGGAATTATTCTAAAACCGAGGTTTTTACGAGATTAAGCTACTCTATATAAGATCTACAAAATATAATGGGAGTTACACTATGGTTTTCGGAAAAACTACAAGTTCATGTACTTATGCGATTTACATACTTGTCGACTAGTTTGATGTGTCGGAAATTGTTTGATTGAATAAAGAAGTTGTTGAAATGATTTTGTAAAAGAAAATGATACGCTTGAAAGCGTGGCCACTTCCAGTTACAGAGGAAACTCTGGCGAAATTTTTCTGAAACCTAACACTTAGAATTATTTACAAGTGTTAGAATTATTTTTGACATGTTTTCAAAATATATTTCGCCACGACTTTATTTACAAATATTCGGAGGTGGGATTTTCACAAAACTAAACGTGATAAATATATATTTGGTAAATATATTTTTCACAACACTGTTTATGATTATTTTGTGAAAAATACACAAATATTATTTTTAGAGTAAAAATAATATTTACGAACGTTAACAGATCCAAAATAATACGAACGCCTCTACGATAACTATATGAGTTACACCGGTAATTACTATTACCACTCGAACGCTAAAACGTAACTTACGCATTATACGGAAATATTCATGAACGCGTATTTTATCGACGTATTATTTTTGGGAAATATTATGTGAAATGAAAATATAATATTTTTGAGAAAAATATTTATATTTTGGAATTGGAAATGAATATATTAAGTGAGACTTAATGGTGTAATTCGAAAGCACATGTATTAAATCCCCCCATCCTTGGGAAGGAGATTAACTACCAAGTACATGCAAAATGTAAACACGAAATAGTTGTTTAACTATTTCCCAAAAACTTAAACTATAAAGCTAAGGCACGGCCATCCGTCTAATAGAATTAGTACATGTAGGTCGTTGCACAGCTGCCTGATTCGGAGTACTTGGTAGAGACGCACCGACTGTGAGTTCATGTCCCCCTTTTCTCTTAACTATTTTCAGTTTTCTAAACTGCGGGGATGAAATACATGTTACTATGATTACGAGTACTTTTTACATGGTATGGTTAGCGTAAGGAGGGTTACTACTTAGATCATGTGAGTGGGTAGGCGGAAACTGGAGGCCATTAATCCTCATTGTAGGACCGAGGGACGTAAGCGGTAGATCTATCTGGGTGTAGCGAGCCCAACCCCAGGTCCAGCATAACGGACCTCGGGGTGACTTTGTGCCCCGACGCAAAATCGCAAGGTTTGAGTCTTCCTACTTGCACTTCACACATATCAATGGACTTACAAACCATTGGTGATCTCTTTTTCCTTATTTGCTACATACCAGGATTTTGATAACTACAAAGGTTTATTTACTCACTTTCGCATGAACTCGCTCAACATTATTGTTGATTTTTCAACTTACATGTATTTCAGGGAATTAAAAGATCTGGCACGGTATGGCACGTTTTCCCGCTGCACTAGTTTCCAAGGTCATCCGGGGTTTAGGGAATGTGACTCTTTCCTGGACAAGTCACAGTCCTTAAACTGTGTTTATGTTATGTTTAAGTTTGTAATGTTTGATGAACAAGGTTATGGTTGTTAGGGCGTGTTTCCGTTAAAACAATGGTACTGTATTTGGTTTTAAAACTTAATGGATGATTCTTGCATGTTTTTACTTCATATAGCTTTGTTATGATTAAGCTATGGTATTAAGAAGTCACACCAAATTAACCACGCTTTCGCAAAGCCAGGGTGTGACAAGGTTCATGCGAGAACCGCGAGAACCAATGTGAACACAACCTAAAATAGATAAAAAAAAACCTAATTAAACCTCTACTGTCATCATGTTACATACAAAAAACCCATTTCGACAAATCAACAAATCTACCAACAAGTGTGCATATTTATTTCACAATCAAACGAACACTTGGCCCATGAATCTTATAATAAGAAAGCACCCCATATTTCAACACAAACCCCATATTTCCTCTCTCTCTCTGTATATAGATACATATACACAGTTACATACACATATAATAATAATATAAAAACAATGAAGTCATAAATTAGAAAAAAAGTCAAATTAGGGGGATAGTCGAGGCAGCCTAAAGCCCTTTTGCAACCACCTTTCAGGGGAAAAACCAAGAACAAAGAACCCTCTTTAGAGGTTAGAAACCTAAAATACATACAACTTTTGTATCTATTTTATCAACCAAAAATTCAGTCTTTATGATGTTTGAGATGATCAACCAAAAATTCAGTCTTTATCAACCAAAAATCCGAGAGGGGGGTTACCTTGACACTAGTCGGAACAACCTGGACCGTCGCCGCCTGTGTCTCTACTGTCGCCGCCGTGAGCGGCGGCGTTACCGCTGTCCACCATCTTTTCTGACTCCTCTCTCTCACTTCTCGCTCCTGATCTCTCTCTCTCACTTCTCCGTCTCTCTATTCGTCACCGCCGCCGCCGTGGTGGCGGTGCTTCTGCTGCTGTTCTCCGTTGGCAGGTATTCACCGGAGGGAGGGGTGTTTGAGGTAGATCTGATTTGTTTCAGGTTGTTGGCAGACTCCCCTTCTCTCTCATCATCAAATATGAACATGGTGGTGGAAACAAATGAGGAACATGGTGAAAATCTAAAAGGAAGATAGAGACAGTGATATTTAATGGAGAGAGAGAGAAAGAGGGTGAGATTTAAAAGGAAGAGAGAGAGGGTGAGATTTAAATGAAGAGAGAGGGTAAGATTTGACATTTGGGGTAAATGACCAAATTATCCTTTTTGTTGGCAAAATATGATTGGTGGAGAGTGGTTCTCATGGTTCTTACAACTGGAGGTGGTTTTCATTTTAGCGGTCCCCTATATATATATTTACACTTTTATGTTATATGTTTATATGTTCCTATGCTTTTTTGTAACAAAAAAAAAATTGTAGCCTCAAAACTCGTATTTTTTTGCATACTGGACAAGTTTTTTTCAATAGCCAAAAATAAGGTAATACAATACCCAGAACCAAAAGAACCGGTTCCATACCCGAACCATAACCGGTACATAGGGTATGGTTTTTTAAGCCAATAACCGGAACCGGGTATAGCAATATCCGATTTTCCCCTTCAATTCAATACCCGAAACCGGTTCCATACCCGGAATCAGTTATTAAAAAACCTGATATGTGCACCTCTGCTTTTGGACACTCCCTTATACGATGCGTATAGGGCTATACGTGTCGTATAAGGTTTCAATGCATTAAATGCATGACTTATACGATGTGTATAGCCCTATACGCGTCATATAGGTGTGATGTACATGATATTCCTAACTTTACAGGGGGAACGGTCTGAAAAGGTAGCCCTGTACGATGCATATATGGTTATACGCATTGTATAGGATTCTGGTAGTTGAGGCATTAAACAATATACGACGCATATAACCCTATATGCGTCGTATAGGTCCACAAATTTGTTGTAAAGCCTAGCATACGGGGACCATTTGATTCAAATGAAAAATCACAAACAAAACAATCTGATCAAACCATTTATATCACGAGGTCGTCTTGGGACATTAATTATGTTTTTGTGAAGATTCGAACTAGTCATACTTCTCCGAAAGCGTTTTCGAACCCTGCATTGAACGAGGTGATAAGGAGTTTGTGTATGTGGTTCGTTGTAGTAACGAGAGAGCACTACCTGATTTGAATCAGGAGTCTCACCATTAAGTTGTTTCAGGAGTTCGTAGATGAAGCTAAGCCATCTTACATGGTACAAAGTTATCCGCGATACACATACAGGACTTACCATTCACATATGGAAGAATAACATAAGACCGAGTATGAGGAAGGTGTTAAGGACTTCAAGGAAGGTGCTAACCACCAGGAAGAGCCTAACTTGGATGTTTCATTTGAAACCAATTAGGTATTACATTCGCATCACTTACGTGTTGTTCTATATATATATATATATATATATATATATATATATATATATATATATATATATATATATATATTGTTATTACATTTTGTGTGGCAACACATCAATTAAGATTGTGTAGTTGATTCTCTAGGAGCATGTATTAGTATGGGTGTGCAAAAAACTGAATTAACCGATAAAATCGAACCGAAAAACCAAACCAAATAAAAAACCAGTGGGTTGGTTAATGAGTTTTTTGAAAACCGAAAGTAGCGGGTCGGTTATGGTTATAATTTTTCCCATACCCACCATAACCGAACTGAACCAACATGTAATAAATCTTTGTAGGATTTAGGACTTTTCACCATATTTTTAATATTTGATGTTTTTTACTGAAGATTTTTAGTACTTATGGGATTTTTCATATCATTTTGTGGTTTTTGTACATTGAATATTTATTTGAATTTATGCAATGTATCATATCACTTTATTTGAATATTCGATAATAATTGGTATAAATATTATAGATTATATGTATTCTTTAATACTATGTAATATACTAATATATACAAATATGCAATAACAATTTATTCCATGTTAAAAAAAAATAAGCTATTTTTAGCTAAATTAAATACACGGTTAACCACCCATAACCGACCCGTTATAACCATCAAAACCAAATAACCATAACCACCATAACCGATCGGTTATGGTTATGGTTTCTGGTCAAAACCAACCCAAACCGACCCATGTACACCCCTATGTATTAGGTAACTTTCTCTAGGCTTAAGTTTCATTGTCACATTTTAGAGAGAAAAACTGGGAAAGAGGAGGTTGCGACATAACTCGTTTACCCATTCCCAATCACAAAGATGAGGACTCCCAATAAAGTGGTATGACACAGCGAGACATAGTTTGTAGAAACCTTCACAAGACACTCAAAAGCTAGTCGTGCAACACAGTCGTTAGAAGAAATCTAAAGCTAAAAGGACAATTACTGATAAAGATTTTCCACTGTTGGTGGGGGACGAGTACGTATACATATACATACATACACACCACCTGATAAAGATTTTCCACCATTCGGCATTGACAAGTTCATAAACAGTATCAATCGTTTTAAGGATTGGCTTCCATCTATGTATATCCGATACATTACACATATTGCAGATGCCCAGTCAGACGGTAAGGTTTCGATCTATAGCTATGGGTTTAAGGTTGGAATAGAAATTTGGTGTGATTGTTAAGACTTTTAAGCAATGGTGGTTGTCAAACTTACTTCTCCATGTTCGATGGTCCGAACGTTTACCCTAACCATGTTGTTAAACCACTGTTTCATCACAACCATCACAACCATCGACCACCACAACTTCAACTCTTACACCTATTATCCTTGACCTATTAGAACTAGAAAATGTATCAAAAGAGATACAATATTTCTATTCCACATCTGACATCAGCCAACTTATCTTTCCATCCCTCAGAAGATATCAGAAGCCCAAAATGTACAAGAATACCTAGAGTTGAAACTTGTGCAGGCTGAAAAGATAGTTGCTTTCAGGAGCAAGGGAAAAGTGATAAGGAGGCTCAGCAAATCATGTCTGCAGACTTTACTAAGGTGAATAGACTTGAATATTTTGCTAAAGATGTTAGTCAAAAGGCATCTCATGGAGATATAGCAGAAATATGAGACAAAGGTTGTGACATGTATTGCCCAAACATGGGAGGATACATGTAAAACCCCGAAATTTGAATGGGTTTGGGTGTATGTCGAATTGAGGTGATGGCATTTCCCATCTTGGTGAACTTTGGTCAATAGCGGTCGGTTTCAGCTTCGTCGATGTTGGTGTTGATAATCCATGGGTGTTGTTGAGTTGTTGTATAACGTGGATTGTTCGAAAATGCGTTCAGGTTGTGTTATTGAATGGAAACATGATGAAGATAATGGGTTGTGACTTGTGAGAGATGGTTTTGTGTAAAAAAGATGAGTTGAAGGGGTGTGGTAAAAAGATAGGTTGAAGTGATATATATATATATATATATATATATATATATATATGGTTAGGTTAACGTACAAATGCCCTTATCGTACATTACGTACGCTACAATCTCAGCCGTCAGATCATCTTCCCGCATTGAAAATCGCATGTTGTTTTTTATAACAATTTCGCATGTTGGTTTTTTAACATGCGATTTCATCAAAATTATCACATGCGAAATTGTTACAAAAAAAACAACATGCTATTTCATCAAAAATTATCACATGCGAAATTGTTAAAAAAAAAAACAACATGCGATTTCATCAAAAATTATCACATGCGAAATTGTTACAAAAAAAACAACATGCGATTTCAATGCGGGAAGATGATCTGACGGCTGAAATTGTAGCGTACGTAATGTACGATAAGGAATATTGTATAGTACGCTTTCCCTATATATATATATATATATAGGGTTAAAAACAATTTAAAAAAAGAGTTGTTGCTCAATAGTTAGGAGAACAAGGCCCACTACACATGCTCGCCATCATCCGCTATAGCACTCGTGAGGGAAGAATAGCACCGACGGTATGGGGTGGAGGTGGGGGTAGGGGGAGGGGGCGCTATTGAGTGAAATTGGCCGAGGTGGCAGGGGGAAATGCCACATACCTGCGTAGTCTTATAGAATACAATAAGAAGATGCTGGTGCTTATTTGTTAATGCTAATACCTATGAGTTTCCATTAGAGCCCATTTTGGTAGCAAAAATTATCACACAATGAAAACAGATTCAAATGCTTTGTATGTCTTATTTTAACATTTCAAAATACATTTTTAATATATTATTTGTGTAGTGGTAACATTTCAACGCCCCACTTGCGATGTGCACGTATAATGTATACATGTGTGGCCCCTCGGAAGACAAAAGTGAAATTCCAATAATTTTAACGTTATTTTACTAATTTCGTGAAAATAACGTTAAAAGCAGCGAATGGTTAATCATGCATCTTATAGTGGCCTTGATAGCCGAAAGACAAAATGATACATGCACTAATTTTGTCCTGATTGTTGAGTGTTACATGCCTTATGTTCAAGGCTTGATGCAAAACTACTATCGAGCCGGGGCTATCACTGGAAGCAACCTCTCTATGAGGTAGAAGTAAAGTTCTCTACATTTACCCTCCTCAAACCCTATCTTAGCTATGTTATTGGTGGAACTTATTGAATATGATGATGATGTAGCAGCACTAGTAGTAACATTTTGGTAAATACTGCATATAACAATGGACTATGATACTATTTTTTTTCCTGTAAAACTATCTTTTTTTTTTTAACACAAGGACTAGAGAACTTTACACTACCACTATCTCCCTCTTGACATAATTTGCTTATTTAAAAGAAGGGGACATATTAAAAAGTAGAAAAAAGATCAAATACAAATAATTTTAACGTACAAAACGTACGAACTGAAGGTTTTGCTGAAAGGACGCGGTAACATTTTCGTAATTATTTACTTGTAGAGTAATAATCAAAATTACTCTACAAATGATCTTGTAGGGTAATTTTGATCTTGTAGAGTAATTTTGTAAAATGTTCTTGTAGCGTAATTTTGATCTTGTAGAGTCTCACAATTACTCTACAAATGATCTTGTATTGTAATTTTGATCTTGTAAGGTAATTTTGTAGAGTATTATAATTACTCTACAAATGATTTCGTAGAGTAATTTTGAATTGTATGTTTGATAAACTTGCAGAGTAATTTTGATACACTTGTAGAGTAATTTTGATGCAGAGTAATTTTGATATACTTGTAGAGTAATTTTGATAATTACTCTACAAGATCAAAATACTCTACAAGCTTATCTATAGAGTAATTTTGATATACCCTACGAGCAAATAATTACGAAAATGTCACCGCGTTTTTTTGGCTTTTTCATGCCTTTCATACGTTTTATACGATAAGGCACTTTCTACGTGAACTTAACCCATTAAAAGTAATAATATCCGGTTACGTTGTAATCGTGAACCAGATTCGCCACTAACATATGTTGCTCGCCTGATCAACTAAATACATGTAATGTTAATATTTTTTATTTATTTATTTGTAGTTTGACCCCTAAAATTGTTGCACATGAAGTAGTTGAAACAAATATAAAAATATTCTTATAGTGATAGGTCAAAGAGAAGATAGGTTAGACTGTGGGGTATGGTGGGGCTTGGGTTGGGTTTGGGTTGGGGTATTGGTTGACACGTGGATGTTGAATATTAACAAACCCATAGCCAAGTTTTAAGGGGTATGGTGGGACTTGGGTTGGGCGTGGCTGGGCTGGCGTGGCCAAGCCACATCAATTTTTTTCATATATATATATATATATATATATTTATATTTATAACTACATAAATAACAAACATACATATTTTTTTTAAAACTACATAAACATACATAATAATTATCAAAATAAAAAATCATCATTATTCGTCGTCTTCGTCGGTTTCGAACCCAGGAATCGTTGAAACATGATCCACCAAATCAGATCGAAGGTTGTGATGTATATCCCTTGACTTGATCAAAAATTCATTTGCCGCTTTATCTTGGTTTGTTACGTTACCTGGTTGGGGGTCATCGTCATCATAGTAGGTAACGACTGCTCTACCTTTGTAACACCCCGTGTTTTCGAATGTCAAAGTCAAAGTCAAAGTCAAAGTCCAAGTCAACTTTGACTTTCTTTGACTATAGATAGTCTATTTTCAGTTTTAGTTGTATTATGTGGAGTAAGTGTTGTAATCAGAAAGAATCGAACTAATCGAATGTTTTATCAACGCGAATCGATTTACGACTATAAATAGTAGGAAGTAACAATGCGATAAAGTTAACTAATCTACAATCAAACCGATCTAACCACCATCGAACTCGAGACTCGAACTATACGAATTTGGTGTTATAATACTTGTGTGTGTGTCTTATGTGTTACCTGTGCGTGTTTAATTCATGTTTGGTGTGTTACTCAATCGAAACTCGAATCGAAACTCAAAACTCAACTCGAATACAATCGAAATCAAACTACGACGAATGGTAACGTAAGGATAGGGTAAAGCATAGATGATTGTATGTTAGATATAGTGGTTGGGACTGAAAGTAATTTAAATAGGAAACCCTATCGTGCTCGTCTCGTCTTCAATCGAAATCGAAATATTGAAAATCGTCGCACCGAACACTCGAACCAGGCTGTTGACCGATCAGGCTGTCAGCCGATCGAACAGCCCAGCCGATCGGACGGACTGTCCGATCGAGCAGGCTGTCCGATCGAGAAGTCTGGCCGATCGGCCAGCCCTTTCCTCTTTTGGAGCCTATAAATAGGGCTGTCATTGTCACTCTTTACCACTTTTGGAGAGTTCTGACCGACCAGCTCGTGCTCCTACTTTTTCCTCAGATTTCTTCCGATTTCGGTAAGTTTCCAACCTAAATCTTGTACTTTCTTAATCAAAACGTGCTTCTACACCTTTCTATCTTTCAAATCTTGGTTTCTAACCGTGAAATCATCAAGATCTAAGCATTCTAGGATGATGTCATCATGGTGTTCTTCAAGAACACCATGTTTTGGCCTCAATCCACCATGAATAGCTCGGATCTAACCGATTTCCACATAAACAAGTCAAGATCTATTAGAGATCTAAACATTTACATGATGTAAAGGATTGAAAGGAGGATTTCCAACTTTGTTTCAACTCTTTTACACTCAATGCCTTCAAACCGGTAGAAACGGAGCTTGAGCCAACTCACTAATCAATCCAATGGTTGTGTGGTTCAAGATTCGGGTTCTATCTACGAGGTGCACCGACTTCGGGCTAAACGTTAAACCGACGTTCCGAACCGTTCACCGGCCGAACTTGGGTGATTCCTGTCCGAGCAGGAGAAACAAGTAAGAACTAAAGTGTCATAGTTCAACTCGTTCTCAAACTACCTCAATATAGCGTCAAATAATCAGAACAGCCAAGTGTTAGACGAACAGGCCGACCAGGTCAGGATGCTGACCGAACGATTAGGCTGTTCGAACGAACAGCCCAACCGATTGGACATGTCAGCCGATCGACCAGGCCAGCCGATCGGCTAGCATGTGGACCCACACTTTGACAAATTCATGAAGTATGGTATTGAACGAGGTGAT
Source organism: Helianthus annuus (assembly GCF_002127325.2). Classification (NCBI taxonomy): domain Eukaryota; kingdom Viridiplantae; phylum Streptophyta; class Magnoliopsida; order Asterales; family Asteraceae; genus Helianthus; species Helianthus annuus. The sequence goes on from NC_035437.2 coordinate 63,312,399, forward strand.
GTTCGATCGAACGAGCTGTTTGGTAACATTACTCATCGGATCATGAGATACTATGCTTCAACACTTAATCGATTTTCAACTCGTTCGACGCATTGGGGTGCCACCCGATCGAACATGCTATCAGAACGAACAGGCTGTTCGATCGGATATGCTGCTCGATCGAGAGACAACCTGATGAGGACTACTACTGAAGTTCCTAACCAATCGGTTAAGCCGACCGATCGAACGGACCGTTCGATCGATCGACCTAAAGGTAAGAACACTTCAGTGTTCTCAAATGCTACAACAAAAACTTCAAAAGTTCAAACCATCATACACAAACACATCCCATCTAAAGGAAGAAACAATCCACTCGAACAGTCCAGCCGATCGAGCCTGCCGGCCGATCGAGCAGGCTGTCCGAACGGATTGTCCATCCGAACGAACAACCCACTCGATCGAACCTGCCGTTCGATCGACCAAGCTGTTCGACCCACTTACACTTGTTTCCATTATTCGTGTATTCATCGTTATGCTATCAAACTGTTCAGGCTAACCCTACTCTCAAGCGCTCCTTTCAATGCATCAATCAACCGCTGTGAGTATACTCGATCCCTTTTTGCTTTAAGCACTTTTGGGTGTTACATACGTTATTTATCAAAATCACTATCAAACGCACTACTCAATTATTTGAACGCTAACCGATTCGCATGTATTATGTGACTAAATGAATGCTTGTTGATTGTGTTTACACGTGGAATGCTGTCTACCTGCCTTAACGACGTAGTGCTATAGTTTGGACTCAGCACCCGTTCACACGGGGGTTGTTAAGGACAATTACTTGCATAGATTACAGTGGTAATCATGTATTGCGAACCGTCTCGGACGGTCAACCCGCAGTCATTGGTATCGATAGGTCCATGTCGATAATTAACATGCTTCGTTTTCCTCTCTGTACGTGCTGGTAATGCGTAAACTATTCGAACTCTATATGCTATATCAAACTTGTATGCTCACCTTTACATTATATGTATTGACCTTATTTTAACGTATGTGACAGGTGTTTAAGATGTTTGCTTGCTAGGAAAGCGAGGCTAGAATAAAGCTCTAGAGGCCCCCAACAAATAGTTGTCTGTCAGGAAAGAGCAACTAGAGCATAGTTGTCTGTAGATCTTGTCAGGCTGGGTCTTTAGGAGCCTTTGAACAATATTTATGTTTTGTATTAAATTAAACCCGAGTTGTCGGAATAGAATTACTTGTTTGGATGTTATCTGTAATGATGTATTTGTTTATTTGGGATACGGTATGGGACGTATCTTTAACTGGATTATATAGATAGGTTTTATGGAAACTTCTGGACAATCTGTTTCGCTCAGTGCCATGCCCCGATGATTCCGCCATCGGTTGGGGTGTGACAGACTGGTATCAGAGCCATAACTATAGGGAATTAGGCAAGACACAACCTAGTCCGGGTCACTGTCTTAGAGACCTAGACTATAGTTAGGAACCAACAGACCAAGCTTATATGCCCCATTATTCTTGCTTTGCACTACACTCCTAATCATCTGACATCGAACAAGCAATTTGGTCGAGATTAGGTGTGAAAGCCTCAAACTCTCGACTAAATTATTTGTTCAGTCTGCAATTTATTCACAAATGGGAGGAGATTATTCATCGAGAATAGGTGTGAAAACCGCAAACTCTCGACCGAATTATTTGCTCAACCTCCTCAAATTTTACTAAAACAAGGAAGAAATTGCTAAGCCAGGGGTGAAACCCGAACCTTGGCAACTTATTCCAACTTTTACTCATCTCACCAAAGCCTCGACGGACTCCAACGACCTGAACTCACAAGTACGACTTAAGGAAAACGTGTTGAATGCCCAAGAATCGAGGCAGAAACGCGATCCCGAAAGTCGAAAAGTGACGACAAGTCTATTGTGAATAGTCGAATCGCTTTGGGTAGTCAATGTCTAGTAGCTACAGACAATCCATTTCCTCGATTTTATGTGTTCCGATTCTGATCCCGCAACTGCCTACTCTGATGCTTCGTCGATTTTCATGTGTTTTAGGTGTATTTGCCTGTTTATGTGTTTAATTTTGATGTTCGCTCGATTTTTGCTATCACTTCGATCAACACACACGACTCGTATTGCTATTCTACCTCAAAACGCTAACAAGTCGTTACAATTCTAGGCGATGCTATAATGCGATATACGTTATACTATACTCGACATGCTATACGATTATACGATGCTACTCGATATACTATACAAACGACACGCGAGCCTCGAATAATAGGTTTTTGTGTTCTGACTGCTTCTGTGTTTAAAATTGTGTATGTGCTTCTGTGTTTATGTGTCTCTGTGCTCTATGTGCCTATGTGCTTCTGTGATTACGTGAATCTGTGGTTATGTGCCTACGTGTTTATGTGATACATGTTTCGACGCGTTTCTAAGCTTTAGTAAGTAGTAGACGTGTGAGGTGAGATTCGATTTGTTGTGTCTGAGACATACGATGATGCCTGTTGCAGACCATGTCGTCATCTGGATCCCGACACCATCTGACTCGCTAAGAGAAGAGAGACAAGCGTCTCGCTACTCTCATCGCCAAGAGTGTGGCAAAAGCTGTAAGCGATGCATATGAAAACGCTAGCAAGTCGTCTGAAGAGTCGCGAACCAACGCTCCCAAAGATGCTAGCAAGACTGGTTTCAGCTTCAAAGAATTTAAAGCATGCGGACCCAAGGGATTCACCGGAGAAGATGGCCCTACCGCCATGTTTCAATGGTTCGATTCAGTTGAAGTCACTCTGCGCCAAAGCGGTTGTCCTGAGAATCTCCGCACCCTCAATGCTATAGGCGTCTTCCAGTCCCGAGCTCGAGACTGGTGGACGGCCGAACGAAACAAGCGCGGAAATGATGCAGCTTATGAGCTGACTTGGGAGGAGTTAAAGGCAATTATGATGGACGAATTTTGCCCTCCCCATGAACGCCAAAAGCTGGAGGACGATTTTTGGAACATCAAGCAGAAGGATGGAGACAACGCTGCTTTAACTGCACGCTTTAAGCAGCTCAGCATCATCTGTCTCGATCAGGTCAAGACTCCAGACATGGCCATCAAGAAGTATATTCGAGCCCTACCCGATTGTGTTGCCGATTTCGTTCATGCCGCCAAACCATCATCGATTGAAGAGACCTACCTGCTTGCCGCTGAGATCAATGACAAGCGGGTAAAGTCTGGTTTCTGGGATAAGCACACCAAGTCTCTGCACCAAGCCACCGCCACGTCAACCTTCGACACCACCACTGCTCAACCCTCCAAGTCGTCAAGAAGAAAGAAGAAGCACAACAACAACAGCTCCAGCAACAAGAACTGTGCTGTGACAACAACTGCTGCCCCTCTGCAAGCCATACCGGCTCAACAGCAGTCTCACCACCGACAAGCTCCGGTGATCAATGCGCCGCCAGCTAAGCGCGCTTACACAGGCCCCCACCCGCTCTGCCAGACATGCTCATACCATCATCCGGTGGGAGTCGCCTGTCGTTTCTGCGCCCACTGCAACCTCTACGGCCATTTCATTGCGAACTGCCGCTATGGTCCCCGTCAAGCCCCAGTTCAAGCCGCCGCTCATCAAGCTCTACTTCCAGCCCCTCAAGGCCAACCTGCAGCTCAAGCACCCGCGGTCAATGCTCGAGTCTGCTTTGCATGTGGTGACCCTAACCACTTTGCAAATATGTGCCCGAACCGGGTTGTGAAGCAAGAACCCCAGCAGCAGCAGCAGCAGCCTCAGCAGCAATAGCAAGCAGCCCATGCCAGAACCTTTAACATCAATGCTCGTCAAGCCCAGGCTGACAACAACGTGGTTAATGGTACGTTCCTTGTGAATGGTATTTATGCATCATGTTTGTTTGATACTGGAGCCGATAACTGCTTTGTGTCGTTTGAATTCGAGAAGCTCTTTAGTCGTAAGCGTTCTTATCTTCCCTCGTCATTCAAAGTCGAAGTCGCTACTGGAAGAACTATCGCCGTTAACTCTGTTCTTCATGATTGTACTCTCGAGCTCAACAATCACCTCTTCCCAATCGACCTTATTCCGATGCAACTCGGAAGTTTTGACGTCATAGTAGGCATGGACTTTCTTCGCAAAAACCATGCTGAAGATGTATGCTTCGAAAAGATGATTCGATTCTCGCTCGCGAATGGTGATCTACTATGTGTGTACGGTGAAACAGCTTCGAAGGGTCTTAAACTTATGTCATGCGTCCAAGCTAGCAAGTATCTCCACAAGGAATACAACGCTTTCTTGGCCAACATCGTAGTAGCGGAGAAGGAAAAGAAAAAGAAGGTTGAAGTCAAAGACGTTCCAGTGGTTCGTGAATTTCCTCAGGTGTTTCCTGATGATCTTCCTGGACTACCTCCAAGTCATGATATCGACTTTCGTATCGACCTTATTCCCGGAGCTAACCCTGTTGCCAAAGCCCCTTATCGACTCGCGCCATCCGAAATGAGGGAACTCTCAAACCAACTCCAGGAGTTACTTAAAAAGGCTTTATTCGTCCGAGCACCTCTCCTTGGGGCGCGCCAGTCCTTTTCGTCAAAAAGAAGGATGGGTCGTTCAGGATGTGCATCGACTATCGGGAATTGAATAAGCTGACCATCAAGATCCGTTACCTCTTGCCTCGAATCGATGACTTATTTGATCAGCTGCAAGGTGCCAAGTGTTTCTCGAAGATCGATTTACGTTCAGGCTATCATCAGTTGCGCATTCAAGAATAAGATGTACATAAAACAGCCTTTCGCACACGATACGGCCACTATGAGTTCGTTGTTATGCCTTTTGGTCTAACCAACACACCAGCGGTTTTTATGGATCTGATGAATCGCGTGTGTAAGCCTTATCTTGACCGTTTCGTCATTGTGTTCATCGATGATGTCCTGATTTATTCAAAATCGAAAGCCGAACACGCGCAACATCTACGTTTGGTCCTCGAGTTATTCCAGGGGAACCAACTCTATGCCAAATTCTCCAAGTGCGAATTCTGGTTGGAGGAGATTCAGTTTCTGGGTCACATCGTGAATAGTAAGGGTATCCATGTCGATCCCGCGAAGATTGAAGCAGTTAAAAGCTAGATTACGCCAAAGAACTCGTCTGAAGTCCGATCATTTCTTGGATTAGCGGGTTATTATCGACGATTCATCGAAGGATTCTCTAAGATCGCTGTGCCGCTTACCGCTCTTACCCATAAAGACAGGTCTTTTGTTTGGGGAACTGAACAAGAGTCTGCTTTTCAAACCCTTAAGCGCAAACTTTGCAATGCTCCCGCTCTCACGTTGCCGGACGGAAACGACGATTTCATTGTCTACTGTGATGCTTCTAACCTTGGTCTTAGCTGTGTCCTCATGCAACGAGACAATGTTATAGCTTACGCATCTCATCAGCTCAAAATCCACGAGAAGAACTATACAACCCACGATCTCGAGCTAGGCGCAGTTGTTTTTGCATTGAAGATTTGGCAACACTACCTGTATGGTACCAAGTGTACGATCTTCACCGATCACAGGAGTTTACAACACATCTTTAATCAGAAAGAACTTAACACGCGTCAACACCGATGGGTAGAACTTCTTAACGATTACGACTATGAGATTCGTTATCACCCAGGCAAGGCAAATGTTGTAGCCGACGCACTCAGCAGACGGAGTTATTTGCTCAGTATTCGCAATACCCAAGCCCAGCACAACCTCGAAGCTCTCATCCGCGAAGCCCAGCATGCCTGTTTTAATGAACGCACCTTGAAGAAGGAGAGAATCTACCACGGTGGAGCTCAGCTTGTAAGCAAAGTAGATGTGATTTTCGATTATCTGGACCAAATTTGGATCCCTAAGCGGACCGATTTGCGAAAGATTATAATGAACGAAGGCCACAAATCCCGATACTCTATTCATCCCGGTGCCGATAAAATGTAACAGGATCTTCGTTACAAGTACTGGTGGCCGGGTATGAAACGGGATATCACCCTCTATGTTGGAAGTTGCCTGACTTGTGCGAGAGTTAAGGCTGAACATCAACGACCTTCTGGCTTACTCGAACAACCTCCAATCCCTATATGGAAGTGGGAGAGTATAGCTATGGATTTCATAACCAAACTTCCGCCCACGCCATCAGGTCACGACAACATTTGGGTTATAGTAGATCGTCTGACCAAATCAGCCCACTTTTTGCCAATACGGGAAGACTGCAAGGTAGAACGACTAGCCCGAATCTACACCGACGAGATCATTTGTAATCATGGTACGCCTCGTGACATCATTTCAGACCATGATGCTCGGTTTACTTCGCGATTGTGGGAAACGTTTCAACCGGCCCTTGGTACGTCGCTTAACCTGAGTACTGCATTCCATCCTCAAACTGACGGACAGACTGAAAGAACGATCCGTACTCTTGAAGACATGCTCCGCGCGTGTGTTATAAACTTCGGTGGTAGTTGGAACAAATACATGCCGTTAGTCGAATTCTCGTACAACAACAGCTATCATGCCAGCATACAAATGGCACCATTCGAGGCTTTATATGGAAGGAGATGTCGTTCGCCTATTGTATGGCACGAGATCGGTCACTCGCAACTAACCGGTCCCGAGTTACTACAAGAAACGACTGACAAAATCCTCCAAATTCGAGACAACTTGTCGAAAGCCAGGGATAGACAGAAAAGTTACGCCGATAGAAGACGCAAGCCCCTTGAATTTGACGTTGGCGACTACGTACTCCTAAAGGTATCACCTTGGAAGGGTGTAGTCAGATTCGGCAAGAAAGGGAAACTAGCGCCTCGATATGTTGGACCTTTTAAGATTCTGGAAAGGATCGGAAAAGTCGCCTACAAACTCGAACTACCGGAGGAACTCAGTAAGGTCCACCCGACTTTCCATGTGTCAAACCTCCGAAAGTGCCTAGCTGACCATGATTTGATTGTACCTCCCGCCGATCTTCAGGTCAACGAAACGCTACACTTCGTGGAAAAGCCTGTCGAAATCATGGATCGCCAAACCAAGCAACTCAAACCTCACGCATCCCTATCGTAAAGGTTCGATGGGAAGGCAAACGAGGCGCGGAGTTCATTTGGGAACTCGAAGGCGACATGAAGGCCAAGTACCCGTAGTTGTTCAAATAAATATCTGAAGCATCAAATTAGTAATTCACGGTGCTGTGCAGCTTCGAGCCTAATTTTGGGACGAAATTCCCTAAACAAGGGGAGGCTGTAACACCCCGTGTTTTCGAATGTCAAAGTCAAAGTCCAAGTCAACTTTGACTTTCTTTGACTATAGATAGTCTATTTTCAGTTTTAGTTGTATTATGTGGAGTAAGTGTTGTAAGCAGAAAGAATCGAAGTAATCGAATGTTTTATCAACGCGAATCGATTTACGACTGTAAATAGTAGGAAGTAACAATGCGATAAAGTTAACTAATCTACAATCAAACCGATCTAACCACCATCGAACTCGAGACTCGAACTATGCGAATTTGGTGTTATATGTCACACCCCAACCGATGGCGGAATCATCTGGGCGCGGCACTGAGCGAAACAGATTGTTCAAAGAAATTCCATAACAACTATTATTACCAAATAGTTTTAAATATCACGTCCCATACCGTGACCCATAAGATAAATCTAGTTATTACAGGCATAGATATTCTTCAAACAAAACATGTTCCGACAACTCAGATTTAACATATAAATATAAATTGTCTTGGTTTCTAGACTCTTCCTAGCCTCGATTTCATCACCACATGTCTAAGGATCCTAGCAACTTAAGCACCTGTCACATACGTTAAAATAAAGTCAATACATAAAATGTAAAGGTGAGCATACAAGTTTGATAATAGCATATAGAGTTCGAATAGTTTACGCATAACCAACACGTACACAGATAGCAATGATGCATGTAAATTATCGACATGGACCTATCAATACCAGCGACTGCGGGTTGACTGTCCGAGACAGTTCGCAATACATGATCACCACCGTAAATCATGCAAGTAGATTGTCCTTAACAACCCCCGTGTGAACGGGTGCTGAGTCCAAACTATAGTACTACGTTGCTAAGGCAGGTAGACAACTTTCCACGTGTAAACATAATAACAAGCATACATTTAATTACGTAATACATGCAATCGGTTAGCGTTCAAATAGTTTGTACAGTGTGTTCGTTTGTGATTTTGATAGGTAACGTATGTAACACCCAAAAGTGCTAAAGCAAAAAGGGTTCGAGTATACTCACAGTGATTGATTATGGATTGAAGGGAGCGCTGAGAGTAAGATTAGTCTGAATAGTTCGATAGCATAACGATAAGTAACGCGAAAAAGTAAACAAGTATGGATGGATCGAATGGGCTGGTCGATCGAACGGCAGGTTCGATCGAACGGCCTTTTCGATCGGCTGGTATATCCGATTGGACAGTCCGGTTCGATCGGCCGGCTGGCTCGATCGGCTGGACCATTCGAGTGGATTGTTTCTTCCTCTGGTGTGTTTGTGTTAGAGGATTTGAACTTTGGAAGTTTTTGTTGCAGTATTTGAGAACACTGAAGTGTTCCTACCGTTTCAAGTCGTTTGATCGAACGGTTCGTTCGATCGGCTAGCTCACTCGATCGGCTAGCTCACTCGATCAGCTAGGAGCTTCATGTTAGTCCCCAACTGAATGTCACTCGATCGGACAGTCTGTTCGATCGGCTGACATTCTCTACTACGAACAAGTTGCGGAAACGATTAAGTGTTGAAGCATAGTATCTCATGATCCGAGCAGTAATGTTTACTCATCGAGTGACCCATTCAATTGAACATTACTTCGTCAATACTATTCTTCAAGGTTTGGGAGTGTGGGACCATGTGCTAGCCGATCGGCTGGCCCGGTCGATCGGTTGGCATATCTGATCGGCTGGGCTGTTCTACAGCCCAGCCGTTCGGCCAGCATTTCTGACCTGGTCGGCCTTTCGTCTAACACTTGGTTGTTTGTTTATTTGTTATTCTTTCAAGGTATCTTGACAACGTGTTGAACTATGATAACCTTCGTTCCCACCTATTCCCTTGGCTCGAACAGGAATCACCCAAGTCCGGCCGGTTGAACGGTTTGGAATGTTGGTTTAGAGTTTAACCGATATCGGTGAACCTTGTTCATAGAACCCGAATCTTGAACCTTCTAAACCATTTGAATGATTGGTTAGCCGGTTCAAGCTCCTTTCCTACCGATTTGAAGCATTGAGTGTAAAAGAGTTGAAAGAAGGTTGAGATTCCCTCTTTCAATCCTTCACAACTTAAAAATGTTTAGATCTATGAAAGATCTTAACTTGTTTATGTGGAAATCGGTTAGATCTAAGCTATTCATGGTTGGATGATGTCAAAGTTTGAAGTTCATCAAGAACACCATGATGACATCACCCAAGAACACTTAGATCTTGGTGATTTCACGGTTAGAATTCAAGTTTTGAAAGATAGAAAGGTGTAGAATCAAGTAATGATCATGAACGTACAAGATTTAGAGTGAAAACTTACCGGAGTTGAGAGAAATCTGAGAAAAGGTGGAGAAGATAGCTGGTTCGGTCAGAGCTTTCCAAAAGTGGAAAGTATGACAATGACAACCCTATTTATAGGCTTCCAAAAGAGGAAAGTGGCAGCCGATCGGCTGGGAGATCCGATCAAGTGGGCTGCTCGATCGGCTGGCAAGGTGCTAGCCGATCGGCTGGCCTGTTCGATCAGGATGCTTCCAGTTCGATCCGCCACGCACTTCGAGTATTTTGCGACGATTTTTGACGTTTCGATTTCGATGGACGATGATACGAATACGATAGAGTTCCTAGTCAAATTACTTTTAATCCCAACCACTATATCTAACATACAATCTTCTATTAGTCACGTTTCATTGTCAGTTTCGATTGAGTTCGGTTGCCTTTCGAGTTTCGATTCGATTTTCGATTGATTTGCTTGAATACCACACCAAACATAAAGTAAGCACGCACAAGTAACACATAAGGCACACACCCACGTATAACAATACCACAATTCGCATGATTCGAGTCTCGAGTTCGATTGATTGTTAGATCGGTCTGATTACTGATTAGATTAACTTTATCGCATTGTTACTTCCTATCATTCCCAGTCGTAGATCGGTTCGCATTAAAACATACTCGATCACTTCGATTCTTGCTGATTACAACACTTACTCCACATAATACAACTAAAACACGAAATCGACTATCTACAGTCAAAGAAAGTCAAAGTTGACCAGGACTTTGACTTTGACATTCGAAAACACGGGGTGTTACAACCTCCCCTTGTTTAGGGAATTTCGTCCCGAAATTAGGCTCGAAGGCTACACAACACCGTGATTTACCAATTTGATGCTTCAAATCTATTTATTTAAACAACTGCGGGTACTTGGCCTTCATGTCGCTTTCGAGTTCCCAAGTGAATTCCGCGCCTCGTTTGCCTTCCCACCGGACTTTCACGATTGGGATGCGAGAGCGCCTGAGTTGCTTGGTTTGGCGATCCATGATTTCGACAGGCTTTTCCACGAAGTGTAACGTTTCGTTGACCTGAAGATCGTCAAGGGGTACGATTAGATCATGATCAGCTAGGCATTTTCGGAGGTTAGAGACATGGAAAGTCGGATGGACGTTACTGAGTTCCTCCGGTAATTCGAGTCTGTAGGCGACTTTTCCGATTCTTTCCAGAATCCTAAAAGGTCCAACATATCGAGGCGCGAGTTTCCCTTTCTTGCCGAATCGGACTACACCCTTCCAAGGTGATACCTTTAGGAGTACGTAGTCACCAACTTCAAATTCAAGGGGCTTGCGTCTTTTATCGGCGTAACTTTTCTGTCTGTTCCGAGCTTTTACCAGGTTTTCTCTTATCTGGTGGATTTTGTCAGTCGTTTCTTGTAGAATCTCGGGACCGGTTAGTTGCGAGTGACCGATCTCGTGCCACACAATAGGCGATCGACATCTTCTACCATACAAAGCCTCAAAAGGTGCCATTTGGATGCTGGCATGATAGCTGTTATTGTACGAGAATTCCACCAAGGGCAGGTGTTTGTTCCAACTTCCACCAAAATCTATTACACACGCTCGGAGCATGTCTTCAAGAGTACGGATCGTTCTTTCAGTCTGTTCGTCGGTTTGAGGGTGGAATGCAGTACTCAGATTAAGCGACGTACCAAGGGCCGTTTGAAACGTTTCCCACAATTGCGAAGTGAACCGAGCGTCTCGATCAGAGATAATGTCACGAGGCGTACCATGGTTACGAATGATCTCGTCGGTGTAGATTTGGGCTAGTCGTTCCACCTTGTAGTCTTCTCGTATCGGCAAAAAGTGGGCTGATTTCGTTAGACGATCAACTATGACCCAAATACTGTCGTGACCTGATGGCGTGGGCGGGAGTTTCGTTATGAAATCCATAGCTATACTCTCCCACTTCCATATGGGTATCGGCGGTTGTTCGAGTAAGCCAGAAGGTCTTTGATGTTCCGCCTTGACTCTTGCACAAGTTAAACAGCTTCCAACGTACAGAGCGATATCCCTTTTCATACCCGGCCACCAGTACTTATAACGCAGGTCCTGGTACATCTTGTCTGCACCGGGATGAATAGAATATCGGGACTTGTGGGCTTCGTTCATGATAATCTTTCGCAAATCAGTCCGCTTGGGGATCCAGATTCGGTCCAGATAATAGAATATCCCATCTGGTTTGCTTACTAACTGAGCTCCATCGTGATAGATCCTTTCTCTCTTCAATGTACGCTCGTTAAAGCAAGCATGCTGAGCTTCTCGGATGAGGGTTTCGAGGTTATGCTGTGCTTGGATGTTTCGAGTACTGAGCACGTAACTCTTTCTGCTGAGAGCGTCAGCAACCACATTCGCCTTGCCTGGGTGATAACGAATCTCACAGTCGTAATCATTGAGAAGTTCTACCCATCGGCGTTGACGCATATTAAGCTCTCTCTGATTAAAGATGTGTTGTAAACTCCTGTGATCAGTGTAGATTGTACACTTAGTGCCATACAGGTAGTGTCGCCAAATCTTTAATGCAAAGACAACCGCGCCTAGCTCGAGGTCATGGGTTGTATAGTTCTTCTCGTGGATCTTGAGCTGACGAGATGCGTAGGCTATAACCTTGTCTCGCTGCATGAGAACACAGCCGAGACCAAGGTTAGAAGCATCACAGTAGACAATGAAGTTGTCGCTTCCGTCGGGCAGAGTAAGAATCGGTGCGTTGCACAGCATATGCTTGAGGGTTTGAAAGGCAGTCTCTTGTGCGTTTCCCCACACAAAAGGCTTGTCCTTATGGGTAAGAGCAGTAAGCGGCACAGCGATCTTGGAGAATCCTTCGATGAATCGTCGATAATAGCCCGCTAGTCCGAGAAAAGAACGAACTTCTGACGGGTTCTTAGGCGTAATCCAGCTTTTGACAGCTTCAATCTTCGCAGGATCGACATGGATACCCCGACTATTCACTATGTGACCCAGAAACTGAACCTCCTCCAACCAGAATTCGCACTTGGAGAACTTGGCATAGAGTTGGTTTCCCTGAAGTAACTCGAGAACCAAACGTAGATGTTGCGCGTGTTCGGCTTTCGATTTGGAATAGATCAAGACATCGTCGATGAACACGATGACGAAACGGTCAAGATAAGGCTTACACACACGATTCATAAGATCCATGAAAACCGCGGGTGCGTTGGTTAATCCAAAGGGCATGACAACAAATTCGTAATGGCCATAACGGGTTCGAAAGGCAGTTTTAGGAATGTCTTCCTCCTGAATCCGTAGCTGATGATATCCTGAACGTAGATCGATCTTAGAGAAGCATGATGCACCTTGGAGCTGGTCAAACAAATCGTCAATTCGGGGCAAAGGGTACCGGTTCTTGGTGGTTAGCTTATTCAATTCCCGATAGTCGATGCACATCCGGAACGATCCATCCTTCTTTTTGACAAAAAGGACTGGCGCGCCCCACGGAGAGGTGCTTGGGCGAATAAAGCCTTTTTCGAGTAGTTCCTGGAGTTGATTCGAGAGTTCCCGCATTTCGGATGGTGCGAGTCGATAAGGGGCTTTGGCAACGGGGTTAGCTCCAGGAATGAGGTCGATACGAAAGTCGATATCACGACTTGGTGGTAGTCCGGGAAGATCATCAGGGAACACCTGAGGAAATTCACGAACCACTAGAACATCTTTGACTTCAACATTCTTTTTCTTTCCCTTCTCCGCTACGACGATGTTGGCCAAGAAGGCTCGGTATTCCTTGCGGAGATACTTGCTGGCTTGAATACACGACATAAGCTTGAGACCTTTCGACGTTGTTTCACCATAAACACATAGAAGATCACCATTCGCGAGCGAGAATCGAATCATCTTTTCAAAGCACACAACTTCAGCGTGGTTTTCACGAAGAAAGTCCATGCCTATTATGACATCAAAACTTCCGAGTTGCATCGGAATAAAGTCGATCGGAAAGATGTGATTGTTGAGTTCGAGGGTACAATCACGGAGTACTGAGTTAACAGCAATAGTTCTCCCTGTAGCAACTTCGACTTCGAATGGCGAGGTTAGATAAGAGCGCTTACGACTAAGGAGCTTCTCGAATTCAAATGACACAAAGCAGTTATCGGCTCCAGTATCAAACAAACATGATGCATAAATACCATTCACAAGTACCATTAACCACGTTGTTATCCGCCTGAGCCTGGCAGGCGTTGAGGTTGAAAGTTCGGGCATGGGCTGCTTGTTGCTGCTGCTGAGGCTGCTGTTGTTGTGGCTGCTGTTGGGACTCTTGCTTGACTACCCTGTTCGGGCATCTGTTGGCAAAGTGGTTAGGGTCACCACATGCAAAGCAGACTCTAGCATTGACTGCTGGTGCTGGAGCTGCTAGTTGGCCTTGAGGGGCAGGGAGTAGAGCTTGGTTGACAGTAGCTTGAGCTGGGGCTTGGCGAGGACCATAACGGCAGTTCGCAGTGAAATGACCGGAGAGGTTGCAGTGAGCGCAAAAACGACAAGCTAGACCCACTGGATGATGATACGAACATGTCGGGCAGAGTGGGTGAGGGCCTGTGTATGCATGCTTTGCTAGCGGTGCATTGATCACTGGAGCTGAACGCTGGTGCTGCTGCTGTTGAGCTGGTACAGATTGCAGGGGAGCAGCGTTTGTTGCGGCAGCACAGCTCTTGTTGCTGGAGCTGTTGTTGTTGTTTTTCTTCTTCCTTCTTGAGGACTTGGAGGGTTGAGCAGATGAGTCGGTGGGTGTTGCAGTGACTTGATGCAGAGACTTAGTTTGCTTATCCCAGAAACCTGACTTGACTCGCTTATCGTTGATCTCAGCGGCGAGTAGGTAGGTTTCCTCGATTGTTGCTGGCTTGGCGGCGTGAACGAAGTCGGCTACACAGTCGGGGAGAGCTCGGATGTACTTCTTGATGGCTTGATCTGAGGTCTTGATTTGATCAGGACAGATGATACTAAGCTGCTTGAAGCGAGCAGTGAGCGCAGCGTTGTCTCCGTCCTTCTGCTTGATTTCCCAGAACTCGTCCTCCAGCTTTTGGCGTTCATGAGGAGGGCAGAATTCTTCGATCATGATCGCTTTCAACTCCTTCCATGATAGCCCGTAAGCTGCATCATTTCCGCGCTTGTTTCGTTCGGCCGTCCACCAGTCTAGAGCACGGGACTGGAAGACGCCTGTAGCATTTAGAGTACGGAGATGTTTAGGACGTTCGCTCTGGCGCAGAGTGACTTCGACCGAGTCGAACCAGTGAAACATGGCTGTCGGACCATCTTCGCCAGTAAACTCTTTCGGTCCACATGCTTTGAACTGCTTGAAGCTGAAAGCAGCCTTTCTTGAATCCTTGGAGATCTCAGTTCGGGATTCTTCTGACGACTTGCTAGCGTTTTCATACACCTCACTCACAGCTTTTGCCACGGTTTTGGAGATGATAGCAGCGAGACGTCGGTCTCTCTTTTCTTGGCGGGTCAGACGTTGACGTGATCCAGACGACGACATGGTCTGCAACAGACATCGTCACAGGACTCAACACAACGTAATCGAATCTCACCTCACACGTCTAGACTACAAAAGCTTAGAATCACGTCGAGACACGTATCATTTAAACATATAAGCACATAACCACATAACCACAGATACACATAAGCACAGAAGCACCTAGAACACAGAAGCACAGGAGCACAAAACACAGACACTCGTAAATTACCTAGGCATTAATCACTGAGGTAGTCAGAAAACAGAAACCTATCCCTCAAAGTTCGCGTGTCGTTCGGATATCATATCGAATAGTATCTTAGTCGCACAGCATAGTATAGTATAAGATCGCTCTAGAGTTGCGATAACTGGATGTCGAATTGAGATAGAACAACAATTGCGAGTCGTGTGTGTTGATAGCAGAAATCGAGTAATATCCAAAACATAATCATAAAACAAGAAAGCACCCTAAACACATAAAAGTCAACAAGTCATCAGAGTACACAGTTACGGTTCTCAGAATCGAAATACGTAAAATCGAAAGATAGACTGTCTGCGGCTACTAGACATCGACTACCCAAGGCAACTCGACTATTCACAGTAGACTTGTCGTCACTTTCGACTATAGGGGTCGTGTCTCTGCCTCGATTCTTGGGCATTCCACGCGCGTTCCCTAGGTCATACTTGTGAGTTCAGGTCGTTGGAGTCCATCGAAGCCTTGGTGAGGTAAATGAAATCCAGAACAAACTGCCAAGGTCAGGGTTTCACCCCTTGGCTTAGCAATTTCTTCCTTGTTTTTAATAAAATAAAGGAGGTTACTCGTCAAAATATGGATTTCACTCCTGATTTGGCATAACCTCCTTGGTTTGTTGGTGAAAACAATGAGATAAGCATGAATAAACGAATAAAATCAGCATAAGTAAGGCAGTTTGGTCAGGAGTTTGCGGCTTTCACACCTATTCCCAACTAAACCTACCGACTTTTATTTGAAAATTCGAGTGCAGTGATGGGGAAGGATTGCAGAATAAGCACATAAACTGGGTCTGATGGTTCCTAACTATAGTCTAGGTCTCTAAGACAGCGACCCGGACTAGGTCGTGTCTGCCTAATTCCCTATAGTTATGGCTCTGATACCAATCTGTCACACCCCAACCGATGGCGGAATCATCGGGGCGCGGCACTGAGCGAAACAGATTGTTCAAAGAAATTCCATAACAACTATTATTACCAAATAGTTTTAAATATCACGTCCCATACCGTGACCCATAAGATAAATCTAGTTATTACAGGCATAGATATTCTTCATACAAAACATGTTCCGACATCTCAGATTTAACATATAAATATAAATTGTCTTGGTTTCTAGACTCTTCCTAGCCTCGATTTCATCACCACATGTCTAAGCATCCTAGCAACTTAAGCACCTGTCACATACGTTAAAATAAAGTCAATATATAAAATGTAAAGGTGAGCATACAAGTTTGATAATAGCATATAGAGTTCGAATAGTTTACGCATAACCAGCACGTACACAGATAGCAATGATGCATGTAAATTATCGACATGGACCTATCAATACCAGTGACTGCGGGTTGACTGTCCGAGACAGTTCGCAATACATGATCACCACCGTAAATCATGCAAGTAGATTGTCCTTAACAACCCCCGTGTGAACGGGTGCTGAGTCCAAACTATAGTACTACGTTGCTAAGGCAGGTAGACAGCTTTCCACGTGTAAACATAATAACAAGCATACATTTAATCACGTAATACATGCAATCGGTTAGCGTTCAAATAGTTTGTACAGTGTGTCCGTTTGTGATTTTGATAGGTAACGTATGTAACACCCAAAAGTGCTAAAGCAAAAAGGGTTCGAGTATACTCACAGTGATTGATTATGGATTGAAGGGAGCGCTGAGAGTAAGATTAGCCTGAATAGTTCGATAGCATAACGATAAGTAACGCGGAAAAGTAAACAAGTATGGATGGATCGAATGGGCTGGTCGATCGAACGGCAGGTTCGATCGAACGGCCTGTTCGATAAGCTGGTATATCCGATTGGACAGTCCTGTTCGATCGGCCGGCTGGCTCGATCGGCTGGACCATTCGAGTGGATTGTTTCTTCCTCTGGTGTGTTTGTGTTAGAGGATTTGAACTTTGGAAGTTTTTGTTGCAGTATTTGAGAACACTGAAGTGTTCCTACCGTTTCAAGTCGTTTGATCGAACGGTTCGTTCGATCGGCTAGCTCACTCGATCGGCTAGGAGCTTCATGTTAGTCCCCAACTGAATGTCACTCGATCGGACAGTCTGTTCGATCGGCTAACATTCTCTACTACGAACAACTTGCGAAAACGATTAAGTGTTGAAGCATAGTATCTCTTGATCCGAGCAGTAATGTTTACTCATCGAGTGACCCATTCGATTGAACATTACTTCGTCAATACTATTCTTCAAGGTTTGGGAGTGTGGGACCATGTGCGAGCCGATCGGCTGGCCCGGTCGATCGGCTGGCATATCCGATCGGCTGGGCTGTTCGACAGCCCAGCCGTTCGGCCAGCATTTCTGACCTGGTCGGCCTTTCGTCTAACACTTGGTTGTTTGTTTATTTGTTATTCTTTCAAGGTATCTTGACAACGTGTTGAACTATGATAACCTTCGTTCCCACCTGTTCCCTTGGCTCGAACAGGAATCACCCAAGTCCGGCCGGTTGAACGGTTTGGAATGTTGGTTTAGAGTTTAACCGATATCGGTGAACCTTGTTCATAGAACCCGAATCTTGAACCTTCTAAACCATTTGAATGATTGGTTAGCCGGTTCAAGCTCCGTTCCTACCGATTTGAAGCATTGAGTGTAAAAGAGTTGAAAGAAGGTTGAGATTCCCACTTTCAATCCTTCACAACTTAAAAATGTTTAGATCTATGAAAGATCTTAACTTGTTTATGTGGAAATCGGTTAGATCTAAGCTATTCATGGTTGGATGATGTCAAAGTTTGAAGTTCATCAAGAACACCATGATGACATCACCCAAGAACACTTAGATCTTGGTGATTTCACGGTTAGAATTCAAGTTTTGAAAGATAGAAAGGTGTAGAATCAAGTAATGATCATGAACGTACAAGATTTAGAGTGAAAACTTACCGGAGTTGAGAGAAATCTGAGAAAAGGTGGAGAAGATAGCTGGTTCGGTCAGAGCTTTCCAAAAGTGGAAAGTATGACAATGACAGCCCTATTTATAGGCTTCCAAAAGAGGAAAGTGGCAGCCGATCGGCTGGGAGATCCGATCAAGTGGGCTGCTCGATCGGCTGGCAAGGTGCTAGCCGATCGGCTGGCCTGTTCGATCAGGATGCTTCCAGTTCGATCCGCCACGCACTTCGAATATTTTGCAACGATTTTTGACGTTTCGATTTCGATGGACGATGATACGAATACGATAGAGTTCCTAGTCAAATTACTTTTAATCCCAACCACTATATCTAACATACAATCTTCTATTAGTCACGTTTCGTTGTCAGTTTCGGTTGAGTTCGGTTGCCTTTCGAGTTTCGATTCGATTTTCGATTGATTTGCTTGAATACCACACCAAACATAAAGTAAGCACGCACAAGTAACACATAAGGCACACACACATGTATAACAATACCACAATTCGCATGATTCGAGTCTCGAGTTCGATTGATTGTTAGATCGGTCTGATTACTGATTAGATTAACTTTATCGCATTGTTACTTTCTATCATTCCCAGTCGTAGATCGGTTCGCATTAAAACATACTCGATCACTTCGATTCTTGCTGATTACAACACTTGCTCCACATAATACAACTAAAACACGAAATCGACTATCTACAGTCAAAGAAAGTCAAAGTTGACCTGGACTTTGACTTTGACTTTGACATTCGAAAACACGGGGTGTTACATTATAATACTTGTGTGTGTGCCTTATGTGTTACCTGTGCGTGTTTAATTCATGTTTGGTGTGTTACTCAATTGAAACTCGAATCGAAACTCAAAACTCAACTCGAATACAATCGAAATCGAACTACGACGAATGGTAACGTAAGGATAGGGTAAAGCATAGATGATTGTATGTTAGATATAGTGGTTGGGACTGAAAGTAATTTGAATAGGAAACTCTATCGTGCTCGTCTCGTCTTCAATCGAAATCGAAATATTGAAAATCGTCGCACCGAACACTCGAACCAGGCTGTTGACCGATCAGGCTGTCAGCCGATCGAACAGCCCAGCCGATCGGACGGACTGTCCGATCGAGTAGGCTGTCCGATCGGGAAGTCTGGCCGATCGGCCAGCCCTTTCCTCTTTTGGAGCCTATAAATAGGGCTGTCATTGTTACTCTTTACCACTTTTGGAGAGTTCTGACCGACCAGCTCGTGCTCCTCCTTTTTCCTCAGATTTCTTCCGATTTCGGTAAGTTTCTAACCTAAATCTTGTACTTTCTTAATCAAAACGTGCTTCTACACCTTTCTATCTTTCAAATCTTGGTTTCTAACCATGAAATCATCAAGATCTAAGCATTCTAGGATGATGTCATCATGGTGTTCTTTAAGAACACCATGTTTTGGCCTCAATCCACCATGAATAGCTCGGATCTAACCGATTTCCACATAAACAAGTCAAGATCTATTAGAGATCTAAACATTTACATGATGTAAAGGATTGAAAGGAGGATTTCCAACTTTGTTTCAACTCTTTTACACTCAATGCCTTCAAACCAGTAGAAACAGAGCTTGAGCCAACTCACTGATCAATCCAATGGTTGTGTGGTTCAAGATTCGGGTTCTATCTACGAGGTTCACCGACTTCGGGCTAAATGTTAAACCGACGTTCCGAACCGTTCACCGGCCGGACTTGGGTGATTCTTGTCCGAGCAGGAGAAACAACCTCAATATAGCGTCAAATAATCAGAACAGCCAAGTGTTAGACGAACAGGCCGACCAGGTCAGGATGCTGACCGAACGATTAGGTTGTTCGAACGAACAGCCCAACCGATCGGACATGTCAGTCGATCGACCAGGCCAGCCGATCGGCTAGCATGTGGACCCACACTTTGACAAATTCATGAAGTATGGTATTGAACGAGGTGATGTTCGATCGAACGAGCTGTTTGGTAACATTACTCATCGGATCATGAGATACTATGCTTCAACACTTAATCGATTTTCAACTCATTCGACGCATTGGGGTGCCACCCGATCGAACATGCTATCAGAACGAACAGGCTGTTCGATCGGATATGCTGCTCGATCGAGAGACAACCTGATGAGGACTACTACTGAAGTTCCTAACCGATCGGTTAAGCCGACCGATCGAATGGACCGTTCGATCGATCGACTGAGCCTGCTGGCCGATCGAGCAGGTTGTCCGAACGGATTGTCCAGCCGAACGAACAACCCACTCGATCGAACCTGCCGTTCGATCGACCAGGCTGTTCGACCCACTTACACTTGTTTCCATTATTCGTGTATTCATCGTTATGCTATCAAACTGTTCAGGCTAACCCTACTCTCAAGCGCTCCCTTCAATCCATCAATCAACCGCTGTGAGTATACTCGATCCCTTTTTGCTTTTAGCACTTTTGGGTGTTACATACGTTACTTATCAAAATCACTATCAAACGCACTACTCAATTATTTGAACGCTAACCGATTCGCATGTATTACGTGACTAAATGAATGCTTGTTGATTGTGTTTACACGTGGAATGCTGTCTACCTGCCTTAACGACGTAGTGCTATAGTTTGGACTCAGCACCCGTTCACACGAGGGTTGTTAAGGACAATTACTTGCATGGATTACGGTGGTAATCATGTATTGCGAACCGTATCGGACTGTCAACCCGCAGTCGTTGGTATCGATAGGTCCATGTCGATAATTAACATGCTTCATTTTCCTCTGTGTACGTGCTGGTTATGCGTGAACTATTCGAACTCTATATGCTATATCAAATTTGTATGCTCACCTTTACATTATATGTATTGACCTTATTTTAACGTATGTGACAAGTGTTTAAGATGTTTGCTTGCTAGGAAAGCGAGGCTAGAATAAAGCTCTAGAGGCCCCCAACAAATAGTTGTCTGTCAGGAAAGAGCAACTAGAGCATAGTTGTCTGTAGATCTTGTCAGGCTGGGTCTTTAGGAGCCTTTGAACAATATTTATGTTTTGTATTAAATTAAACCTGAGTTGTCGGAACAGAATTACTTGTTTGGATGTTATCTGTAATGATGTATTTGTTTATTCGGGATACGGTATGGGACGTATCTTTAACTGGATTATATAGATAGGTGTTATGGAAACTTCTGGACAATCTGTTTCGCTCAGTGCCATGCCCCGATGATTCCGCCATCGGTTGGGGTGTGACAACCTTCATCCTCCAAAATCATGTTGTGAAGAATGATACATGTGTACATCACGTTTCCAATCTGATCCTTGTCCCATAGTCGACAAGCCATTGCCAATATTCGCCACCTTTTCTTCAAAACACCGAATGCTCGCTCGACGTCTTTACGTGCAGCCATCTGGACCCTGTTAAACTTTAATCTCTTTGGATCTGTGGTACCGTGTTTTGTGAACGATTTTACGAAAACCCCACACTCTGGGAAAATCCCATCAACTAGGTAGTACCCATCAGTGTTGTAAAAGTCGCTAGGCGGTCCCTAGTCGGCCGACTGGGGAGTTGGGAGTAATCGGAGTACTCGGAGAGTACTCGAGGAGTACGCGGACATGGTAAATATAAAGAAAATTAATTGTTATATATTATTTATGTGTTAAAATAAGCATAATTCATGTCAACTGAGTATAATTTAAAATGAAACATGTTTAAAGTTCAAATATTCTGAATACAAGTCCGACTAGTCTGAGTACAAGGCTGAGTAGTCCGAGTACAAGGCCGAGTAGGCCGATTTTGACCGAGTTTGACCGATTAAAAGTCAACAAACCACGTTGACCGCCTAGACCGACTAGGCCGACTACGTCCGACTAGGCGCTGACTAGGCCGACTAGGCACCGAGTACTCCCGAGTAATCCCGAGGCCGACTAATTGAGACCGCCTAGGAGGAAGTCGCCTCGGAGGGGGTCCGAGGACCGAGTACTCGCCGAGTACTCGACCGAGTAATCCGACTTTTACAACACTGGTACCCATACACGTACTCAACCCCGTTTACAAAGAAAGTTCCTTTGGGTCCTATACCATTTACCCGATCATTGAAAAGGGGCGAGTGGTTTATGATGGTAATATCATTATGTGAACCTAGCATACCGAAGAACGCATGCCATATCCAAAGATCTTGGGACGCAACCGCTTCAAGCATGATGGCTGGCATCCCGTGAAATCCACTCGTGTGAGCGCCTTGCCATTGGGTAGGACAAAGTTCCCAAGCCCATTTCATACAATCTAAACTACCTAGCATCCCGGGTAGCCCATGATAATCTGCATGATGTTCCAATAATTGTTGCATGTCACTGAACGAGGGCTTTCTCAAATATCTTTTCCTATAAAGTTCTAGAATACACGAACAAAAGTTGTGAAGACTTTCTCTAGCTACACGTGCAGACATTTTTAAATAGCCATCCATAATGTCCGAACTATTGTCGAACGCTAACTGCCTAAGTGCGGCCGTGACCTTTTGCCACGTACTAAATCCTAATTGCCCGACTACATCGGGTTTTTGTTGGAAATAAACATACTTCTCCTCAAGATCTCTAGATATCCTTAAAAATAAGTTTCTACTCATACGAAAACGACGCCTTAACATTTTTTCATCATACTTAGGTTCCGCTGAGAAGTAATCGCTTACCAACAAATCGTTAGCGGTGTGTCGTTCACGAGCGATGTACCTTCTCCTGCGTTTAGGTTGTTGAGTCTCTTCCTCCTCCTCTTCGTTTTCCACGATAGCTTTCACCACCGTCGCGATTGTTTGTAGAAATATTTCCGCACCATCGTCAGATGATGATGACGATTCAGTATAACTTGAAGAACACATGGCAAAATTGTGTTTTATGTGTTTGATATGGTGTGAGAAAAATTATAAATATGGTAAGATATTTATAAAGGAAAAAAAAATTCTTTTTTTTTAAATAGCCCCCAACGGCTAGTTTGGTTTGGCCATTCACAGCCCGCCATGTCAGCTTGCTAGACCCGCCCCACGCCCGGCTTGAAACCCAAGCCCTAAGGGCCACGCCCCAACCCAAGCCCACCCGGGATGGTGGCTTGAGCGTTTTCCCCCAACCCCCGCTCAAACCCCCGCCCCATACCCCATAGTCTTATACCAAAGCAGGTTTTACTATGTGGGTGTTTGTTTGGATTAGCTTATTTTGGAGCTCTTTTTAACTTATTAAGTTATAAAAAATAATAAGTCCTTTTAATAGTGTTTGGATAAGAGTTGAGAATGAGATTTATGGTTTAAAAAGGAGAAAATGAGAGTGAAAATTTGTGACTTATTATGACTTATAAAAAGTTAATCTATTCTCTTGTCACAACTTTGAGAAACCATTTGTGTATCTTCCCAAATAAGACAATTCCTAAACCTCAATCAATATCAACCAAGAGTCTTTAAAAGTTGGGCTTTAACATAATATTAGTATGTTTCGGATGCAAACGATAAAAGTAAATAACACAATCGGCACATCATAAAGGATGCAAGGTTTAAACGTTTGAAAAGAGTACTAGAAAGAAAACACGTCTACTTGATTACTTCCAAAGCTTGCGCAACGACATGTTTTTCTCAGTTTCCTTCTTCATAACCTTGGCGACTGCCATCTCAAAATCTTCCTGGGTCACGTGGACTCTCCTCTCCCTCAAAGCAAACATTCCAGCTTCAGTACAAACCGCCTATAACAACACACAACGACAAGAAAAAAAAAACAATTATTACTATGGAGTAAAGATTGAGAAAAAACAGTCAAATTCAACTGTAAAGAAAAACAAAACAAAAAGAACTCACCTTAAGCTCAGCCCCTGAAGCCCCATTCATTTTCTCAGCTATCTTCTTCAGATCAATGCCACGCATTAAATTCATCTTTCTTGAATGAATTTTCAGAATATCAAACCGTGACTACAAGGAAACGCACAAAATTTAATCCACATATATATGCTGCAAAAAGATTACCAAACCTTCGCCATTAAAAAAATAAGTTTTCACGATACTCACATCTTCATTGGGATTTGGGAATTCAATTTTCCTATCAATTCTCCCGGGCCTGAGAAGAGCCTGATCCAGGATATCAATACGGTTTGTAGCCATCAAAACCTGAGAACATTACATCAGGAAAAAAATCTTAAAACGTCATATATATTAATCCAAAAAAACACATCCGTATTCCCACCCAAGTACCTTAATCTTGTTTGACGCTTCAAAACCGTCAAGCTGATTAAGAAGCTCGAGCATAGTTCGTTGTACTTCACTATCACCATTCCCACTTCCAGATTCCATCCGAGCAGATCCAATACTGTCTATTTCATCCATAAATATGATAGATGGAGCATGTTCCCTGCATCAACATCAACAAAAATAATAACAATAAATACATTATTATTAAATTAATAAAAAGTAACAATAAAGGTACAGTGTTGCCGCATAGTACAAACCTCGCCATAACAAAAAGTTCTCTGACCATTCGAGACCCCTCTCCAATGTATTTCTGTACTAGTTCAGAACCAGAAACCCTAATGAAAGTACAATCAGTATGATGAGCCACTGCTCTTGCCAACAAGGTCTTCCCTGTGCCAGGTGGCCCGTATAACAAAACTCCCTAGAAACAGATACATACACAAAGCGTTAATATAACTATTAATGATAAAACGGTTGAATGATTAGAGAGATATTGTGTGCCATGGTACCTTTGGTTGAGCGATTCCGAGACTCTCGAATAACTCTGGATGTTTGATTGGAAGTTCGATAACCTGATATATTTGAATATTGGCATCAAATGACAACTAAACTTGAAAGTTTCGTAATAAAGAATTAAACAAAAAGGAAACTTGAGATAACCTCTTTGATCTCCTTAATTTGCTGGTCTAGCCCACCAATCATGTCGTATGTAGAATCAGGGACTTTTTCAACTTTCATAAGGTTGACCAGAGGGTCAACTTTGCTTGGTAAAACCAAATGAAGAACATAGCTATCGTTGCGAAGGGCTACTCTGGTTGATGGAGTGATCTTAGTAATATCAATGCTTTTGTCTATATCAACTACGTATTTGCCCTCTGGGTGCACCTGCCAGCAATAGATGTAAAAAAAATCATAATTTTGATTAAGCTTTAGGTAATATTTATAATTAATTTTATATAGCTAAGTGATCCTTGAATGTAAAATATAAAACGTCACTAACCTTGACTAGTACTTTGGATTTCCCCATTACTTTAACAACTTCACCAACATAAGATCCTGGCTCTTGAAGCAGCTGCAACTCTTCCTTAAGCATCCTGACTGAATTTTAATATTAAATAGTAATATCAGTAAGCAGCCCGTATAAAAAAACCTAATATTGTAACATTTCGTCAACGACATAACACACAGACAAAATAAAGTTCACTTAACAAAATCAAAACCAATCACTCATTGAAGTTCAATCCAAAACCTCTACTAATTTAGCACTGTAAATGTAACAAAAAGAAAACAGTCGCTCATTTGTAACATCAGTTTCCATATTTGTATACCGGCATACCGCTTCTTACACAAACATATAAACCAGATGGACTCCAACACAATAAAAACACATTCCAGTAGTTAAGCAAAAATTATAGAACAAAAACAAATTCTAAGATCAATTTTTAAATTCTTATACTGTTTCGTACACAGCATACAAACCAGACATACTCAAGACATTCAGTTGTTAAGCAACTGTTTCGCACACAAACATACAAACAAGACAGACCCAAGACATTCAGCTGTTAAGCAACTGTTTCGACACAAGTATGCTAACCAGACAGACTCAACACATTCAGTTGTTAAGCAACTGTTTCGAACTTTCAGTTTTTTGAACATGTGTGCTCAGAAAAGAACATAAGTGAACTCTAGTGGATACATACAAGTTACAACACATAGACTGAAACCAAAAACAAGTAGATTCACAAGAAACTTTTGACTTTTTATAAGTTGCCTTTTACACTTACAAACACTTGCAGCAATTAACAATCATAATAAGGGCAATTCACCAATTAGGCTGGAGGGGAGTGGAATAAAGCTCCTTGACTATTATTTAAAAAAAGAAGAAAAAAAGAAAAAAAAATCTGATTGGTTGTAGCAAAAGTGCCCCCACCAAACTCAGCCTTAAGGCACGTTAAGGGCTTGGCGGTGGCAATGATAGCGCCCCTTGTTGGCGGAGAGGAAGGGGGTGGTGTTGGGGGCGCCACTCAGCTGAGGTGGCTGGGGGAGTTACCCGACATCGCCTAGCCTCAAAAGTAATACATTTTTTCCGTTAAAAAGAGCACCCACCAGTTACTTTCATATTCAAATCAACCAATTAAAGAAGCAGTCTAAAATATTTTGTATTTCATACAAAATAGTAACAAACACCAAGAACCATAATGAACAAGATAACAAGATCAGATATCAAGAATGCCTACCTTAAAGTTTCAACTTCCTTACAAACTAACCTCAATACAAAAAAACTCTAAAACTACAAGATCATTCACCAAATCCAACAATCAAATCGAAACTCCCACACTCCTAATTCCACAAAGCATACACATCTCAACAACACACAAAACATTGAATCAATACAAACGCACAACACAACTAAATTAGGGTTCTACTTAAAAAAAAAATTGGGGATTTTACAAACCCTACCTCGAGAATTGAGCTCGTTACGCTGCGCTTCAAGCCGATTAAGATTATGAGTCTTCTGGCGAACCTGAAGCTGAGCATCGTGAATATGTTGCAGGTAATACTGCCTTAATCCTTCACCTGATTTCGCCGTTGAGGATCTTGACGAACAGTTCTCATCTCTGTCAACTGAATCCGATGGTTTCATGGCTACATCGACACTCGCCATTTTCACAATTTTGCAGGTTTAGATCGGAGGATTTGTAACCCTATAGGTTTCGTGTGTCAGGCGATTTGGGGTTCTTGTTTGATGGCTTTCTGCGCAAGACAAGAGTATTGAATCTGGTTGATTGATATGATATGATGAAGGTTTTGTGAGTTTGATCCCTTGTGTTTTTGTATTTTACAACTTTGGTCCTAATACTTTGACCAAACTAACAAAGAGGATGGAAGGTTTTTAATCAAGAAACATGACATTAAATTGAGATGGTAAATCTATCTTAAAGATTCGTTCAACAGTAGAAGGGCTTACCAACAACAATACGACAACCGCCCCACTCAAGGAAGACAAATAAATAATTGCTACTGTCGACGTATCAAATAGGGAGAACTGAGTGTGACATTTAGGGGGATGAGAAGGGCTAAGGCAGTTGGCCTAGGCAGCATGTCGATTGAAGTGTGAAAGTGTTTAGGAGAGGAAAGAGTTCAATGGTTAACTAAATTGTTCAATTTTATATTCAAATCTGAAGTATGCCAGATCAATGTGGCGCTTATGTTGTAGTTGTGACAACTGTCAAAAATTCAGGTATCCGTACAATTATTAAACCACGATTAGTGTTTAATGACTGTGCTGAATTTCAATTAACTGCTTCCTGATTTTTGCCATATACATACATGTGCATCACATATTGCTTAATGTCATACCGTTATTGCATGAAAGCTTATTTACTCAAATAATGCACGAAACATAGTTAGCACAGTTATCAGATAAATCTGAAATATGCTGACGGAGTTTAGTACATAGACAGACAGTGTGTTGAGACACAGAATGAGCCAGAAACCAAGTCATACACTAGTATAGTGTATAGGAAAGTAAGGATCACAAAACTGCCTTTTTAGAGATAGTTTAAGTGCCGGAAAGTGCTTAAAACCCACATAAAGTGCTGAATTAAGCAAAATTCAGTATTTAAACACACTAATATTATGCAGAAATTTGGTTAAATGGTCCTGAATGCTTTCCTAAGTGTCGGGAATCAAAAGTGTCACAAAAGGGTACATAAAGCACACTAAACTGCATAGTTTAGCACCTTAACGAACCGGTAAGCAACCGAACAACCGGACACTATCTGAAACATCAAATTTACACTAGAAGCACTGTTTTAACATTACCAAGCTAGTTATGATCCCCGAACATCATAACACCCCATATAAATATCAACTAACTAGAAACCTAACTACACACTTACAATGTTACCATAATCTAACTTATGTTTAGAACCTAGTCTACTACCTCCCCACCTAGTGGACGGCCCCAACAAGGGCCCCACTCTTGATTTTCTTTCAATTTTAAATTAGATCATGTTGTGCTTTACAAAACATAAGAACCATGGGTTAAATACATAAAATGGGTTATAAGTATACACATGGTGAACATAACTTCATTTCTACACACATCAAAACACACACAACTTTCTTCTCTTCCCCCTTGTGCTCTCGGCCGAGAATCAACACACACACACACTCACCATATTTGATCAAGCTTCATACAATCCAAGTATATACAAAGGTGCTAGAGGTTACACAAAGGAGCTAGGAGCTTACGGAAGTTTAAGGACCTTGTTGATTTGCTTTTATCCACTTGTTTTCTTCTCTTGATCATCCCTAGTCTTGAGCTAGTGGTAAGAGCTTTGATCTTTCCATTTTACTTCTATTTTAAGTGGTTAAAAGAAGATTCATAATGTTAATCATGAAGAACACTAAGAATCACAAGAAGTAAACTTGAACATAAGCTTGAATAATGAAGAAACTAAGTTGTTTATGTGTTGAAATACTTGTTGATCATTGTTTGCTTGTGAAAATGATGTTGAACATCATATGATCTTGCTAGATCATGATTAAAAACATAATCTAGCAAGATGAGAGGATGAACATGATAGAAGTTAATGGATCATCCTCATAAGAAACATGAACTTGAAAGAATATGTGGTTTTCTTGTAAAATAATGATCAAAGTAAGTTGTTAATCATGTGGATCTAAAATTTCAAGAGTGATTTCTCAATAAACCAAGTTAAAAATATAAGTTTTACTAAATCTTGGTTCTTACATAAACAAACCTTATTTTTAGTGTTAAAACAAGTGTAGAAATATGTTGTTAACAAGAAAAATCAAAGAAGAAACATTTTTGAAAAATATAAATACAAGTTGTACAGATCAATCTTCTTTAAAAATGAAGTTTTTAAAGAATCAATCACACTTTAGAAGGTAACAAGGCTTACTAAGAACACTAGTAAGTTACTACAAATTTTTACAAATATTCAAGTTCATGAAGTGTTAGATTATGCTTGTTTTAGGCAAGATTGGTAAGTGTAGATTGGTTATTGTTGATTATTGGTTGATTGTGTTGATTTTTACAAAAGAAAATGATATGCTTGAAAGCATGGAAACCTCCATTTTTAGGGGAAACTATGGGAAAATTTTTCTAGAAATTAAACACTTAGAAAAGTATTCCTAAACAAATATTTACAAGTGTATTTTAAACCATGAATTTTTACATAAACTTTACCATAATTTTTGGTTACAAAAATACAAATATTGGAGGTTGGTTTTCATAAATAAAAGTGACTAAATATGTATTTAGGAAAATATATATTTAGAAGTCACCATGTGTGTGATTATTTGTATATTATGTGTATTAGTTATATTATTTTAGGACTTGAAATAATATAACTCATCAAAATACCAAAAATTATAATCCAGAATATTACCAAAATTCCAAGAATTAAACACACAAATTATATCCAAAATATTGGAGAAACCGAACAAGGAATATAACTTACAAAAATATTCCGGGATTTAATTCACAAGTATATTTTGGTAAATAATATTTTGGACACCAAGTGAACAAAAATATGATTTTTACAATTACTACAAGAATATATCATATTTTGACAAGGGAAAAATATATTATTTTTGGCAAGTATATATATATATATATATATATATATATATATATATATATATACATATATATATATATATAGGGAGCCGCTAAAATGAAAACCACCCCCAGTTGTAAGAACCGTAAGAACCACTCTCCACCAATCATATTCAGCCAACAAAAGGGCTAATTTGGTCATTTACTCTATATGTCAATTCTCTCTCTCTCTCTGTCACATTTATTATAACCAACTTTTTAATCCTCTCACCTCTCTCATCTAATAAAACCCACAGATCTCTTTCTCTCTCTAACTTAAGCAAAACTCTCTGATCATCATCTTCATCGGCGAGAGACACCCACGCCGGCGCTCCCCATTTCTCCGGCGACATGAAACACACCCTGAAACCCTTGATCAGACACTCATGGGAGGAGCCGGAGCCTCACCGGCCTCCTTCTTGCTCCCCAGACAACATCAAACACCCCTGAAACCCTTGATTTTTCCGGCAATGGTGCGCGGCTGAGGCTCGAGGGGGTTTTCCGGCATGATGCAAAAACAAGGGCTGACGGTTCTCTCTCCTCTCTTCGAAGTGGTCACCGCCATCTCCGGCCTCCATTTCCTCCCGCCGCCCCCTTTTGCAACCGGTGTTTGGCGGTGGTTGCGTTGGGTTTAGTGGCGGACCCCTTGGCGATGGTAGTGGTTTCTGTTCTTGATTTTGTTTGGTGGGTGTTTGATTTCTTGTGGGTTTCTCTCTCCAAAAATGGTAGGTGTTGATTTATTGTGGGTCTCTCTCTCTCTCTCTAGAAATGGTGATTTCTTTGTGGGTGTTTTTTATGATGCTGGTTTTTTTGATTTATTTTGTTGATTTTGTTTGGTGGGTTTTGATTTATTATGTTCTAGAAACGGTGGGTGTTGAGCTATACTGTTCTTGATTTTTGTTGTTGGGTGTTGATTTCTTATGGGTTTCTCTCTCTAGAAATTGTATTTTCTTGTGGATGTTTTTGATGATGCTGGTTATTTTGAATCTGGGTTTGATGTTGAATCTGGGGTTGAATATGGGTTTGATGTTGAATCTGGGCTTGAAAATGGGTTTGATGTTTGAATATGGGTTTGATGTTGAATCTAGGTTTCATGTTGAATCTGGGTTTCATGTTGAATCTGTTTGAATGTTGAATCTGGGTTTGAAATATGTTTGAATGATGTTCTTGGCCCTTTTTGAATGTTTAAATCAGTTGAATATGGGGCCTCATTTGAATCGGCAGTGATGATGTAAAAAAAAACTGACAATGGCGCGGCAAGGACGCGGAGGGTAGGTTTTTGAACCTGCAACCCCATTTTGCAGCCTCTGATTATCGGAAAATCTGAGCCAAAACTTCGTTTTTTTTCTAGAATCCACTCGTTTTTTGTTTATTGGGGTTTTTTTTTTTAAATCTAGGCGTCGATGATGATAACAATATATCTGAGACGCTTCACCGAGTTTGCGACTTCTGGGTGCGTTCGTTTTTGCGTAAAAAAGTTTTTGTAAAAAAAAATTAAACCGTAAACTTTTTTACGTCAACCGTAAACTTTTTTAACGTAAAACGTAAAAAGTTTTAGGTAAACGTAAAAACGTAATTTTTTTTACTAAAACGAAAAAAACGTTAACGTAAAAAACCGTTAACATAAAAACCGTTAACGTAAAAAAACCGTTAACGTAAAAAACCGGCGCGTAAAACGTAAAAGGTTTTACGTAAAACGTAAAAGGTTTTACGTAAAACGTAAAAGGTTTTACGTAAAACGTAAAAGGTTTTTCGTATAACGTTAAAAGGTTTACGCAACACGTAAAAAGTTTTACGTACTTTTTACGTAAAACGTAAAAAAACGGCGCGTTAAAACGTAAAAAAAATAATGTAAAAAAACGGCGATTTTCTGTTGCGTTCGGTTTTGCGTAAAAACGTTTTTGTAAAAAAAAATTAAAGCGTAAACTTGTTAACGTAAACCGTAAACTTTTTATCGTAAAACGTAAAAACGTGAAGCGTAAAAAGTGTTACGTAAATTTTTTCGTAAGTTTTACGTAAAACGTAAAAAGTTTTTCGTAAGTTTTACGTAAACTTTTTCGTAAGTTATTCGTAAATTTTTTTCGTAAGTTTTACGTAAAACGTAAAACGTAAAAAGTTAACGTAAAACGTGGAAATTTTAACGTAAAACGTAAAAACCTTTACGTAAAACGTAAAAAGTTTAAATTTTTAACGTAAAATGTAAAAAGTTTTTCGTAAAACGTAAAAAGTTTTACGTAAAACGTAAAAAGTTTTACGTAAAACGTAAAAAGTTTTACGTAAAACGTAAAAACTTTTACGTAAAACGTAAAAAAATTTAAATTTTTAACGCAAAACGTAAAAAGTGTACAACAAGGGGCGCGTTAAAAAAAGTGAAAAAAATGGCGCGTAAAAAAACGACGCATTAAAAAACGTGGAGAAACGGCGCGTTTTAAAAAAAACGACGCTTGAAAAAACGGCGCGTAAAAACGCGTAAAAAAACGGCGCGTTAAAAAACTTCAAAAAAACGGCGCATTAAAAAACTTCGGAAAAACGGCGCGTTAAAACGGCGTGTAAAAAGCGTGTAAAAAATTTGGCGCGTTAAAAAAAACAGTGCGTTAAAAAAACGGCGCGTTAAAAAACGGTGCGTTAAAAACGGCGCATTAAGAACGCCGATTGAGAACGGCGCGCTAAAAAACGACGTTAAAAAACGGCGCGTTAAAAATGGCGCATTAAAAAACGGTGCGTTAAAAACGGCGCGTTAGAAACGGCGTGTTAAAAAAACGCCGATTGAGAAAAACGACGCCTTAAAAAAACGGCGTGTAAAAAACGGCGTTAAAAACGGCGCGTTAAAAAACTGCGTTAAAAAACAGCGTTAAAACGGCGCGTTAAAAAACGGCGCGTCAAAAAAACGTAAAAAGTTTAACATAAAACTTAAATTGTAAAAAGTATAAAAATCTTTTAAAAAAATCCGAATTTAAAAATGTTTTTAATAAAGAAATTATGTTTAAAAAATAAAAGTAATAAAAGTAATTAATGAATAGGATAAAAAAGGTAATTTAAAATTAATATATATAAAAAGACAAAATAGAGTTATTTTACTTAAATACCCTTTTGTATTATAATATTAAAGACATAATAAGACAAAAAGCTTTTAATATTAATATTAACTACTTTTAATCACATCCATCCATTTAGTTGATCTAAAGGCCATAAAGTGGTTCTCATGGTTTTTACAACTAGAGGTGGTTTTCATTTTAGCGATCCCCTATATATATATATATATATATATATATATATATATATATATATACTAGCGGGAGAGCCCGCGCTTCGCGGCGGGGAAAGATGGATGATTTTTAACAAAATTAGATAGAAAAAAACACTACTCAACGAAAATTTTATATAAGAAAAAACAAAACCAAAAGCGAGCTTCAATTTAGGCTCAAAATTGATTTAAGCTGACTCGATTCGAGTTTTTAACAAGTCCATATTAACATTAACTTGCTCATATGCGACTCGACTCAGTACATTCAACCTAAAATTTTATATTTAAAGAAAACTTTTATATTAACATTAACTTGCTCATATGCGACTCGACTCCCCACCTCACCAATCACCATCATACCAAGGCAGAACAAAGAAAATCACAGCTGCAGCAAGTAAAATTCTAACGAAGGTATCATTAAACTGAAACAATATCAGACCGAAAACAGTTTGCCCTTCATGCTTTTCCAACTCATTCGTCTCATACTTTTGCAGCCGCTTCTCAACTTCACCATCAGCAAGACCAAATTTGCATCCACCTGGTAGCTTTGTTCACCTGCAAGATCAATCATCTTGTTACCATAATGATCCGGATCACACACATAACAACAAAAGTCAGTGGGCAATGTATCTGATGATCGTAAAAAACATTACTTTTACAAAAAAAATATATATAATTAGAGGCCACTCCTGCCACATTACAGATCTTAGATCGTTACTTCAACAGTTTTTCTAGGGCCACTCCTGCCACATTAGAGGCTATCAAAGTTGAGACTTTTTACATGTTGAAACCTACTTTATTCTTAAAATTATAATTGTTGATAATGACTATAAAATATTTTATTTTTACCTGGGTTAATCTATAGATGTGACAAAAACTATTTGCCATGTTTGGTGTTTTTGTGATGTTTACAGACAGTTTAACAATAACAGTTTGACTGGTCCATTCCCTATGCAGTTGACTAACATCATATCATTACAAGTGATCTGAGTATTTTTTTCCATCCTAGCTTTCACTTGGTTATATTGTCATGACTTATTTGATCTCTTGCTAACTACTATAACCGTTGTCATCTTATGTTGAAGTAGGGTCCCTTTTTCTTCTAAAGCTATATCTTCCTATGGTTTCTTAGACAAGAAAGCACAAACTCTCATATGTTAATATATCTATACAACCCTTAACCTGTAATGCTACATTTCAATTTGTGATGCAGTGACTCAATGGCAGATAACTTAAAGATCTCTCATATCACTATACGTTTCATAATTTTCACACATTTTTATATCAAGGAGGGGCCATTCAAGCTTTTTTAAACCAAGACGATGAAGAATACCTACCAAACTTACTAAATAATGATTTAAGAGGCTTATTCTATACATGTGACAATTTGACTACACTTCTTACGACTTTCGACGTGTTTGACATAGCTTGCCTAATCCCTTTTAGTTCAACCCTTTATAACAATCTAAATCTTTAAAAAAAAATTAAGACATTGTATGCATTTAAAATATAGTTGTGGATACTTTTAGCCAAATCAACCTACTCCTGGATTAGAACCCTCAACCACTTTGGGATGAACACATTTAACACACACCATGATACCATTTGTCTACAAGCTCTTTTGTATTCCGCTTTAGCAAGTTTTAAGGTTTGTTTACCCATTCATTAAAAAAAATAGGTTGAAATTTCCACCTCTACTAACCATGTATCTAAGGCTCTTTTCTTTTGTTTGAACATTTAAACTTAAGAGAAAGCTATATGACAAAACAAGAATAACTTACTTATGGGGTACATATCACATGTTCCCAACTCTTTGACTGCTAAAGGCAACCCCTCTCCATCAAAAACCTGAGAAGCAAAGGGGCCATAAATTCAATTGCACAGAGGAGTTCCAACATTAATGAACCATTTTAACTTTTTGTAGGGCAATCAAAGCCAGACCTCATAATCAACTCCCACACTCTTGGTGTTAAAATTTCATATGCTTAGGCCATATAATTTTTCCACTATTATCCATACTAACGACAGGCTCCTCATGACCAACTAACTCTCTCCATTATGGTCCCTTCATCATATCTAATGATGACCCTGTACAGTAGAACAAGATACTAAATGAGTTGGTTACGGACTTTCTGACGGAAAAAATAACATCGGAATATTCACCAAATAAAGATCCCAGCCGAATGAAGCATGTTCACCAATCACAAGAATGATAAAAAGAACCAGGAAACACAATGAGCTGGAGAATGAAGATAAACCTAGGACTTTAAATGATATGATACAATTTCTAAATCGTGCAAATATATAACTAACTAACAACTTACCTACGTGAACCTTTCAAGTCCAAAATTCAAAGTGTTTTCTAATCTGCACCAGAAAAAAAAAGCTAAGCAATAATTAAACAACCAATAAATTGAGCTTATTAGGGAAAGACGTCCATGTTTTAAAGCAATTGCATCACTACACAGGCTTCCAGCAGCCATTTTTACTGTCAGTTTATTATAATATTCCACCTATCATATTATACATTAATGGTATTATAGATATTATAAAACGTAAAGAACACCATAAAAGATTAATCAAACAAGATATTTTTTTAAACCTCATCATTATCCAAAAGGAATAAGGTCTCATTGGTATCCATGAGGTTGGTACATGCAACTAACACAAATTAGGATGATCAGGTGAGTGAAAAATTCTCACCTGAAGTTTAAATTCCAAACCAAAATAATTAAGTTGAGAACTGAAAATAAAATAAAACATGAAGAATATCAACAATATAGTCGGTATAAGATAAAGAAAAGAAGGAAACAAAGTATATGAACAAAGAAAGAAGCTTACTTCCAGTAAAACCTTGCTTTTGTGAGATTTATCATCGCTCTTAAGTGCAAGATAATCAATACTTCTCTTCTTCCTCCTTTTATACAGTCTTCAAAACAGTGTAAAAGTAATCAATATACATACTAAACTGAAATAAAAAAAGACAGAAATGATAGAACATTAAAACATAGAATTCATTACTGAGTATCTTCATTGGATAATTGCTTCGTATATGTGACAAATATTCATGTTCAAGATTAATTGGTCCAAATATGTGACAACATTATGAGAGGGTCACCAATGTCCCAGCACATCACATGAATTCTATAATCCGATCATCTGAACCACCAGTGCCCCATAAACCGTAAACACAAGAGGCTTCAATCTTGGCATTCAATCAGGAATTAAAAGCCGCAAATTCAGTAATCTTACCTGGTCAGAACGCCAATCGAACAAGAACATGTCACCTTAGGAAACCCTAATCGAACCCTTCTTTGGTCACTGCCCACACTCTTGCTCGTGGTTCTCTCTTTTTGTCTCTTCACTTTCTTGTCACGAATCGCCACCACAAGTATTTAGGTTTTCGTCAAAACCAGTACACCATCTTTGGGAGTGAAGAAGATGAACTGGTGGTGCTGACACATATATTGATCGGTGAAGCTGTGGGAATTTGATGATTGGAGTTTGATGATGATGTCGATTCCTATGCTCAATAGTCAGTCACACGATAGAATAAAGAGCTCTGGATACTATGGCATTCAATTTCAATTGAGAAAGGGTTACGGATTCATTTCAATGAGAAGTTGTATAACTGGGGTGGATGGAAACAAAAAGGTTAATTGACGATTGAGCTGTTTATTTAATAGATGGAATTAGTGTTAATTATGTGAGTGCAATTTACTATTATACCCTTTTAGTGTCTTAAAATGTTGACTTCTTTACAATTTTACCCTCATAAAACAAGGTTTTATTAGTTGTATATGCTGCTTTAGATTCAATACGCGTGGTAAAATTACAATTTGGTACATCACTTCTCCTTTTTAATATAGTATATATATATATATATACATATATATATATATATATATATATATATATATATATATATATATATTTCTTGAAACTCTTAGAAGATATATTATTTTTGAAAGAAATATATATTTTCTCAACAAATATGAAATACAATATTTTTGGTAGGTTAGGATCGATTTGTGACCCAAACGAGTCGTTCAGAAGAGTTCTTAGACTATACGAAAGGCGGAAACAGACGTATAGACTCTAAACAGCTTGAATATCACTTTAACCTTCTTGTATATTGAATTGACAGTGATTACAGTTACAAGAAATACTGGCAGCACTTCGGTACAAATTTCTGATTCCCCACCAAATGACATGATTACTCTCCTATTTATAGTGTTTCTGATTCCCCACGAAAGTGCTATTTTCTGATTCCCCACGAAATGACAATTTTCTAATTCCCCACGAAAATGTCATGTCTATTTCGTGGGAAATCACCATTTCTTTTTCGTGCCCTGATCTAACCTATTCTATACAAGACTCGATACAAGACGAAGATGACAGACGGATGCACCAACAAACTCCCCCTCGGATGTTGACGGAGTCCTCAGTGTCGAGTCTTCGCATCTTCATTCTTTATCAGTCTCTGGGCTTCTCTTTGAAGTATTTGACGTTGTAAGCATCCTCAATCTCTATCTCTTCTCTTTCACCTTCAACAAACTCTTTCCCTCGGATGTTGACATTTTCAAATTCATCAGCACCAACATACACTCCCTCTCAGATTAGCAGAAATAATCTCTGGATCAGAACCTAGCTCTTTGTCATTCAGACTCCCCCTCTCAATCAGCTGGGATCGCAGTCTGGCTTTCACAGGTTCAGATTCCATTCCAAGATTGTGACCTGACTCTCCTCCAGCTCAGGTTATCTGCACAATCTCTACCTCAAACATAAATTTTTACAAACAAGCTTTAACTCACTCAGACACTACTTGTAACAATCATAAAATGATTTAACATTTAATATCTGATGAACCACTTGTAAGAATATAAACTCTTAAAACACACTCTCCCAAACCAAATGTCATCATGTTTAGCACTTGTGATTTTGAAAATCAGCTTTTCAATATCAGTTGACGAAAATCTTTTTGAATTTTTCAAAATTTATGCTAAAACACACCGAAAATCTTTTTAGAATTTTGTGAAATAACCAAAATGAAATGCAGTAACGAAATATTTACAGACAATATTTTTGCGAGTTTGTGTAAGAGGATCATATCAGTTTATGAGACAAATCACCAACACCGTTAAGCTTCATTTCATTTTAAGTTCTAAACAATTCACTTAGATTGTCAGTATATTGATCCACTTAAATTTTCACACAAAGTTCAACTGATCCGAGATACGATATTAATGTCTTAAGAACTTAAACTTATTCGTGTGTCCCACTACTTGAATATACTCCCGTATCCAGATCCCAATATTCAGTCTTACAGGTGAGTATACCTAGATGATATCTGTAAGGGGTTAGGTGCGAAACCGTGAGAGCTCAGGTCAGAACTTCCGTTCAGCAGAGAGATGACGGCTCGACTTTAGGTGTGTCCCCTTTAGAGGATCTTTTGTTTCAACAGCAATGACTATCAATTTTATTGTTTCATCAATTTGCTGAGGGCTGCGCTTTTTCAAGCATTTGCGGAAAGTATTATACGAAGACTAGGTCAGAATTTCCATTCAGCAGAAGTCCCGGGATAATACCCCAGATATCACTAAGCATAAAGACCTAGTATCTCAGAAAGAGGGACCTTTCAAACAAGATTTCGGGGGTTACCCATATATCCAAGAAGTTGTTCCCCACGATATAAGCAAGTTTGAATTTAGGTTTATATCTCGTCACAATCTACTAAATGTGTAAAAACCTACTGACACATCCACAGTAAGATTATTTATCACATATTAACTTTCCATTTCTTTAGCATGTTGTGACAGTCCACTGATGTACTATCATTTCCTCTTTTTACAACAAAACTCATTTTTGATTTTATCATGTTTTTGGCTTTTTCAAATTTTCTAATGTTTTTGAATTTTCTGAAATTTTCTACTCCCCCTAAAATGCAAACACATTAAGAAAATCTAAAACAAACTAAGCTTATGACCCACTTAGTAAAAACAAACTATACAGGAACTTGACAACTGATATCAAATCGCATCAATTCGCCATTCACTTGGCATAAACAATCAGAACTCCCCCTATCAACAAACTATTTTCCCATTTAGATTTCAAAACACTTAAGTTTGTTTTAATCAAAATGGTTTTTCTGGAAAATAAGTTTAGTTGATTTTACCACTTGTAGGTATACTATTTGTAAGTTCGGGGATGTGGTTCATCATATTTTCTTTCAATCAATTGTAGGAAAATGCAAGTACAAATTAATATCCTTGATTTACCATATGCAAGTATGCACAATCAAATCTCCTAACCACTTGTAAGACAAACACAAACAAACCTCTTTACCATTTGTATGATGACATTACCGTAGTAAATTCCTCAAGAAAGATGCCGATTCATGATCCACAATTACAAACTTGGGATCTCCGGAAAGTCAAGTTTTTCTATTCAAAGAAAATATCCACCCAAGCCTGACCAGCCTTGGGTGTCACCGAGTTATCAACACTCGGTTTTTTACCTCCTGTCTTCTTCTCATAGAACTCTTTAACCCCTTTGACTTTTCGATCAATCATTTTACCAAAGATATGTTTTACCTTGGGGTTGAAGGCATTTTCAACATCAAAAACCTTTTTGTCATCATAAAATTGATTTGATATCTCAACTTTACCAATTTTCTTTTTAAAATTTTCAGCCCGAAGTGGTGGAAAATTCTCATCATCCACAGTCGAAACTGATTTTTCACCTTTTGAAACAATCTGTGGCTCCTCTGATTTTGTGGAATCAGATTC
The DNA here is from genome assembly GCF_002127325.2 of Helianthus annuus. Lineage (NCBI taxonomy): Eukaryota > Viridiplantae > Streptophyta > Magnoliopsida > Asterales > Asteraceae > Helianthus > Helianthus annuus. The sequence goes on from NC_035437.2 coordinate 63,352,392, forward strand.
ATTGCCAGAAGATAGCTCCTCTGATTTTGACCTATCAGAATCATCGCTAGAGCTATTTCCAGACTCCTTAACCACCCATTTCTGGTTGTCAAATTGAGCTCTCTTCTTGTAAAACCTGTTTGAACATTCACCAATTTCAAATGTAGAATTTTTGAATAGTTTTGTTCTGTTAATTGGTGGTTCAAATTCAACAACTTTGTTCTTCAGTTTACGAGAAACTCCCTGTTTTGGTGCTATCGCCTTAGAACAATCTCTGGCAATATGTCCAACTGAATTGCATTGGAAACAGGTTCTCGTATCTTTCTTCTGACCAACAGCCTTCATCTCTTCTTGCTTCTTAGCAAGGAACTCTTTGTTGGACTGTTTTCTGAACAACCTTTCTTTCTCTTCTTCAGAAGATGTACCTGAAACAAATGTCATTTTTGATTTAAAATCACGAACATATTTTTCATTTTTCTGTTTTTCTGTTGGTATAAAACCCAATCCTTTCTTTTTGAAATTACGATTCTGATTTGGTTTCTTTTGAAAACCAGACCTTTTTTCTTGTTTAGTCTTTGTTGTACTCTTGAGGTGTATTTTTTAGGTTTTTCATTAAGATGTAAATCTTTTATTTCAGAAATATTAATTTCTGTTAGTTTGAAAACCTTTTTAATCATTTCATTTTTGACACCTCTTATTGGAAATTCCTCATCAGAATATAATTTGTCCAAATCATTCAAAGTATAAGCAACTTAAAACGATTCATCATTCAAATTATATTTTGATAACAGGAATTTTTTGTCATAAACTATTTTGCCCTGTTTTTCTGTTTGACCCGGAGTGCTTGACTCAGACTTTGACTCTGAACTAGACTCCGACTTTGACTCCTCTGTTTCATCGTTATCTAACACATGATCCACTACTTTCTTCATCAATTGAGATTGTTGATCAGTGTCAGACGATGTAAATACGACATCAATATTATCTGGCAAATTGACTGATGACTCCGACTCCCACTGCAAATTGGTAGCCTTTTTGACTCTTTCATCATTTGGATTTCCGGCTAAATATCTATTTTCCAACGGGGGTGGACACTTGTTGTACCTGACACCTTGTTTCTTACCAGAATCCTTCTTGTTAGTCTTTTTCTTAGTGTCACTTTTCTTCTCTTCAGGAGTCTTTTCATCAGTGGTCTTCTGCTCTTCAGTTACCTCATCTTCTTCAAATGCCTTCATTCCTTCAACGGTAGGATAGATCCTGTCAATGACATAAGAAGTACATGAGTAACTTTTCAACAAACGATTAACTCTTTCAGTTTCAATTCTTTGTAACTCAAGCTTTTGTTCCAAAGCAGCACACTTCTCGATGTAATTGTTCACAACTTTCTGTTTTGTCATGAGAGCTCCTTGAAGTTTCTTAATTGCTATTGCTTGTTCTTCACTTGATTGATTATATTGATTCATGGCCTTGTTCAGAACATCATATGATTCCTGTAACTGATTTATGTTGTTGACCAATTCACTGTTTTTCTTCTTTATAAACTCACAGTTCTCACAAATCACCGGAATCCTTTTAGCATTAGCCTCCTCATCAACTTTAAACTTTGGAACCTTTACCACCTTTTGTTTTACCACCGGAACATCTTCATCATCACTGCTAACTGGCGTTTTGACCTTTTTCTTTTTCTTTTTAACTTTTTCATCTTCACTGTCACTTTCTGCCATTAATTTCAAATGTTCCGCCATCCTTCTCGCATAATACTCAGTACCATCATCATCACTATCCATGTTTCGGTAACAGATTTCAAACAAGATTACTTTCAAACAAAATTATCCTGCTCAAACGAAATCACCTTGAATCACACAAAACAACTGCTTAACCAGAAAATCTTGGGCTGCTGACAAAATTCTCACTTGATTGGGCCGCTAACAAATGAAGTCACATGGGCTGCCTATTCAATTCACATGTGATAACAAGTTGTTTAAATGAAACAAGTAGTGGCCGACAACAGTAGTTCACTTTATAATCCAATTGGGCCGAGATGTCTGAATATTATCACATGTATCTGACAATTTATCTTTCTTCACATGCGCATGAACCGACAACAATTTGATTGGGCTGCATATATGAGGTGGGCTGTCAATTACGATATTAATGAAATCCTATTGGACCTTTACTGGACATTCACATGGATCGAGATATCAACACATGAGTTGCAAACAGTGACCGACAACAATCAATTGTTAAACAAATATGATTGGGCCGCAAATGATATGGTCACATGGATCGGTTTAACGAATCAAATAATATACATGTCCTTTCTCATTCTTTTAAACAATGGCCGACATACTCAATTAATATCACATGAATTGATGCTTGTTTCTCATGAAGTGGATTTAAAACTGATTCATTTAACACTCATCACAATCTCATTGGGCCTCACTTTCTGACAATTAATAGCCGATAGTACTTTTATGAATCTGTTTTTCAAGCGGAATCAAGATGTAAACTCAAGCGAAACGTCGTTTTCAAGCGGAATCCTGTTTGAAGCGGAATCAACAACTGTTTTACAAGCGAAATCACGAAGTAACTTGTTGGAGCAGAATCAAAACAATTCTTTCAAGCGGGATCTCAATTTCAGGCGGAATCAACTGAAATTTCGAGCGGAATCTGGTTTTTCAAGCGAAATCACGTAGAAATGTTGCTGACGTCATGTTTTACTTGTTGCATTTCAAGCGAAATTACAAATTGAACCTGATTTAGATCGAGTTTTAAGCTAAAACTTTTAAGGATTCTTTAAAACATGTTTACGCACAACATATGTAAATTTTAGCCGATTTTAACCGTAAAAAGTTTTGATTTATGAAAAAGAATGGTGTAGAAACAGAAATTGTGATGAAAACAGGCTGTTTTGGCAAGATCTCTTCCTCCTGAGCTCTGATACCACTTGTAGGATCGATTTGTGACCCAAACGAGTAGTTTAGAAGAGTTCTTAGACTATACGAAAGGCGGAAACAGACGTATAGACTCTAAACAGCTTGAATATCACTTTAACCTTCTTGTATATTGAATTGACAGTGATTACAGTTACAAGAAATACCGGCAGCACTTCGGTACAAATTTCTGATTCCCCACCAAATGACATGATGACTCTCCTATTTATAGTGTTTTTGATTCCCCACGAAAGTGCTATTTTCTGATTCCTCACGAAATGACAATTTTCTAATTCCCCACGAAAATGTCATGTCTATTTCGTGGGAAATCAACATTTCGTGGGAAATCAACATTTCGTGGGAAATCAACATTTCGTGGGAAATCACCATTTTGTTTTTCGTGCCCTGATCTAACCTATTCTATACAAGACTCGATACAAGACGAAGATGACAGACGGATGCACCAACAGTAGGGGTGAGCATTTCTGGATCCGGACCGAAAATAACCGATACCCGACCCTAAAATTACCCGAAACCGACCCGACCCTAACCTGTAGGTATTTAAATCGGTTCTTGTTTTGAGGATCAATTCGGGTTTGGGTCGGTTCCGGTTCTAAACATCAAGGAACCGAGTCGGACCACAAGGAACCGATATTTATACAAGTGATCTGAATTTGAATGTAAATCTGGCCCATAAGTGATAAGAATTTTAATCTGTAATAAGCAAATCCTATCCATAATATATTCTAAAGATTATACTGTAAATCAAATCCTACTACAAATCCATAATATATTCTAAAAGAAATCCTTTATGTATTCTAAATCAAATCCGTAATGCATGTATATAATATATAGTAGATCATCTTAAAACTCAAAACTCTCAGAAGAACAAAGCTGGTATAATACCATACGACAGACTTGCGGTTACCACTTACCAGGTATGTACATATACTGACCTGTTTGCAGTAGGATTTGTTCGATATGTAAGACTTTTCGAATAACATAAAGTTAACTGTTGATAGACCGGGCTGTTGGTTTCGGTTTGGTTCAACGATTCTCAAAAACCTACTGCAAAAAATATAACACAAGAATGAAGTGAAGCTGTGAACGCGAATGCTCTGTTTCTTCTGATTCATTGATTGTAACTGTAGACGCATTATTGTGGATTGACATGTTTTTCTTAAGTATAGTTTATCACCAAGAATTATGTGATGATTCAGGTTAAATGATTAAATTTGTCGCATAATAATATGTATGTCATACAAACCTGGAAGTGAAGTGAAGTTGTGCTCGGGTCGGTGTTTACCTAATGGACCGACATAACCGATATCTCTAATACCCGGAACCGACCCGGTCTTATAGGGTAGTGTTTCGGTTCCCTGGATTATGCTTTTCCGGTTCTCGGGTCGGGTCGGGTTCTTATAGGGTCGGGTCGGGTATCAACTTTTGCTCACCCCTAATTTTTGGGGTGAAAGATATATTTTCTCAAATAAATATGAAATATACAATTTTTGGAGAAAAATAAGTTTATATATATTTTCTAAGTTAGACTTGAAAATATATTATTTTTAGAGCTTATGAGAAAATACAAATATTTTTGCCAAAGAAGAATTATAAATAATTTTTCTAAATAATATTTCTTAAAGTATATATATTTGGAAATATATATTGGTGAACTTTTATTAAAGATAATATTCCGGAAAAATTAATACGAAATTAAGTATAAGAATACTTAATAAATACAATATATGTAGGATCGTTTTACCGACCTAACGAGTCGTTCAGAAGAGTTTTGGCTCAATACGAGAGGCAGAAACAAACGTATTGAGTTAATTCAGCTAGATATTTACCTTAATTGTCTATTTGATTGATTTGACAAAGTTTTACAGCGAGTAGACACTTCGGCAGTAGTTCTACACTGAAACCGGAAAGTTACAAATGACAAGGCATGACAGGTATTTATAGGCATGGTGATTTCGTGCGGAATCAACTCACACGGAATAATATTTCGTGCAGAATGACCCAAGGCTCTATTTCGTACGAAATGCCCTACAAGTCATTTTGTGCGAAATGCCTATAAACACAACTTTGACATTTTTCTCGTATGTCGTGCCCTGATCTATCTATTCTAAAACAAGACTCGATACAAGACGAAGTCGACAGACATATGCACCAACAGACTCCCCTTGGATGTTGACGAAGTCTTCAGTGTCGAGTCTTCAATCTTCAGGCTTTATCAGTCTTCTCGTTCTCTCCCAAAGTATCTAACAGTGTAAGCATCCTCAATCTCTCTCTTCTCTTTATCAACTAATCTCCCTCTTGGATGTTGATCTCTTATCTTCACATTCTATGAATCTCAATCTGATTCTTGATCTTTCAAATTCTCTTGATCAGATCTCTTGATTTCTTAAGTTCATCAGCATCAGTAACTAGCATGGACTTCAGTTCCAGGATCAGAACTTGGCTCTCATAGAATCAGGATCGTGACCTGGCTCTCTCTTCAGGTATCAAAACCTGGCTAACCTGCACAATCTCTACCTCACAATAAATTTCACAAATTTAAAATTTGACAAATTTATATATCACACGTAAGTATCAATTAATCAATGAATGATTTTACAATTTTAATCTCTAATGAACCACTTGTAGAAATAACATTTTTCCTTTCAAACAATTTTCCATCTCAAACAAACTCTCCCAATCCAATTGTCGTCATGTTTAGCACTCAGAATTTTGAAAATCAGCTTTTCAACATCAGTTATCGAAAATAAGATGAAATAAAATCTTTTTGGATATTTCAATAGTTTATGCTAAAACACACTAATAAACTTTTTGAATTTTTGTTTAAAAAAAACAGCAAAGAAATATTTACATACAATATTTTTTGTGAGATTGTGTAAGAGGATCATATCAGTTTATGAGACAAATCACTAACACCGTTAAGCTTTATACATTTTAAGTTCTAAGCGATTCACGTAGATTTTCAGTATACTGATCCACTTAAATTTTCACACAAAGTTCAACTGTTTCAAGATACGAGATTAATGTTTTAAGCACTTAAACTTATTCGTGTGTACCACCTCAGAATATACTCCTGTATCCAGACTTCTATATTCAGTCTTACAGGTGAATGTACACTAATGATATCTGTAAACGGGTAATGCGAGACCATGAGAGCTTAGGTTAGAACTTCCGTTTAGACAAAGAGATGATGGCTCGTCTTTAGGTGTGTCCCGTTTGGGGATCTTTTCTTCAACAGCACATGATTAGCATTTCTCAATGTTTCATCATTTTTTGTACTGAGGGCTGGCTTTAAGATTAAAGCTATGCAAAGTATTATACGAGGACTAGGCTATTGCTCCCGCAAAATCAGAAGTCCTGGTATAATACCCCAGATATCACCACGCACAAAGACCTAGCATGTCAGAAATAGAAAATCTTTCAAACAAGATTTCGGGGGTTACCCATATATCCTAGAGATGTTCCCCACGAGATAAGTAAACATATTAGTTTATATTTATATCTCGAAAACAATCTACTAAATGAGTAAAAATCTACTGGTATATCGTCAGTGAGATCGTTTATTACTTTAGACATTCCAAATCTTTAGCATGTTGTGATAGTCTACTGATGTAGTATCATTTCCTCTTTTTCCCAACTAAACTCTTTTTGAATTTTTTAATGTTTTTGTCAGTAGGTTTTTATCATGTTTTTGGATTTTCAAATTTTCGAAATTTCTAAAAATTTTACTCCCCCTAAAATCAAAATATGTTTCAATTTTGATTTTCTGAGAAAATTTGAAAAAAAACTGTACAAATAATGTGACAACTGAGTTTCAAGCTTCAAATCACCACCCACTTGGCATAAACAATCAGAACTCCCCCTGACAACAAACTATTTTCCCATTATGATTTCAAAACACTTAAGTTTGTTTTAATCAAAATGGTTTTTCCGGAAAATTAGTTTTGTTTGCCATTTCACAAACAAGGGGTTTAATTCATCACACTATTTTCAACCACTTGTAGGTTTATCACAAAAACAATTTCCAATACTCATACCACATGTAAGATAGTTAAATCAAGTACAATTTAATGTCCCTGATTAACCACTTGTAAGTCGAAATATCACAGATGTGAATTTCTCAAGAAAGATGCCGATTCCTACTCCCCAATTACCAACCTGGGAGTTCCGGCAAGTCACATTTGACAAAATTTTAACAATTTTAAGTTTTTTCACAAAACAATCTTTTTAATAATGATGCCGATTCATGCTCCACGATTACCAACTTGGGTGCTCCGGCAAGTCAGAATTTTTAGTTAAAGAAATTCTCCCAAGCCTGACAGTCCTTGGGAGCTTTGGAGTTGTCAACACTCAGTTTCTTTCCTTTCATTTTCTTCTCATAAAATTCCTTAATCCCTTTGACCTTCCTATCAATCTTTTTTCCAAAAATATGTTTCACTTTGGGGTTAAAGGCTTTTTCAACATCAAATTCTTTCCTTTCAGAAAAAAAAAGATTTGAAATCTCAACTTTTCCAACTTTTTGTTTAAAATTTTCAGCCCTCAATGGTGGAAAATTTGCATCATCCATTGGAGGAACTGATTTTTCACCTTTTGATTCAACTTGTGGCTCCTCTGTCTTTGTGGAATCAGATTCGTCGCCAGAACATAGCTCCTCTGATTTTGTCGAATCAGAATCATCGCTAGAACTATCATCAGATCTCTTAACAACCCACTTTTGATTGTCAAGATTTGCTTTTCTCTTGTAAAACCTTTTTGAACGTTCACCAACCTCAAATTTCGAGTTTTTGAAAACTATAAAAGGTTTGGTTGGTGGTTCATTTTCAACCATATTTTCTTTCATTTTAAGAGACACTCCCTGTTTTGTTTGAATTGCCTTTGAACAATTCCTGGCAATATGACCAATTGTTTTGCATTGAAAACAGATTCTCGTCTCTTTCTTTTGAACAGCTTCATTCTTCATTCCATCTTGCTTCTTTGCAAGGAATTCTTTGTTAGATTGCTTCCAGAATGTGCTTTTCTCCTCTTCTTCCGAACTTGCTCCTGAAACAAATACAATTTTTGGTTTATGATTTTTCTCATTTTTATGATTTTCTGGTGGTATAAATCCTAATCCCTTCCTTTTGAAATTACCGTTATGGTTTGGTTTCTTTTGATAACCTGAACCAGAACTGTAACCTTTTTTCTTATTTAAACGTTGTGTAACTTTTGAGGTGTATTTTTTAGGTTTTTTAGAAAGATTTACATCTTTTATTTCAGAAATATTAATTTCTGTTAGTTTGAAAACCTTTTGAATCATTTCAGTTTTGACACCTCTTATCGGAAATTCATCATCAGAATATAATTTGTCAGAATCATTCAAAGTATAAGCTACTTTGAATGTTTCATCATTCAAATTAGATTTTGATAACAAAAATTCTTTATTGTAAACCCGTTTCCCCTTTTTGACTGTTGGACTTGATGTTTCACACTTTGACTCTGAATTTGACTCTGACTTTGATTCCTCGGTTTCATCATTATCTAACACCTGATCAACCACTTTCTTTATTAATTCGGACTCATGATCAGTGTCGGATGATGTGAACGTAACATCAATGTTGTCTGGCAAATTTTCTGAAAACTTAGACTCCCACTGTAAGTTAGTTGCCTTTTTGACTCTTTCTGAATTTGGATTTCGTGGAGAATATCCATTTTCAAGCGGGCGTGGACACTTGTTGTAACTGACACTTTGTTTCTTACCAGAATCTTTCACTTCAGTTTCTTCTTTTGTTTCAGAAATCTTTTCTTCGGATGTTTCTTCTTCAAAAGCCTTCATGCCTTCAACGGTTGGATAAATTGTCACACCCCAAAATCCACCATGCGGAGTACCACCGCTTGGAGGCGTGACGTGACCAGGATCGAGCCACCAATCATATCGAACAACATAATTAAGTAACTAAAACCAAACACAATACGATTGGTGACCAAAAGGAAGTAAACCGATTTTAGTTAAACAGCGGAAGCATAAAACATAAGTTCAAAACATAGTCCATAGTTCATAAGTTTAAAGTCCAAAACGTAGGTTTAATAAGTTCATAAAGTTTATTTATTAAATACGGGACATATCAGTTCGCATCCCACAACGACCACCTCCATATGCAAGCTCCAAGCATTTAACGACCTGTAAGGCATGTAACAACGAGTCAACAACAAAGTTGAGTGAATTCACAGTTGGTTGTTTAGTTATAGCATTCGTTTCGTAAATCATCTGTTCGTTTTGAAAACCATGTATCGTATGAGTTTGCATCGCGGTCTTTCTGACATGTTTGCGAAGATTAGTGGGGGTTTCCCATGTGTTACTAGACCACGCGTATCGACTGCTAGGAAAATATAAGAGGTGCCCTAAGTCAATGTCTATCAGCATTGACCCTTTGCCCATAGTCCATTAGTACACGCCCGTCCGACTGGCACGGTGTGAGGTTTGTTAAACCTAATAGCGCTATTAACTAATGACCCGCTCGCCATAGGCCTCGGCGATTAAGTCGATAAATGAGGGACTTAAAGTGATAGAGTTGATGGTCTTATGATCGTGTACGTAGGTTTTACGTACGTGCCCTTCAATCCGAGGACAGTAAAAAGTAGTTTAACAGTAATGATAGTACAAGTAGTTAATCAATCCCATTCCCAAACCCCTGGGAATCCCATGCCTTAGAAAGAGTGTGAACTCACCTCGGTTTGCTCGGTTAGATTCTCAATATAGCTAACAGTCAAGGTCGGTCAATCACGTCCTAATATAATTTACCAGTTAGTCATTTAGTGGCTTTCAAATAGAACACAAAGTTCCTACACGTATCTATCACACAACATGCATCGTTTTAACGGTTTATGCCCCTCTAAGTTTCCCATCCATTCCCCACTCAAAATCAAACATACGATAATGCACATAACATATATAACATGTTAGATCATTCACGGATAGCATACTCGACATTTAGACACGCAAGTCACAACTTATCTCAATTCAGCATTTATATTCAAAACCGGCTGTTTTCGGACATTTTAATAAAATGGTTAAACTATTCCAAAAATTCCCAAATTTTTACAAGATGTCTTAAACGTTCCATATTTTATTGTGTAAAAATATCGGGGTTCAGTTCCCTACCAATATTTCACAAAAAATTCATATTCCGGACTGAACTCAGATTTATGAATTTCTGACCACAGTCCACGGAACAATTTATTAAAAATTCATCGAGTGTCCGATTTACGAAATTCCAGTGGGGTAATTACATATGCATCGGTTGTCATCTACTGTACAAATTTCATGGTCCGATTCATCACAAAACTCAGGTTATGACCGAAAGCATAACACCCATTTATTGCTATCAAAATTCAGCTTAAGTTGCTGTTACAAATTAACACTTTAAAAATAGTAAACGAAATCCAAAAATTACGATTCCGGTGCCATTAGAACCGTATTTCATAATGAAATATTTTAGATTCAAAATATTGGTTTTTTGTTGAGTTTATGACCTGTTTACAGCCTATTAAAGGTGGCTGAAAATACACATCAGCAAGCTGTTATCAGTCTAAAGGCTACTAAAACGCACACATATGATTACCATTCATTCTAATAATGATTTACAACAGGTTATAAGTTATTTACAGCAAACTAATACTCATATATTTCAGATTTATCTTGTATTACCATGTTTCATCATTATTTACTCTTTAACCAACAAGTTCATCACTCTAGCAAGACTTTTTAGTTTTGATTTTTAGTGTTCACGATTTATCCGACAAAACGCTTATTAACCACTCTAGACAAGATCAAGAAGAGGTTTAGAGTCACTTACTACTAGCTCGAGGCTAGGGAAGAAACTAGACGAAAACGGGTGGTTAATAGCGATGCGAAGAGGTCCTTGTGTTCCCGAGTGCACCAAGCTTCGTTGTGTGATCCCTTGCACCTTTGAGTATATGAGAAATGGCTAGTATGGAAAATGATGGTGGAGATATGGGGGTGGTGGTGTTCAGCCGATCACAAAGAAGGAAGGAAGAAAGAAAGTTTGGTGTTGGGTGTTTAGTGAAAATGAGGATCATGATCTTGTGTATATACTTATAAACCACCAATCTCCTTTTACCCAACATACCATATGTCTAGTAGATACTAAGCACATCAATTAAACAAATGAATAAAAAAATCATGGGAGTCCTTTCTTGTCTCCTAATCGGTTGGGGGGGGGGGGGTTGTTCTAGTTGGGTTGCAACTTATAGTTAGTGATCTAGTTAGGAATCAAGTGTTTAGTTAATAGTTTATGGTGTGTTGTATTATATATAGTGTGTTTGGGTGTTCGGGGACCCTAACTAACTCAGAAAAATAGAAATAATGTGTTTGACAATATTTTTGTGTTTCGGGTAGTGTTCGGTTGTGCGGTTCGATACTGTTTCGTTAAAGTGCTTAATTAATCCGTAAAGCGTCCTATATATATATATATATTTGCAACGTTTTTAATTTTAAACACTCAGGAAGTCATAACCGACTATTTAATGACTTTTCTGTACACTATTAGTGTGTCAACATGCACATGTAAATATAACACAGATATCAGAAAGCAGTTACGTAATTCCACACAGTCGTCAAGCACATTAATTATTATTAATAAATTGTACGGAATACATGGGATTTTGAGGGTTGTCACATTCTCCCCTTGTTAAGAAAATTTCGTCCCGAAATTTAGCACGTGGTTATTGAGGAAGCTAGTTATGTTGCATTGGTTTCCTGGTTTTCCTGGGGTGTCACATCATCCCCCCGTTGATTTGGAATTTCGTCCCGAAATTCTGCAATAGCTTCAGCCTCAGTAGTGGTTGCACTTTTCTTAAACAGCTGGGGATACTTGAGTTTCATTTGGTCTTCTCGTTCCCAGATATACTCTGGGCCACGACGGGAATTCCAACGAACTCGGACGAGAGGTATTCTGGTGTGTTTGAGAATCTTAACGTCTTGATCCGTAATCTCTATTGGTTCCTCGACGAATCGCAGCTGGTCGTCGATAGTGAGCTCCTTTAAGGGAACTATGAGGGTCTCATCTGACAGACACTTCTTCAGATTTGACACGTGGAATACATTGTGAACTCCGCTGAGTTCTTCAGGTAGATTTAACCTGTAGGCGACCTTGCCAATTCTCTCGGTGATTTCGAAGGGTCCAACGTATCGCGGGTTGAGTTTGCCTCGTTTTCCGAAACGAACTACACCTTTCTAAGGTGAAACTTTGAGTAGCACCCGATCCCCAACCTGGAACTCGAGTGGCTTTCTTCGATTATCGGCATAGCTTTTCTGACGGTCACGAGCTGCCGCCATGCGTTGTCGTATCTGAGCAATCTTCTCGGTTGTATCTACTACGAGTTCTGGACCAGTGATTTGACTGTCACCAACTTCTGCCCAACAGAGAGGTGATCGACATTTACGTCCGTACAATGCCTCAAACGGAGCAACTTGGATGCTGGTGTGGTAGCTGTTGTTATACGAAAACTCCACTAACAGGAGACGCTTTTCCCAGCCGTTGCCGAAGTCGATCACGCATGCCCTAAGCATGTCTTCGAGGGTTTGGATGGTACGTTCAGATTGCTCATCTGTCTGTGGGTGATAAGCGGTGCTCATATCTAAACGTGAGCCAAAAGACTTGTGCATGGCTTGCCACAGTTCAGAGGTAAAACGCGCGTCACGATCAGAAATGATGGAGGTTGGCACTCCGTGCCTTGATACCACTTCTTTTAAGTAGATGTCTGCTAGAGTAGAGAACTTATCCGTTTCTTTGATAGGCAGAAAATGTGCAGACTTGGTCAGTCGATCTACAATCACCCAAATGGTATCATTTCCGCGTTGAGATCTGGGCAGGCCGGTAACGAAATCCATGGAAATTTGCTCCCATTTCCATTTAGGTATCTCTGGTTGTTGGAGTGGGCCTGATGGTTTCTGGTATTCGACCTTAACTCTCGCACAAGTCAAACATTTACCGACGTAGGTTGCTATGCTGGCTTTCATACCAGGCCACCAGTATGTAGTCTTGAGATCATGGTACATCTTGTTCGAACCAAGATGTACTGAGTAACGAGACTTATGCGCTTCATCCATCACAAGCTCGCGCAAGTCCACATACAGTGGAACCCAGATGCGTTCGTTAACATAGTAGGCGCCGTTTCCTTTTGTTCTAGCCGTTGCCTCGATCCTCGTAGGGACTCAGCCCTGATGTTCTCTGCTTTCAATGCTTCAACCTGAGCATCACGAATCTGAGCTGGAAGGTTGGATTGGATGGTAAGCTGTAACGCACGTACACGCCTAGGTATAGTATCCTTTCGACTGAGGGCGTCAACCACAACATTGGCCTTGCCCGGATGATACTTGATCGCGCATTCGTAGTCATTCAAGAGTTCGACCCATCGACGTTGACGCATGTTTAACTCCTTTTGCTTGAAAATATGCTCGAGACTCCTGTGATCGGTGTAAATGGTGCACTTGGTACCGTACAGGTAATGTCTCCATATCTTAAGCGCGAAAACAACTGCTCCCAATTCCAAGTCGTGCGTAGTGTAGTTCCTTTCGTGAACCTTAAGTTGGCGCGGTGCATAGGCAATGACCTTGTCACGTTGCATCAACACGCAACCAAGTCCTTGGATGGAAGCATCGCAGTAAACCACAAAATCATCTGTGCCTTCAGGCAATGAGAGGATAGGTGCACTACAAAGTCTATCCTTCAAGTGCTGAAATGCGGACTCCTGTGCATCACCCCAACGATAGGTGACACCTTTCTGAGTCAGTGAAGTGAGAGGTTGCGCAATCTTGGGGAAATCTTTGATAAACCTTCTGTAATATCCTGCCAAACCCAAGAATTGGCGGATTTCTGTTGGTGTGCGGGGTGCAGGCCAGTTCTTGATCGAGTCAACCATGGATGGATCAACATGAATTCCATCCTTGTTTACCACGTGGCCTAGAAAGTGGACTTCGCGAAGCCAGAAGTCGCATTTCGAAAATTTGGCATACAACTGCTCCTTTCGAAGAAGTTCCCGAATAAGCCTCAGATGTTGCTCGTATTCTTCCTGACTCTTAGAATAGATCAGGATGTCGTCAATGAAGACTATGACAAATTTATCTAGGTAAGGTTTGCAAACTCGGTTCATTAGATCCATGAAGACCAAAGGTGCATTCGTTAACCCGAAAGGCATAACCAGGATCTCGTAATGGCCGTAACAAGTTCTGAATGTTGTTTTGGAGACATCCTTCTCCCGGACTCTCAGTGGATGGTAGCCTGACCTCAGGCCAATCTTGGAGTAGAAACTCGACCCTTGCAACTGGTCGAATAGGTCATCAATGCATGGGAGAGGATAACGATTCTTCACGGTCACCTTGTTAAGTTCGCGATAATCTATACACATCCTGAAAGTACCGTCTTTCTTCTTCACAAATAACACTGGAGCTCCCCAAGGCGAAGAGCTAGAACGTATAAAACCCTTTTCCAGAAGTTCTTGTAGTTGCGTAGACAGTTCTTCGAGTTCTGATGGAGCTAGACGATATGGTGCTCGAGCTACTGGTGCTGCTCCAGGAGCTAGCTCGATTTGAAACTCGACTTAGCGATGGGGCGGAAGACCAGGTAATTCCTCAGGAAATACCTCTGGAAAGTCGCGTACAATAGGAATGTCTTCAATCTTCTTTTCCTTCGAGGATGTATCGGAAACGAGGGCTAGGATAGCAGTGTGGCCCTTTCGCAACCATCTCTAGGCCTTAAGGAAAGAGATGATGCCTACTACATACCACTCTTATCGCCACGAATCACAACGGGTTCTTCACCAGAACGAGGGATGCGGACAATCTTAATTTCCGCTTGCTGATGAGATAACCAATCCATCCTAATAACAACGTCGTTCACTGATAGGAGTGTTACATCGATATGGTTGGCACCACAAGAACTAGCTGAAGAAGGATGATCGTCGTACATGTTTGTAGTGTTAAGGTTCCCATCAAAGTTGTTGGGCTCCCCTCATGCGAAGGGGAAAATAATTCACCTTGATCGATGAACTTAGATGAGTTTGCATTTATCGAGTCGGTAAGCAACCAAATTTAGAGGAGTTTCCTTAGGTCGTGCGAATGAATTAAAAAAAAAATATACGTTTGTGTAATCGTGAGGTTCCAAAGAAAGGACGTGAAAAATGTGTTCGAGAGAGTATAATCGTACCAACAACACATCATCACTCTCAAGGTTTCAATAAGTGATCACCAATGATAGAAATTCGAGCCTTCCAAACCCTCTAAACTAGAGTGTGTTCGCATTAGTGTCTAGCGTCACTGTGGTAAAGGAATGAGGGTTCTGTCTAAGTCAGTAGTAGAAATATTGCATTATTCGACAAGCATAGGTCGGTACAAAGGCTAGCGAAAAGATTTCACATAACTATGATAAACCATCGTAGGATCAAAGTGCGACTCTTGTAGTGTAAGGGGGGAAAAAGGGGTGAGGTAAATGTGTAGCTCGTCGTGTCCGTATGTAAGTTGAGTAATCCGTATCGCCGTCCTCGAATGTCCCGAAGACTATCCCATCATTAGGAGGCATCCGCTTACTAAGTTGGGTATACGAGGGTGTAGATCAAAATAAGATAATTAACTACCCAACAAGGTAATGAGGGGGTAATCTTGTGATTGGTGGAAATCGCGGTGTGGTTGTTAGCGTTTCGTTATATCGGTTGCGGATCGAAGGAACGGGAGGTTGGGCATGTTGACCTGTGGTGCGATAATAAAGGACAAGGTTAAGCACAAGAGTTGGTTCGTGAAGGTGGGATCTAAATGTCCTAAGATGGGTTGATATGGCAGGTTATACCTCCTGCAGGAACAACTGCGAGTGCCTCAGCAACTCGTTCGTTGATCAAAGCCGTCAGCTGGGCTTGAGTTAGGTTGATACGTCCTCCGCGTCCGCTCATGATCTTCATAATGAAGCAACGTAAGTGAGGAAGTGTCGTGAAAGTGCATAAGTGTGGGACGACAGTAGAGAGTAAGCACACAAGGTTCAAATAACAATTATCACATTATCCAATGCACAGTGTGAACTATCTAACCAAAAGTATAACATATATCATACCACCTATTGTGTCGAGTCTTGCACGTGGAGCGAAGCGTCGTTGTGGATCGTTGAGCACTGTACAGGTTATAGTCTGGTTTTATCAAAAATCTTTTCCCTTTTTAAAACCAAGTTCACTATAACCAATGGCTCTGATACCAATCTGTCACACCCCCAAAATCCACCATGCGGAGTACCACCGCTTGGAGGCGTGACGTGACCAGGATTGAGCCACCAATCATATCGAACAACATAATTAAGTAATTAAAACCAAACACAATACGATTGGTGACCAAAAGGAAGTAAACCGATTTTAGTTAAACAGCGGAAGCATAAAACATAAGTTCAAAACATAGTCCATAGTTCATAAGTTTAAAGTCTAAAACGTAGGTTTAATAAGTTCATAAAGTTTATTTATTAAATACGGGACATATCAGTTCGCATCCCACAACGACCACCTCCATATGCAAGCTCCAAGCATTTAACGACCTGTAAGGCATGTAACAACGAGTCAACAACTAAGTTGAGTGAATTCACAGTTGGTTGTTTAGTTATAGCATTCGTTTCGTAAATCATCTGTTCGTTTTGAAAACCATGTATCGTATGAGTTTGCATCGCGGTCTTTCTGACATGTTTGCGAAGATTAGTGGGGGTTTCCCATGTGTTACTAGACCACGCGTATCGACTGCTACGAAAATATAAGAGGTGCCCTAAGTCAATGTCTATCAGCATTGACCCTTTGCCCATAGTCCATTAGTACACGCCCGTCCGACTGGCACGGTGTGAGGTTTGTTAAACCTAATAGCGCTATTAACTAATGACCCACTCGCCATAGGCCTTGGCGATTAAGTCGATAAATGAGGGACTTAAAGTGATAGAGTTGATGGTCTTATGATCGTGTATGTAGGTTTTACGTACGTGCCCTTCAATCCGAGGACAGTAAAAAGTAGTTTAACAGTAATGATAGTACAAGTAGTTAATCAATCCCATTCCCAAACCCCTTGGAATCCCATGCCTTAGAAAGAGTGTGAACTCACCTCGGTTTGCTCGGTTAGATTCTCAATATAGCTAACAGTCAAGGTCGGTCAATCACGTCCTAATATAATTTACCAGTTAGTCATTTAGTGGCTTTCAAATAGAACACAAAGTTCCTACACGTATCTATCACACAACATGCATCGTTTTAACGGTTTATGCCCCTCTAAGTTTCCCATCCATTCCCCACTCAAAATCAAACATACGATAATGCACATAACATATATAACATGTTAGATCATTCACGGATAGCATACTCGACATTTAGACACGCAAGTCACAACTTATCTCAATTCAGCATTTATATTCAAAACCGGCTGTTTTCGGACATTTTAATAAAATGGTTAAACTATTCCAAAAATTCCCAAATTTTTACAAGATGTCTTAAACAATCCATATTTTATTGTGTAAAAATATCGGGGTTCGGTTCCCTACCAATATTTCATAAAAAAATCATATTCCGGACTGAACTCAGATTTATGAATTTCTGACCACAGTCCACGGAACAATTTATTAAAAATTCATCGAGTGTCCGATTTATGAAATTCCAGTGGGGTAATTACATATGCATCGGTTCTCATCTACTGTACAAATTTCATGGTCTGATTCATCACAAAACTCAGGTTATGACCGAAAGCATAACACCCATTTATTGCTGTCAAAATTCAGCTTAAGTTGCTGTTACAAATTAACACTTTAAAAATAGTAAACGAAGTCCAAAAATTACGATTCCGGTTCCATTAGAACCGTATTTCATAATGAAATATTTTAGATTCAAAATATTGGTTTTTTGTTGAGTTTATGACCTGTTTACAGCCTGTTAAAGGTGGCTGAAAATACACATCAGCAAGCTGTTATCAGTCTAAAGGCTACTAAAACGCACACATATGATTACCATTCATTCTAATAATGATTTACAACAGGTTATAAGTTATTTACAGCAAACTAATACTCATATATTTCAGATTTATCTTGTATTACCATGTTTCATCATTATTTACTCATTAACCAACAAGTTCATCACTCTAGCAAGACTTTTTAGTTTTGATTTTTAGTGTTCACGATTTATCCAACAAAACGCTTATTAACCACTCTAGACAAGATCAAGAAGAGGTTTAGAGTCACTTACTACTAGCTCGAGGCTAGGAAGAAACTAGACGAAAACGGGTGGTTAATAGCGATGCGAAGAGGTCCTTGTGTTCCCGAGTGCACCAAGCTTCGTTGTGTGATCCCTTGCACCTTTGAGTATATGAGAAATGGCTAGTATGGAAAATGATGGTGGAGATATGGGGGTGGTGGTGTTCAGCCGATCACAAAGAAGGAAGGAAGGAAGAAAGTTTGGTGTTGGGTGTTTAGTGAAAATGAGGATCATGATCTTGTGTATATACTTATAAACCACCAATCTCCTTTTACCCAACATACCATATGTCTAGTAGATACTAAGCACATCAATTAAACAAATGAATAAAAAAATCATGGGAGTCCTTTCTTGTCTCCTAATCGGTTGGGGGGGGGGGTTGTTCTAGTTGGGTTGCAACTTATAGTTAGTGATCTAGTTAAGAATCAAGTGTTTAGTTAATAGTTTATGGTGTGTTGTATAATATATAGTGTGTTAGGGTGTTCGGGCACCCTAACTAACTCAGAAAAATAGAAATAATGTGTTTGACAATATTTTTTTGTTTCGGGTAGTGTTCGGTTGTTCGGTTCGATACTGTTCCGTTAAAGTGCTTAATTAATCCGTAAAGCGTCCTATATATATATATATATATATATATATATTTATATTTTTGCAACGTTTTTAATTTTAAACACTCAGGAAGTCATAGCCGACTATTTAATGACTTTTCTGTACACTATTAGTGTGTCAACATGCACATGTAAATATAACACAGATATCAGAAAGCAGTTATGTAATTCCACACAGTCGTCAAGCACATTAATTATTATTAATAAATTGTACGAAATACATGGGATTTTGAGGGTTGTCACATAAATCCTATCAATAACATAAGAAGTACATGAGTAACTTTTTAACAACCTATTTACCCTTTCTGTTTCAATTCTCTGTGTTTCCAGTTTCTGTTCCAGCACAGCACACTTCTCAATATAATTGTTGACAACTTTCTGCTTTGTCGTGAAAGCTCCTTGAAGTGTTTTCATGCCTGTTGCTTGTTCACTGCTTGTTTGATTGTACTGATTCATTGCTTTGTTTAGAACATCATAGGATTCTTTCAATCTGTTCATGTTATGAATCAAAGTACTATTTTGCTTTTTCACTGCTTCACAATTTTCACATTTCATAGGAATCTTTCGTGCATCAGATTCTTCTTCAACTTTGAAGACTGGAACTTCTTTTACCTTTTTCTTTATCACACGAGCTTCTTCATCATCACTGCTAACTTGTTTTTTAACCTTCTTCTTTTTCTTTCGAACTTTTCCATCATCACTGTGACTTTCTTCCATCATTCTTAAATGCTCTTTCATTCTGTTTGCATAATAATCATCATTATCACTATCTTCAACCACACGAGCAACAAAAGCTTTGGCTTTTAAAATCTCTTTATCTGGACAATAATTATCCCAGCTAAAATTTTCCCATCTAAAGCCTTCTGGTAATTTTTCATCATCTTGATCTATCAATTTGTTCATCAAATATGCTTTATTTGATGACTCTTCGATCGCCTTCTTAGCATGTGCAGTTTGTGGTTCTTGTTGTTGATGTGATTGTTAAGCAACTTGATAATAAATTGCTTTCCGATAATAATAATCATTGTTGTTGAATGGATTTTGAGCTCCACTTGCTTCGCGGTTTGTACACTCTCTCTTGAAGTGTCCTTTTTCCCTGCAACGAAAACAAGTAACTTTAGATTTATCAAATCCTAAAGTAGAAACACTTGCATCACGGAAATCATCTCTTCCCGTAATTTGTTTAAACTTTTCAGCTCTTCT
The DNA here is from genome assembly GCF_002127325.2 of Helianthus annuus. NCBI lineage: Eukaryota > Viridiplantae > Streptophyta > Magnoliopsida > Asterales > Asteraceae > Helianthus > Helianthus annuus. The sequence continues at coordinate 63,372,385 of NC_035437.2, forward strand.
TAAAACACTCGCCATACACCACTTTATATCCATCAATTCCATTTCTTCAGCATCTATCTGATCGTAATCCTCTTTTGTCAGCATTGGATTCCCGATCCTTCCTGCAACTAAACTCCCATATGATTCTAATATAGTCACCAACAAAGACATATGACTTTTTGCAACTTCTTCTGTGTAATTCTGATCATTCTCGAGATTTAGTGCAATGTTGCATTGCAAAACTTTGCCACTTTTTGTCTTTGAAAAATTTGGATCAAACGATGGATATGAAGAAAATCCAATTTTGCTACTAGATCCTTGAGAAGACCCTCCAGACGAATTTTAGCATTGAATGCAGTTTCAATCTTTGGTGACATGTTAGTTTTATCATTGATACCTCCTTTGTAATAAAGACCAATATCTTGTTCACCATCAAAATCTTTCATTCTTGAAATCTTCCGTTGTTCCATCTCTTGAGCTTCAAGTTTTTCAATAAACTTTCCCAGTGTTAAAGTGCCAAAATCTTTCTTGTTTCTCAACATCATAAGGTATGTGCCCAAGTTTCATGTGGCAACGCATCAACAACCTTTTCAATCAATTCCTCATTATCCTTTGTGATGCTTAACCTCTTCATGTTAACAATCAGATTGCAATATCTTTCTATGATCTGCTTTGTTCTTTCAGTTCTTAAACCACGAAATAGATCGAATTCTTTTTTCAAAAGTGATTTTTTGTTCTTGATCACTTCTTTACTTCCAACAAACTTAGATTTTAATGCTTTCCAAATTGAATATGCACTTCCATTGTGTTGCAATAACACCAAGATATCTTCTTTCACAGCTTGATGCAACAAACTAGTCATCATCTTTTCATCTTTGTATTTCTTTTTCTCCTCAACACTTAGATCTTTAATAGCAATAACCTCTTCGTCTGTGACAACCGGTGATTTACGGCTCTTAATTATGTGATTAACAGGTGATTAACACGATAATAAATAGTGTTTACAACACAAATTAACTTAATTAGGCCTTTGCAGTGCCCGGGAACGTTTATTCGACTATACAGTGTGCGTATGGTGATTTACGGGAAATCTGCTGAATATTACGCGACAACAAACAGAAACCGAACAGAATACTGACAACGCCGACAAATATTAAATTTTTACGATATATTTTAGGTTCGTAATAAAATTTTAGTGACTACAGTCGAAACCAGATCGAAAAACGGATTAAAGACGACAACAATACAATTTTTCACGATTATTACCGTAATCAACGAACGGGCATGCAAACAACGACTACCGACCGTATTTTATGTATTTTAATACTAAAATTTTATCTTTTGATGTTAAATGGAGTTCGGGCTTTGACAACGCGTCTCGTAGGATTTACGGGCCACTTACACACGAGATGGGCTTGTGGGCCCTGGGCCCAAGCCCAAAACACACAAGCCTAAACCTACACATAATATATTAGAATCCTAACAAGATCTCACGAGATCTTTATAAATCCTACAAGATCTTACTAAATCCCTATAAATCTAAACAAAATCTCTACAAAAGATCTTTTAACTCTAAGGATAAAACCTATGACCTGAATGAAATGTAAATACATACAAGACAATAAAACCTTCCATCCTTCTCCAACTCTATTAATACACACACAAATATAACAAATCAACCACAGAGCCAAACATCTCCTCCTTCTCTCTCGGTTACATATATCAGACAACAAAAACCTAGAGGATTCAACCTCTCAAATACACAAGACACACACACACACACGCACACGCACACACACACACACACACACACACACACACACACACACACACACACACACCCAGTTTTCACTCATCCACTCCGGTGACCGAAGATCGGAGCTCCGGCGACCCGATTAACCGGCCGAACATACCCCTCCGACACCCCTTTCTTGCTCCGACAAGACCACCACACACCCACAACCCCTCTTGCATTCTGATCGGTCACCGGCGACTGTTTCGCCGACATCACACACCCAAACACCCCCCCTCTTCAATTGGCAAGACGGACCACCACCACCACTGTCGGGTGGTGATGAGCGACGGATGGATCAGAAAATGGTGAGCAGAGGAGGGAAAGAGAGAACAATCGGCGAAGAGAGAGAGACCGCAAGGAGAGAGAGACTGAGGAGGTAGGTGACGACGTCAGAACACCGCGTACGGCGGTGGACGACGGCGGTGGTGTACGTTCTTGTTCAGACGAGTTCCGACGATTTTGATGACAGTGGAGATAGGGGTGCGTCGGAGCTTCGGTTCGGTCGTCAACGGCAACAGGTTTCAGTCCAGACTTGTTTTCTTATTATCTTTTCCGATGATGATCGTGTCGGTAATGCTGATGTCGCTGTAATGATGATGTGGTTTCGTTTTTCTAGGTCATGGGTTCGGGTTTTCAGGATCAGTCTCGTCTCAGATCGGGTTCGGTTAACCCAGTGGAGGTTCGGGTCAGATTCGGCTTGGTACGAGTCAACTCAGTCGGTTGGGGTCAGCCGGTTCGGGTCAAGCGGCTAGATCAAGACGGTTCGGTTCGTGGTTCGGGTTGACTCGGTTAAACCGAGTCAACTCGGTCAACCTGGTCAACTCAGCGAGTCGACTCGGTCAACTCAGCCAACCCTTTTTGGCGTTTCGACATTAGAAACTTGGTAAAAGTTAACGGCGGTTTAATAATTATGTTTTTATATAGTTTTAGTTTATGTTACGCGTGATAAACGAGCTCGAACCAATCGATTTACGTATACTTTACATTTTTACATATTAGACATAACTTACATAAACATTGTTTATAATGTTTGAATATTGTTGAATCTTGGATTGAATTTTGATAAAATAACGACAACTTGTGTTGTCGGGGCGTCAAAAAACAGAGGAAACTCTGCCCGTTTTTCGAGAAAACCCTTAAAACGAAAACACGTTTTTATTCAAATGACTTACATAAAACAAGACGCGGATGCATATTTTCTCAACGGCACTCTATAATTTACAAATGTGTCATTAACGCTAAGTATTTTACAAAATAAATATAATAATTTTTATATTTATTTTCAAACGTTTAACGACTCGAATTCTCATATAAAAAAACAAAAAGAATAGTTTTTATATTTACTTCAGACATTATTTACGACAATAAATATAGTTATTATATTTATTCTAAACTATGAAGGCTCGACAATTCTTTTATAAAAAAATATAATTTATATATTTATTTCAACTATCAAACGAAACGAATTCGTTTTATAAAAATAAATATAGTTTATATATTTATTTCAAATATTGCACGACACGAGTTCTTTTATAAAAATAAATATAGTTATATATTTATTTTCAACCAAAACAACCCGACGATTCTTTTATAAAATGAATATAACTTTTTATATTCACTTCAAACGCCTAAACGGCATATACATATACTGTGATAAATATCATACGAGACGTATATATGATATGAATTTGTTATATGTTATTTCATATAAACTTTTGTACATACACATACGACTTCTCGGAACGACTAACGCGAACATATCGATATATTTATATAATTTTATATGAATATTTATATATTTTGAATCTCATGAAAAACTAAGTCTTCCCAAGACTTACTAGTTTTACCGACAATAAGCGAGACTTAACAAGTATAACTTAATTGTTACTATTAAGTTATCAATTTAACGTTGAATCGTTCGGTTAAAGATTCGGTAGAGCTCGGTGACACATAGTGTAGTTACCGCATTTATTTAGAAACTTATTAGATATTCCGTGTTAGGAATATTATAGAATGCACGCCAGCGAGTCAAGTCTTGGAAACGACATCACGAAGTCGTAATTAGCTAGCTTCACACAAGGCAATCCAGGTGAGTTCATAACCCCCACTTTTTACTGTTTTACATTTTTATAAATGTTTTCGGTGGTGGAAAGACATGCACGTTTTGCAAGAACATACAAAGTTTTGAACAAACAAAAACTCGTATTTCTAAATCATATTACGAATGGATTTCGAGGAACTCAAATGGATTATACTAAATATACCGGTTTTTACAAAACAAATGCGTATTATCGAAATGTGAATGATTTGCATGACTAGGGGTGGATCGTCTGGTGGTAATATATAGAGTCTGGGGAGTTGGCCTTAGAGGCTGGGGAGGTTCAGCCTTAGAGGCTGGGGTAAAATACATGTTACAATTTTTTTTAGACATTTTATACATGGTATGATTAGCTTAAGGAGGGTTTACTACTTAGATCATGTGAGTGGTGGGTACAACACTTAAGGCCATTAATTCTCGTCGTAGGACCGAGGGACATGAGTGATAGATCTATTTGGGTGTAGCGAGCCCCATCCATGAGTCCGCAGAATGGGTCATGTGGTGACTATGTCTTACAGCCGAGGCCCGGTAACAAATTTGCTAGGTTTGAGTTTTCCTGCATCACTTCACACATGCCAGTGGCTTTGCAACCCATTGATGATCTCTTTTCCTTATTGCTACATACCAGGGACATAGATACTTTCAGAAATATTTGATTTTTACAAATTAAATATCATGTTTTATACAAATTCAAAGCATAGGATTATGAGGGCACGGAGTCAAAGTCAGGGTGGGCATTGACGGGGTTATACATACTTTACAAATAGAAGAGTTTACAAATACATGGTTTTACGAACATAATGCGTTGCAAATACAAAGTTTCCATATCACTTGACAAGAAAATGATTTCTAAATTCGTTTTCTCAGTATTATTTCACAAACCGGTTATTCAAAAGATTTATTTCAAATCTTTTACAAACAAACTATGAACTCGCTCAACTTTATGTTGATTTTTCGCATGTTTCTTTCTCAGGTTGCATATCAAAAATTATGGCACGATTAGAATAGGAGGACCATTGGAGACTCGAGTACTTAGTGGGCGTTCATTTTCTAAAGGTCTTAGCATATTTGCTTCCGTTGTGCAATGAAGATACCGGTCCAGTCACGCCAGCTCTGATAATTTCGGGGTGTGACAGATTGGTATCAGAGCTATAGGTTACAGCGAATAGGGTTGTCTGTAGAGATGCCTAGGCTCTAACCTCACTTTTCTCTGGGACTTAGACTATTAAGACGTTGAATACATACAGAACACCTAGTGCTCGAATATGGTCTCCAACCGTTGCCGAAAAACAAATAGTCAAAATTTTGTTTTCAAACGTATGCTATTGTGGTGTTTCATACACGATGCATAAAATAATTACATACAGTACACAAAACCCTGAGAGTTTAGAGAACAAGCATTTAAGACCCTCAGAAACTTATGTTGAAGTTTATTAAAGGTCATCACGTAGGAACTGCGAATATTAACTCGGGCACACACTATTATCCATATTGTCTATGATATTTTCACTTCTCGTGCAGGCAGCCTACGCATAACGAAACGCTAATGCATGAGAATACATGGAACTCAAATTTTACGTCAACGGATGTCGGAGTACATCACATTCTACGCGGAACGAAAAGCTGGTGCACAGGTATACATGAAACTTAAGCTATACATCAACGGAGGTTGAACTACGTCACATACGATTTACGGGGCACGGTCTTTGGGAAGACAAGATGGAGCATTTTAGCGACGATACTAATCCTGTCAGCGCGAAAACTATCGATCAGGAAGCGGCAGTTTGGCACGCGGTCCTGCAAATGACACAAATCACTCCAAGAAAAAGACGTATGTCTCCACATCCCCCTATTTCAGTTAACGACGAATACGCTATGTTCGACATTCCATGGTAATGTCACCTAACAACCAGTCATCACATGCAACCCCAGGTAAAGTCAAATTTCTTTTATTGAAATTTCGACTTTCGCATTTACTGAGTAGATTTTCGTATCTCTACTCCTCTTAATGGTCATTGCATCACGATCATTTCTTTCATTATAGCCAATATTCATTTGCTTCATTTCTTGAAAAATTCATATGTTACGCATGAGGTTTCGTTTCGAATAAGCGTTTCATCAAAGTTCAAATGTCATTTCGCTAAATCTAATTATTGGTTTGTGATTCGAATGACCTGCATTATTGTAACTGTTGGTTCTTCTGTTATCAAGTCAACACATTTCTTTTCTTTTCAAGTTAGATACATGGTTTTTCATTGTGACTATGCCGAAAGTTTTCTTGTCGATACATATATCTATTGTCGGATTGTACTAAAACCAAGTTCAATTGTTTGAACTTGTTCATTACACATATTCGATTCAAGACACCATATGATGTATTGGGAGCATCATATTCAAATCAATTTTAACGAGCACTTCATTTGTTCCAAGTCATGGTAAACTTGTTTGGTATTCGCCTCCATTAAATTGTTTGTTGACTTCGACACCTTGTGGTTGTGTTTTCACTTATTTGAAGCTTGCGCTAAACTCGTTCACGCATCTCACGCACGGATTTAATCATTTATTGACTTGCTTTATGTCCGCTATGATTTATCATATTACAGCAGTCTTAACACAATCGTGTGTTAAGGCAATGGTACACAAATTCATTCTATATTCCGGTGTACCTACTAACGGTTCTTTCATTATCGATCGAATGCTCTGCGATATTCATTCCTTCTTCATCTTCGATCGAAAATATTATTTCTTTGATGTTCCATATTCAATTAAAAATCCTATGACGTCATTTGAAACAAACTTTCAGATTCACCTTATTGCGCTTTCATTTGATTTCAAACACGGTGAAGTTGTTTGATCACCACTATTATTGAATTATTTAAATCACTACGACACCTTGTGGTGTCGATATAAACTTGTAGCTTGGGCTAATCATAATCGAGCGTTTCATGCAAAACACAGGTGATACTTGTTCGATCACCCCTATTATTGAACTGTTTCATTCATTGCGACACCTTGTAGCGTCGGTATAACTTGCAGCTTGTGCTGATCACGATCGAGCGTTTCATGCAAACTAGTGCATTTGAGATTATTGATTCTAAGTTCATTTAGTGGATGTTATTATTTCTAGAACTCATTTACATGTTGTAAACGTTCATATGGAATTCGATTGGTCGAAGTTCCTGTTCATTGTTGAGTCCCTGTTAACTTAGTCACAACAGTGACAGTATCAGTACGTCTTATTTTCCTTTGACATCAATTATTAAGACACATTTCTTTTAAACCGTTGGGTTCTTATTGTTGAGGAATGTCATTAAATTCACATGATTCGAATAAGTCTTGTTTCGATTACGCGGTCATTCACTTTGTTATTATTCGGACTTACCTGCGAACAACATATTTCTGAGGAAATAACATAGTCTAAATTTCGAGGACGAAATTTCTGTAACAGGGGGAGAATGTGACAACCGGTGATTTACGACTCTTAATTATGTGATTAACAGGTGATTAACGCGATAATAAATAGTGTTTACAGCACAAATTAACTTAATTAGGACTTTGTAGTGCCCGGGAACGTTTATTCGACTATACAGTGTGCGTATGGTGATTTACGGGAAATCAGCTGAATATTACGCGACAACGAACTGAAACCGAACAGAATACTGACAACGCCGACAAATATTAAATTTTTACGATATATTTTAGGTGCGTAATTAAATTTTAGTGACTACAGTCGAAACCAGATCGAAAAACGGATTAAAGACGACAACGATACAATTTTTCGCGATTATTACCGTAATCGACGAACGGGCGTGCAAACAACGACTACCGACCGTATTTTATGTATTTTAGTACTAACATTTTATCTTTTGATGTTAAAGGGAGTTCGGGTTTTGACAACGGGTCTCGTAGGATTTACGGACCGCTTACACACGAGATGGGCTTATGGGCCCTGGGCCCAAGCCCAAAACCCACAAGCCTAAACCTGCACATAATATATTAGAATCCTAACAAGATCTCACGAGATCTTTACAAATCCTACAAGATCTTACTAAATCCCTATAATCTAAACAAAATCTCTACAAAAGATCTTTTAACTCTAAGGATAAAACCTATGACCTGAATGAAATTTAAATACATACATACATGACAATAAAACCTTCCATCCTTCTCCAACTCTATTAATACACACACAAATATAACAAATCAAACACAAAGCCAAACATCTCTTCCTTCTCTCTCGGTTACATATATCAGACAACAAAAACCTAGAGGATTCAACCTCTCAAATACACAAGACACACACACACCCAGTTTTCTCTCATCCACTCCGGTGACCGGAGATCGGAGCTCCGGCGACCCGATTAACTGGCCGGACATACCCCTCCGACACCCCTTTCTTGCTCCGACAAGACCACCACACACCCACAACCCCTCTTGCTTTCTGATCGGTCACCGGCGACTGTTTCTCCGACATCACACACCCAAACACCCCCCTCTTCGATTGGCAAGACGGACCACCACCACCACCACCACCACCACCACCACTGTCGGGTGGTGGTGAGCGACGGATGGATCAGAAAATGGTGAGCAGAGGAGAGAGAGAGGGAACAATCGGTGAAGAGAGAGAGAGACCGTGAGGAGAGAGAGAGACTAAGGAGGTAGGTGACGACGTCAGAACACCGCGTACGGCGGTGGACGATGGCGGTGGTGTACGTTCTTGTTCAGACGAGTTCCGACGATTTTGATGACAGTGGAGATAGGGGTGCGTCGGAGCTTCGGTTCAGTCGTCAATGGCAACAGGTTTCAGTCTAGACTTGTTTTCTTATTAACTTTTCCGATGATGATCGAGTCGGTAATGCTGATGTCGCTGTAATGATGATGTGGTTTCGTTTTGGTTCGAGTCTTGGTCATGGGTTCGGGTTTTCAGGATCAGTCTTATCTCAGATCGGGTTCGGTTAGCTCAGTGGAGGTTCGGGTCAGATTCGGCTCCGTACGAGTCAATTCAGTCGGTTGGGATCAGCCGGTTCGGGTCAAGCGGCTAGATCAAGACGGTTCAGTTCGTGGTTCGGGTTGACTCGGTTAAACCGAGTCAACTCGGTCAACCTGGTCAACTCAGCGAGTCGGCTCGGTGAACTCAGCCAACCCTTTTTGGCGTTTCGACATTAGAAACTTGGTAAAAGTTAACGACGGTTTAATAATTATGTTTTTATATAGTTTTAGTTTATGTTACGCGTGATAAACGAGCTCGAACCAATCGATTTACGTATACTTTACATTTTTACATATTAGACATAACTTACATAAACATTGTTTATAATGTTTGAATATTGTTGAATCTTGGATTGAATTTTGATAAAATAACGACAACTTGTGTTGTCGGGGCGTCCAAAAACAGAGGAAACTCTGCGCCCGTTTTTCGAGAAAACCCGTAAAACGAAAACACGTTTTTATTCAAACGACTTACATAAAACAAGACGCGGATGCATATTTTCTCAACGACACTCTATAATTTACAAATGTGTCATTAACGCTAAGTATTTTACAAAATAAATATAATAATTTTTATATTTATTTTCAAACGTTTAACAACTCGAATTCTCTTTAAAAAAAAAACAAAAAGAATAGTTTTTATACTTACTTCGGACATTATTTACGACAATAAATATAGTTATTATATTTATTCTAAACTACGAAGTCTCGACAATTCTTTTATAAAAAAATAGAATTTATATATTTATTTCAACTATCAAACGAAACGAATTCGTTTTATAAAAATAAATATAGTTTATATATTTATTTCAAATATTGCACGACACGAGTTCTTTTATAAAAATAATATAGTTATATATTTATTTTCAACCAAAACAACCCGACGATTCTTTCATAAAATGAATATAACTTTTTATATTCACTTCAAACGCCTAAACGGCATATACATATACTGTGATAAATATCATACGAGACGTATATATGATATGAAGTTGTTATATGTCATTTCATATAAACTTTTGTACATACACATACGACTTCTCGGAACGACTAACGCGAACATATCGATATATTTATATAATTTTATATGAATATTTATATATTTTGAATCTCATGAAAAACTAAGTCTTCCCAAGACTTACTAGTTTTACCGACAATAAGCGAGACTTAACAAGTATCACTTAATCGTTACTATTAAGTTATCAATTTACCGTTGAATCGTTCGGTTAACGATTCGGTAGAGCTCGGTGACACGTAGTGTAGTTACCGCATTTATTTAGAAACTTATTAGATATTCCGTGTTAGGAATATTATAGAATGCACGCTAGCGAGTCAAGTCTTGGAAACGACATCACGAAGTCGTAATTAGCTAGCTTCACACAAGGCAATCCAGGTGAGTTCATAACCCCCACTTTTTACTGTTTTACATTTTTATAAATGTTTTCGGGGGTGGAAAGACATGCACGTTTTGCAAGAACATACAAAGTTTTGAACAAACAAAAACTCGTATTTCTAAATCATATTACGAATGGATTTCGAGGAACTCAAATGGATTATACTAAATATACCGGTTTTTACAAAACAAATGCGTATTATCGAAATGTGAATGATTTGCATGACTAGGGGTGGATCGTCTGGTGGTAAAATATAGAGTCTGGGGAGTTGGCCTTAGAGGCTGGGGAGCTTCAGCCTTAGAGGCTGGGGAGGTTCAGCCTTAGAGGCTGGGGTAAAATACATGTTACAATTTTTTTAGACATTTTATACATGGTATGATTAGCTTAAGGAGGGTTTACTACTTAGATCATGTGAGTGGTGGGTACAATACTTAAGGCCATTAATCCTCGTCGTAGGACCGAGGGACATGAGTGATAGATCTATTTGGGTGTAGCGAGCCCCATCCATGAGTCCGCAGAATGGGCCATGTGGTGACTATGTCTTATAGACGAGGCCCGGTAACATATTTGCTAGGTTTGAGTTTTCCTGCATCACTTCACACATGCCAGTGGCTTTGCAACCCATTGATGATCTCTTTTCCTTATTGCTACATACCAGGGACATACATACTTTCAGAAATACTTGATTTTTACAAATTAAATATCATGTTTTCTACAAATTCAAAGCATAGGATTATGAGGGCACGGAGTCAAAGTTAGGGTGGGCATTGACGGGGTTATACATACTTTACAAATACAAGAGTTTACAAATACATGGTTTTACGAACATAATGCGTTGCAAATACAAAGTTTCCATATCACTTGTCACACCCCCAAAATCCACACGCGGAGTACCACCGCTTGGGAGCGTGACTGACCAGGATCAAGCCACCAATCATATTGAACATGTAATTAATATCAAGTAAAATAAATGTAAACCATACATTCAATACGATAGGTGTTCAAAACATAACCATAGTTTCAAAGTGTAGCGGAAGTATAGTAAATAATCCAACACTAGTTAATAGTTTTAAATGTCATAATAGTTCAACGTAGAAACCACGATCCCTGCCCACAACGACCCGCTTCTCCAGTGCAAGCTCCATAAGTACCTAAGGTCCTGCAAGGCATGCAGCAGAGAGTCAACAACTAGTTGAGCGAGTTCACAGTTAACAGTTCAGTAATAATATGGTATGAGTAATAGTAAGTTCGTTCGTTTATATCATGTTTCATATTTCCATCGCGGCCTCCCAGGCAGGTGTGCGAAGATATTAGGGGATGTTCTTCCCAAGTATTATAGACTAGGTTTATTTGTATCGCGGCCTCCCAGGCAGGTGTGCGAAGGTTAGTAAGTTTAGTTCGCGGTCTTCCAAAGGCAGGTGTGCGAAGATGTCATAGTATCGCGGCCAACCCGTGGCAGGTGTGCGAAGATCAGTTCAATAAGTGTTACTAGTCTAGTAGGTTCGTATTCGTTAAGTTCTATCCTCTGAGTATGCACAATAATCTATCAAATCCCATTCCCCACCCGGGAACCCATGCCTTGGCTGTGTGAACTCACCTTGGGTTTGCTCGGTATGCTAAGTATGTGCTCAAAGTAAATCAATCACGTCCTAGAGTATGTACGTACACAATCAGTTTGAATTCATACAGTTCACGTATAAACATAATCAATGATCATCAGGTAGTACACATCACCAGTCAACATCACATAAGTCATGCATATTGTTTAACATCAGTTAGCTAACTCAGTTAACACTTATCAAAATTACATCAGTTTACTGTGCAGGTTATTCAGGTTGACGAAACAGATTATTTGGCGAAACACTGGTTGACGAAACACAATGTGTTTCGTCAACTACCCTTTGGCGAATCTAAATTCTGTTTCGTTAAAGACCTTTGGCGAAATACGTTTTCTAATTCGTCGACATCCTTGGCGAAACACATTCTGTTTCGCCAAGACTTTCACATTCGTCGAGCATTCACATTCGTCAAGCATTCAGTTACGTCAACATTCTGATTCGCCAAACATTCAGATTCGTTAAGCAGTAATTACGTCAACACATCAGTTACAGAAAATCATGAAATCAATCATGGAAACCCTAATCATTCTAGCAGCCGCCTAGAACACCATCAAGAACAATCATCATACTATCATCAGATTGACGCACCATTATCATAACCCAGAAATCATAATCAACAAAGTTTAATAACATTAAACCGACATGAACATCGTTAGATCTAGATCCACCCATCACGTAATCATGTCAATCCGATCAGTTAATAGTATTCCTAAATCAACATCATAATCCGCATAAGAATACGTAACCGATTAATCATGCATACGAATCAAGATTATCTAACGCATGTACTCACATCCGATCGTAAATCAAGCATACACAATATGTATAGAGAAATCCAGGAAATCCAGCATAGATATAGCATAAATCAAGAAATCATGAACACATGAACACATAAACGACTAACCGAAAGGATTAAGGAAGCAACTAAGTCTCGGTTCTAGGCTTCGGGTATGCAAGATCGCCGTCACAGAGCAAGGGAGTTCTTAGGGTTTTCTGTTTTGCTAAAAGTGTGACAAATGAAGAGGTTACGTATAACCTATACGCGTTTAAGGTTAACTGGGCCGAACTGGGCTTGGCGAAACTGTTGGGCCGGCGAAACACATGTTTCGTCGAGATGGGATTGGCGAGACAGGCCTCCTGTTTCGTTGAGATGTTGTTGGCGAATCTAGCTCTGATTCGTCGGGCACTATGTGGTTTAATCAGTAGTCTAAGTCTAAGTGTTCATAATACTCACATTACAATGGTAATCACAAACATGCATAACACAGTACGTTTCACTAACACATAACATGTACAGTTACAAGTCAAACAGTCAAAGTCAATGGTCAAGGTCAACGTGCATTTAAAGTCGAAAGGTCGAGTTGTCACATCACTTGACAAGAAAATGATTTCTAAATTCGTTTTCTCAATATTATTTCACAAACCGGTTATTCAAAAGATTTATTTCAAATCTTTTACAAACAAACTATGAACTCGCTCAACTTTATGTTGATTTTTCGCATGTTTCTTTCTCAGGTTGCATATCAAAAATTATGGCACGGTTGGAATAGGAGGACCATTGGAGACTCGAGTACTTAGTGGGTGTTCATTTTCTAAAGGTCTTAGCTTATTTGCTTCCGTTGTGCAATGAAGATACCGGTCCAGTCACGCCAGCTCTGATAATTTCGGGGTGTGACAGATTGGTATCAGAGCTATATGTTACAGCGAATAGGGTTGTCTATAGAGATGCCTAGGCTCTAACCTCACTTTTCTCTCGGACTTAGACTATTAAGACGTTGCATACATACAGAACGCCTAGTGCTCGAATATCGTCTCCAACCGTTGCCAAAAAACAAACAATCAAAATTTTGTTTTCAAACGTACGCTATTGTGGTGTTTCATACACGGTGCATAAAACAATTACATACAGTACACAAAACCCTGAGAGTTTAGAAAACATGCATTTAAGACCCTCAGAAACTTATGTTGAAGTTTATTAAAGGTCATCACGTAGGAACCGCGAATATTAACTCGGGCACACACTATTATCCATATTGTCTATGATATTTTAACTTCCCGAGCAGGCAGCCTACGCATAACGAAACGCTAGTGCACGAGAATACATGGAACTCAAATGTTACGTCAACGGATGTCGGAGTACATCGCATTCTACGCGGAACGAAAAGCTGGTGCACAGGTATACGTGAAACTTAAGCTATACATCAAAGGAGGTTGAAGTACGTCACATACGATTTACGGGGCACGGTCTTTGGGAAGACAAGATGGAGCATTTTAGCGACAATACTAATCCTGTCAGCGCGAAAACTATCGATCAGGAAGCGGCAGTTTGGCACGCGGTCCTGCAAATGACACAAATCACTCCAAGAAAAAGACGTATGTCTCCACATCCCCCTATTTCAGTTAACGACGAATACGCTATGTTCGACATTCCATGGTAATGTCACCTAACAACCAGTCATCACATGCAACCCCAGGTAAAGTCCTCAAATTTCTTTTTTTGAAATTTCGACTTTCGCATTTACCGAGTAAATTTTCGTATCTCTACTCCTCTTAATGGTCATTGCATCACGATCATTTCTTTCATTATAGCGAATATTCATTTGCTTCATTTCTTGAAAAATTCATATGTTACGCATGCATCGTTTGTTACGCATGTGGTTTCGTTTCGAATAAGCGTTTCATCAAAGTTCAAATGTCATTTCGCTAAATCTAATTATTGGTTTGTGATTCGAATGACCTGCATTATTGTAACTGTTGGCTCTTTTGTTATCAAGTCAACACATTTCTTTTCTTTTCAAGTTACATACATGGTTTTTCATTGTGACTATGCCGAAAGTTTTCTTGTCGATACATATATCTATTGTCGGATTGTACTAAAACCAAGTTCAATTGTTTGAACTTGTTCATTACACATATTCGATTCAAGACACCACATGATGTATTGGGAGCATCATATTCAAATCAATTTTAACGAGCACTTCATTTGTTCCGAGTCATGGTAAACTTGTTTGGTATTCGACTCCATTAAATTGTTTGTTGACTTCGACACCTTGTGGTGGTGTTTTCACTTATTTGAAGCTTGCGCTAAACTCGTTCACGCATCTCACGCACGGATTTAATCATTTATTGACTTGCTTTAAGTCCGCTATGATTTATCATATTACAGCAGTCTTAACACCATCGTGTGTTAAGGCAATGGTACACAAATTCATTCTATATTCCGGTGTACCTACTAACGGTTCTTTCATTATCGATTGAATGCTCTGCGATATTCATTGCTTCTTAAAGCATAGGATTATGAGGGCACGGAGTCAAAGTCAGGGTGGGCATTGACGGGGTTATACATACTTTACAAATACAAGAGTTTACAAATACATGGTTTTACGAGCATAATGCGTTGCAAATACAAAGTTTCCATATCACTTGACAAGAAAATGATTTCTAAATTCGTTTTCTCAATATTATTTCACAAACTGGTTATTCAAAAGATTTATTTCAAATCTTTTACAAACAAACTATGAACTCGCTCAACTTTATATTGATTTTTCGCATGTTTCTTTCTCAGGTTGCATATCAAAAATTATGGCACGGTTGGAATAGGAGGACCATTGGAGACTCGAGTACTTAGTGGGCGTTCATTTTCTAAAGGTCTTAGCTTATTTGCTTCCGTTGTGCAATGAAGATACCAGTCCAGTCACGCCAGCTCTGATAATTTCGGGGTGTGACAGATTGGTATCAGAGCTATAGGTTACAGCGAATAGGGTTGTCTGTAGAGATGCGAAGGCTCTAACCTCACTTTTCTCTGGGACTTAGACTATTAAGACGTTGAATACATACAGAACGCCTAGTGCTCGAATATGGTCTCCAACCGTTGCCAAAAAACAAACAGTCAAAATTTTGTTTTCAAACGTACGCTATTGTGGTGTTTCATACACGGTGCATAAAACAATTACATACAGTACACAAAACCCTGATAGTTTAGAAAACATGCATTTAAGACCCTCAGAAACTTATGTTGAAGTTTATTAAAGGTCATCACGTAGGAACCGCAAATATTAACTCGGGCACACACTATTATCCATATTGTCTATGATATTTTAACTTCCCGAGCAGGCAGCCTACGCATAACGAAACGCTAGTGCACGAGAATACATGGAACTCAAATGTTACGTCAACGGATGTCGGAGTACATCACATTCTACGCGGAACGAAAAGCTGGTGCACAGGTATACGTGAAACTTAAGCTATACATCAACGGAGGTTGAAGTATGTGTGACAACTCGAATTTCCAAGATTCCTATTTCGCATTTATTGCACGTTCTTGTATTGTTTAGTTGTTTATTTGCACAATTGATTGCTATGGAATTGTATACGTTTTGATTCAATGTAGTGCATTGTGTGTTTGTGCATGGTTATGTGTTATTTGTGATAGACTTGTCAAATATGTGAACTTGGTGGTGGAATTGTGAAATTGTTATGAGATGGTGTAATTGTGTAAAATAAAGTAATTCAGGGTGTATAGAGTTATTAGTGAAAATTAAACCATACTTAACCGTAATCTCTTTCACTAATCATTCCCTAATCATCACAAGAATCAAAACACGTACACCCACATTCCCTAATCCTCTCTACAACCATCTCCTCATCATTCTTGGATTCACAAGTTCTTTTGCATCAAGTTTGATTACCAATCCATCTAGAATCGAATCAAGGTAATTGTTTAATCATTGTTTGTGATAAATTGTTGATTGATTCATTCATGCTAAACCCTAGTTCTCCTTTGATATCCTCTGCTTATTGATGGAGCCTGATTTATTGAGAAATGAATAAGATTTCTATGAAATCAATTGCATGATGATTTAGATGTACGATATGTTTAAACTGTTGATGATTGATTTTGATTCTGCACTATGAGAATGTATGAAATTAGGGTTTTGAAACCAAGAACGTAACTGTTGAATATATGAAGCGTAACTGTTTCAATCACATTGAACGTATGATTGATGTATTGTCTGAGTTTTTGTTATGGTGATCATGTCCGACTTTTTAATGTGATTGTTTTTCTGAGCTTAAACATGTGAAGAAGGTCCGAGTTCTTATGTGTATTACTTGGTCCGACTTTAGATAAAGGAAGCCTTTGGATCCGAGTTTCAAACTTAAACCCTTGTCCGACCTTTAACAACATGCAAAGGTCCGAGTTTTATCAACATATATGTAGCTCCGAAGTTTGTGAATGATTGATAAATGTCCGAGTTTTTTTAAGGATGTGTTAAGGTCCGAATTTTGACACCCATCTTGTGTGGTCCGAGTTTTGCAAAGTGGGATGGGTTGTCCAAGTTTTTAAACGCCCACTTCCCTTGTCCGAGTTTAAACCTTCCCCCATTGTCTTAATTGGTCCGAACTTTAACCCTCCATATCCCCTAGTCCGAGTTTTGAACATGTACCTATGTTATCCGAGTTTTAACCCTCCCCCACACTTCCTATCCGACTTTTAAACAGGGGAAACCCCCCCCCCCCCACATACTTGTCTGAGTTTTGAAGGGCAAGGCCCTGTCTGATGTTGTGTAATGATCACTTGAAAACAATGAATTGCATATTAGATAATGATTAATCTGTTAAGCTGTGTATGACACTTATGACACTTTGTTAAATCCCTGACTTCGTTATACCTGTGAAGTTTAATAACGCTGCTAATGTACTGAGTATCTTATCGATGACAATTAGATTATCATCCATGTTAGACTGAAATGTGAAAGCAAAGGCGTGACGCATGAATTATGTGATTACGATGAACTGATTATATGATGTATGATTCTATATGTGTATAATCGTATGATACTGAATGCAATTGTATGATTCTGCATGCGTGAACATTCTATGCGATATCATGATGTACACAATAAACACACAAGACACAACTGCCTGAATGTCAATGATTTGCAAACCCTAATTTGATGCAAACACTCACATCGTATCATGTGCAACATATCTTAGGTCGTGTGTAACGGACTTAGACATTTGATAAACCCTAGAGCATAGCATACCGAGCAAACCAAGGTGAGTTCACACTCTTACTAAGGCATGGGATTCCCAGGGGTTGGGAATGGGATTTAAGGAATAAGGTTGAATAGATTCGTACTGACACTACCACTAGACTACCATACTCGCTGTCCTCGGTTGTGCAGGACACATACTCATGCTACACACTGTCCTCGGTTGTGCAGGACATATACTCATGCTACTCACTGTCCTCGGTTATGCAGGACACATACTTAAAATCTACGTAGACTTATACTTACTACTATCCTCGGTTGTGAAGGATACGCGCGTAAAACCTACGTGCATTTATACTTACTACTATCCTCGGTTGTGAAGGATACTCACGTAAAACCTACGTGTATTTATACTCACTACTATCCTCGGTTGTGAAGGATACTTATGGTTACGAATAGTCTAGTGGTTATACAACATGGGAAGCCCCCACCAATTGAACGTACTATCGGCCCAGTAGAGCCACCTGTTACAAACAAACTTACTATTACGCATTTACTTACTGTGAACTCGCTCAACTAGTTGTTGATCCTCTGTTACATGCCTTGCAGGTCGTTAGATGCATGGAGCTTGCACAGGGAGGAGCTGGTCGTTGTGGGCTTGGATCGTGATTATATTATTAAACACTTGTGACATTTCGTACTTAATTATGTTGGGCTTTGATTATACGCTTCCGCTAAACAATGATAACTTACTTATGTTTTGGAACACCTTTCATATGGATTTGATTTGGTTTAATTACAATTACTGTTACTACGTACATTGTTCTATATGATTGGTGGCTTGATCCTGGTCAGTCACGCTCCCAAGTGGTGATACTCCGCAGGTGGATTTTGGGGGTGTGATAGTATGTCACATACGATTTACGGGGCACGGTCTTTGGGAAGACAAGATGGAGCATTTTAGCGACGATACTAATCCTGTCAGCGCGAAAACTATCGATCAGGAAGCGGCAGTTTGGCACGCGGTCCTGCAAATGACACAAATCACTCCAAGAAAAAGACGTATGTCTCCACATCCCCCTATTTCAGTTAACGACGAATACGCTATGTTCGACATTCCATGGTAATGTCACCTAACAACCAGTCATCACATGCAACCCTAGGTAAAGTCCTCAAATTTCTTTTATTGGAATTTCGACTTTCGCATTTACCGAGTAAATTTTCGTATCTCTACTCCTCTTAATGGTCATTGCATCACGATCATTTCTTTCATTATAGCGAATATTCATTTGCTTCATTTCTTGAAAAATTCATATGTTACGCATGCATCGTTTGTTACGCATGTGGTTTCGTTTCGAATAAGCGTTTCATCAAAGTTCAAATGTCATTTCACTAAATCTAATTATTGGTTTGTGATTCGAATGACCTGCATTATTGTAACTGTTGGCTCTTTTGTTATCAAGTCAACACATTTCTTTTCTTTTCAAGTTACATACATGGTTTTTCATTGTGACTATGCCGAAAGTTTTCTTGTCGATACATATATCTATTGTCGGATTGTACTAAAACCAAGTTCAATTGTTTGAACTTGTTCATTACACATATTCGATTCAAGACACCATATGATGTATTGGGAGCATCATATTCAAATCAATTTTAACGAGCACTTCATTTGTTCCGAGTCATGGTAAACTTGTTTGGTATTCGACTCCATTAAATTGTTTGTTGACTTCGACACCTTGTGGTGGTGTTTTCACTTATTTGAAGCTTGCGCTAAACTCGTTCACGCATCTTACGCACGGGTTTAATCATTTATTGACTTGCTTTAAGTCCGCTATGACTTATCATATTACAGCAGTCTTAACACCATCGTGTGTTAAGGCAATGGTACACAAATTCATTCTATATTCCGGTGTACCTACTAACGGTTCTTTCATTATCGATCGAATGCTCTGCGATATTCATTGCTTCTTAAAGCATAGGATTATGAGGGCACGGAGTCAAAGTCAGGGTGGGCATTGACGGGGTTATACATACTTTACAAATACAAGAGTTTACAAATACATGGTTTTACGAGCATAATGCGTTGCAAATACAAAGTTTCCATATCACTTGACAAGAAAATGATTTCTAAATTCGTTTTCTCAATATTATTTCCCAAACCGGTTATTCAAAAGATTTATTTCAAATCTTTTACAAACAAACTATGAACTCGCTCAAATTTATGTTGATTTTTCGCATGTTTCTTTCTCAGGTTGCATATCAAAAATTATGGCACGGTTGGAATAGGAGGACCATTGGAGACTCGAGTACTTAGTGGGCGTTCATTTTCTAAAGGTCTTAGCTTATTTGCTTCCGCTGTGCAATGAAGATACCAGTCCAGTGACGCCAGCTCTGATAATTTCGGGGTGTGACATCGTCATCATTCACCGGTCTAACATATTTTGTTTCAACAGATTCCCAAGCATCCAAGTAATTTTCTTGAACCTAATTTTCGAATCTCTCCTCCCATCCTTTATACTCTTCGATATTCATGAGCTTTGGCGGTTTTTGCATGGTGCCCGTTTCATTTTCTAACATTGTGTGTTGTGCAATGGTAATCGGAGTAGCAAAGGCATTATAAAACTCTTCTTCCATGATTCGGTATCAAAATATCACAAGAACAGATTGTTCAAACGAAATAACCAGCAAGACAGCTTCAAACGAAATGAGTTCACACGAAATGAAGACTTTCACACGAAATGAATGATTTCGTGCGAAATAGTCAAACGAAATACCAACTTGGTGCGAAATGAACTGATTTCATGCGAAATAACTGATTTCGTATGAAATGACAGAACTTTCTAGCGAAATGAGAATGTTGTTTCGTACGAAATGAACTTTTGAAGCAGTTTCACATGAAATAGTGTTTTTGTGCGAAATGAAAGTAACTCAAGCTATTTCGTGCGAAATCAACGTACTATTTCGTGCGAAATAGATGAAACTAAGTGATTTCGTGCGAAACCAAATGTTCAATTCGTGCGAAATGCTGCTGATGTCATCGTCTCGGCCATGTTTTTGTCAAATTGATCAAGTTTTAGTCGGATTTTAGGTCTGAAACTTTCAAGGCTTTGTTAAAACACAGTTCCGCAAATAATGTGAGAAATTCAAGTCATTTTGACCGTGAAATCAAGTTTAATTTTGAAAAGAAGGTGTAGAAATCAGATTTTGCAGCTGAAAAGGTAAGAACTCTTCCTCCTGAGCTCTGATACCACTTGTAGGATCGTTTTACCGACCTAACGAGTCATTCAGAAGAGTTTTTGCTTAATACGAGAGGCGGAAACAAACGTATTGAGTTAATTCAGCAAGATATTCACCTTAATTGTCTATTTGATTGATTTGACAAAGTTTTACAGCGAGTAGACACTTCGGCAGCAGTTCGACATTGAAATCGGAAAGTTACAAATGACAAGGCATGACAGGTATTTATAGGCATGGTGATTTCGTGCGGAATCAACTCACACGGAATAATATTTCATGCGGAATGACCCAAGGCTCTATTTCAAACGAAATGACTATGTCATTTCGTGCGAAATGCCATACAAGTCATTTCGTGCGAAATGCCTATAAAGATAACTTTGACATTTTTCTCGTATGTCGTGCCCTGATATATCTATTCTAAAACAAGACTCGATACAAGACGAAGTCGACAGACATATGCACCAACAATATATAAGTACGTATTTTCGTACGTATAATTACACTCCAGAATACGATCCCACATTAATGGCAAAATATACAAGTATGAGTATACGAACACAAATACACCCATCCTTGGGAAGGAAATACATGTATAAATACTTGAGAAGTATCAAGTTAAAATATATTATTTTCTTCCAAAACTTAATAAATATAATTTAAATTAAAATATTTATTATTTTAACAAATAATTATATAACATGGGATAATATTGGAGATACAAAGAATGTAACTCAAAGACACTAACTAATACTAAATCAAGGTACGGCCCGCTCGTCTAATAGACATTAGTACATTTAGGTAGTCGTGTATATCCGAAGAAGCTTTGAGTTACGGTGCTTACGAAGAAAGCAAGACTGTGAGTTCATGTCCCCCTTTTGTTTAACTGTTTTCGTTTTACAACTTCGGGGGTGAAATTACAAATGAAATGAACTGTTAGATCATGTGAATGGGTAGGCGTTAGCTTGAGACCATTAATCCTTTATAAGGACCGATGGGCATGAGTGATAGATCTATTTGGGTGTTGCGAGCCCCACCCATGGGTCCGCGAGTTGACCGCATGAGGTGACTATGTCGTTCTAGCTGGGAGGCCCGGTACGAAATACGCAAAGGATTGAGCCTTCCTACACCGTTGCACACTTGTTGATGGCCTTGCAAACCAGTAATTGATCTATTCATATTCACTTACAAACATACATACATATTTTCAATGACTACAAAGGTTTATTCATACACACAAACAAATACATGAACTCGCTCAACTTTTGTTGATGTTTTCAAACTACATGTATTTCAGGGAATTAAAATGTGGATCTGGTGGGCGTTCGGAAGTTTCAAGTGTTGTTTAAGAATAAAAGATGTCATCCATGGTCTTAGGGTTTGGTTAGGGTGTCCTATCCTAGACAAGACACCTCCTCCAAATCTTGGTTCTATTTAGAGTCTTTTGTTAAGTCCTTGTGGAACTTTAAACAATTCATATGGTTTGTAATTCGAATTTGGATTCTACGTATCAAAACAATGTTGTTATGTTTCTAAACTTATTTAATGGATGATCATCGAATAGTTTTATCATATAGATGTTGCTATGATTGAATGCAATGATATTAAGCAAGTCACACATAATCACGCTTCCGCAAAAGTCAGGGTGTGACAGTTTGGTATCAGAGCTTCGATTGTAGCGAACTAGGATTCCTTCTCGAGTCTAGACTACAATCATTAGGGCTCTCACGAAAATATTTTTACAACATGTTTTCATTGCATACACAAAACGCCCAGATCCAAGGAAACATACATTTTTACAAACGAAAAGACAATAAACACAATGCACAGTTACCTTGTTGGATTAGTTTGGGAGACTAGGTGGTTTAGTCCGGGAGAATAGGTGGTTCAGTCTGAGAGACTGGGTGGTTTAGTCTGAGAGACTAGGTGGTTTAGTCTGGGAGACTAGGAAGGATACTTGATTACATGATTTCATTAACTTTAACTGCATAATGTAGTGGTTAATATATGTGCATATGTTATGATTGTTATGTTACAGGCGGTATGTCGTCTTCAGAGAGCGGATTGTCCGATACTAATGACCCCATGGCTATTGGCTCTGGTGCGAGCGAGCCGGAGATCTTTACTTCCGATACAGAGAGCGACCCAGAAATGATGTTAGACGACGACGACGACTTTCAACCGTTTGCGTTGCCTGATTTTGGAGATGATTTACCGATTGCTGATGGTATCCCTGACGAGGATCCTTTAATTATTCCCATTCCAGTTCACGATCATCTTATCATCGGTCACCCCGATGGTGAGCATGTCATGGCACCGATCCTCGCTCCTGTTCCTCTCATGGTTATTCCGCCTGAGGATTTTCCTTTTGATGATCTTTTTGACGATGATTTTGATCTGTTTGTTGATGGTCCTCCCGATGACGCTCATGGTGATGGAGAGCTCGATGAGGACGTTGTTGCTATTCCACTTCTGGGGATTCCCGTTATTGAGATTTATTCTGACTCTAGTTTACACTTTGTCCCAGATTCCTTTGAGTCTGTGTCATCTTCCGCTTTACAGGCAGTTGGATTGCGACGTTGTGCCGCTGATTCTGATGATGATACGGCCATGTCCGCTGCACTGTCCCCTCCACATGACTTTGAGCCTGGACTTGAGCCCGATTTTGTCCCTGATGATCAGCCCGATGCTGCACCTGCTGATCCTGAGCCGATACCTGCTCCTGAGCCTTTGCCTGATCTTGACCCTATTCCATTTGACTTACCTGACATTGCACCACTCATACCAGATCCGTTTCCTGCACCCGCTGACCCTCCTATCATTGAGCCAGTCACTCCTCCACTAGCACCCGCACCTGCTGATGTTGCTCCTTTTCACCCAGAGACTCCACTGGGGAGGGCACTTCAGGAGTCTGATGTACACCGTGTCGACCTGCCTATTGTTTTCTTGCAGGATATACCCGCACTCCGTCTAGGGGAAGGCACTTCTAGCCAGCAGCCTAGCCACGATCCCCATGTTTCAGCAGCATTTCCCCACATACCCCAGTCTGCACCTTTTGCTCATTTTACTTCTTCACCACTTGATGAGCCACTCAGATGGTTTCCGCCGTACACCATGCCGATTTCTGATCCCTACCATCCCTCGCACTTTATTGGTTATACACGGGATGAGTTACTTCTATCACTCCAGCTTCAGTATGAGATCATGAGTCGCAGGATTTTAGAGCTTGAGATGACACCGCGACCTTTGCCATGTCCGTGTCAGCCTACTTTTGTTCCCCCTTGTTCATCACCATCCCCATTTTCACATCCTCCTGCACCGCTTACTCCATTTCCTGAGTTTGATACTCGATTTCTAACCGTTGAGCAGCAAATCAGTTATCTGTTGCATCATGTTTATGATCTTGAGGAGGAGCTTGCGCATGTGCGCAGCTTGCTTTTTGTTCCTCCTCCTCCTCCTCCACCACCACCATCAGCAGAGCCGGTTTTTGGTTTTATGTAGGTAGCTTGCTTTTGATGAGAGCACCACTATTGAGCTGAGCTAGTGAAGCGTTTTGGAGACCACCTTTGGACTGTATGACTTATGATAGATTGATAGACATTTTGGACAAGGGTAGTGTGACCCTGTGTTCCCTTTTGATACGATACTTTTGTAAAACATGTAACAATATTTGTGGTCGATGATTAATGAAATCTCAATCGTAATGTTCTCATTAAATACGTTGTTAATTTACTTGTTTATGCTATGATTGTGATGATTACATGCTTAATTGTTATGGTAAACACTATTACATACATACTATATATTTATCATACGAATATGACCTGACCTAGACAATCTTCTTTATAGAAGATGCCTCCTCGAAGGAATACTCAGTTGTCCACAACAGAGGCAGAACTGCAAGAACGGATTTCACAGGCAATTGCACAACATGAGGCCTTGCGCTTTGAACACAGCGGAGATACCTCAGGAAATAACCCACCTCACGGTAATGTTTAAGTCACTTAAGACACATTACAATACGTTTGGACATTCCATGTGCATTTGCTAATGCTTTCTGTGAACGATGTTGCTTGTACAGGCTGTACTTACAAGCAGTTCCTAGACTACAAGCCTCTGAACTTCGGTGGAACTGGAGGTGCTGTAGCTTTTGTAAGATGGGCTGAGAAAACAGATTCTGTGCTGCAAATGAGCAAGTGTGCGCCATAGCACCAGGTCACTTATATTTCTGGACTATTCCTAGACGGAGCTCTATCATGGTGGAACCTCCAGGTTCAGACTCTAGGTGAGGATGCTGCGTATGCTATGACTTGGGATGAGATGAAAGAACTGATGCGCAAGAAGTACTATTCAAGGGCTGAGATTCAGAAGTTGGAAACCAAGTTCTGGAATCAAAAAATGGATGGATCGAAGATTGCTGAGTATGTGCAGAGATTCCATGACCTGTCTCATATTGTCCCCTACATGGTAGAACCAGAATTCAAGCGAATTGTACGTTTCATTTGGGGATTGGCACACCAAATTATGAGCATGGTGACTACTTCCAAGCCTCCAACGATGACTGAAGCCATTGATTTGAGTGTGGCATTGACTGAAGAAGCAATTAGGTTGAACAAGTTTTCAAACTCTGAGGGAAAGAAGAAGGAGACTCATGTCGAGTCATCAGGAGAGAACAAGAGGAAGTTCTCGAATTTTAAGAAGGGTACCCAAGGGAATAACAACAGTGATAACAAGAAAAGAGATGCTAACCCACCAGCCGAGGTCAGGACTGGTGCTGCAAGTTCTGAGAACAAAGGGAAAGGCTACATGGGCACCCTGCCCAAGTGTGATATTTGTCAACATCATCACACAGGATGATGTAGGTATGGGAAATATGAGAACTGTGGAAATATAGGGCATGCCAGGGAGGTGTGCTGGTACGGTACTGGATGAAGGAATGGAGTATCTGGTGGAAATGGTAATGGAAACCGTGGTGGAAATTGTAATGGGAATCAGACTGGGAACCGTAATCAAGGAGGAAATGGAAATTTCGGTGGTAATGGAAATCGTGGTGGTTCTGGAAATCAAGCTGGAAACGGAAACCGTGGAGCAAACAACAACCAGGGCGGAAATGGAAATGGGAATGGAAATGCTCGCGGCCAAGGTTGTTTTGGTTGCGGAGATGTTGGGCATTTCAAGCAAGATTGCCCAAAGAACAATCAAGCCCAAGGAAGAGTTTTCAACATCGGAGCTAGGGAAGCTCGTCAGGATCCGAACGTAGTCACTGGTACGTTCCCTATCAACCAACACTTTGCATCTATGCTATTTGATACTGGTACCGATTATAGCTTCGTGTCCCTAGAATTTAAGAATATACTTGGGTTATTTGCCAGTAAGTTAGATATCCCGTATTCAATAGAACTAGCTAATGGCAAGCTAGTAGAAGCAAACGAAGTGATTAGAGGCTGTGTGATAGAGCTGGGAGAGCATGAGTTTACGCTTGATCTTCTGTCAGTCGAGTTGGGAAGTTTCGACGTAGTAGTTGGAATGGATTGGTTGTCGAGTAACCGAGCTGAGATCGTATGTCATGAGAAGATCATCCGAATCCCGATGGTGAATGGAGAGATGATTGTAGTGCACGGAGAAAAGCATGATACGCCTCTAAGGATTATCAGTTGTTTGAAGGCCCGAAAGTTTTTGCAGAATGGATGCGTTGCCTTCTTGGCTCACATTGTTGATAAAGAAGCTGAGGAGCCAAAGCTGGAAGATATCCCTATGGTAAGGGAATATCCTGAAGTCTTCCCTGAAGACTTGCCAGGATTACCGCCCCAATGACAAGTCGAATTCCATATTGACTTGGTTCCAGGCGCCGCACCTGTAGCCAAAGCACCTTATCGACTTGCGCCTTCAGAGATGCAAGAGTTGTCGACGCAGCTTCAAGAGCTACTGGATAAGGGATTCATTAGACCAAGCTTCTCGCCTTGGGAAGCTCCAGTTCTGTTTGTCAAGAAAAAGGACGGTAGTTTTCGTATGTGCATTGACTACCGAGAGCTAAACAAGTTAACCATCAAGAATCGGTATCCTTTGCCGAGGATTGATGATCTCTTCGATCAACTTCAAGGTTCGAGTTATTACTCCAAGATCGATCTTCGATCAGGTTATCACCAGCTGCGGATTCAAGAAGAGAGTATACCGAAGAATGCCTTTAGGACTCGTTATGGACACTATGAGTTTCTAGTAATGCCGTTTGGTTTGACAAACGCGCCGACAGTATTTATGGAGTTGATGAACCGAGTTTGCAAGCGATATCTCGATAAATTCATGATTGTGTTTATCGATGATATTTTGATTTATTCGCGAACAAAGGAAGGGCATGAGCAACACCTCAGAGGCATCTTAGAACTACTCAAGAAGGAGAAACTGTATGCTAAGTTCTCGAAGTGTGAGTTTTGGTTGCGTGAGGTACAGTTCCTTGGTCATGTAGTGAACGAAGATGGAATCCATGTGGATCCCACCAAGATCGAGGCAATTAAGAATTGGGAAACTCCGAAGATGCCAACCGAAATCCGTCAGTTTTTGGGTTTAGCAGGGTATTACCGCAGATTCATTGAGGATTTTTCAAAAATCGCTCAACCGCTGACCTCCCTTACTCAAAAGGATAAGAAGTATGAATGGGGAGATAAACAAGAGGAAGCATTTCAGTTGCTTAAGAGCAAGCTTTGCGATGCACCTATTTTATCCCTACCCAAAGGCACCGATGACTTCGTGGTATACTTTGACGCCTCGCGTCAGGGATTGGGCTGTGTGCTGATGCAGCGACAGAAGGTTATCGCTTATGCATCGCGCCAGTTGAAGATCCATGAGAAAAATTACACCACGTATGATTTGGAATTGGGCGCAATGTTGTTTGCTTTGAAGATTTGGCGGCATTATTTGTATGGCACCCATGCACGATCTTTACAGACCACAAGAGCCTTCAGCACATATTCGATCAGAAAGAGCTTAACATGAGACAGCGACGATGGGTTGAGTTGTTAAACGACTATGATTGCAAAATCAAATATCACCCAGGAAAGGTGAATGTGGTGGCAGACGCCTTAAGTCGGAAGGAGAGGATTAAGCCCATAAGGGTTAGGGCTTTAGAGATGATCATTCAGACAGACCTCTCGTTACGTATTCGTGCTGCACAGAGAGAAGCTCTTAAGAAAGAGAATCTTAAAGATGAATATCTCTGTGGGATGGAGAAAAAGTTGGTGCCCAATGAGGAAGGAACCTTGTGTTTTATGGGACGAATTTGGGTTAAACTCTTTGGTGGTCTTAGAGATGTGATTTTTGATGAAGCTCATAAATCGAGGTACTCGATCCACCCAGGATCGGACAAGATGTACCAAGATTTGAAGGACTATTATTGCTGGCCAAGACTGAAGGGCGATGTTGCTACCTATGTTGGAAAATGCTTGACTTGTGCCAAAGTGAAGGTCGAGTATCAGAAGCCTTCAGGTCTTCTGCAGCAACATGAGATACCCATGTGGAAATGGGAGCAAATCTCAATGGATTTCATAACGAAGTTGCCAAAGACTCCCATAGGTCATGATACGATTTGGGTAATCGTAGACCGGTTAACAAAATCTGCGCACTTCTTACCAATCAGAGAGAAGGATAACACTGGTAAGCTAGCTGAGCTGTACCTAAGAGAGATAGTCACACGTCATGGAGTGCCTATCTCAATCATTTCAGATAGAGACGGACGATTTGTGTCAAGAATTTGGCAATCCTTCCAAGAAGCATTTGGTTCTCAGTTGAATCTGAGCACAACATTTCATCCACAGATGGATGATTAAAGTGAGAACGATTCAGACATTAGAAGATATGCTTCGTGCTTGCGTAATGGACTTGGGTGGTAGTTGGGACACTCACCTACCGTTGGCTGAGTTCTCCTATAATAAAAGCTACCATACAAGCATTCAAGCTGCACCGTTCGAAGCTCTCCACGGACGCAAATGTCGATCACCGTTATGCTGGGCAGATGCAGGTGATAGACAGCTGGTTGGTCCCGAATTGGTCCAAGTAACGACAGATATGATCATGCAGATCCGAGAGCGCATCAAGGCGGCTCGTGATCGCCAAAAGAGTTATGCTGACCAAAGAAGGAAACCTTTGGAATTTGATGTGTGTGATATGTTTCTATTAAAAGTCTCACCTTGGAAAGGTGTGGCACGCTTTGGGAAGCGTGGAAAGTTAAACCCACGATTTATCGGACCGTTCAAAATCCTGGAAAGGATAGGTCCTATAGCCTACAAGTTGGAACTACCAGCAGAACTTAATGGTGTTCATGATACATTTCATGTATCTAATCTGAAGAAGAGTCCAACTCAAGAGACAGTGGTCAACCCTGCTGATGAAGTTCACACTGACGACACATTCCACTTTACCGAAGAACCTGTTGAGGTTACTAATTGGAAAGTTAACAAGACTCGAAGGAGTAGGGTTAAACTTGTCAAGGTTCGATGGAACGCACGTCACGGCCTAGAGTTTACTTAGGAACATGAAGACCGTATGAAAGCTAAATACCCACATTTATTCCCTAACACCCCTGCAGCTAGTAGTAAAGCTTAAAATTTCGGGACAAAATTTTCTTAACAGGGGAAAATGTGACAACTGTCAAAAATTCAGGTATCCGTACAATTATTAAACCATGATTAGTGCTTAATGACTGTGTTGAATTTCAATTAACTGCTTCCTGATTTTTGCCATATACATACATGTGCATCACATATTGCTTAATGTCATACCATTATTGCATGAAAGCTTATTTACTCAAATGATGCACGAAACATAGTTAGCACAATTATCAAATAAATCAGAAATATGCTAACGGAGTTCAGTACATAGACAGACAGTGTGTTGAGACACAAAATGAGCCAGAAACCAAGTCTTACACTTGTATAGTGTATAGGAAAGCAAGGATCACA
Source organism: Helianthus annuus (assembly GCF_002127325.2). Classification (NCBI taxonomy): domain Eukaryota; kingdom Viridiplantae; phylum Streptophyta; class Magnoliopsida; order Asterales; family Asteraceae; genus Helianthus; species Helianthus annuus. The sequence continues at coordinate 63,402,440 of NC_035437.2, forward strand.
AAACTGCCTTTTTAGAGGTAGTTTAAGTGCCGGAAAATGCCTAAAACCCACATAAAGTGCTGAATTCGGCAAAATTCAGCAACAATCAGCATTTAAACACAATAATATTATGCAGAAATGTGGTTAAATGGTCCTGAATGCTTTCCTAAGTGTCGGGAATCAAAAGTGTCACAAAAGGGTACATAAAGCACACTAAACTGCATAGTTTAGCACCTTAACGAACCGGTAACCAACCAAACAACCGGACACGACCCGAAACATCAAATTTACACTAGAAGCAACATTACCAAGCTAGTTATGATCCTCGAACATCATAACACCCCATATAAATATCAACTAACAAGAAACCTAACTACACACTTACAATTTTACCATAATCTAACTTATGTTTAGAACCTAGTCTACTACCCCCCCACCTAGTGGACGACCCCGACAAGGGCCCCACTCTTGATTTTCTTTCAATTTTAAATTAGATCATGTTGTGCTTTACAAAACATAAGAACCATGGGTTAAATACATAAAATCGGTTATAAGTATACACATGGTGAACATAACTTCATTTCTACACACATCAAAACACACACAACTTTCTTCTCTTCCCCCTTGTGCTCTCGGCCGAGAATCAACACACACACACACTCACCATATTTGATCAAGCTTCATACAATCCAAGTATATACAAAGGTGCTAGAGGTTACACAAAGGAGCTAGGAGCTTACGGAAGTTCAAGGACCTTGTTCATTTGCTTTTATCCACTTGTTTTCTTCTCTTGATCATCCCCAGCCTTGAGCTACTGGTAAGAGCTTTGATCTTTCCATTTTACTTCTATTTTAAGTGGTTAAAAGAAGATTCATAATGTTAATCATGAAGAACACTAAGAATCACAAGAAGTAAACTTGAACATAAGCTTGAATAATGAAGAAACTAAGTTGTTTATGTGTTGAAATACTTGTTGATCATTCTTTGCTTGTGAAAATGATGTTGAACATCATATGATCTTGCTAGATCATGATTAAAAACATAATCTAGCAAGTTGAGAGCATGAACATGATAGAAGTTAATGGATCATCCTCATAAGAAACATGAACTTGAAAGAATATGTGGTTTTCTTGTAAAATAATGATCAAAGTAAGTTGTTAATCATGTGGATCTAAAATTTCAAGAGTGATTTCTCAGGAAACCAAGTTAAAAATAATTTTTACTAAATCTTGGTTCTTACATAAACAAACCTTATTTTTAGTGTTAAAACAAGTGTAGAAATATGTTGTTAACAAGAAAAATCAAAGAAGAAACATTTTTGAAAAATATAAATACAAGTTTTAAAGATCAATCTTCTTTAAAAATGAAGTTTTTAAAGAATCAATCACACTTTAGAAGGTAACAAGGCTTACTAAGAACACTAGTAAGTTACTACAAATTTTTACAAATATTCAAGTTCATGAAGTATTAGATTATACTTGTTTTTGGCAAGATTGGTAAGTGTAGATAGGTTATTGTTGATTATTGGTTGATTGTGTTGATTTTTACAAAAGAAAATGATTTGCTCGAAAGCATGGAAACCTCCATTTTTAGGGGAAACTATGACAAAAGTTTTCTAGAAATTAAACACTTAGAAAAATATTTCTAAACAAATATTTACAAGTGTATTTTACACCATGAATTTTTACATAAACTATGCCATAATTTTTGGTTACAAAAATACAAACATTGGAGGTTGGTTTTCATAAATAAAAGTGACTAAATATGTATTTAGGAAAATATATATTTAGAAGTCACCATGTGTGTGATTATTTGTATATTATGTGTATTTGTTATATTATTTTAGGACTTGAAATAATATAACTCATCAAAATACCAAAAATTATAATCCAAAATATTACCAAAATTCCAACAATTAAACACACAAATTATATCCAAAATATTGGAGAAACTAAACAAGGAATATAACTTACAAAAATATTCCGGGATTTAATTCACAAGTATATTTTGGTAAATAATATTTTGGACACCAAGTGAACAAAAATATGATTTTTACAATTACTACAAGAATATATCATATTTTGACAAGGGAAAAATATATTATTTTTGGCAAGTATATATATATATATATATATATATATATATATATATATATATATATATATATATATATATATATATATATATATATATGTATATATATACTAGCGGGAGAGCCCGCGCTTCGCGGCGGGGAAAGATGGATGATTTTTAACAAAATTAGATAGAAAAAACCCCTACTCAACGAAAATTTTATATAAGAAAAAACAAAACCAAAAGCGAGCTTCAACCGGACACTACCTGAAATATCAAATTTACACTAGAAGCACTTTTTTAACATTACCAAGCTAGTTATGATCCCCGAACATCATAACACCCCATATAAATATCAACTAACTAGAAACCTAACTACACACTTACAATTTTACCATAATCTAACTTATGTTTAGAACCTAGTCTACTACCCCCCCCCCCCACCTAGTGGACGACCCCAACAAGGGCCCCACTCTTAATTTTCTTTCAATTTTAAATTAGATCATGTTGTGCTTTACAAAACATAAGAACCATGGGTTAAATACATAAAATGGGTTATAAGTATACACATGGTGAACATAACTTCATTTCTACACACATCAAAACACACACAACTTTCTTCTCTTCCCCGTTGTGCTCTCGGCCGAGAATCAACACACACACACTCACCATGTTTGATCAAGCTTCATACAATCCAAGTATATACAAAGGTGCTAGAGGTTACACAAAGGAGCTAGGAGCTTACGGAAGTTCAAGGACCTTGTTCATTTGCTTTTATCCACTTGTTTTCTTCTCTTGATCATCCCTAGCCTTGAGCTAGTGGTAAGAGCTTTGATCTTTCCATTTTACTTCTATTTTAAGTGGTTAAAAGAAGATTCATAATGTTAATCATGAAGAACACTAAGAATCACAAGAAGTAAACTTGAACATAAGCTTGAATAATGAAGAAACTAAGTTGTTTATGTGTTGAAATACTTGTTGATCATTGGTTGCTTGTAAAAATGATGTTGAACATCATATGATCTTGCTAGATCATGATTAAAAACATAATCTAGCAAGATGAGAGGATGAACATGATAGAAGTTAATGGATCATCTTCCTAAGAAACATGAACTTGAAAGAATATGTGGTTTTCTTGTAAAATAATGAATAAAGTAAGTTGTTAATCATGTGGATCTAAAATTTCAAGAGTGATTTCTCAAGAATCCAAGTTAAAAATATAAGTTTTACTAAATCTTGGTTCTTACATAAATAAACCTTATTTTTAGTGTTAAAACAAGTGTAGAAATATGTTGTTAACAAGAAAAATCAAAGAAGAAACATTTTTGGAAAATATAAATACAAGTTGTAAAGATCAATCTTCTTTAAAAATGAAGTTTTTAAAGAATCAATCACACTTTAGAAGGTAACAAGGCTTACTAAGAACACTAGTAAGTTACTACAAATTTTTAAATATATTCAAGTTCATAAAGTGTTAGATTATGCTTGTTTTAGGCAAGATTGGTAAGTGTAGATTGGTTATTGTTGATTATTGGTTGATTGTGTTGATTTTTTCAAAAGAAAATGATATGCTTGAAAGCATGGAAACCTCCATTTTTAGGGGAAACTATGGGAAAATTTTTCTAGAAATTAAACACTTAGAAAAGTATTCCTAAACAAATATTTACAAGTGTATTTTAAACCATGAATTTTTACATAAACTTTACCATAATTTTTGGTTACAAAAATACAAATATTGGAGGTTGGTTTTCATAAATAAAAGTGACTAAATATGTATTTAGGAAAATATATATTTAGAAGTCACCATGTGTGTGATTATTTGTATATTATGTGTATTAGTTATATTATTTTAGGACTTGAAATAATATAACTCATCAAAATACAAACAATAATCCAAAATATTACCAAAATTCCAAGAATTAAACACACAAATTATATACAAAATATTGGAGAAACCGAACAAGGAATTTAACTTACAAAAATATTCCGGGATTTAATTCACAAGTATATTTTGGTAAATAATATTTTGGACACCTAGTGAACAAAAATATGATTTTTTACAATTACTACAAGAATATATCATATTTTGACAAGGGAAAAATATATTATTTTTGGCAAGTATATATATATATATATATATACATACATTTTTCTTGAAACTCTTAGAAGATATATTATTTCTGAAAGAAATATATATTTTCTCAACAAACATGAAATACAATATTTTTGGGGTGAAGATATATTTTCTCAAATAAATATGAAATATACCATTTTTGGAGAAAAATAAGTTTATATATATTTTCTAAGTTAGACTTGAAAATATATTATTTTTGGAGCTTATGAGAAAATACAAATATTTTTGCCAAAGAAGAATTATAAATAATTTTTCTAAATAATATTTCTTAAAGTATATATATTTGGAAATATATATTGATGAACTTTTATTAAAGATAATATTCCAGAAAAGTTAATACGAAATTAAGTATAAGAATACTTAATAAATACAATATATAAGATACGTATTTTCGTACGTATAATTACACTCCAGAATACGATCCCACATTAATGGCAAAATATACAAGTATGAGTATACGAACACAAATACACCCATCCTTGGGAAGGAAATACATGTATAAATACTTGAGAAGTATCAAGTTAAAATATATTTTTTTTCCAAAACTTAATAAATATAATTTAAGTTAAAATATTTATTATTTTAACAAATAATTATATAACATGGGATAATATTGGAGATACAAAGAACATAACTCAAAGACACTAACTAATACTAATTCAAGGCACGACCCGCTCGTCTAATAGACATTAGTACATTGTAGGTAGTTGTGTATATTCGAAGAAGCTTTGAGTTACAGTGCTTACGAAGAACGCAAGACTGTGAGTTCATGTCCGCCTTTTGTTTAACTTATTTTGTTTTATAACTTTGCGGGTGAAATACATGTTACAAATGATTACGATTACAAATGAAATGAACTGTTAGATCATGTGAATGGGTAGGCGTTAGCTTGAGACCATTAATCCTTTATAAGGACCGAGGGGCATGAGTGATAGATCTATTTGGGTGTTGCGAGCCCCACCCATGGGTCTGCGAGTTGACCGCATGAGGTGACTATGTCGTTCCAGCCGGGAGGCCCGGTACGAAATACGCAAAGGATTGAGCCTTCCTACACCGTTGTACACTTGTTGATGGCCTTGCAAACCATTAATTGATCTGTTCATATTCACTTACAAACATACATACATATTTTCAATGATTACAAAGGTTTATTCATACACACAAACAAATACATGAACTCGCTCAACTTTTGTTGATGTTTTCAAACTACATGTACTTATGGGAATTAAAATGTGGATCTGGTGGGCGTTCGAAAGTTTCAAGTGTTGTTTAAGAATAAAAGATGTCATCCATGGTCTTAGGGTTTGGTTAGGGTGTCCTATCCTGGACAAGACACCACCTCCAAATCTTGGTTCTATTTAGAGTCTTTTGTTAAGTCCTTGTGGAACTTTAAACAATTCGTATGGTTTGTAATTCGAATTTGGATTCTACGTATCAAAACAATGTTGTTATGTTTCTAAACTTATTTAATGGATGATCATCGAATAGTTTTATCATATAGATGTTGTTATGATTGAATGCAATGATATTAAGCAAGTCACAAATAATCACGCTTCCGCAAAAGTCAGGGTGTGACAGTTTGGTATCAGAGCTTCGATTGTAGCGAACTAGGATTCCTTCTCGAGTCTAGACTACAATCATTAGGGCTCTCACGAAAATATTTTTACAACATGTTTTCATTGCATACACAAAACGCCCAAATCCAAGGAAACAAACATTTTTACAAACAAAAAGACAAGAAACGCAATGCACAGTTACCTTGTTGGTTTAGTCTATATATGGTGTTCATTGTCACACCCGCTCAAAGGTGGAAGTGCGACGTGTGATCGTGATTGATTCTCATTGCATGCGAATATGCAAACATACTATATGAATAAAACAAACTCCAAATGTCATTCATAGTTTCAAGTTTCATAACACAAGTTAAATAAAGTGTTTACATCACTTCCAAAAGATAACAAGTTTAAAAGTTTACATCACATTTAAAATTCTAAATGATCTAGGATTTATTCCTCATGTCACTGCAAAGAGGAAGGATATGATGATAAATCCTACAAAAGTGGCATGGAGTGTAGACACATGACTTCTTGAAGCAAGAACCACAAAGCATTCCACTAATTACCTGAAATAAATATAAGTTTGAAAAATCGTCAACAAAGTTGGTGTGAATTCATGCAGTTAATTTGTATGAAATGTATGAGTTGTATTTGTATAAAATATGTAGGATCGTTGACGGATCCGAGATGAGTCGATTAGAGGTGTTCTACTCAGAATGAAATGCGGAAACAGAAATAATGAGTTGAATTCAGCTAGATTTACACTAATAACTGTCTTTGTATTGATTCTGAAACGATTACAGATCTGAAGACACTTCGACAGAGCTTCGCCGTCGGAAAACACTAAAGTAATTTCGTACCAAATGACACGAGATAACAACTATTTTTAGCCTTACTAATTCCGCATGAAACAAGCTTCAAACGGAATCATCACACACGAAATTACAGCTTCACACGGAATTACCTTGTAATTTCGTGCGGAATTACATAATGACACTTCATGCGAAATTAATCATCTCAAGCGGAATTAGATCATTTAATGCGGAATTAACTTTCTGTATGTTTTCTCGATCTTCGTGCCATGAGCAATGCAAGACTCGATACAAGACGAAGTCGACAGATGTATGCACCAATAGACTCCCCCTCAGATGTTGACGAGTCTACTGTGTCGAGTCTTTGCCACCTTCAGTCTTTATCAGTCAGTCTGCTCTATTTTCCATCAGCACCAAACAGACTCCCCCTCTCAACATGTCTGACCACAACATTACTTTCATAAAAACAGAATCGTAATCTGGCTCTTTGCATCCACAGGCTCCCCTTTTGCCTGCAGACTCCCCCTCGAGTTATGCTCGTAATCAGGATCGTCACCTGGCATCCATTCTTCTTTTCAGGTATCGGAACCTGGCTTTCTCTAACCACAGAGTCCTCAGGTATTGGAACCTGGCTTTTCTCAAATTTCAAACCTGCATTGTCTCTATCACAGACATAAGTTTTATGATTTTAAGATTTGACAATCACGGACACCACTTGTAAATCTCTTTCTGATGAACCACTTGAAAGAATGATTTAAACATTTTAAAACTTTTAAACACAAATTTCTCCTCACGAAATGTCATCATGTTTAGCACTTGGAATTTTGAAAATCAGCTTTTCAACATCAGTTGTCGAAAATCTTTTTGAATTTTTCAAAAGTTTTATGCTAAAACACACTCAAAATCTTTTTGGAATTTTTCATATAAAAGAAATGTAGTAAAGAAATATTTACAAGCAATATTTTTGTGAGTTTGTGTAAGAGGATCATATCAGTTTATGAGACAAATCACTAACACCGTTAAGCTTCATTTCATTTTAAGTTCTAAACAATTCACTTAGATTGTCAGTATTCTGGTCCACTTAAATTTTCACACAAAGTTCAACTGTTTCGAGATACGAGTTTAATATTTTAAGCACTAAAACTTATTCGCGTGTCCCACCACTTGAATATACTCCCGTATCCAGATCCCAATATCCAGTCTTACAGGTGAGTATACCTAGATGATATCTGTAAAAGGGTTAAATGCGAAACCGTGAGAGCTCAGGTCAGAACTTCCGTTCAGCATAGAGATGACGACTCGACTTTAGGTGTGTTCCCTTTAGAGAATCTTTTCTTCAACAGCACATGATTAGCATTTTTCAATGTTTCACCATTTTTTGTACTGAGGGCAGCGCTATATTTCAAGCATATGCAAAGTATTATACGGGGACTAGGCCATTGCTTCCGCAAAATCAGAAGTCCCGGGATAATACCCCAGATATCACTAAGTATAAAGACCTAGTATCTCAGAAAGAGGGACCTTTCAAACAAGATTTCGAGGGTTACCCATATATCCAAGAAATGTTCCCCACGGGATAAGCAAATTTGAAATTTATGTTTATATCTCGAACACAATCTACTAAATGTGTAAAAACCTACTGGCACATCCACAGTGAGATTGTTTATCACATTTTAACTTTCCAAATCTTTAGCATGTTGTGATAGTCCACTGATGTACTATCATTTCCTCTTTTATACATCAAAACTCAGTTTTTGAATTTTACTATGTTTTTGGCTTTTTCAAATTTTCTAATGTTTTTGGATTTTCTGAAAATTTTTACTCCCCCTAAAATGCAAACACATTTAAAGAAATTTGAAATAAAACTGTACAAGAAAAATGACAACTGTTGTGAATCGCTTCATTTCGCCACCCACTTGGTATAAACAATCAGAACTCCCCCTTTCAACAAACTATTTTCCCATTTAGATTTCAAAACACTTAAGTTTGTTTTAATCAAAATGGTTTTTCCGGAAAATAAGTTTTGTTAAAACCACTTGTAGGTTCGGGGTTCATCATATTGTTTTTCAAAAACATCACATGTATGAAGATTACATCAAGTTCAAGTTAATGACCTTGACGAATCACTAATAAGAACAAACTTCTGTACCAGTTGTAGAAATAAAACATCTACACAAATTCATTTTACCAATAAAGATGCCGATTCCTGCTTCACAATTACCAACCTGGAAGCTCCGGTAAGTCCTTATCCTGTAAAAATTTATCAACTTTAAAATTCATTCACAAAATCAATTTTTATCAAGAATGATGCCGATTCCTGCTCCACGATTACAAACTTCGGAGCTCCGGCAAGTCAGGTTTTTCAAGTAAAGAAAATATCCACCCAAGCTTGACCAGCCTTGAGTGATCTTAACTCTGATTCAGTCGGGTTATAAGTTGCCTTCTTTCTAGCATAAAAATCTTTAACCCCTTGAACTTTACCCTCAATCATTTTTCCAAAAATCATTTTCACATTTCCATTGAACGCTTTCTCAACATCAAATTCTTTCTTTTCAGAATAGAATTGATTTGAGATCTCAACCTTACCAACCTTTGATTTAAAATTCTTAGCCTTCAATGGTGGAAAATTCGCATCATCCACTGGAGGTACTGAGTTTTCCTCTTTTGCCTCAACTTGTAGCTCCTCTGATTTTGTGGAACCAGAATCATCGCCAGATTCTACATCAGACTTTTTAACAACCCACATTTGGTTGTCTTTAGCTTTCTTTTTGTAAAAATTCTTCTTTGAGCACTCACCAACTTCATAAGTTGAATTTTCAAAAATTTTGAATCTATCAATTGATGGTTCATTTTTCTCAACAACTTTTTCTTTAAGTTTTTTAGAAACTCCCTGTTTTGTCTTTGTATCCAACGGACAATTCCATGTAATGTGACCAGCTTCATTGCATCTAAAACAGATTCTAGTCTCTTTTCTATGAAAAACTCCAGTCCCCATTCTCTTCTTCTAAGCAAGAAACTCCTGGTTTGACTGTCTCCAGAAAGGTTTCTTCTGTTCTTCTTCAGCACATCCTCCTGAAACAAATTTTGTGTTTGTTTTAGAAATTTTGTCATTTTTATAATTTTCAGGTGGAATAAAACCTAAACCTTTCTTTTTAAAATTACCGTTATGGTTTGGTTTCTTTTGAAAACCAGAACCAGAACTGTAACCTTTTTTCTTGTTTAATCGCTGTTGAACTCTTGAAGTGTATTTTTAGGTTTTTCAGTAAGATTTAAATCTTTTATTTCAGAAATATTAATTTCTATCATTTTGAAAACATTTTTGATCATTTCAAATTTAACACTTGTTATTGGAAATTCTTTATCGGAATATAATTTGTCAGAATCATTCAAAGTATATGCTACTTTGAATGTTTCATCATTCAAATTCAATTTTGATAACAAAAACTCTTTACTATAAACCCGTTTAACCGACGTCTTTGGATTGTTGACTGACGAACTCGAACTTCCAAACTCAGAATTTGACTCAGACTCCTCATCTTTATCCAACACTTGATCGACCACCTTTTTTATTAACTCGGACTCATGATCAGTGTCGGACGAAGTAAAAGTAACATCAATATTTTCTGGTAAATCATCGGTTATATCGGACTTCAGTTTTATATTGACTGCTTTTTGGACTTGCTCCTCATTTGGTTTTCTGGGAGAATATCCTTCCCAGATTGGAGGCAGACACTTGTTGTAATTAACACTCTGTTTCTTACCAGTATCCTTCTTCTTCGGCTTTTCATCTTTAAATGCTTCCATACCTGCAACAGTTGGATAAATTCGATCAATAAGATAATCAGAACTAGAATAACTCTGTAATAATCGTCTGATTCTCTCGTTTTCTATCTTTTCAGTTTCTAACTCTTGCTTCCACTTTGCACTTTATTGATAGCTTTCTGCTTCGACATCATCACAGCATTCAGCATTGTCAGTGCATCTTCTCTTTCAGAATTAGTCTTTTGCAGACCAGTTTCCGTTCTGTTCAATACATCGTATGATTCCTTCACGTAATTGAGATCAAACAGTAACTTTTCAATCATCTTGTCTTTCTCACTTAGTTTTTCATCTTTTTCTGCACACTGCTTGCAAGACTCTAAACATTTTAAACAAGGCTTGATGACTTCCACAATCTTTTCGACTACCTTTTCGACTTCAACAACTTTCTCAACCTCAATCACCTTCTCAGCTTCATCATTCTTCTCACCAATTTTAACTTCATCTTTTTGAACAATCTCTTCCTTTTGAGCAACATTCTCACATTTCATCTTCTTTCGTTCTTTTGCTGCTCGTCTCTCCTTTAACTTCTCCACATGATCTGCAAAATAAAATTGAAAACTTTCAGGAGATAAATGAGTTTTTGCAACATCAATATGCATTTCTTCCTCATAATCACTGAAATCATCAGATTCTATTGGTGATTGATCAAACTCTATTGTCTTTTCTGTACTATCATCTGAAGAACCAGACTCAGATGGGGTTTGATAAAAAACTGTTGTTCTTTCTGAACTTTCATCTGATGAAACAGACTCTCCTTCTTGACTTTTATCATTACTAGCAAACACTTTCATCCATTCTGTAAATAAATCAGGTTCTTGAATGACTTTTGCAATGAGAGCAACCACTTTTGAATCAGATAGAATGTATTTGTCCCAGCTAAAACCTTCTGCCATTTTTCATCATCTTGATCAATGATACCATAATAAGCTTTCTTATTTGCATCTTCGATCATTCTAGCATGTGCAGTTTGTGGCTCCTTTTGTTGTTGTTGTTGTGGTTGATGAGCAACTTGTTGATATATGGCTTTCCGATAGTAATCATCCTTTCCAAAAGGATTCTTTGCTCCACTAGCTTCTTGATTCTTGCATTCTCTTTTGAAATGACCTTTTCTCTGCAACAAAAACAAGTAACTTTAGATTTATCAAAACCTAAAGTAGAAACATGTGCATCCAGAAAATCATTTCTTCCTGTAATCATTTTAAATTTTTCTGCTCTTCTTAGGACACTAGCTAGACACCATTGATGTCCATGAGCTCCATCTCTTCAGTGTCTATCTGATCGTAATCCTCTTTTGTCAACATAGGATTTCCGATCCTTCCCACAACCAATCCCTCGTAAGATTGTAGCACGATAGCAAGTAACTCCATGTGATCTTTAGCAACTTCTTCAGAAAAACTTTGACCATTCGGAAGATTTAATGCAATGTTACACTGTATCACACAACCATTTCTAGTTTTTGAGCTTTGATGTTGAAAGCTTGTAGTTGAACTCTTTGGATTCACACTTGGATATGAAGATATTCCACTGCTACTATTTGAACTTAGATCAACAGTTCCAGATGAGTTCCTGTGACATCTATGCCTCCACGGCCATCAAACAAATACCAAATCAATGAAATATTGTATTTCATACTTGGGATTTGTATAAATATGTGTATCATTTGCACATATCAATTATCGTTCGATTTCAAGCTCTAAATCGCTTTCTGGAAAGTTATACGCGAACTGATGCGTAAACGTAATCAGTTTAACGCGACAAACACTCCAGAATAGTGACATAGGCTTAACATACCTTAAATAACCTTTAGATAACTTAGAAATAAGTTTTGGAAGGTTTGGTGTGTCGAAATCAAGTTTATTCGCTTACAGGGACTAATTTTGATAAACTGCGAAAGTATGCCGATTCATACTGTAATGAACATTCCGGAACTTGATCATAAGTTAAACATGCCCTAAATATCCTTTACATAGCTTAGAAATAGGCTTTGAGGTGTTTGGTGTGCAAAAATAAACTTATTGGTCATTTAGGGACTAAAAGCGTCAAAAAGTGCACAAGTTTGCATTTTCGCGCATATCTTACGTTCTAAATATATCCGGACACCCAAAAATTTATGTAATCATTAAAATATTTTATTTTAGTGGTTGGCATGATAAAATTCCATTTGTCGCTCAATTTGGATCGTTTTTGCGTTCGTTACGACTTCCGTCGTAATTAACCGAACAACGCGATCGTACGATCAAACAAACCGACATCCGAGATATTCTTGAGCATTTTTTGAGTTCCCATTACTTTAACTTCATTTTAGAGCCTTGAAATGAGGTTAACGGGCTTAATCGTGTCAAAAATGGGCCAACATGCAAGTTTCTAAGCTGCAGGGACTGAAATTGTCAATCTGCCAAAGTTGGCTAGGCGGCCTGCGTAAACCCAAGCCTTATTCTTACGCGGGGCGCGTGAGCCTATCAGACAGAAACATTGAATTTGGTCATTTTGCTCGTTTTTGACGGTTTTGATCAGTGGTTTTCAAAGCTAGGGGCTGGTTTGTGTGGGGAACAAGTCCCCCAATCTTTCCTTGACACTTATATGGCTTGGATCATGCCCTCCTCTCCAAGAAACGATCCTAACGGTTTGCGAAAAACTATATATAGCCATGCTCACCTCCTCATTCTTTGCTCATTCATTCTTCTCCTCTCTACCATCTGATTTGGAAGGCTCCCTCAAGTGTTTGGAGCTTTCTAATCTCATTGGGAACTTGGTTTTCTTGTAGAAAAGATAGCAAGGACCTATTGTGAGCATTCTTTCATTCTTTTTATTGTTTTCCTAGTTTGGAAGTCAAATATAGTTTGACTTTCAGCTTTGAACATGACATGGTCAACGAGAAGTTCGTTTAAACTTCACAACGTGAGCGTAATCACGTTGGTTATAGTCCTTAGTGACTATACCCACTGATTACCACGTTGACTAGGCGTAGTGACGAGTCGTAGTTTCGGTCAAAATGCGCATTTAAGCGTATTTTGCAACCAAACTACTCTTGGTATCAAAACACTTTGTTTTGATATCAAAACCTGTTTTGTAACTTAGTTAAGCATGTTTTAACATGCTTAGCTCGTCACTTGTAGTTTAGTGCTTGTTTAGAGTCGTAAGTCAAGCGGTCTAAACCACCGCTTAGACTTTCGAACTCTACCCGTTTGGTCGATCTTTAGGATCCGACCAAGCATGTTTAGTGACCATAGTTGCATAGGGAATAACCTTCCGAGGTTATACCTTATGGTCACCGAGTTTAAGTAGTTGTTTGATAGGTAGATTATATGCCTTAGGTAAATTACCAAAATGCCCTTTTCATGCATAATTGGACTCTAAGCATATGTAACCTAACTTTTGTCACCTAAACTGATTATGAAACTTATTTAAACATGTTTAGGCATATAATACTTGTCATAGGACTAGTTAGACTTCTCGAACGCGCATTTGCGCGCACGACGCGTTAAAGTAGCGTAAGCTACCTTAATGGGTCGTAACGGGTTGAAAGCACTTAGGTTAGGTTTCAATTTAGTATGTAGGCATTGTTAAACCCTGTCATATGAGTTCCAATAACTCATTTGGTTTACAAGACCTCATCCTATCCGATCCTCCGACTTAGGTCCGGTTTATTTATATAGTTATTAGGTTGCCGATTGATTTCGTGCTCCCTCTAGCTTTGCTTGGTTGTTGTTCAAAGACCGCTAAGCATTCTCAGGCGAGTACATAGTTCCCCTATTTTACTGTTTTTGTTTTGGGGTGATCCATATGTGTTAAATGAATTCTATGTTTAAACGATGTTTTCCAAAAACGATTAAGATGGTTTATATTAAAACTAATAACGATTTTGATAATGTGAACAAGCTTGTTGGTTGTAATTACATAATGAATAATATCCATTAATTTTGGCCGAACCGACCAGTATTAGGTTATGGTACCATAGGATCTGACAAATCCCGTTATCAGACTGCACCCATGGTTATGTGTGGGTTAGGTGGGCAACGACCGAATCTGATGATTGTTAACTTACCCTTTGGTGGTTAGTTAATGCGAGATGATTGTTAACTTACCCTTTGGTGGTTAGTTAATGCGAGATTGGCGATAGGCGAGTCACGAAGGTTTGGATATTATTAGCGAGGCGACCAAAAGTAGTTTTCACAATTAAAACGAGAATGATTTAAACGACTGAAACGATTTTTGATGAATTAAACGAATTGGATAAACGATTGGTTTTTGGTTAGTGTTTAGATAACGGGACGGGTTTAATGTGATGAAAGCATGGTGGATACGCCGCTGGTACTTCCTATATATAAGTGTCTTCATCATATTACATACCGTGGCGTTATTTAGTTCACTTGGGTAAACAATTTTGAGACGATGTCACGCAAACGAGGTTTTTGAAATGATATAAACCATACGAGTTTTGTTAACGAGTTTTTACGAGATTTTTTTTTACAAATTGATTTAACTAAATGTTTTGGGTTAAGAATCATGGCTACGAGATTTTATAACAAACTATAACCAATTTGCTTTGAGTTGGTTATTTATGTTGTAATACACTTTTCAAAACAAGGTATGTGTTTTGACTCTTGGAGTCTAACGAGGTACTGCAACATATAAACTAGCCCTGAATCCGACACTCTCATAAAACCTATATACTCGCCAGCATTTCTTTGCTGACTTTGTTTTCACATATGTTTCAGGCATTGTTGAATGATGTTGATTGATAGGATGCATACTCACATAGGACGGGACGAGGCCTTAGTGACTTAATTACAATGATAGACTATGTTTAACTTGTTTATTAGATTTCAAGACGATGTAAATGTTTAATGTTTAATAAAACGAAACTTCAAATTTCCGTGTGTTTTGAAACAATGATTCTGTTACAACACTCCCCGATGTTTCCGCCACGTTTTGTTGTTTTATCGTGGTCGGGGTGTGACAGAAAAGTTGGTATCAGAGCTCATGGTTATAGGGAATTAGGTTATTAGTAATGCTTCGACCTAGTCTATAACCTTCCTAGGGCCCTAACACAAGATTCTTGTGTTTAGATCTTAAAACAATACCGTCACCTATCCTTAGGTGATAACCATAACGAGAACACAATAATAAATCCGCTTCGAAAATCATCTATTCTAGGATGATTGATTACTAGGTTTTGAACCCTCTATTATATGGTTTTGAACCCTTCCAATTTGATTCATCTTTGGCTTTGTGCCATCTGAGTTTTCAAAATCTCGTCAAAGTTTGGGTCTAAATAATGTGAACACGTGCAAACTGGAAGAGTGAATGCCTGTACCCTGAGTTTTCTGTCTAAGGCTAGAGTGTTCGTACAAATCCGCAGTAACAGACCAGTCACTCTTACCTGGGAACTCTTGGGGTGAGTGTTCACTTATAGGCGAGCATGTCTTCAGTAATACATTAATATGACCCATTTACTTTGAATAATCACCGTCTCATTTGTTTACCTTAGGTAACAAACAAATGATCGCAATTTTTATGCGTTGTCGTTCTGTTTTGATTACCCGATAGCATTTCATTCATTTCTTCTTATGTCTTCCATTTCTTCTAGAATGTCACTTCATCGCAACGACGCTCAGATGTCCGATCAGGCTATTAAAGTTGCCCAGCGAATAGGCGAAGTAATCCTGAAGACTGCTGAATTAGCTGTTGCCATGTCCCGTCTCCAGGATGAAACCACCCGAGAAGCATCAAAGGAAGCAGGAGTCAAGCCTTCAAAAAGGCCAAAGAAGCGTAAGACCTCAAACAATCCTCCAGCCGTTGCACCAAATCAAGCAGGACCTGGTCAGGTGGCAACACCACCAGCCAAGAAGCGGTACTTGGGAACTGCTCCTTTCTGCAATCAATGCAATGGCCATAATCCGAATCAAACACCTTGTTTCAAATGTACCCACTGCGGGCGATGGGGACATTTGGTTAACATGTGCCGCTTTGTCATCCAAAACAAAGCTGTTGCAGGTCCTACTGTTGCTCAAGCACCATAAAAGGAACAGCCCCTTTGTGCCATCAGTGTAACCTCCATCGCCATGCTAGTGTCAAATGCCAAATATGCTTCAAGTGTGGACTTGTTGGTCATTTGGCAAGAGACTGTCGTTTAGTCGCTATGTTAAACCAAACTATTCAGAACCCTGTTCAACTTCAAGCAAATCCAGCACAAGCTCGTTTTCCTCTTGGAACTTGCTACTTCTATGACGAGACGAGTCATTTCAGGGACGAATACCCAAAGTTTGTTAATGCAAATCTAACCCACGGATGAGCATTGGGCTGATTAGAAGAAGCTGCTGCTTGAAATAATTGGAAACTTATGCTTTTGTTTCTTTTGTTGAACTCTGAAACAACCTGTTTGGTTTATAAATAATTCGTTGTTAACAATTCTGATGTACAAGTGTAGTTACATGTGTGTATGGCATACCCCTATAATACCTACACCAAAGAACTATGTTCTTTACAAACTACTCTTGTAAATTGTTCCATCCATTTGATCGCTGATGATTTCCTCGAAAAATTCTAAGTACTCGTTTCAAGAAAATGAAGTACCGAATATAAGTGACAGTTTGAGTAATCACTTTAAATCCTTGGTTAGATAACTAAGAGTATTTTTTGATCTTATACCCAACCTCCAAATTCTGCTTCAAATGTCGCCTTGGCATAGCTAGCACCTCAACTTCATGAGGATTCTACCTCGTGTGTCGACTTAAGCACGTCTAGTGCAAGGTTTTGAAGCGTCCCATGCTATTCGAATTCTGAAATCCATATAGGATCTTATTATCTTCACAATTAGATCCATGTGGATGATTATCGCTCAAATCAGAACCCTTGATTGGATTCTTTGTACGCCTTAATACGTACATTACAATTCAATAAGGACAAGCCAAAATTCCTATTAAGATCTCTCTATCTTCATAGTTAGATTTTTGAAGATGTTTAAAGTGCCGAATGAAATCCACGGATTGGATTCCTGGTATGCTTTAAATAACCCATGTCCAAAGATAACAAATTAAAGGTAAGGTTAAACGATTATGTGATTATGTGTTTCTTTTATGTTTTTTATGTAATCCGAGTTATTCGTCATCCAAATCCTCGTAGAACCTTCCATATCTTCATATGAGGGATTCATAGTAGGATATCCAAAGGTACTACCTTAAATCCTTGATGGACTTCTACGTGGTAGTTAAGACCCTTGGATTTTATAGTACCATTCCATAATTTGAAAAAGACCCTTCGGATGGTCTAGTAAAAAGCTTGATTCAAACCTGGTTAGGAATGCCATGTGATGATATAGCTGGAAAGACTCCTTGGTGGTCTGTTTTAAAAGATCATTTATTGATCTAAAGGACTCTATGGTGGTCTAGTCACACTCATCACAGGTTTGTTTATTGGGTCTTCCCCTACACATTATAAAGTGCACTGTGTGGACTATGCAAGGAATCGCGTAATTATGGATGCATACATAATTATGAAATTCAGTGCACAGAAACCACAGTAAGATTTATCATGTGTAAGAACCGATAGTGGCAACAATAACGGAACGTGAACAATGTAATGGAGGTACGGTGGACGCACGAATGACACTTCATATACTTGTATATAAGTGTCCCTCTTATATTGTAAGCATAATGTTATTAAAGTTACTAGAAGTTCAGAACCCTAACCAGTGCTGTCTTATCTTTTCGACTTTATGTTTCGAAATGCCTAACTTGTCTCAAAGTCAAGGCTGAACATCAACGACCTTCTGGTTTGCTTGTACAACCAGAGATACCGGTTTGGAAGTGGGAGAACATTGCTATGGACCTCATCACTAAATTACCGCGTACATGTAAAGGTCACGATGCTATATGAGTTGTTATCGATCGATTAACGAAGACAGCTCATTTTATTCCAACTCGCGAAGATCTATCTACTGATAAACTTGCAAAGATTTATGTTGATGAGATTGTATCTCGACATGGTGTTCCTTTGTGTAACATTTGCGCTTGGAATCATTGTGAACAGTTCAGTTATCAATAAAACAATGTTATTTTATCCCAATGTTTGTTTGGTTGTGTTTTACATTTTTCATGTTTTGACTTTTGTTCAATTTCAAACTCTACATCGCTTTCTAGAGAATTATACGCAAACTGGTGCGTAAACGTACTCAGTTTAATGCGACAAATACTCCGGAACATCAACTTATACTCAACATACCTTAAATAACCTTTACATAACTTAGAAATAAGTTTTGAAGGCTTTGGTATGGCAAAAACAAACTTTTGGATCATTCAGGGACTAAAAGTGTCAAAAAGTGCATAAGTTTGCACTTTCGCGCATAACTTACGTTCTGAATACATCCGGACATCCAAAAATTTATGTAAGCATGCTTATATTATGCCTTAGTGTTTGGCATGAGAAAAATGCATTCGTCGCGTCATTTGGATCGTTTTTCGCACTTATGCGCATTCCGTCGTAATTAACCGAACATCGCGATCGTACGGCCAAACGAACCAACATCCGACACATTTTTGAGCATGTTTCATGTCCACAATGTTTAGGCATCATTTTAGGGCCTTAAAGTTGGCTTTACGGGCCTTAGAAGTGTCGGAAATGGCTTAAAAACGCAACAGGGACCTAAACTGTAAATTCTGCAAGTGGTGCAGATCAGACGGGGCCAGGCGGCCCGCGTAAGTTTGTCCTGCACATTGACGCGGGCCGCGTCAGACATACAGATCAGATAAGATCAGCTAGTCAGCAAATTTCAGCTGGTTTAACCACAACCACATGATTTTGGCTTGCCCTTTCAGTTCACTAAGGGGCATTTTCAGTAACCACAACCTTTCGACAAGTGTACGCGCGAGATTCGATCATGTTTTTCAAGAAACGATCCTAACGGCTTTACTTTTCCTATAAATACCCCCCCTTTTTGAGTAAAACCCACACAATCTGATTAAGAGCTCTAAGTTGGAACCTTTGTTTCATACCTGAGCCATTTTGATCTAGACTAGCATTCGGGGACCCTCCGTAAGTATTCTTTCGTTCTTTTATTCGCTTTTCGAGTCCGAAAGTCAACGTTTTGTTGACTTTCTGCATTGACCAGCCTATGGTCAACACGAAGTTCATTAGAACTTCATAACGTGAGCGTGATCACGATGGTTATAGTCCGTAGTGACTATACCTACTGATTACCACGTTATCTAGGCTCAGTGACGAGTCGTAGTTTCGGCCAAAATGCGCATTCTTGCGTATTTTGTAACCAAACAACTTGTGAGCATCAAAGCCGTTTGTTTTGATGCCAAACCTGTTTTCTAAACTTAGTTAAGCATGTTCTAACATGCTTAGCTCGTCACTTTTAGTATAGTGCTTATATAGGGTCGTAAGGTAAGCGATCTAAACCATCGCTTATACTTTCGAACCCGACCCGATTTATCGATCATTAGGATCCGACCAAACACATTAGGTGACCATAGCTATAACCTTCCGAGGTTATACCTTATGGCCACGATGTTAGGCGTTCCAAACGCGTTCTACGCGAACGACGCGTAAGGTAGCATAAGCTACCTAAACGGGTCGTGATGGGTCGCAAGCACTTAGGTTAGGTTTCATTTTAGTATGTAGGCTTTGCTAAACCATATTTCACGAGTCTCCATACTTGTTTGGTTTACGAACCCGCATACTATCCGATCCTTCCGATTTTGGTCCGGTATATTAATATAGCTACCTATTTGGTGCCGTTTGATATCCGTGATCTCTAGCATTATTTGGTTGTTATACAAGAACTACAAAGCAATCTCAGGTGAGTACATAGAACCCCATCCTTTACTGTTTTCCAAACTGTTTTGGGGTGAAACACATGTGCCTACTTGTTACTTTCATGCTTTCCATGTTTTCACATCATATACCTTCTATGTTCGTTAGTACATTATAGTACATGTTTTCATTACATTTCATGCTATGTATGCCCATTGTTTGCGTACTTAGTACATTGCTTTACAATACATTTCATGCTATGTATGCCCATTGTGTGCGTACTTAGTACATTGCTTTACATTACATTTTCATGCTATGTATGCCCATTGTGTGCGTACTTAGTACATTGCTTTACATTACACTTCATGCTATGTATGCCCATTGTGTGCGTACTTAGTACATTGTTTCACATTACATTTCATGCTATTTATGCCCACTGTGTGCATACTTAGTACAATTGTTTACATCACATGCCTTCATTTTGGTACAACATTTGTTTTGTTTAACATGGAACAATACATTCATTAACATTAGCTACGCCGTTCGTTAGTAGGTAGTGGTACCATAGGAATTGACAACTCCCGTTCCTAAAATCCTGGGTTTGTTTGGATTGGAAGGAATGACCGAATTCGATATATATAACTTAGATAACCTTTAATTTGTTTAAGGGTTTATCGCCACAGTCTCAAGGCTTGGATGTATGCATATTTCACAATACCGCATAAATGTTTATATCAGCAGAGCATGCATTGTTCCACAAGACATAACGTTGATTTAAACCATGTTTTACTTCAACACCTTGTTTTGTGCATTTTACATATGGTTTAGTTGATACATCTCACTTACCATACAAGATATATTTTGGGTACACATTACATGATCTACATTAAACATGAACATTTCGACATTGATATACATACTTGGTGGTTTACATTGAACATAGACATTTCGACATGGTTTACACAATAACACTTGACAATTGATTTATACATGAACAATTTACATGGTGGTTGGTTTGGGTAAATGGTTGGAATAACGTGGCGTATGTAATATCATACAAACATGGTGGATACGCCGCTGGTACTTCCTATATATAAATGTTTGTATAATACTATATATCGTAGCGTTATCTAAGTCATTTCAGTTTAGACACATTACATTTTACACAAATAACATTACTCTTCACAAGACATTATATTTACCAACAACTTATCTTATTCAACTCATTTTACTTGGTTACTCATTTAACCTTACATTTATCTATACATATCATCTGATATTATCGTTTTTCAAATGGTTTACAAAGCAAGACAAATTACAAGGTTCATGACTGACTGTTATTAAACATTTCTTTAAACTCAAGTCATGAATCCCATTTTCACAAAACCTATGTATCTCACAGGCATTTTTATGCTGACGTACCTACTTTCACATGTGTTTTCAGGAGCTGTTCCATAAGATGATGAGCATGATACTAGGGCGGACCTGTGCCTTAGAGACTAAAACTGAAGATAGACTTAGTTAATTATGTTATAAACTCTTTGTTTTTCCTGTTTAAGACAATGTATCACTCTTGTTTAATAAATAAAATGTAACTTTGATTTCCATGGTTATGAAACAATTAATTCTGTCCACAACACTCCCCGGCATTTCCGCCGCGGTTGCACGTTACACGCGGCCGGGGTGTGACAGAAGAGTTGGTATCAGAGCCATTGGTTATAGGGAATTAGGTTATTAGTAATGCTTTGACCTAGACTATAACTTTCTAGGACCCTAACACAAGTTATCTTGTGTTTAGATTTTAAAACATGCGCTTCACCTATCCTTAGGTGATAACCACAACGGGAACTTCGGTTCCGAATCCGCTTTGAAAATTAATCATCTGTTCTAGGATGATTGATTTCTAGGTTTTGAACCCTCTGTTATAAGGTTTTGAACCCCTTTGAATTTTCAAAAATCTCGTCAAGGTTTTCGGGTTTTTAATAGTGTGAACACATGCGAACTGGAAGAGTGAATGCCTGTACCCTGAGTTTTCTGCCTAAGGCTAGAGTGTTCGTACAAATCCACATAATCGGACCAGTCACTCTTACCTGGGAACTCTTGGGGTGAGTATTCACTTATAGGCGAACATGTCTTCACGATACATTATTTTTGACCCACTTACTTTGACTAGACATTTCGTGTCGCTTGTTTGCTTTGCGATGCGTAACCACCATCTTTGCTTTTGTTGATTCTGTTTCATCTCATTCTCTTCATCCAATCATCTCACTCGTTTCCTTTCATGTTTTTCCTCTTTTAGAATTCCTCCTCGACGCGAACACCAGATAGCAACTGCCGAGCTGGCAGAAATTATTGCGCAGCAGATGGCTGCTCAATTCCCAAATCTCTTTGCTCAGTGGAACCAAGCCAACAACAACAACAATGGTACATGCAATTTCAAGAACTTTAACTCGGCTAAACCACTCAAGTTTAGTGGTTCTGAGGGAGAAACTGGGCTTCTTCAATGGTTCGAGAGCATCGAGAATACTTTTCGCCACGTGCAGTGTCCGGATAATCGCAAGGTCGAGTTTTCTTCAAGCGTGTTTCAGAAGAGGGCTCTTACATGGTGGAATGGGGTAATGAGAGACCGTTGTGCAGACGTTGCTCTAGCACAGACGTGGGCTGAACTGAGAGCTCTTATGACGAGGGAGTTTTGTCCTCGTCATGAACAACGAGCATTGGAGAAAGAGTTTGATGATTTAAAGCAAGATAGTGGCGAGCACAGGGCATATACTGATAGGTTTGAGGAGTTGAGTCTACTTTGCCCGACTATGGTCGCCCCACTCGACAAGGCTATCGAAAGGTACATCGACGGCCTGCCTGACTCGGTACAAGACATTATCACTGGTAGCAACCCTACCACACTCTGTCAGGCAATCGAGTTATCAGCGACACTGACTGAGTCACAGATTCAAAAGAATAAATTACACAGGAAGGGTGACAAGGGCAAGAAACAGTCGTCTGACAAGGAAGATAGCAAGAAAGGTCAAAACAAGAATGGAAAGGAGTCTGGTTCATCAAAAGGGCAAAGAAGCGTAAGGCTTCCCAAAACTATGTTGTCACTGCCCAAGCTAACCAGGCAGCTCCCAACCAGCCTCCAGCTAAGAAGCCTTATTCAGGAAGTGCACCTTTGTGCAATCAATGCAACAGTCACCATCAGCCGCAACATCAGTGCCGTTTCTGTACAAACTGTGGGAAGTCAGGTCATCTTGCTGATGTCTGTCGGTTTGCTCAAAATCGCGCAGTTCAGAACCCTGCTCAACAAGTTGCTCAGCAACAGGGTCAGGCTGCACGACCACAATACCCACCAGGTGCTTGTTATAACTGTGGGGATCTGACCCACTACAGAAACCGGTGCCCAAGGCTAGCCAACCAGAACCAGAATGCAAACCAGAATCAGGCTCAGGCTCGAGGTCGAGTCTTCAACATGAATGCACAAGAGGCACAAGCACACAACGAAGGGGTGAACTGTACGTTCTTTATTAATAATCAGCCAGCATCTGTTCTTTTTGATTCGGGTGCCGACAAGAGTTTTGTGTCATTGACTTTTGAGCCAATGCTTCGCGTGTCTAGAACGAAACTAGGTAAACCTTTGACGGTAGAGGTTGCCAGTGGTGAACCCATTGTTCTTAATTCTGTTCTACGCAACTGCCAGTTGAACCTTAACGACCATATTTTTCCTATTGACCTCACGCCAATGCAACTTGAAAGCTTCGACGTTATTGTGGGAATGGATTGGTTATCTA
This sequence comes from Helianthus annuus, assembly GCF_002127325.2. Classification (NCBI taxonomy): domain Eukaryota; kingdom Viridiplantae; phylum Streptophyta; class Magnoliopsida; order Asterales; family Asteraceae; genus Helianthus; species Helianthus annuus. The sequence continues at coordinate 63,426,360 of NC_035437.2, forward strand.
AGCATCGCGCAGAGATAGTTTGTTCTGAGAAGATTGTTCGTGTGCCACTGTCGACAGGCGAGATCCTATAGGTTCGTGGTGAGAAGCCTGCCGGTGGTCTCAAACTCATGTCTTGTTTTAAAGCACGGAAGTATCTACGGAAGAAATATGTAGCTTTCTTAGCACATGTTACAGCAGATAAAGGCAAGGGTAAGTCTATTTCAGATATTCCTGTCGTTCGGGATTATTCTGAAGTTTTCCCTGAAGAGTTACCTGGTCTACCTCCAGCATGCCAAGTCGAGTTTCGTATTGATCTCGTACCTGGTGCAAATCCCATTGCCAGAGCTCCAAACCGTCTTGCACCGTCTGAAATGCAAGAATTATCTAAGCAGCTTCAGGAGCTCTCTGACAAAGGTTTCATCCGTCCTAGCTTTTAACCTTGGGGTGCTCCCGTTCTTTTTGTCAAGAAGAAGGATGGATCTTTTAGGATGTGTATCGATTATCGTGAGCTTAACAAGCTTACCATCAAGAATCGATATCCCCTACCTCGCATTGATGATCTCTTTGATCAATTGCAAGGCGCTTCTTATTTTTCAAAGATTCATCTACGATCTGGATATCATCAGCTTCGTGTGCATGAAGAAGACATTCCCAAAACAGTGTTCCGCACTCGTTATGGACATTATGAGTTCACAGTCATGCCATTCGGTTTGACTAATGCTCTTGCTGTTTTCATGGACTTGATGAATAGGGTCTGCAAGCCTTATTTAGATAAGTTCATCATCGTTTTCATTGATGACATCTTGATATATTCTAAGACGCGAGCCGACCATGAACAACATCTCCGTCTTACTTTGGAACTCCTAAAGAAAGAGCAACTTTTCGCCAAATTCTCCAAGTGTGAATTCTGGCTTAAAGAAGTTCAATTCTTGGGACACATTGTCAACGAACAAGGTATACATGTAGATCCCTCCAAGATCAGTGCGATTAAGGATTGGGATACGCCTACTACTCCCACTGAGGTTCGTTCTTTTCTTGGTCTAGCGGGTTATTATCGCCGCTTCATTGAGAATTTCTCGAAGATTGCAGTTCCTCTAACTGCTCTAACTCAGAAGAACAAGCCATTTGATTGGGGAGTCAAACAAGAGGAAGCATTTCTGACTTTGAAACAAAAGCTTTGCGACGCGCCTGTCCTAACATTGCCTGAGGGCAATGATGATTTCGTCATTTATTGCGACGCATCTAAATTAGGTCTTGGCTGCGTCCTGATGCAAAGAAACAAAGTCATAGCATACGCATCAAGACAGTTGAAGATTCATGAGAAGAACTACACCACTCATGATCTTGAGTTGGGTGCAGTTGTCTTCGCTCTTAAGATTTGGAGACACTATTTGTACGGTACAAAATGTGTGATTTTCACAGACCACAAAATTCAGCATATCTTCAATCAGAAAGAGCTCAACATGAGGCAAAGACGTTGGGTGGAACTTCTAAAGGACTATGTCTGCGAAATTCGCTACCATCCTGGTAAGGCGAACGTCGTAGCCGATGCTTTGAGTTGCAAGGAACGTACCAAGCTTCATTGTGTTCGTGTCCAATCTGCTATTCAAGCTCAATCCGATATACAAGCCCGTATTTCTCAGGCTCAACAATCTTGTGTTTCACAAGGTTTGATGGATAAGGAGTTTCCTTATCACATAACACCTGCTCTAGAACTGAAGGACAATGGATCGTATTACTTCATGGACCGCTTGTGGGTCCCAAGCCAAGATAATCTTCGTACCTTGCTTATGGATGAAGCCCACAAGTCTCGTTATTCTATTCATCCTGGCTCAGATAAGATGTATAAGGATCTTCGTATTCAGTATTGGTGGCCTGGTATGAAGAAAGACATTGCCTTATATGTATCAAAATGCCTTACTTGTCTTAAGGTTAAGGCTGAACATCAGCGTCCTTCTGGTTTATTGGAACAACCAGAGATCCCAGTTTGGAAATGGGAAAACATTACTATGGATCTCATTACCAAACTCCCGCGCACAAAGAAAGGTCACGATGCCATCTGGGTAGTTGTTGATCGTCTTACTAAATCAGCGCATTTCTTGCCAATCCGTGAGGATTTTTCGGCTGACAAACTTGCTCAAATCTATGTAGATGAAATTGTAGCTCGACATGGTGTTCCTTTGAACATCATTTCTGACAGAGATGCTCGTTTCACTTCTCATTTTTGGAGAACCATGCAATCTGCTATGGGGTCCCAACTTAATCTGAGCACAGCTTATCATCCACAAACGGATGGCCAATCTGAAAGAACAATCCAGACACTGGAGGATATGCTTAGAGCTTGTGTGATCGATTTTGGTAGTAGTTGGGATTCACATCTTCCATTGATTGAATTCTCCTACAACAATAGTTATCACTCCAGCATCAACATGGCTCCTTTCGAGGCTCTCTATGGTCGAAAATGTCGTTCACCAGTCTGCTGGAATGAGATTGGCGAGGCTCAACTTACTGGACCTGCCCTAACTTTAGAGACAACAGAAAAGGTTAAGAAAGTTCATGATAACCTTCAGACAGCTAGAAGCCGTCAAAAGAGTTACACAGACCTAAAACGCAAGCCCTTGGATTTTCAAGTCGGTGATCGTGTATTACTTAAGGTCTCACCTTGGAAAGGTGTGATCAGATTTGGAAAGAAAGGAAAACTTGCACCTAGATACGTTGGACCATTCAAGATCGTCGAAAGAATCGGTAAGGTAGCCTACAGACTTGAGTTACCTCCTGAACTTGGAAATGTTCATCCAACCTTTCACGTGTCCAATCTCAAGAGGTGTTTAGCTGATGAAAACCTCCACATACCGCTTGACGAAATTCGTGTTGATAAAACACTGAAATTTGTTGAGAAACCGGTAGAAATCATGGAACGTGAAGTCAAGTGGCTTAAACGCAAATGCATTCCTTTGGTCAAGGTTCGTTGGGAATCTAAACGTGGACCCGAGTTTACTTGGGAACGAGAAGATCAAATGAAGGCGAAATATCCGCATCTTTTTCCACGAGTTTCCTCTAAATAAATTTCGGGACGAAATTTCCACAAGTAGGGGAGACTGTAACATTTGTGCTTGTAATCATTGTGAACAGTTCAGTTATCAATAAAACAATGTTATTTATCCCAATGTTTGTTTGGTTGTGTTTTACATTTTTCATGTTTTGACTTTTGTTCAATTTCAAACTCTACATCGCTTTCTGGAGAATTATACGCAAACTGGTGCGTAAACGTACTCAGTTTAATGCGACAAATACTCCGGAACATCAACATATACTCAACATACCTTAAATAACCTTTATATAACATAGAAATAAGTTTTGAAGGCTTTGGTATGGCAAAAACAAACTTTTGGATCATTCAGGGACTAAAAGTGTCACAAAGTGCACAAGTTTGCACTTTCGCGCATAACTTACGTTCTGAATACATCCGGACATCCAAAAATTTATGTAAGAATCCTTATATTATGCCTTAGTGTTTGGCATGAGAAAAATCCATTCGTCACGTCATTTGGATCGTTTTTCGCACTTATGCGCATTCCGTCGTAATTAACCGAATATCGCGATCGTACGGCCAAACGAACCAACATCCGACACATTTTTGAGCATGTTTCATGTCCACAATGTTTAGGCATCATTTTAGGGCCTTAAAGTTGGCTTTACGGGCCTTAGAAGTGTCGGAAATGGCTTAAACACGCAACAGGGACCTAAACTGTAAATTCTGCAAGTGGTGCAAATCAGACGGGGCCAGGCGGCCCGCGTAAGTTTGGCCTGCACATTGACGCGGGCCGCGTCAGACATACAGATCAGATAAGATCAGCTAGTCAGCAAATTTCAGCTGGTTTAACCACAACCACATGATTTTGGCTTGCCCTTTCAGTTCACTAAGGGGCATTTTTAGTAACCACAACCTTTCGACAAGTGTACGCGCGAGATTCGATCACTTTTTTCAAGAAACGATCCTAACGGCTTTACTTTTCCTATAAATACCCCCCTTTTGAGTAAAACCCACACAATCTGATCAAGACCTCTAAGTTGGAACCTTTGTTTCATACCTGAGCCATTTTGATCTAGATTAGCATTCGGGGACCCTCCGTAAGTATTCTTTCGTTCTTTTATTCACTTTTCGAGTCCGAAAGTCAACGTTTTGTTGACTTTCTGCATTGACCAGCCTATGGGCAACACGAAGTTCATTAGAACTTCATAACATGAGCGTGATCACGATGGTTATAGTCCGGAGTGACTATACCTACTGATTACCACGTTATCTAGGCTCAGTGACGAGTCGTAGTTTCGGCCAAAATGCGCATTCTTGCGTATTTTGTAACCAAACTACTCGTGAGCATCAAAGCCGTTTGTTTTGATGCCAAACCTGTTTTCAAAACTTAGTTAAGCATTTTCTAACATGCTTAGCTCGTCACTTTTAGTGTAGTGCTTATATAGGGTCGTAAGGTAAGCGATCTAAACCATCGCTTATACTTTCAAACCCGACCCGATTTGTCGATCATTAGGATCCGACCAAACACATTAGGTGACCATAGCTATAACCTTCCGAGGTTATACCTTATGGCCACGATGTTAGGCGTTCCAAACGCGTTCTACGCGAACGACGCGTAAGGTAGCATAAGCTACCTAAACGGGTCGTGATGGGTCGCAAGCACTTAGGTTAGGTTTCATTTTAGTATGTAGGCTTTGCTAAACCATATTTCACGAGTCTCCATACTCGTTTGGTTTACGAACCCGCATACTATCCGATCCTTCCGATTTTGGTCCGGTATATTAATATAGCAACCTATTAGGTGCCGTTTGATTGCCGTGATCTCTAGCATTATTTGGTTGTTATACAAGAACTACAAAGCAATCTCAGGTGAGTACATAGAACCCCATCCTTTACAGTTTTCCAAACTGTTTTGGGGTGAAACACATGTGCCTACTTGTTACTTTCATGCTTTCCATGTTTTCACATCATATACCTTCTATGTTCGTTAGTACATTATAGTACATGTTTTCATTACATTTCATGCTATGTATGCCCATTGTGTGCGTACTTAGTACATTGCTTTACAATACATTTCATACTATGTATGCCCATTGTGTGCGTACTTAGTACATTGCTTTACATTACATTTTCATGCTATGTATGCCCATTGTGTGCGTACTTAGTACATTGCTTGACATTACATTTCATGCTATGTATGCCCATTGTGTGCGTACTTAGTACATTGTTTCACATTACATTTCATGCTATTTATGCCCATTGTGTGCATACTTAGTACAATTGTTTACATCACATGCCTTCATTTTGGTACAACATTTGGTTTGTTTAACATGGAACAATACATTCATTAACATTAGCTACGCCGTTCGTTAGTAGGTAGTGGTACCATAGGAATTGACAACTCCCGTTCCTGAAATCCTGGGTTTGTTTGGATTGGAAGGAATGACCGAATTCGATATACATAACTTAGATAACCTTTAATTTGTTTAAGGGTTTATCTCCACAGTCTCAAGGCTTGGATGTATGCATATTTCACAATACCGCATAAATGTTTATATCAGTAGAGCATGCATTGTTCCACAAGACATAACATTGATTTAAACCGTGTTTTACTTCAACACCTTGTTTTGTGCATTTTACATATGGTTTAGTTGATACATCTCACTTACCATACAAGATATATTTTGGGTACACATTACATGATCTACATTAAACATGAACATTTTAGACATTGATATACATACTTGGTGGTTTACATTGAACATAGACATTTCGACATGGTTTACACAATAACACTTGACAATTGATTTATACATGAACAATTTACATGGTGGTTGGTTTGGGTAAATGGTTGGAATAACGTGGCGTAGTACGTGTTTAAGATGTTGCTCATATCCAAATGTGAATACAATACCATGTTAACAGTATACTCGAAACGATGTTACTCTACGTGTCCAAACCAAAGTTTAACGCAATTAAAGTGTCCAACCCAAAGTCTACAGGGTGGTTTTAACATAGTTTAACCTAACAATACTCGTTAATATAACGAGAGGGGCGTTTCTCAACCTATAGCGCTACCATTGTTAGGGGAGGCTCGTACGAAGTTAATGAACACATAGTCATGAGTGTTTACAATAGCATAACATGTCTAACATGATTAAAATGTATCACATAGAGTAAGGATAGAGTGTGCATAAAATGTTTGATGTGATTGTGATGTTTGATATAGAATACATATTGCACCCAAAAGTGGAAAATAGAAAATGGGTCATGTATACTCACATAGATTGCGTTGCGCTTTCTTGTAAGAACGTACGAGCAAGATTGAAACAATCCAAAAGAATGAGCAAAGCGATTATCCTAAATAAGACGATCATGTTAATATAGGAATGCTTCCTAATACAAATTTTGAAATTTAAATAAATTTGATATTTATAACCGTCGTTTAAATAACGTATTGTAAGAATTACTTATGTTAAAACAAACTTAGAACAAACTTTAATGAATAATAAAAGATCATCATTTGTGTTACAAAAGATTTAAGGTTAAATTATAAAAAGAAAAGAATAAACTACAAGTTGTTAACGTTAATATTGGATTTAAAGGTTTGAGAATTAACTATTTAGTTAGATTATGATTATTATTATTATTATTATTTTATACGATTGATGTTGTAAAGGATTATGAAGTTTTATTGTAATAAAAATATATAAATAAATGAATGGAGTAAAAAGACATCAACGAACAGTGAGTAAATTGATAAAGTAAGGAAGGTTTCATGTTAATCAACTTAATAATCAAAAAGAGGGCATTTGCAGCGAAAAGATAGGGGTAGCCGGGTTCGAACCCGTGACCCTTGTCTGCTGATTACAGATCATAACCGCTAAGCAATGACCATAATTTGTGTTTTAATTTGATCTTTTATCTCATTTGTACCTTGTTCAACATGTCATTTTCTTAAAAAAAAACAAAACAACAGAACTGATTATGTATATGTATATTGCTATATATTTTTCTTTCTTGATTCAGTTTGGTTTAGCATGACATAATGTTTCATCGAGCATTTAAACGAAAGGACAAGATATAGTACGAAGGTATACCGAACAAGAATAGTTGTCGGGAACATGTGATATTTTCTGGCGAGCTCCGATCTTCGTTAATAATCCCAACGAACCCTCACTGTTAAAGTTTATATAGGCTAGTTATTATGATGAAATGTTGGTATAGATTCATAAAGGAATAAGAGAAACCAAAAGAAATAAGAATCATATACCGATAATGAAGAAGGGACGAGTTACAGTCGATCCGGTACGGCTCCGGTGGCTTCAGTTATTCTCCGACGGCGTGCTCGGTGTGCTATACTCGAGACGTTGCTTTGATGGTTCCGTAGAACTCCGTACGGCTCCGGTTGTCTCCTCGTTTCCCGGGGACGTTACGAGTTTCTCCGGCAAGTTCTTGAAGTGTAACGAAAAGTGGTTGTGTATGCTTGTCGAAACAGATTTGTGTGGGGTAAAATGGAGGTGAAGTCTTCGGATTTTTATAGTGTTCGAAGGTTCCGCAATATATGGAAACGATGCTTGATTGACAAAGAAAAAGGAAACGCGAAATATCGATCCCGGTAAATCAGCGAAGAATTAGCGAACAAAAGGGAAACGGATACTTGTTTGTCGTTGATCATTATGGGCGGCAAAGATTTAAAAAGAAAGCATGAGAAAATATAGTCTTTTATTTGTTGATATTAGTTTACAAAGTAAAAAAAAAAAAAAACCTTTCAAAGTCAAATATGATAATTCTCATGTCATCCAACACAGATTTTGAATTTTTATAATTATGCTAGTAGTATAATATATTTAAAAAAATATAGGATAAAATTTTTCGACGATTGCGAATTTCAAAAAGGGTCGGATTTTAGATATCCGTTTTTGACGGATGTTACAGGTGTGACACTTTGGACATCATATCTGATCGTGATGCTCAATTTTCATCTCCTTTTTGGAAGGCCATGCAATCTGCTATGGGAACCCAACTAAATCTAGGCACTGCTTATCATCCCCGAATAGATTCGTTTGGTCAAGATTCGCTTGGGAATCTAAGCGTGGCCCAGAATTTACTTGGGATGAAATTTCCTGAAGTAGGGGAGACTGTGACATCTATGCCTCCACGGCCATCAAACAAATACCAAATCAATGAAATATTGTATCTCATACTTGGGATTTGTATAAATATGTGTATCATTTGTACATATCAATTCTCGTTCGATTTCAAGCTCTAAATCGCTTTCTGGAAAGTTATACGCGAAGTGATGCGTAAACGTAATCAGTTTAACGCGACAAACACTCTGGAATAGTGACATAAGTTTTGGAAGGTTTGGTGTGTCGAAATCAAGTTTATTCGCTTACAGGGACTAATTTCGACAAACTATGAAAGTATGCCGATTCGTACTGTAATGAACATTCCGGAACTTGATCATAAGTTAAACATGCCCTAAATATCCTTTACATAGCTTAGAAATAGGCTTTGAGGTGTTTGGTGTGCAAAAATAAACTTATTGGTCATTCAGGGACTAAAAGCGTCAAAAAGTGCACACGTTTGCATTTTCGCGCTTATCTTACGTTCTAAATATATCCGGACACCCAAAAATTTATGTAATCATTAAAATATTTTATTTTAGTGCTTGGCATGATAAAATTCCATTCGTCGCTCAAATTTGGATCGTTTTTGCGTTCGTTACGACTTCCGTCGTAATTAACAGAACAACGCGATCGTACGACCAAACAAACCGACACCCGAGATATTTTTGAGCATGTTTTGAGTTCCCAATACTTTAACTTCATTTTAGAGCCTTGAAATGAGGTTAACGGGGCTTAAACGTGTCAAAAATGGGCAAAAATGCAAGTTTCTAAGCTGCAGGGACTGAAATTGTCAATCTGCTAAAGTTGGCCAGGCGGCCCGCTTAAACCCAAGCCTTATTCTTACGTGGGGCGCGTGAGCCTATTAGACAGAAACATTGAATTTGGTCATTTAGCTCATTTTTGACGGTTTTGATCAGTGGTTTTCAAAGCTAGGGGCTGGTTTGTGTGGGGTACAAGTCCCCCAATCTTTCCTTGACACTTGTATGGCTTGGATCATGCCCTCCTCTTCAAGAAACGATCCTAACGGTTTGCGAAAAACTATATATAGCCATGCTCACCTCCTCATTCTTTGCTCATTCATTCTTCTCCTCTCTACCATCTGATTTGGAAGGCTCCCTCAAGTGTTTGGAGCTTTCTAATCTCATTGGGAACTTGGTTTTCTTGTAGAAAAGATAGCAAGGACCCCTTGTGAGCATTCTTTCATTCTTTTTATTGTTTTCCTAGTTTGGAAGTCAAATATAGTTTGACTTTCAGCTTTGACCACGACATGGTCAATGAGAAGTTCGTTTGAACTTCACAACGTGAGCGTAATCATGTTGGTTATTGTGACAACCCGAGTTTCTGACTTTCACTTTCGCATTTATTACGCGTTGACTTGACTGTTAGTTGTTGACTTGTTAGACTTGCAATTATACGCGTTATGTTTTAATTAAACGTATTTGTCATGGTGCATATATATATGATTACGTGATGTTGTAAATATAATATTAGATTATTACAAAACACTTAGACTAAATCGCGTAATGCCCGACCAAACAGAATTTTATTCGTCATTTAACCCACTCGACGAAACATATTTGTTTCGCCGAGCCTTGATTCGCCAAAACTGCCAAAGCCCAATTGCGGCCCAAATCTTTATGCGTAATTATATATTAGATTGGGGAATCGGTTACGAAAATTCTAAAAACCCTAATCGCATCCCCTCTCTCTGAATTCGCTTTGAACCCGATGGCCACTCCTCTTATTCGAAGCAAACCTCTCTTGTTTTGATCATTGGTGGTTAGTGTTTGTGTCTTTTGTTATTGTTTCATACATAAGATAATGGATGATGTTTTCTATGTTAATCTCTGACATTTGCACATGATTTAATTTAGAAGTAAGGCTTGCATGTGCGGCAGTAAATAAACGAAATAGAGCATGCTTTTAATCGGTCCAATAGCTTACTGGCATGGCATAAAAATGGTCACACTTGTCGACCATTGATGAAATATGTTATAATGGAACTGCTGATTTATTTATAATTTTGGCCTTGCAATGATTTGCTAGTTTGGATGTTGCATATAAATAAATGAATTGACTAAATGATTTCTTTGATAATGATGAAACGGATAACAGTGAATATGGCCTTGGATTATTTAGGAGGTGTTGATATTGGGGTCCAATGGGGGTTGGCGGTAGGAGATAAGTGCCGGCCATCATACTGCTCTTGCACATGACTTGTAGGTAGTTATCAATTGTGGGTTAGTGTGGATTGGGTGTTATGGGCGGCTAGATCAAAGATGCAGGAGGCCATGTGAGTCTTGGGCGGTTGGTGGATGGCCATTGGATGTGGGCTTGGCCCAGTAATATTAAGAACCGAACAAGGAGGGTGGCGGCTACTTTGTTTACATAAGGCCATTCCACTTTGTTTCCACTTTGTTGACTATATTATTAATCTTGGGCGGCCACATATTTTTTCATTGGTCGTAGTGGGCGGCCCAATGGATGATTTAGGATTTATTTTGGTTACTGCTGTGAATTGACGAAACAAAAACTTGTATCGACGAATCACCGGTTGGCGAAACTGAATTTTGTTTCGCCAAGGGTGGTTGACGAAATAAAAGAATGTGTTTCGCCAAAAAGTATGTGTTTCGCCAAAAAGAATGTGTTTCGCCAAAATGTACGTGTTTCGCCAAAAGAATGTGTTTTGCCAAAAAGTATGTTTCGCCAAAAAGCGTGTTTCGCCAAATGTATAACCTGCCCAGTAACTCAGTCTAATCCTGTTAAATATTAACTGAGACATATAACTGCTGTTATGTTAAGTGATGTGCATGATTTTTATGATAGTGAATACATGTTAGTACTTCTGTGATTATACCTATACGTGAACAATTTGGATATAAACTGATTGTGCATACGTACGTATTTAGGACGTGATTGATTAAACTGTGAGCACTTACTTAGCATACCGAGCAAATCAAGGTGAGTTCACACCCTTACTAAGGCATGGGATTCCCAAGGGCTTGGGAATGGGATTAAAGGAATGAGATTGACTAGATACACTGTTACTAGACTACCATACCACTGTCCTCGGTTGTGCAGGACACATACTTATGCTATTCACTGTCCTCGGTTGTGCAGGACACATACTTACAATCTACGTAGACTTATACTTACTACTATCCTCGGTTGTGAAGGATACCTATACTTATTACTATCCTCGGATGTGAAGGATACTTATACTTATTACTATCCTCGGATGTGAAGGATACTTATGCTTATTACTATCCTCGGTTGTGAAGGATACCTATGATTACGAGTAGTCTAGTGGTTATACAACATGGGAAGCCCCCACCAATAGAACGTACTAACGGCTCAGTAGAGCCACCTGTTACAAACGAACTTACTATTACGCATTTACTTTCTGTGAACTCGCTCAACTAGTTTGTTGATTATTTGCCGCATGCCTTGCAGGACCTTAGGTATACTTGGAGCTTGCACCAGAGGAGAAGCGGGTCGTTGTGGACAAGAACATGTGAATGCTTATTAAACACTTTTACATTCACACATTGATACTTATATTTTGGGTTTTACATTTAATGCTTCCGCTACATATACAATGTTTGGTTTGGAACATCAATTATGTCTATGATTATTATTAAATGCTATGTTTGATATAATTGGTGGCTTGATCCTGGTCATGTCACGCCTCCAAGCGGTGGTACTCCGCGTGTGGATTTTGGGGGTGTGACAGTTATAGTCCTTAGTGACTATACCCACTGATTACCACGTTGACTAGGCGTAGTGACGAGTCGTAGTTTCGGTCAAAATGCGCATTTAAGCGTATTTTGCAACCAAACTACTCTTGGTATTAAAACACTTTGTTTTGATATCAAAACCTGTTTTGTAACTTAGGTAAGCATGTTTTAACATGCTTAGCTCGTCACTTTTAGTTTAGTGCTTGTTTAGAGTCGTAAGTCAAGCGGTCTAAACCACCGCTTAGACTATCGAACTCGACTCGTTTGGTCGATCTTTAGGATCCGACCAAGCATGTTTAGTGACCATAGTTGCATAGGGAATAACCTTCCGAGGTTATACCTTATGGTGACCGAGTTTAAGTAGTTGTATGATAGGTAGATTATATGCCTTAGGTAAATTACCAAAATGCCCTTTTCATGCATAATTGGACTCTAAGCATATGTAACCTAACTTTTGTCACCTAAACTGATTATGAAACTTATTTAAACATGTTTAGGCATATAATACTTGTCATAGGACTAGTTAGACTTCTCGAACGCGCGTTTGCGCGCACGACGCGTTAACGTAGCGTAAGCTACCTTAATGGGTCGTAACGGGTCGAAAGCACTTAGGTTAGGTTTCAATTTAGTATGTAGGCATTGTTAAACACTGTCATATGAGTTCCAATAACTCATTTGGTTTACAAGACCTCATCCTATCCGATCCTCCGACTTAGGTCCGGTTTATTTATATAGTTATTAGGTTGCCGATTGATACCGTGCTCCCTCTAGCTTTGCTTGGTTGTTGTTCAAAGACCGCTAAGCATTCTCAGGCGAGTACATAGTTCCCCTATTTTACTGTTTTCTATTGTTTTGGGGTGATCCATATGTGTTAAATGAATTTAATGTTTAAGCGATGTTTTCCAAAAAGGATTAAGATGGTTTATATTAAAACTAATAACGATTTTGATAATGTGAACAAGCTTGTTGGTTGTAATTACATAACAAATAATATCCATTAATTTCGGCCGAACCGACCAGTATTAGGTTATGGTACCATAGGATCTGACAAATCCCGTTATCAAACTGCACCCATGGTTATGTGTGGGTTAGGTGGGTAACGACCGAATCTGATGATTGTTAACTTACCCTTTGGTGGATAGTTAATGCAAGATAATTGTTAACTTACCCTTTGGTGGTTAGTTAAAGCGAGATTGGCGATAGGCGAGTCACGAAGGTTTGGATATTATTAGCGAGGCGACCAAAAGTAGTTTTCACAATTAAAACGAGAATGATTTAAACGACTGAAACGATTTTTGACGAACTAAACGAATTGGATAAACGATTGGTTTTTGGTTAGTGTTTAGATAAAGGGACGGGTTTAATGTGATGAAAGCATGGTGGATACGCCGCTGGTACTTCCTATATATAAGTGTCTTCATCATATTACATACCGTGGCGTTATTTAGTTCACTTGGGTAAACAATTTTGAGACAATGTCACGCAAACGAGGTTTTTGAAATGATATAAACCATACGAGTTTTGTTAACGAGTTTTTACGAGATTTTTTTTTACAAATTGATTTAACTAAATGTTTTGTGTTAAGAATCATGGCTACGAGATTTTATAACAAACTATAACCAATTTGCTTTGAGTTGGTTATTTATGTTGTAATACACTTTTCAAAACAAGGTATGTGTTTTGACTCTTGGAGTCTAACGAGGTACTGCAACATATAAACTAGCCCTGAATCCGACACTCTCATAAAACCTATATACTCGCCAACATTTCTTTGCTGACTTTGTTTTCACATATGTTTCAGGTATTGTTGAATGATGTTGATTGATAGGATGCATACTCACATAGGACGGGACGAGGCCTTAGTGACTTAATAACAATGATAGACTATGTTTAACTTGTTTATTAGATTTCAAGACGATGTAAATGTTTAATGTTTAATAAAACGAAACTTCAAATTTCCGTGTGTTTTGAAACAATGATTCTGTTACAACACTCCCCGATGTTTCCGCCACGTTTTGTTGTTTTATCGTGGTCGGGGTGTGACAGTTCCCAGCATTAAAAGCAGTTTGAATTTTCGGACTCATTTCAACCTCTTGAACACTGCCTTTGTAATACATTTTCACATCTTGTTGATTACTTGGATTTTTCATCCTTGCAATCTTTTGCTGTTCAAGATCTTGACTTTCAATCTTTTCAATGAATTGTGAAATAGTCAATCCATCATATTCGCCAGTGTTCTTCAAGATCATCAAAAATGTACCCCACTCTTTTTGAGGTAAAGCATCAGCTAACTTGTCGACCCACTCATCTTGAGTTTTCTCTATTCCCAACAAAGACATAGATCGAACTAAGTGGCAATATCTTTCAATCAGTTTCTTTGATATTTCTCCTGCCAAGCTTGAAAACAAATCGAATTCTTTCTTTAGTAGTGCTTTCTTGCTCTTAATCATTTTCTCACTACCCTCGAATTTAACCTTCAAAGCATCCCAGATTGAACGTGCAGTGTTATCATGTTGAAGTAAGATAAAAATGTCTTCTTTTACAGCTTGCAGTAGAAGACTGATCATCATCATCTCTGCTTTATACATGTCACGTTCTTTATCATTCAGTTCAGAAATAGCTTTTGTGACTCCTAACTCAGTACGTGGTCTAACATACTTTTTCTCGATACATTCCCAAGATCTCAAATGATTAGCTTGCACCCAGTTTTCAAATCGATCTTTCCACCCATAATACTCCTCAATGCCCATAAGCTTTGGGGGTTTTTGTAAAGTTCCGGTTTCGTTCTCCATGTTCATGCTTTGAGCAATGGCAGCCGGAGTAGTCGGGGATGAAGCAAACACGTTGTAAAATTCTTCGTCAGACATTTTCAAACGAGATTATATCCTTCAAACGAAATCACTCCCAAACGATATTAGGTCCAAACGAAATTACCTGAAACAATCAACTTTCAAGCGGAATTAAACTATTCAAACGAAATTAGATAATTCCGTGCAGAATTACTCAGTTTTCAAATGGAATTAAGTTTGGTACGAGATTATCCAAACGAAATTAGAATTCCGTGCGGAATTAAATGCAGGTTCAAACAAAATTAGCTTTAAACTGTAATCTCGTGCGGAATTAAAGTACACTTCCAAACGAGATTAGGATGATGTCATCATTTTCGAACAGAATTTCATGCGGAATTACAGATTTTGTCAGATTTTGATTGAATTATGGTCCAACTCTCTCAAGGCTTTGTTAAAACACCGTTTTGCATGTTATATGTGAAATTCAGATAATTTTAACCGTTAGAACCTGTTCAATTTATAAAAGAAGGTGTAGAAGTGAGAAAAAGAGATAAAATCAAGCTGAAATCTGCATAACTCATCCTCCTCATGTGCTCTGATACCAGTTGTAGGATCGTTGATGGACCCGAGATGAGTCGATCAGAGGTGTTCTACTCAGAATGAAAAGCGGAAACAGACATAATGAGTTGAATTCAGCTAGATTTACACTAATAACTGTCTTTGTATTGATTTTGAAACAATTACAGATCTGAAGACACTTCGACAGAGCTTCGCCGTCGGAAAACACTAAAGTAATTTCGTACCAAATGACACAAGATAACAACTATTTATAGCCTGACTAATTCCGCATGAAACAAGCTTCAAATGGAATCATCACACACGAAATTACAGCTTCACACGGAATTACCTTGTAATTCCGTGCGGAATTACATAATGACACTTCATGCGAAATTAATCATCTCAAGAGGAATTAGACCATTTCATGCGGCATTAACTTTCTATGTGATTTCTCGATCTTCGTGCCATGAGCAATGCAAGACTCGATACAAGACGAAGTCGACAGATGTATGCACCAACAAAATATGGTATGTAACTGTAAAAATACGTTAAGTTGTAAATTTTATAATGTAAGTTGTAAGGAAATCGAGATCGCTAATGTTTCGCGAGGAAATTAACATGTGTGACGACATAGGAAGCATCCAAACCTAGGCGATTTATACGTCAATTACCCTTCGACTATGACACAAAAGCACTCATCCGTGTGGGTCAATGTGAAGCAAGAGTGACGCTGCCAATACTGTCACACCCCGACCGCGTAAAACAACAAACCGCCGCGGAAACGTCGGGGAGTGTAGTAACAGAATTATTGTTTCACATCACATGGTATTAAAAGTTTGGTTTTATTTATTAAAGTGTTTACATTGTCTTGGAAATAATGGAAACATAACGTAAATTAAGTTGTTTTTCTTCATTTTAAGTCACTAAGGCCCAAGTCCGCCTAAGTGTGTCATGATCATCATCAAACATTAGCTCCTGAAACACATGTGAAAATAGGTACGTCAGCATAAAAATGCTTGTGAGATACATAGGTTTTATTGATGAAGGATTGATGACTTGAAAGTTAAAATAAGTGTTTAACGAAAATTGGTCATGAACCTTGCAAAATGTTTTCATTTATAAAGCCATATGAAAATCGATATGAAAATCAGATGATATAAAAGAAAGATGTATGGTTAAATAAACAACCAAGTGAAATTGAATTGTATAAAACATGTCAATTGTAAAACAACGTCTTGTCATGTCTTTGTATAAAATGTTTCATGTCTTTGTCTTTGTTGAAGTGGTTTAGATAACGCTACGATATGTAATATCCTAAAAGCACTTATATATAGGAAGTACCAGCGGGGTATCCACCATGCTTTTATCATATTACACACAACTCGTTATTTAAATCACTTATCAATAACCACCAAAAATGTCTTGTGAAACCAATGTCAAATGTCATGTGTAAACAATGTATAATGTCACAGTGTCAGGTATAAACCATGTCTTGTATAATCAAATGTCTTGTATGGTGAATAAAAAGTCTTTACTCAAACCATATGTATAATGTCATGTATAACCAAATGTCTTGGGTAACCAAATGTCATGTACAAAACAATGTCTTTGAATAAACCAAAGTTTAAGTCAAAAGTTATGTTTTGCAAAACCAATGCTTTATTGATATGAACATTTATGTGGTTGTGTTTATCGCATACATTCAAGCCTTGAGACTGTCGGATAAACCCTTAACAAGTCAAAGGTTTATCAAAAATGTTTTCGGATTCTCTCATTCCCTACTTCCAAACAAACCCAGGAAGCTGGGAATGGGATTTGTCAAGTCCTATGGTACCACTACATACTATCGAGCGACGTGATCAATGTTATTGAATGTATTTTTGTCCCGTTAAACATACCAAATGTCATAACCAATGTAATCATGTCATGTAAAAAAACCATGTACTAAGTATGCTAAGTACACGTACGAAGTAGAAATGTCCATGAAATCAATGTGCTAGCATGCTCAGTCAACATACATTGCAGAAATGTAATGTAAATCAATGTGCTCATATACTGAGTAAACATATGTCGCAAAAGTGTCAATGAAATCAATGTGCTAGCATGCTCAGTCAACATACATAGCAAATCATAATTGAAATCATGTACTATATGTGTACTAGTTGAACATAGCAAGTATATGTCATGAAAAGCATGAAAGTAACATATAGGCACATGTGTTACACCTCAAAACATCTGAAAGCGGTAAAAGAGGGGACTATGTACTCACTTGAGATTGCAAGGTATCCTCGATTAAGTGAACTAACAAAGCCCGGGCAATCAAGGAATCAAGTGGCACCTAGTATCGGATCATTATGTTAATAATCGAGGCCTAAATCGGGAGATATGATAGAATGAGGTCTTGTAAACCAAATGAGTGTTGGAACTCATATTATATGGTTTAACAAAGCCTACATTCTGATTTGGAACCTATCCTAAGTGCTTATGACCCGTTAAGGTAGTTTATGCTACTTTAACGCGTCATTTGCGCAAAAGCGCGTTTGGATGGTCTAACTAGCCGTATGATAAGTCTTATATGCCTAAATATGTTTAATTATGTTGCATAATCAGTTTAAGTGTCAAAAGTTTTGTTACATATGCTTAAAATGAAATTATGCGTAAAGAGGGCATTTTGGTCATTTTCCTAAGGCATATAAACTACCTATCATACAACTAATCAAACGAAGTGACCATAAGGTATAAACATGGAAGGTTATTCCCTATACAACTATGGTCACAATATGTGTTTGGTCGGATCCTAATGATCGACCAAACGTGTCGGGTTCGAAAGTCTAAGCGGTTGTTTAGACCACTTGACTTACGACCCTAAATAAGCACTAAACTAGAAGTGACGAGTTAAACATGTTAAAACATGTTAACTAACTTAGAAAACTGATTTGATATCAAAACAAAGTGTTTTGATACCCGAGAATAGTTTCGTCACAAAATGCACTAAATCGTGCATATTGACCAAAACTTTGACTCGCCACTTCGACTAGTAAACGTGGTATCAGTATGCATAGTCGCACGGGACTATAACCATCGTGATTACGCTCACGTTGCAAAGTTCAAACGAACTTTGTCTTGACCAAATCATGGTTAAAGCTGAAAGTCAAACACTAATTGACTTTCTAGCTTGAAATAAATAAACAAGACATGAAAGAACACTTACAAGTGCTCTAGGATATAAGGATGACTAAGAAACTCAGATATGAAGCCTCCAACCAAGTGTGGTAGCCTCAATTTAGAGCAAAAGTGGTGGAAAAAGGAAATGAGCAAGTTGAAGTGTTGAAGATCATGGGTTTATATAGGAATTCTTGAACCTCTTGGATGATTACAAGTGTAATTGAGTTGTTCAAAGCATGATCCTCACCTACACATGGTAGGATCTAATTTAAGGACTTGGAGAACACATAAACCAGCCCACAATATCCAAAATCTACGATTAAAACCAAGTGCAGCAGGCTGTTTTGATGAATTCTGGTTTCTGCCCAGCTCTAGCTGTCGCACCCTGCTACAGATATATCTAAATCTGTCGCGCCCCGCGAGGGCCTCAGGCCAGAAGTTTCAAAGTTTGGCAAAACAGGTCCCTACAGCTCTGAAACTTGTTTTTCGATGCGTTTAAGCCCCGTTAACCCAATTTCAAGGTTCTATAAGGATGTTAAAGCATAGGGGACTTGAAATATGCCTGGAAATATTATAGAGAGTGAATTGCAAGTTTTGTCCTTTATCTTTAGGTCATTTTGCAAGTTTTGTCCTTTATGTTTAAATTTGACAAGTTTTGTCCTTTATGTTTAAAAATCAAGCACGTTTTACCCTTTGGGCCTTAAAAATCCGTTTTGTCCTTTATGTTTAAAAATCAAGCACGTTTTGTCCTTTATGTTTAAAAAATCAAGCACGTTTTGTCCTTAAAAATCAAGCACGTTTTGCCCCAAAGGGTAAAACGTGCTTGATTTTCAAACATAAAGTACAAAACTCGTCAAAATTAAACATAAAGGACAAAACTTGCAAAATGGCCTAAAGATAAAGGACAAAACTTGCAATTCACTCTATTATAGATGTCAGTTTGTTTGGTCGTATGATCGCGTTTTTCGGTTAATTACGACGAAACTCGAACGGACGCGAAAACGATCCAAATTGCTCGACGAATGGTATTTTTGCATTCCTATCACTAAAATAAAATTTTTTAGTGATTACAAAAATTTTTGGATGTCCGGATATGGTCAGAGCGCAAGATATGCATGTATATGCAAACTTTCACAGTTTTGACGCTTTTAGTCCCTATGATCAAATAAGCGTATTTTCGCATACCAAACCCCTCAAAACTTATTTCTAAGCTATGTTAAGTGTATTTAGGGTATGTTTAGCTTATGATGTTGTTTCGAAGTGTACGTTGCTATACGATTTGGCAGACTTTTGCAGTTTGTCGCAAATAGTCCCTGTGATCGAATAAACTTGTTTTTTCCACACCAAACCCTTCAAAACTTATTTCTACATTTATGTAAAGGTTATTTAAGGTATCTTAAGATTATGTTACTATTTCGTAGTGTATGCCGCGTTAAACTAATTACGTTTACGCATCAGTTTGCGTATAACTTTCCAAAAAGCGTTTAAGAGTTTGAAATTGGACAAAAATCAAAACGTGCAAATTTCAAACATAAATAAACAATTATTGGGATCAAAACACATTGTTTTATTGATAATTGAATTGTTCAAAGTTGTACAATGATTACACAAGCACGTATGTCACAGTCTCCCCTACTTTAGGAAATTTCGTCCCGAAATTTATTTAGAGGAAACTTGTGAGAATAGACGTGGATATTTCGCCTTCATTTGATCTTCACGTTCCCAAGTAAATTCTAGACCATGTTAGATTCCCAACGAACTTTGAAAATTGGTATGCACTTGCATTTGAGCTTTTTGACTTCACGGTCCAATATTTCCACAGGCTTCTCGACAAAGTGCATTATGTCATCAACACGAATTTCATCAAGTGGTATGTGGAGGTCTTCATCAGCTAAACACTTTTTAAGATTGGACACGTGGAAGGTTGGATGAACCTTTCCAAGTTCAGGAGGTAGCTCTAATCTGTACGCCACTTTTCCGATTCTTTCAACGATCTTGAATGATCCAACATATCTTGGTGCAAGTTTTCCTTTCTTTCCAAATCTAATTACACCTTTCCAAGGGGATACCTTGAGTAGGACGTGATCACCGACTTGAAATTCCAAGGGCTTGCGTAGTCTATTAGCGTAACTCTTTTGACGGCTTCTAGCTGTCTGAAGGTTATTGCGAATTTTCTTGACCTTATCTGTAGTCTCTATAATGAGTTCAGGTCTAGTAAGCTGAGCTTCACCTATCTCATTCCAGCAAACCGGTGAACGACATTTTCGATTATGTAAAGCCTCGAAAGGAGCCATGTTGATGCTGGAGTGATAACTATTGTTGTAGGAGAATTCGATCAACATTAGATGCGAATCCCAACTACCACCAAAATCGATCACACAAGATCTAAGCATACCCTCCAGTGTCTGGATTATTCTTTTTATATTGACCATCCGTTTGAGGATGATAAGCTGTTCTCAAATTAAGTTGGGTTCCCATGGCATATTGCATGGTTCTCCAAAAGTGAGACAAGAATCGAGCATCTCTGTCAGATATAATGTTCAAAGGAACACCATGTCGGGATACAGTCTCATCCACATAGATCTTGGCAAGTTTGTCAGCAGATAGATCCTCACGGATCGACAAGAAGTGTGCTGACTTTGTAAGACGATCAACGACTACCCAAATAGCATCATGACCTCTATTAGTTCGTGGCAGTTTGGTTATGAGATCCATAGCAATGTTTTCCCATTTCCAAACTGGTATCTCTGGTTGCTCCAATAATCTAGAGGGATGTTGATGTTCTGGCTTAACCTTAAGACAAGTATGGTATTTGGACATGTACAAGGCAATGTCTTTCTTCATACCCGACCACCAGTACTGGGTTCGAAGATCCTTATACATTTTATCGGCACCAGGATGAATTGAATAACGAGACTTGTGAGCTTCATCCATTAACAAGGTGCGAAGATTGTCTTGCTTTGGAACCCGCAAACGGTCCATGAAATAATATAATCCATTGTCCTTTAGTTCAAGATGAGGCTCAAAATGATATGGTAATTCCTTACCCATCAAGTCTTGTGAAACACCAGTACGTTGAGCTTAAGAAATGCCGGTTTGAATATCAGATCGAACCTGAACACAGTGAAGCTTGACGCGTTCCTTACGACTCAATGCATCAGCCACGACATTCGCCTTACTAGGATGATAGCAAATTTCGCAATCGTAGTCGTTTAGAAGTTCAACCCATCGTCGTTGCCTCATGTTTAGTTCTTTCTGATTGAAAACATGCTGGAGACTTTTGTGGTCAGTGAACACTACACATTTTGTACCATACAGGTAGTGTCTCTAGATTTTGAGAGCAAAAACTACTGGCCTAACTCAAGATCATGAGTCGTGTAGTTCTTCTCGTGTACCTTTAATTGCCTCGATGCGTAGGCTATGACTTTTTTTCTTTGCATGAGAATGCAACCAAGGCCTAAATTGGATGCATCACAGTATACGACAAAATCGTCGTTGCCCTCAGGTAAAGATAAAATAGGTGCATCACAGAGTTTCTGCTTCAACGTCTGAAAAGTTTCTTCCTGTTTGGGTCCCCACTCAAAAGGTTTATTCTTTTGAGTCAAGGCTGTGAGAGGAACCGCAATCCTGGAGAAGTTTACAATAAAGCGGCGGTAATAACCCGCGAGACCAAGAAATGAAAGAACCTCGGTAGGAGTAGTAGGTGTATCTAGAGGTGTACAAAAAACCGGTTTTAGAACCGAAACCGTTTTTTTTAACCGATTTTTTTTATAACCGGACCGGTTTTATAACAGAACTGCCGGTTTGTGACCGGTTACTAATCTTGATCTGAAAAACCGGTTAATAACCGAAACTGGTTTTAAAAAAGCCGGTTAAAACCGGTTTTTTTTTTGGGAAAAACCGGTCCTAACCGGTTACACGGTTATTGTTTTGGACTTGAAAAACCGGTTAGTAACCGAAACCGGTTATAAAAAAAACCGGTTTCCGTTTTGGGTGAAAAAAACCGGTTCTATTAATAACTGAAACCGGTTTTTGAAAAAACCGATTTGTACACCTCTAGGTGTATCCCAATCCTTAATTGCACTGATTTTGGCGGGATCTACATGTATACCTTGTTCGTTAACAATGTGTCCCAAAAATTGGACTTCCTTAAGCCAAAATTCACACTTGGAGAACTTGGCGAAAGGCTGTTCTTTCTTTAGGAGTTCCATTGTAAGACGAAGATGTTGTTCATGATCGGCTCGTGTCTTTGAATAGATCAATAAATCATCAATGAAAACAATGATGAACTTGTCCAAATAAGGCTTACAAACCCTATTCATCATGTCCATGAAAACAACAGGAGCATTAGTTAAACCGAAGGGCATAACAGTAAACTCATAGTGACCATATCTTGTGCGAAATGCTGTCTTGGGAATATCTTCTTCGAGTACACGAAGCTGATGATACCCAGAACGCAGATCAATCTTTGAAAAGTAAGTAACACCCTGTAACTGATCAAAGAGATCATCAATGCGAGGTAGGGGATATCGATTCTTGATGGTGAGTTTGTTGAGCTCACGATAATCGATACACATCCTGAAAGATCCATCAGGGCAGGAGCGCCCCCAGGTGAAAAGCTTCGACCAATGATGTAGGATCGGGAATCGATCTAAACGAGTCTATCAAAAGAGTTCTAATCAATTCAAGAGGCGGAAACTAATGAATTGACTTGGAAACAGCTTGATTCACTCTTAAATGTCTTGATTTATTGATTTAACACTGTTACAGATCAATTGACACGTCGGCAACACTTCGGTACCAGAATCACCAACGTTAGAAATGAAATGGCACATCAGCTATTTATAGACAGGGCATTTCGTACGAAATGACCAGGGTTCATTTCGTGCGAAATGGCTAATTGCTGTTTCGTACGAAATGGCTCTTTGTCATTTCGTGCGAAATGACATCTCCTATACGTTTCTTGTTTTTGGTGCCCTAGTCAATCTAACCAAATACAAGACTCGATACAAGACGAAGTCGACAGACATATGCACCAACAGACTCCCCCTTGGATGTTGACGAAGTCTTCGATGTCAAATCTTCATAGCCTTCAGTCTTTATCAGTCTTCGTGCTCTCTTCGAAATATCTAACAATGTAAAGCATCCTCAATCTTCTTTTTCAGCATCATTTAACCTCCCTTTGGATGTCGATCTAATCTTCAATCTCCTCTTTTCTCTGACATTCCCAGAATCATGATCCTGGCTCTTTCTTCATTAATCAACTTCTATCTTTAACAATCTTTCAGAATTAGAAACTGGCTCTAGCATCTACAGACTCCCCTTTGCTAGCATACTCCCCCTTGAGTTGTGCTGGGATCATAGACTGGTTTTCACATGTTCTAGAAATGCAACCTGGCTCAACCTCTGCTCAAGTGTAGATACAGAGACCTGCACAAATCTCTACATCATAATAAATTTCACAAAATTAACAATTTGAATATTACAAGTAGATCCTAATCAAAATGATTTATCATTTTAACATCTCTGATGACGACTAGCATGCAAACATTCAAATTTGAATTCAACTTAAAGAACCATTTTAACATTTCAGAAACATTTCCCATTCCAAACAGACACCCTTTCACTTGTTGTCTATCATGTTTAGCACTCGGAATTTTTGAAAATCAGCTTTTCATCATCAGTTGTCGAAAATCTTTTTGAATTTTTCAAAATTTTATGCTAAAACACACTGAAAATCTTTTTTGGATTTTTTGTTTTTAATTAAATGCAATAAAGAAATATTTACAGAAAATATTTTTGTGAGTTTGTGTAAAAGGATCATATCAGTTAATGATACATATCATCAACACCGTTAAGCTTTTAGACATTTTAAGTTCTAAACGATTCACATAGATTGTAAGTATACTGGTCCACTTTAAATTTTCACACAAAGTTCAATTGTTCTGAGACACAAGAATTAATGTTTTAAGAACTTAAACTTATTCGCGTGTCCCACCTCAGAATATACTCCTGTATCCAGATTTCTATATTCAGTCTTACAGGTGAGCGTACACTAATGATATTTGTAAACGGGTAAATGCGAAACCATGAGAGCTCAGGCTAGAACTTCCGTTCAATCAGAGAGATGATGGCTCGACTTTAGGTGTGTCCCGTTCGGGGATCTTTTCTTCAACAGCACATGATTAGCATTTTTCAATGTTTAATCATTTTTTATGCTAAGGGCTGGCTTTAAGAATAAAGCTTATGCAAAGTATTATACGAGGACTAGGCTATTGCTCCCGCAAAATTAGAAGTCCTCGTATAATACCCCAGATATCATCACGCACAAAGACCTAGTATGTCAGAAATAAAAAATCTTTCAAACAAGATTTCGGGGGTTACCCATATATCCGAGAGATGTTCCCCACGAAGTAAGTATTTCTTATTTAGGTTTATATCTTGAAAACAACCTACTAAATGAGTAAAAACCTACTGACATATCCTCAGTGAGATCGTTTATCACATTAAACATTCCATATCTTTAGGGTGTTGTGATAGTCTACTGATGTACTATCATTTCCTCTTTTATACAACAAAACACAATTTTGAATTTTTTGATGTTTTTGGCTTTTTAGATTTTATCATGTTTTTGGATTTTTCAAATTTTCAAAATTTCTAAATTTTTACTCCCCCTAAAATCAAAATTATGTTTCAAATTTTGATTTTTAAGGAAAAAATTTGAAAACAAACTGTACAAATAAAGTGACAATTGATTTGAAATGCTTCAATTCACAATCCACTTGGCATAAACAATCAGAACTCCCCCTAACAACAAACTATTTTCCCATTATGATTTCAAAACACTTAAGTTTGTTTTAATCAAAATGGTTTTTCCGGAAAACTAGTTTTGTTGATTTTACCACTTGAAAAATTGGGGTTTTTCATCACTTTGTTTTTCAAACCACTTGAATGAAAGTTAAATCAAGTTCAACTTAATGACCTTGATTAACCACTTGTAGGTAAAAACCTCTTTTTCAACCACTTGTAGATAGAAATCCTACTTGTAGAAAGATGCTGATTCCTACTCCACACTTACCAACCTGAGAGTTCCGGCAAGTCACACTTGTAGAATTTTAACAATTTTTAAATTTTTCACAAAAACAACTTTTAAAGAATGATGCCGATTCATGCTCCACGATTACCAATTTGGGAGGTCCGGCAAGTCAGGATTTCATGTAGAAAATGCTGTCACCCAAGCCTGACCAGCCTTGGGTGATTGTTATTCAACTCTATCCCACCATCTTTTCGATTTATAAAAGTCTTTTGCGCCCTTCACTTTTCCGTCAAACATTTTTCCAAAAATATGTTTAACTTTTCCATTAAACACCTTTTCAGCATCAAATTCTTTCTTACCAGCAAAGAATTGATCTGAAATTTCTACCTTTCCAACTTTTAACTTCAAATTTTCTTTTGACAATTTTGGAAAGTTTTCCTCGCTCATTTCTGGAACGGAATTCTCTTCATTTTTCACACATTTGGCTCTGACTTTGACGAGTCAGATTCATTGTCAGAACTACTCTCTGATTTAACAACCCATCTTTGTTTGTTTGAATCGACTTTTCTTTTGTAAAACCGTTTTAAATTTTTATCAGTTTCAAAAGTCGAATCTTTGAACATTTTGATCTTTTATGTTGGTTGTATTGTTTTGATAACCCATTTTTCATTCATTTTTGGGTTAGAAGAAACTCCCTGTTTTGAGTTGTTGGGCTTTGGACAATTCCAAGCAATGTGACCAACTTCTTGGCATTTGAAACAGGTTCTTCGTTCAACCCTTTTCTCAGATTCTTTCACCATCTTCTTTTTCTTTTCAGCAAGAAACTCTTTATTTGACTGTCTCCAGAATGATTTCTTTTCTTCTTCTACTGAGCTTGTTCCTGAAACAAATTCAGTTTTTGATTTATAAATTTTCTCATTTTTATGATTTTTTGGGGTAATCCATTCTTTTTCAAATTACCGTTATGGTTTGGTTTCTTTCGATAACCTGAACCAGAACTGTAACCTTTTTTGTTGTTCAATCTTTGTTGAACTCTTGAAGTGTACTTTTTAGGTTTTTCAAGAAGATTTAAAACTTTTATTTCAGAAATATTTATTTTTGTTAATTTGAAAACCTGTTTGATCATTTCAGTTTTGACACTTCTTATTGGAAAGTCCTCATCAGAATATAATCTGTCTGAATCATTCAAAGTATATGCCACTTTGATTGGTTCGTCATTCAAACTAGATTTTGATATCAGGAATTCTTTATTGTAAACCCGTTTGACTGGTGAACTTGGACTCTTTTCTGATGAACTCGAACTTTCAGATTTAGACTCCGACTTTGACTCTTCATCCATATCCAACACCTGATCGACCACTTTCTTTTACAACTCAGACTCATGATTAGTGTCAGACGCTGTGAATGTGACATCAATGTTGTCTGGTAACTCATCAATGGTTTCAGACTTTAACTTTATATTGAGAGCCTTATTAAAACGTTCCTCCTTTGGCTTTCTGGGAGAATAACTTTCATAGATTGGGGGCGGACACTTGTTATACTTGACACTTTGTTTCTTACCAGTATCCGTATCTTCTGTCTTTTTATCTTGAAAAGCTTCAAGACATGCAACAGTAGGATAAACTCGATCAATCAAATAATCACAAGTTTTATAACTCAACAATAATCATTTGATTCTCACTTTCTATCGTTTCAAGTTCCAGATCCTGCTTCAGCTTAGTACAATCTTCAATATACTCATTGATGACCTTCTGCTTTGTCATTAAAGTCGAACTCATCATCGTCTGAGTAGCTCCCATTTCTAGGTTTGTCTTGTTCAGACTATCAACTGTCTTGTTCAGCACATCATACGACTCTTTTACATACTTCACACCAAACAATAGTTTTTCTTTCAATTCTTCAAGTTCACGATTTTTCTTGTCTTTTTCCTCACAATCTTTGCATGATTCCAGACATTTCAGACAAGGTTTCGTGACCTCAACTATCTTTTCAATCTCGATAATCTTCTCAACTTCAATTATCTTTTCAACTTCGATGACTTTTTCAACTTTGACGATCTTTTCAACTATTTTTTCAACTTCAACAATTTTCTCTACAACCTTCTCAATCACATTTTCAGCTTCCAGTTTTTCATTTTCTTCAGCAATTCTTTTTGGTACCAACTCTTTCTTCAGTCTGGCAGCCTTCTTCTTATTCAGCATCTCAACCTTATCTGCAAAGAACAAATTAAAACTATCAGTATCCAGACCTTTTCTAGCTTTATTAATATACTCTTCTTCATCATCGGTATCTGCATCACATCCTAATTCTGGAAAAATCGGTATTCTTTTCGGACTAGATTTGACTTCTTCTTCTTCCAGAATTCTAGCAACAAGACCTGAACCGGGTGGAATATATTTGTCCCAGCTAAAACCCTCTGCAACCTTTTCATCATCTTGATTAACAAGATAAGCTTTTTTCTTTTCAACATCAATGGCACGGGATGATGATGGTTGTTGATCAATTTGATGAAAAATTGATTTTTGATAATAATCATTCTTTTCTTGTCTTCCGGTTGCTTCTTTATTTTTGCATTCTCGTTTAAAATGTCCCCTTTCTTTGCAACAAGTGACCTTTGATTTGTCAAACCCTACCGGAGATGCACTCATTTCACGAGAATCATCTCTACCGGTGATTTGTTGGAATTTTTCTGCTCTTCTTACACCACTAGCTAAACACCATTTGATATCCATCAACTCAAGTTCTACAGCATCAATTTGATCATAATCCTCTTTTGTAAGCATCAGATTTTCGATTCTTCCAGCAAGTAAGCTTTCATATGACTCTAACATAGCAACAAGTGATGCCATGTGTTGTTTAGCTATTTCTGGAGAGAGATTTTGACCATTTTGAATATTCAATGTAACATTGCATTGCATTGCATTGCAGATTTGTTGAATTCTGTCGTTGAGGACTTGGTGTTGTGAAATTCGGATCAAAACTTGAATAAGAAGATGAATATCCACCACTCTGAGTTACTGTGCTACCATTTGTTCCAGAAGAACTATCAGCACTGAAAGCAGTCTTAATCTTTGGACTCGGAGTAGTCTAAAATTTGTTTCCTCTGTAGTATAAACTGACATCTTGTTGAGCATTTGGATTATTCATGATAGCCGTTTTCTAAATATCCAATTCATGTTCTTCAATTTTCTGAATAAACTTCGCCATGTTCATACTTTTAGATTTTCTCATGTGTTTTAAGATCAGCAAATATGTTCCCCATTTCTGCTGTGGTAGCGCATCGGCTAGCTTATCAACCCATTCATCATCGTCTTTCTTTATTTCCAATCTTCCCATTTCTAAAACAAGATGACAATATCTATCAATAGTCGCTTTTGTTGTCTCTCCTTCAAATGCAACAAACAAATCAAATGACTTCTTTAATAAAGCTTGTTTGTTTTTTATCATATCAGCGCTTCCTTTAAACTTGTTAATCAACGCCAACCATGTGACACCTGTGCCACTTCAGCCATCAAACAAATACCAAACCAATGAAATATTGTATTTCATACTTGGGATTTGTATAAACATGTGTATCATTTGCACATATCAACTCTTGTTCGATTTCGGGCTTTAGATCGCTTTCTGGAGGGTTATAAGCGCACTGATGCGTAAATATAACCAGTTTAATGCAACAAACACTCCGGAATAGTGACATAGGCTTAACATACCTTAAATAACCTTTACATAACTTAGAAATAAGTTTTGGAAGGTTTGGTATGCCGAAATCAAGTTTATTCGCTTACAGGGACTAAATTCGACAAACTGCGAAAGTATGCCAATTTGAACTGTAATGAACCTTCTGGAACTTGACCATAAGTTAAACATACCCTAAATATCCTTTACATAGCTTAGAAATAGGCTTTGAGGTATTCGGTGTGCTAAAATAAACTTTTTGGTCATTGAGGGACTAAAAGCGTCAAAAAGTGCATAAGTTTGCATTTTCGAGCATAACTTACGTTCTGAATACATCCGGGACATACAAAAATTTATGTAATCATTAAAATATTTTATTTTAGTGATTGGCATGATAAAATTCCATTCTTCGCGTAATTTGAATCGTTTTTACGTTCATTACGATTTCCGTCGTAATTATCCGAACAATGCAACCGTACGACCAAACGAACTGACATCCGAGATGTTTTGAGCATATTTTAAGATCCCTATATGTTAACTTCATTTTAAAGCCTTGAAATTGGGTTACGGGACTTAAAAGTGCAAAAAAAATCAACTTTTACAAGTGCAGGGGCCATTTTTGAAATTTCTGACTAGATTCAATGAACCTCGTCAAATTTTGAAGGGTTGATGGTTTTAACCCATGGTTTTGCAAAACCATAGGCTGGTATTTAATGGTTTATAAAATACTATGGGCCATTCTAGGGGTGCCCATGGTATTACAAAACCATGGGCACATGTGTACGGTTGAGATTAAATCACGTTTTTCGACAAACGATCTTAACGGTTCAAGGAAATCTATAAATACCCAACCCAACTTCATTCATTTTCCACATTTAATCTGATTCAAAGCTTTCTAAGTGGAAGTATATACTTCCTACCTGAAAGCGAATCGGGTTAAATCTTGTGGGGACCTTCTGTAAGTATTCTTTCGCGTTTTTCATTCCTTTTAACGTTAAAGTCAAACTGCGTTTGACTTTCTGCATTGACCAGTTTATGGTCAATGCAAAGTTCAGTTGAACTTCATAACATGAGGCGTAATCACGATGGTTATAGTCCCTAGTGACTATACCTACTGATTTCCACGTTATCTAGGCTCAGTGACGAGTCGTAGTTTCGGCCAAAATTCGTTTCCTCGCGTATTTTGTAACCAAACTACTCTAGGGTATCAAAACCGTTTGTTTTGATACCAAACCTGTTTTCAAACCTTACTAAACATGTGCTAGCATGTTTAGCTCGTCGCTTTTAGATTTGTGCTTGTTTAGGGTCGTAAAGGTAAGCGATCTAATCAATCGCTTATACTTTCGAACCCGACCCATTTGGTCGATCATTAGGATCCAACCAAACACTTTAGGTGACCGTAGTTGTATATAAAATAACCTTTTAAGGATATACCTTATGGTCACGTCGTTTAAGTAGTTGTATGATAAGTAATTCTTATGCCTTAGGAAAATTACCAAAATGCCCTTTTTACGCATAAATTCATTTTAAGCATATGTAACCTAAGTTTTGACATCTAAACTGATTAGACAATAATATTAGACATGTTAAGGCATACATTACTTGTCATAGGACTAGTTAGGCGTTCCGAACGCGTTTTACGCGAACAACGCGTTAAAGTAGCGTAAGCTACCTAAACGGGTCGTAATGGGTCGTAAGCACTTAGGTTAGGTTTCATTTTAGTATGTAGGCTTTGCTAGACCATATCATATGAGTTCCAATACTCATTTGGTTTACGAAACCTCATACTATCTGATCCCCCGATTTAGGTCCGGTTATTTATGTAGTTATCTATATAGGGTGCCGTTTGATTCCGTGATCCCTCTAGCTTTGCTTGGTTGTTGTTCAAGACTTCTAAGCAACGTCAAGTGAGTACATATTCCCCTCTTTTACTGTTTTCTAAACATTTTGGGGTGAAACACATGTGCCTACTTGTTACTTTCATGCTTTTCATGTTTTCATATCATATACTTGCTATGTTCACTAGTACACTATTAGTACATGATTTCATTATGTTTTTGCTATGTATGTCCATTGTGTGCATACTTAGTACATCATTTTACATGACATCTTATGCTATGTATGTTCGTTTAGCGCATACTTAGTACATTGTTTTACATTACCTTTTCATGCTATGTATGTTCATCATACTTAGTACATTTGTTTCACATCACATGCTATGTATGTTCATTTTGTTCATACTTAGTACATTCACATCACATCACATGCTTACATTTTGGTATGACATTTGGTTTGTTTAAATGGGACAATGTACATTCATTAATATTGATCACGCCGCTCGGTAGTAGGTAATGGTACCACAGGACTTGAGAAATCCCGTTCCTAAAATCCTAGGTTTGTTTGGATGGATGGAATGACCGAATCCGAAAACATTTCTTTTGATAAACTTTACTTAGGGTTATCCGCCTGTCTCAAGGCTTGAATGTATGGAATTTTCACAACACCGCATAAATGTTTGTATCAGTATAGCATGCATTTCCACAAAACATAACATTGATTTAAACTGAGTTTTACTTCAATACTTTGTTTTGTGCATTTTTTTTACCTATGGTATAGTTGATACATACTTCACTTGCCATACATGACATTTTGTTTACACATTACATGATTGACATTTGACATAGACATTTTGACATGGTTTTCACAATGACATTTGACAATTGGTTTAGACATGGGCAATTTACATTGGTGGTTTGTTGGGGTAAGTGATTTAAGTAACGAGGCGTGTGTAATGTGATACAAGCATGGTGGATACGCCGCTGGTACTTCCTATACATAAGTTCTTGTATTATATTACATGTCGTAGCGTTATTTAAATCATTCAATTTGGATTTACACATTTTTACACAAATAACATATTTTTCATAAAACATTGTTTTACAAAACAGTTTGTTTTATACAAATTCTTTTTACTTGGTTATTCATTTAACCTTACTATCATTCTTTTAACTATACATATCTATCATCGCTTTTCAAACGATTTATAAAACAAAACATTTTACAAGGATCATGACTGATTTTTGTTAAACAACTTTTTCTAAACTTATAAGTCATGAATCCTAACTCAATAAAACCTATGTACTTGCCGGCATTTTTATGCTAACGTACCTATTTTCGCATGTGTTTCAGGAGGTGATGCATAGGATTGATCAAGATACACATAGGCGAACTTGGGCCTTAGTGACAATAAAAGATGCAAGACTAGTTAATTTTGTTATACTTCTTTGTTGTTAAGACATTATAACTCTTTTAATCAATAAAACAACATTTCAATTTTTCCATGTGTTATGAAACAATGATTCTGTTACAACACTCCCCGACGATTCCGCCACGTTTGTTGTTTTACGTGGTCGGGGTGTGACAGAAAAGTTGGTATCAGAGCTCATGGTTATAGGGAATTAGGTTATTAGTAATGCTTTGACCTAGTCTATAACCTTCCTAGGACCCTAACGCGAGTTTACTTGCGTTTAGTCATAAAACAATACCGTCGCCTATCCTTAGGCGACAACCACAACAAGAACATAAATTTCAAAACCGCTTTGAAAACTAATCGTCTGTTCTAGGATGATTGATTACTAGGTTTTGAACCCTCTAAGTTTTCAAAATCTCGTCAAGGTATTGGGTTATAAATAATGTGAACACGTGCAAACCGGAAGAGTGAATGCCTGTACTCTGAGTTTTCTGTCTAAGGCTAGAGTGTTCATACAAATCCGCAGTATCGGACCAGTCACTCTTACCTGGGAACTCTTGGGGCGAGTGTTCACTTATAGGCAAGCATGTCTTCAGCGATACATTATTATGACCCGTTTGCTTTGATTTGTCACCATCTCATTTGTTTGCCTTAGGTAACAAACAAATGATTGCAATTTTTATGCGTTGCCATTCTGTTTTGATTATCCGATAACCTTTCACTTGCTTCTTCCTATGCCTTTCATTTCCTTCTAGAATGTCTCTTCATCTCAGCAACGGTCAAATGTCCGAGCAAATAGCCAAATTTGCCCAGCAAATAGGCGAAGTGATACTGAAGTCTGTGGATCTAGGCATTGCCATGTCTCGTCTCAAAAAATGTAGCCACTCAAGAGTCACCGAAGGAAGCAGAAGTCAGGCCTGCACCAAAATCAAGGAAGCGTAAGGCTTCAAGGAAACCCGCAGCAGTTACACCTAATCAAGCGGGACCTAGCCAAGTGGCAGCGCCACCAGCTAGGAAGCCGTACATAGGAACTGCCCCATGGTGCAAACAATGCAACCGTCATCATTCAAACCTCGTACCCTGCTCCAAATGTACCTACTATGGACGGTTGGGACATTTGATTAACGTATGCTGCTTTGCTATCCAAAACAAAGCTGCTATAAATCTTGCTGCTACCCAACTCCAAGTCAACCCTACTCAAGCTCGTTTTCCGTTTGGTACTTGCTACAACTGTGGCGAGACGAGCCATTTCAGGAACAAATGCCCGAAGATTGTCAATGCAAATCCAACCCTTGGATGAGCATTTGGCTGAGCAAAAGATGTTGCTGTCTAATGCCTTTGTTTTCTTGTATTGTGAAACAATCTTTCTTGTTCATAAATAAAAAAATTGTTGTTCACAATTCTGATGTACATCAAGGAACTACATCAAGGAACTATGTTCTTTACAAACTACTCTTGTGATTCTCCCTTCCAAGTGATCGCTCATGATTTCCTCGAAAACTTTAAGTACTCGTTTCATTCTAGGAGACGAAGTACAAGAAATAAAGCGAAATTATGAGTAATCGTGCTTTTGTACATCTGTGCCTTTGAATTCTTAGTTAGATAACTAAGGGTATTTTCAAATCTCATTCCCATTACATTCTGATTTTTTCAGCATGCATAACATAAGTTTTCAAAACAACCTTCATGATTTCAAAAAACGTTTTATATATAGTTCAAAAACATTTTTAATATAGTGTATTTACTTAACATATCAAATCCATGATTTCAAAAGCATTGTCTATGTTTTCACAAACAATTTTTCAAATGAATTGTCTATGTTTTCAAAAACAACCTCCATGATTTCAAAAACATTGTCTATGTTTTCAAAAACAACCATCATGATTTCAAAATGTTTCATATAGTCTAACACAGTATATTTTTATCAAGTGCATGATTTCAAAAGCATCATTTATGTTTTAAAAAAAAACCTTATACATAATTTCAAAATTCATCTCGCATGATTTTAAAACATTTTTTTTTATATTTACCTACCTAATACACCTACTTTATGATTTCAAAAATATTATATATAAGGTTTCAAAAACATTGAACACATTTTTTTTAGAACCCCATGCATAGTTTTCAAAAATATTTTCTTCATACATTGACTTAACCTTCAAATTCTGCTTCATATGTCGCCTTGACATATCCAGCATCTCAACTTCATAAGCATTTTTACTTCATGTTTTGACTTAAAGCACATCCAGTTCAAGGTTTCAAAACATATTCAACTTCTAAAATCCATATGGGATCTTTTTATCTTCACAATTAGATCCTTGTGGATAATTGTCATTCAAATCAGAATCCTTAATTGGATTCCTTGTGTACCTAAATTCGAACATCTCGATTCTTTATAATCGAAATCGAATTTCCTCTTTAAGATCTTTCTATTTTCGTAGTTAGATTCTTGATAATGTTTAAAAGTACCAAATGAAATCCACAGATTGGATTCCTGGTATGCTTTGAATATCCGTGTCCAAAGATAACAAATCAAATTAAACAATTATGTGATTTTGTGTATATGCATTTTGTGTTTTTTTATGCATTTCGTGTTTTTGTATACTCTGGATATTCGTTATCCAAATCCTCGTAGAACCTTTCATATCTTCATATGAGGGATTCGTAGTAGGATATTCAAAAAGGTACTACCTTAAATCCTTATTGGGCTTCTACGAGATAGTCAAGACCCTTGGATTATATAGTACCATTCCATGATTCAAAAAGAGACCCTTTGAGTGGTCTAAAAGATTGATTCAGAATCTGGTTAAGAATGACATATGATGATATAAGCTGGAAAGACTCCTTGGTGGTCTAGAAATCATTTATTGACTCAATTAAAAAGGACCCCAGTATGGTCTAATCACAATCATCACCGGCTCGTTCATTGTTTCCTTCCCCTACACATTATAAGATGTACTACGTGACTATGCAAGGAATTACATAATTATGGATGCATACATAATTATGAAGTTCAGTGCACGGAAACCGCGGTAAGACTTATTATGTGTAAGAACCAATAGTGGCAACCATAACAAAATGTGAACAATGTAATAGAGGTACGGTGGACGCACCAATAACGCTTTATATACTTGTATATAAGTGACCATCTCACATTGCAAGCATGATGTTATTTAAGGTTACTAGAAGGTCAGGACTCTAACCAGTGTTGTTCGATCTTTTCAACTTCATGTCTCAAGCTCTCACAAGTTTCCTCTAAATAAATTTCGGGACGAAATTTCCTGAAGTAGGGGAGACTGTGACACCTGTGTCACTTCAGCCATCAAACAAATACCAAACCAATGAAATATTGTATTTCATACTTGGGATTTGTATAAACATGTGTATCATTTGCACATATCAACTCTTGTTCGATTTCGGGCTTTAGATCGCTTTCTTGAGGGTTATAAGCGCACTGATGCGTAAATATAACCAGTTTAATGCAACAAACACTCCAGAATAGTGACATAGGCTTAACATACCTTAAATAACCTTTATATAACTTAGAAATAAGTTTTGGAAGGTTTGGTATGCCGAAATCAAGTTTATTCGCTTATAGGGACTAAATTCGACAAACTGTGGAAGTATGCCAAGTTGAACTGTAACGAACCTTCCAGAACTTGATCATAAGTTAAACATACCCTAAATATCCTTTACATAGCTTAGAAAAAGGCTTTGAGGTATTCGGTGTGCTAAAATAAACTTTTTGGTCATTGAGGGACTAAAAGCGTCAAAAAGTGCATAAGTTTGCATTTTCGCGCATAACTTACATACTGAATACATTCGGGACATCCAAAAATTTATGTAATCATTAAAATATTTTATTTTAGCGATTGGCAGGATAAAATTCCATTCGTCGCGTAATTTGAATCGTTTTTGCGTTCATTACGATTTCCGTCGTAATTATCCGAACAACGCAACCGTACGACCAAACGAACCGACATACGAGATGTTTTGAGCATATTTTAAGATCCCTATACATTAACCTTATTTTAGAGCCTTGAAATTGGGTTAACGGGACTTAAAAGTGCAAAAAAAATCAAGTTTTACAAGTGCAGGGGCCATTTTTGAAATTTCTGACTAGATTCAATGAACCTAGTCAAATTTTGAAGGGTTGATGGTTTTAACCCATGGTTTTGCAAAACCATGGGCTGGTATTTAATGGTTTATAAAATACTATGGGCCATTCTAGGGGTGCCCATGGTATTACAAAACCATGGGCGCATGTGTACGGTTGAGATTAAATCACGTTTTTCGACGAACGATCTTAACGGTTCAAGGAAATCTCTAAATACCCAACCCAACTTCATTCATTTCCCACATTTAATCTAATTACTTGTCAATAATATTAGACATGTTAAGGCATATATTACTTGTCATAGGACTAGTTAGGCGTTCCGAACGCGTTTTACGCGAACGACGTGTTAAAGTAGCGTAAGCTACCTAAACGGGTCGTAATGGGTCGTAAGCACTTAGGTTAGGTTTCATTTTAGTATGTAGGCTTTGCTAGACCATATCATATGAGTTCCAATACTCATTTGGTTTACGAAACCTCATACTATCCGATCCCCCGATTTAGGTCCGGTTATTTATGTAGTTATCTATATAGGGTGCCGTTTGATTCCGTGATCCCTCTAGCTTTGCTTGGTTGTTGTTCAAGACTTCTAAGCACCCTCAAGTGAGTACATAGTCCTCTCTTTTACTGTTTTCTAAACATTTTGGGGTGAAACACATGTGCCTACTTGTTACTTTCATGCTTTTCATGTTTTCATATCATATACTTGCTATGTTCACTAGTACACTATTAGTACATGATTTCATTATGTTTTTGCTATGTATGTCCATTGTGTGCATACTTAGTAAATCATTTTACATGACATTTTATGCTATGTATGTTCGTTTAGCGCATACTTAGTACATTGTTTTACATTACCTTTTCATGCTATGTATGTTCATCATACTTAGTACATTTGTTTCACATCACATGCTATGTATGTTCATTTTGTTCATACTTAGTACATTCACATCACATCACATGCTTACATTTTGGTATGACATTTGGTTTGTTTAAATGGGACAATGTACATTCATTAACATTGATCACGCCGCTCGGTAGTAGGTAATGGTACCATAGGACTTGACAAATCCCGTTCCTAAAATCCTAGGTTTGTTTGGATGGATGGAATGACCGAATCCGAAAACATTTCTTTTGATAAACTTTACTTAGGGTTATTCGTCTGTCTCAAGGCTTGAATGTATGGAATTTTCACAACACCGCATAAATGTTTGTATCAGTATAGCATGCATTTCCACAAAACATAACATTGATTTAAACTGAGTTTTACTTCAATACTTTGTTTTGTGCATTTTTTTTTACCTATGGTATAGTTGATACATACTTCACTTGCCATACATGACATTTTGTTTACACATTACATGATTGACATTTGACATAGACATTTTGACATGGTTTTCACAATGACATTTGACAATTGGTTTAGACATGGGCAATTTACATTGGTGGTTTGTTGGGGTAAGTGATTTAAGTAACGAGGCATGTGTAATGTGATACAAGCATGGTGGATACGCCGCTGGTACTTCCTATATATAAGTGCTTGTATTATATTACATGTCGTAGCGTTATTTAAATCATTCAATTTGGATTTACACATTTTTACACAAATAACATATTTTTCATAAAACATTGTTTTACAAAACAGTTTGTTTTATACAAATTCTTTTTACTTGGTTATTCATTTAACCTTACTATCATTCTTTTAACTATACATGTCTATCATCGCTTTTCAAACGATTTATAAAACAAAACATTTTACAAGGATCATGACTGATTTTTGTTAAACAACTTTTTCTAAACTTATAAGTCATGAATCCTAACTCAATAAAACCTATGTACTTGCCGGCATTTTTATGCTGACGTACCTATTTTCACATGTGTTTCAGGAGATGATGCATAGGATTGATCAAGATACACATAGGCGAACTTGGGCCTTAGTGACAATAAAAGATGCAAGACAAGTTAATTTTGTTATACTTCTTTGTTGTTAAGACATTGTAACTCTTTTAATCAATAAAACAACATTTCAATTTTTCCATGTGTTATGAAACAATGATTCTGTTACAACACTCCCCGACGATTCCGCCACGTTTGTTATTTTACGTGGTCGGGGTGTGACAAACCAGATTGATCTAGCAGTTCCGTTATGTTGAAGTAACATGTAGATGTCTTCTTTTACGGATTGTTGGAGAAGACTAATCATCATTTTTTCACTGGTGTATTTCAATTTCTCAATTGCTCAAAAGTCACTAAAGGCTTTTTCAATCCCACGTTCATTTTTGGTTTAGTATAATCTACATCCAATGAACACCATGCATCAAACTTATAAGCTTGCACCTAGTTTTCGAATCGTTTTTGCCATCCTTTAAAATCTTCGATGTACATAAGCTTTGGAGGCTTTTGAGATGTTCCCGTTTCATTCTCAATTTCAATTGTTTCGGCAGTTGTAACTGGAGCAGCTAGAGCAGTCGCAAACGCATTGTAAAATTCCTCTTCCATGTTTCGGTAACCTGTTACACAAATTCACAAAGTTTAAACAACAATGAAAGTTTACACGAAATGAAAATTCAAACGAAAACAACTTGGTGCGAAATGGACTCTTCAAGCGGAAAGGCACACTGATACGAAATCAGTTTGGTGCGAAATGAAGAATTTCAAATGAAATCAACTTTGTTGCGAAATGAGTATTTCATACGAAATAACATTTTCACACGAAATACAGATTTCACGCGAATGGTCCTCTGATACGAAATGAAAATTAATTTCGTACGAAATGAAGTCAAAACTGATGATTTCGTGCGAAATGAATTCCAATGAATTGATTTCGTACGAAATGGATTATATGTAGATGATTTTGTACGAAATGAGGTTTTAAAATCAATTTCGTGCGAAATGGGATGACAAATTCACACGAAATAGACTATTTCGCGCAGAATGCTACTGACGTAATTATGATCGATCTGATTTTTGTTAAATTGGCCAAGTTTTAAGCTGGAATGAGGTCTAAATCTTTTAAGGATTGTTCAAAACACTGTTTCGCATGTTATATGTGAAATTCAATCCATTTTAATCGTGAAATTTTGTTTAATTTTGAAAAGAAGGTGTAGAAGTCAGATTTTTGAAGAAAACAAGCTGAATTCACTAAGAACTCTCCCTCCTGAGCTCTGATACCACTTGTAGGATCGGGAATCGATCTAAAACGAGTCTATCAGAAGAGTCCTAATCAATTCAAGAGGCGGAAACTAATGAATTGGCTTGGAAATAGCTTGATTCACTCTTAAATGTCTTGATTTATTGATTTAACACTATTACAGATCAATTGACACGTCGGCAGCACTTCGGTACCGGAATCACCAACGTTACAAATGAAATGGCACATCAACTATTTATAGACAGAGTATTTCGTACGAAATGACCAGGGTTCATTTCGTGCGAAATGGCTAATTGCTATTTCGTACGAAATGGCTCTTTGTTATTTCGTGCGAAACGACATCTCCTATACGTTTCCTGTTTTTCGTGCCCTAATCAATCTAACCAAATATAAGACTCGATACAAGACGAAATTGACATACATATGCACCAACAAATGAATCCTTTGTCAGCAAGCTCCTGAAGCTGTTTAGATAACTCTTGCATCTCAGACACTGCAAGACGATATGGAGATTTAGCAATAGGATTAGCACCAGGTACAAGATCAATACGAAACTCAATTTAACGTGCTGGGGGTAAACCAGGTAATTCTTCAGGAAATACCTCAGGATAATCCCGAACAACAGGGATGTCTTGAATAGCCTTACCTTTGCCTTTCTCCTCTACGACATGTGCCAAGAAGGCCACATAGCTCTTTCGTAGGTATTTTTGGGCTTGAGTACATGTCATGAGTTTAAGACTTCTAGCAGGTTTCTCACCATGAATTTCTAAGATTTCTCCAGTAAAAAGCGATACATGAACAATCTTTTCAAAACAAACCACCTCTGCGTGGTATTTGGCTAACCAATCCATTCCTACTATAACATCGAAGCTCCCAAGTTGCATTGGCGTGAAGTCAATAAGAAAAAGATGGTTATTAAGGTTCAACTGGCAATTTCGAAGAATAGATTCAAGTACAACGGGTTCACCACTAGCTACTTCTACTGTCAAGGGCTTTCCTAGTTTTGTTCTAGTCATGGAAAGAAAAGGCTCAAAAGCTAGGATACAAAACTCTTATCGACACCCGAATAAAAAAGAATAGAAGCAGGTTGGTTGTTAACAAAGAACGTACCATTCACCACCTCATTGTCTACACGCGCCTCGTTTGCATTCATGTTGAAGACTCGTCCACGAGCCTGAGCTTGGTTTGCATTTGCCAACTTTGGGCAATGGTTTCTGTAGTGGGTCAGATCCCACAATTGTAATAAGATCCTGGCGGATAATGAGGTCGTGCAGGCTGCTGAGCAGGCTGTTGTGCAGGGTTTTGTGCTGCTGGATTCTGGGTAGGAGCAAAACGACAAGTGTTGGCAAGATGACTAGATTTCCCACAGTTATTGCAAATGCGACACTGTACATGTGGTTAATGGTGACTGTTACACTTGTTGCACAAAGGTGCATTGCCAGCGTATTGCTTCTTTGCTGGTGGTTGTGCAGGCTGATTTGGAGCTGCCTGGTTTGGTTGTGCCACAATGGCAAAGTTCTTGGAAGCCTTTTGCTTCCTTGACTTCTTCGAAGACTCCGCTTTCTTACCCTTTTGTTTCTCATTTTTGTCAGACTGTTTCTTGTCGCACTTTCTGTGGAGTTTACCTTTCTTGACTTGAGAGTCGGTCAAGGTTGCAGCTAGCTCAATGGCCTGTCGGACGCTAGTAGGATTGCTACCAGTGACGATATCCTGAACATGATCTGGTAGACCGTTAATGTACTTTTCGATTGCCTTGTCCAAAGGCGTGACCATTGTTGGGCATAGCAAGCTTAACTCCTCGTATCTGTCGGTATAAGCCCAGTGTTCTCCACTGTTGCTTAAGGTCATGGAACTCATTTTCAAGTTCCCTCTGCTCGTGACGAGGGAAGAACTCTTTCATCATCAGAGCCCTAAGTTCCTCCCATGTTTGACCCATACATGTTTGACCCATAGCAACATCAGCACCTCAATCTCTCATTACTCCATTCCACCACGTGAGAGCCCTCTTTTGAAACACACTAGAAGCAAACTCGACTTTATGGTTGTCAGGACACTGAACATGGCGAAATATACCCTCAAGACTCACAAACCACTATAGGAGCCCAATTGCTCCTCCAGAACCACTAAACTTGAGTGGTTTAGCCCATTTAAATTGTTAAATGTTGCACGGAGTAGGTGCATTATTGTTATTGTTGTTGGCTTGGTTAATCGGAGTGATGAGATTTGGTAGTACAACAGCCATCTGTTGTGCTATGATAGTTGCCAGTTCGGCATCAGGTTGTTGTACGTTGCGTCGAGGAGGCATTCTAAAAGAGGAAAACATGAGAGAAAACGAGTGAGATGACATTGGATAAAAAATGAGATGTTACAAATATCGACAAAAAGTAAGGATGGTGATCATTTGTTCGTTACCTCAAAAGAAACAAACGACACACAGTGACTAATCAAAGTAAATGGGTCATAATAATGTATCGCGAAGACATGCTTTAGCCTATAAGTGGATACTCACCCCAAGAGTTCCCAGGTAAGAGTGACTTGTCCGATTATGTGGATTTGTACGAACACTCTAGCCTTAGACAGAAAACTCGAAGTACAGGCACCCACCCTACCAGATTGCATGTGTTCACATTATAAGACCCAAACTTTGACAAGATTTTGAAAACTTGGAAGGCATTAAGCCAAAAAGAATTGTCCAAGAATGGATGATTGATTTTCAAATTGTTTTGGAAATTTGTGTTCTTGTTTTGGTAATCACCTAAAGATAGGTGATGTGTATTGTATTAAGATCTAAACACAAGATAACTTGTGTTAGGGTCCTAGAAAGGTTATAGTCTAGGTCAAAGCATTACTAATAACCTAATTCCCTATAACCATGAGCTCTGATACCAACTCTTCTGTCACACCCCGACCGCATAAAGCAACAAACCGCGGCGGAAACGTCGGGGAGTGTAGTAACAGAATTATTGTTTCACATCACATGGTATTTAAAGTTTGGTTTTATTAATTAAGGTGTTTACATTGTCTTGGAAATAAGAGAAGCATAATGTAAATTAAGTTTATTTTTCTTCATCATAAGTCACTAAGGTCCAAGTCCGCCTAAGTGTGTCATGATCATCTTCAAACATTAGCTCCTGAAACACATGTTAAAATAGGTACGTCATCATAAAAATGCCTGTGAGATACATAGGTTTTATTGATGAAGGATTCATGAGTTGAAAGTTAAAATAAGTGTTTAACGAAAATTGGTCATGAATCTTGCAAAATGTTTTCTTTAATAAAGTCATATGAAAATCAATATGAAAATCAGATGATATAAAATAAAGATGTATGGTTAAATAAACAACCAAGTGAAAATGAATTGTATAAAATATGTCAATTGTAAAACAACGTCTTGTCATGTCTTTGTATATAATGTTTCATGTCTTTGTCTTTGTCGAAGTGGTTTAGATAACGCAACGATATGTAATATCATAAAAACACTTATATATAGGAAGTACCAGCGGCGTATCCACCGTGATTTTATCATATTACACACACCTCGTTATTTAAATCACTTATCAATAACCACCAAAAATGTCTTGTGAAACCAATGTCAAATGTCATGTGTAAACAATGTATAATGTCACAATGTCAGGTATAAACCATGTCTTGTATAATCAAATGTCTTGTATGGTGAATAAAAAGTCTTTACTTAAACCATATGTATAATGTCATGTATAACCAAATGTCTTGGGTAACCAAATGTCATGTACAAAACAATGTCTTTGAATAAACCAAAGTTTAAATCAAAAGTTATGTTTTGTAAAACCAATGCTTTATTGATATGAACATTTATGTGGTTGTTTTTATCGCATACATTCAAGCCTTGAGACATCTTTGATTTTTTTTTTATTTTTTGGCGTTTTGCAGTGAGTGGTATTTAGTAGTATTTTGGCATTTGTTTTTTTATGGTTTGATTAAATGGAAGTTGCTGAGAGTTATTATTTTATGGGACTTCTTTTGGCGACGTAGGTTAGGCGGTGCATTATTATAATAAAGTATTAATCGTTTCAGTTAATGTTTGTAATTATTGTTTTTGATAAGCTTTTTTCTCTGAATTGTGTAACACGCCCCGTCTTTCAAGTTTGGCGTTTTATATTCTAATAATAAATTTTCTGTTTCTTCATTTTACTGTTTTGTAGTTACTATTTCTAGTTACATTTTCAAGTTTGCTTTTTATTTTTTTTTATTTTTTGGGTTTTTTATAATACTTTTCCAAAGTATTTTTATTATAGTTTGGGAGTTTTTGGGGGCGTTTTACGGCATGATAGCATTTTAACAAGCATTTTGGCTATTTGGCGTTTTTATTATATATGACGTTTTTATTATATAACAATCAACTAAAAAAGAAAATTAAAAAAAAAATATATACACAATTGATCTTCCAAATCTTCACTGTCAGCAGTCTCTTTCTTCTTTTTTGAATCATCTTAACTGGCTGGTTCGACTTTCGTATGATTCATTTTGTTTTTCAAGTAGTTTTTTTGTGGCTGTTTGGAAGCACAAAGTCTGACATCAACATCTTTTTCTTGGAGATTTGTCCATCTCATGCAGCAAAATGTTATTGAGTTTAGACACTTCAACCAACAATCTTGAATTTTCAAATGAACGAAGTTTAATTTTTTTAACTTTTTTGGCGTTTTACCGATAAAAAGAACGCCATCAAATAAAATGTGACAACTCGTATTTCGAACCCGTCTTTGTAATGAATGTAACGTATGTGAACATGTGAACTTGATTGACTTATTGAATGTTATGACAT
Organism: Helianthus annuus; assembly: GCF_002127325.2. Lineage (NCBI taxonomy): Eukaryota > Viridiplantae > Streptophyta > Magnoliopsida > Asterales > Asteraceae > Helianthus > Helianthus annuus. The sequence continues at coordinate 63,470,781 of NC_035437.2, forward strand.
TGTGATATGTTATTATGTGCATTATGTGTGTATGCTATGTTATGTGAATGTTACAAGAACCGAGCGCACAACACTACACACAACCGCACAAGCCATTTGGGCTTTACACTTGCATGCGGACCATTAGCACAAGCCCACTAAAGGCCGTGTCCTTTGTATTCGGACCAAAGGGGGGCAGCCATGATGGGCCGGCCCACTCTTGTTGTTCACATAATACTAGGGGTGGTAACCATCCCTCACTTTGATCAAAAATCATAACACACTAGAAACCCTAGCTCTCTCTTCTCTCTTCTCAAACCGACGGCCACCGAAGACTTTTGTACTCGGATCATCCTTTCCTACTCGTAACCGGTTAGTGCACTACTATGAACGTATAATTGTTAGTATGTTGATTGCATGTATTACCTTATGATTTTAGTGATGTTGTGTGATTAATCATTGAGTTAGTGTTCTTAGAATCGGCTTGTGTGTGCGTGTTTGATATATGATCTAGCCAATCGGATATGTTACTGATTGTTGTGGGTCGGTTATCATGTTGGTGTTTAAGATTAAACATATAAACTGGTTGGAGGTTCATGAAATCGGATCATATTGATATGCTTTAGTGTTAGGATGGTTGTTTTTGTTCTTGATAGATTAGTGTTCATGCTTGGATTAGGGTTATGTAATCGGCTGTAAAACCCTTGTTTGATCGATAAGATGCAAATTATTAGTTCTTAATTGATTGTGTACAAGTATGGAAACATTGTAATTGATTGACAAGATGTATGGCTGTAACCGATTGCATGATATTCGGAAGATTTAAACCACCGCACAAGCTCCAACCGTGCAAGATCTCTTGGTCGCACAAGAGGTCCAATAGCACAACAGGTTCGGAGCGCACAAGGGTCCCCAACCGTACAAGCCCAACCGAATCGCACAAGTATATCATCCATTGGGCTGTGTATGATAATGAACTGCTGTTGGGCCTCAAGCCCAAAGACCGACCGCGCAACCCACTAGGATCGCACAAGGCCTAAGGATAATTATTGGGCAGTAGCCTTGGGCCGGGTAAGGAGCTGGACCGCACAAGTATTATATTTGTTAACTGTTGGGCCGGGTGTTATGTTGGATTGGGCTGGTCTGGATCGCACAACCCAAAGGGTTCGCACAAGCTACCCGGATCGTACAAGTTGCCCGGGTCACACAAGCCTTAGGCGCTGATTAATTGGGCCGAAATGTTTTTGGATTGTTATACTATTTGGGCCGAGTGGACCGCACAAGGATATTGGACTTGTGCGAGTCCAAGTCTTGCATACATTATCAACTGTTAAAGTGTATGTGACTGATTTCGTGTTGCCATGATAATTACGTGTTTACCATGACTTATACGTGCATAACTTGAAGTCAAAACTTGACTTGTATGGTAACCCTGCTAGGACGTGGTTGACCACTGTTAGTTCAAGAACACTCTCTTTTTGTGTATCTGCCGAGCAACCCAAGGTGAGTTCACACAGCCAAGGCATGGGGTTCCCAGGGTGGGAATGGGATTGGATGATTATTTCGTGCGTACATAATTAATGGAGTCTAATGATATGGTCCTCAGGGTGAGGATGGTAAATGATAAGATACGGCTAGACTAGTATACCTACTTGAACTGATCTTCGCACACACGCCAAGGGTTGGCTGCGATATTATGACTAATCTTCGAACACATGCCTTAGGAAGGCTGCGAACTATACATACTAAACTTCACACACATGCCAGGGTGGCCAGCGATACAAATATACATAGTCTAGAACACTTGAGAACATTCCCTAATCTTCGCATACATGCCTAGAGGGCTGTGATACGAACTAATACGATACATGATTAAATGAACGAACGCAATGCTTACTATACCATTACTATTACTGAACTTACTTTCTGTGAACTCACTCAACTAGTTGTTGACTCTCTGCTGCATGCCTTGCAGGACCTTAGGTACAATATGGAGCTTGCACAGGGAGGAGCAGGTCGTTGTGGGCAAAGGATCGTGAATGCTATTTGAACACTTATGATATTTCACACATTAATACTTAAGTTTGGGTTTTGCATAAATGCTTCCGCTACACTTAATTATGTTGGTTTTGATAAACACCTTTCGTATTGATGGATAACTATTACTACTTATATACATGTTCAATATGATTGGTGGCTTGATCCTGGTCAGTCACGCTCCCAAGCGGTGATACTCCGCGGGTGGATTTTGGGGGTGTGACAGATTGGTATCAGAGCCATTGGTTATAGAGAACTCGGTTTTAATATGGGGAAAACATTTTTATTAAAACCAGACTATAACCAGAACAGTGCTCTCAACGATCCACAACGACGCTTCGCTCCACGTGCAAGACTCGACATCCTAGGTAATAAGGTTTATGTTTATTATCTGCATGCTAGAACTATATAGAACTTTGCTCGCATTACGCTTAGATACACATGACTTTATTACATGAGAATACCTACGTGCTTACACTTTTCTGTCATCGCCCTACTCGCGAACCATTCTCACTTACGCTACTTTTACTATGAAGATCATGTCTGGACGAATTAACATGACTCAAGCCCAGCTAGAGGCTCTCGTTCAAGCTCAAGTTGCTGCGGCACTTGCAGCTGCTCAAGCAGGTAGTATACCCTGCAGTTTAGATTCACACTAGGATCCTTAGATCCTGCATTCACTCTTGTATTTAACTCCGCCCTATTCATACACAATAGGTCAACACGCGCAGCAACCTGTCTGCACTTTCAAGAACTTCATGGACTGTCGTCCAAGTACTTTCAGCGGCACAGAGGGGGCAGTTGGACTCCTCCACTGGTTTGAAAAGCTCGAGTCTGTGTTCGAGATGTGTGAATGCCCTGAGGCTCGCAGGGTGAAATACGCCACTGGCACGCTAGAAGAAATAGCACTAACTTGGTGGAACACCCAAGTTCAGATCTTAGGGTTGGCAGCTGCTAACGCCACACCCTGGAACGACTTCAAGGAACTCATTAAGAGGGAATACTGCACGCGTGATGACATCCACAAGTTGGAGAACGAGCTTTATCACTTGAAAATGACGGGGTCAGAGATTGAAGCCTATACAAAGCGGTCAAACGAACTGGCCATTCTGTGTCCAACTATGGTGGACCCTCCAGTGAAGCGCATTGAGTTGTATCTCAAGGGACTTGCGCCAGAGATCCAGAGCCATGTTACATTGGCAAACCTCGACAACATTCAAGACATCCAGCGTCTTGCTCATCGACTCACAGATCAGGCAGTAGAACAGAACAAGCTGCCCAAACACGTCAGTGCAACTACTACTCCAGCTGCTACTTCTGCTACACCCAACGACAACAAACGGAAATGGGATGGGGATTCCAGCAGGGGATCAGTTTCCGTTCAGTCTCAAGCACAGCAGCGCAGGACGAATGACTACCAGAATTCGAGTCAGCAATCATCTGGCAGTCAGGGGCAGGGTGGATACCGGGGAGTTCACCCACTATGTAACAAGTGTAACAGGCACCACAGTGGAAGGTGTCGCAAAGAACGTTGTCAGAGATGTCTCAAGCTAGGGCACGAAGCCAAAGATTGCAGGAGCTCACGACCTGCGAACCAGAATCAGCAACTTCCGCCACCGGTTCCTCAAAACCCACAGCAGCAGCAACCACAGCGTGGAAACCGGGGATGTTTCCAGTGTGGGGCAGAAGGTCATTACAAACGCGATTGTCCTCAGTTGAACCAGAACCAAAACCGCAACAACAACAATCAGGGCAATGGGAACAACAACAACGGGGGAAACAACAACAACGACAACGAGGCAAGGGGACGCGCTTTTGTGCTAGGTCGAGGTAACGCAGTGAACGATCCCAACGTAGTTATGGGTAAGTTTCTCCTCGACAATATTTATGTTACTGTTTTATTTGATTCGGGTGCGGATACAAGCTATATTTCTGTGAAAGCCAGTAAATTGTTAAAACATACATCAACACCCCTAAACACCAAACACGTCGTAGAACTAGCTAACGGTAAGAGTTTAGAAGCCACGCAGATAGTCAGGGGCTGTAGTATTGTCTTAGCTGGTCAAACTTTCTCCATCGACCTCATTCCCATAGTCTTGGGAAGTTTTGATATCGTTATTGGGATGGATTGGTTGTCTCAACATCAGGCAGAGATCTTGTGCAGCGAGAAGATTATTCGCATTCCCCGTTCTGGTCAAGAACCTCTCGAAGTTCAAGGTAACAAGAGTGGTGTAGTGGTAGGCATCATCTCTTTCTTGAAGGCTCAGAAGTGTCTGCGGAAGGGTCACACCGCAATCTTGGCACTCGTTTCAGATGCATCAGTGAAGGATAAGAAATTGGAGGATATTCCAATTGTTCGTGACTTCCCTCAGGTGCTTCCTGAGGATTTACCTGGTTTACCGCCACATCGCCAAATCGAATTTCAAATCGAGCTCGCTCTAGGAGCAGCACCGATAGCTCGCGCACCATATCGTCTAGCTCCATCAGAATTGGAGGAACTGTCAAAGCAGTTACAAGAGCTCTTGGAAAAGGGTTTCATTCGTCCAAGCTCTTCGCCTTGGGGAGCTCCAGTACTTTTCGTGAAAAAGAAGGACGGTACCTTCAGGATGTGTATAGACTACCGCGAACTCAACAAGGTGACGGTGAAGAACCGTTATCCTCTTCAGCGTATAGATGATTTATTCGACCAGTTGCAAGGGTCGTGCTACTATTCGAAGATAGACCTGAGGTCAGGGTATCATCAGCTGAGAGTCCGGGATGAGGACGTCTCCAAAACCGCATTCAGAACTCATTATGGCCACTACGAGTTTCTTGTCATGCCGTTCGGGTTAACGAACGCGCCTGCCGTATTTATGGACCTTATGAACAGGGTGTGCAAACCCTATCTTGACAAGTTCGTCATTGTCTTCATCGACGACATCCTGATCTACTCCAAGAGTCAGGGGGAACACGAGCAGCATCTACGCCTTATTTTGGAACTTCTTCGAAAGGAACAGCTGTACGCTAAGTTTTCGAAATGTGACTTCTGGCTTCGTGAAGTCCACTTTCTAGGCCACGTAGTAAACAAGGATGGGATTCATGTCGATCCATCCAAGGTAGACTCAATCAGGAACTGGCCTGCACCACGTACGCCAACGGAAATACGCCAATTCTTGGGTTTGGCGGGTTACTACAGACGGTTTATTAAAGACTTTTCAAAGATGGCTCAGCCGCTTACGCTACTGACACAGAAAGGTGTCACCTATCGCTGGGGAGAGCCCCAGGAGACTGCTTTTCAGCACTTAAAGGATAGACTTTGCAGTGCACCTATCCTCTCATTGCCAGAGGGCACAGACGATTTTGTAGTATATTGTGATGCATCCATCCAAGGTCTTGGATGTGTGTTAATGCAGCGCGACAAGGTTATTGCTTACGCTTCACGCCAACTTAAGATTCACGAACGGAACTACACGACGCACGATTTAGAGCAGGGAGCTGTTGTTTTCGCGCTTAAGATATGGCGACACTACCTATACGGTACCAAGTGCACGATTTACACCGATCACAGGAGTCTCGAGCATATCCTTAAGTAGAAGGAATTGAACATGCGTCAACGACGATGGGTTGAGCTACTGAACGATTACGAATGCGCCATCAAGTACCATCCAGGCAAGGCCAATGTTGTGGCTGACGCCCTCAGTCGGAAAGACACTTTACCTCGGCGCGTGCGAGCGCTACAGCTTACGATTCAGTCTAGCCTTCCTACACAGATACGAGATGCACAGGCAGAGGCATTGAAACCAGAAAACGTAAGGGCAGAAGCCCTGCGCGGCTCACGACAGCGGTTAGAACAGAAGGCAGACGGCGCCTACTATGTAACGGGGCGTATTTGGGTCCCACTTTATGGCGGTCTACGCGAACTTGTAATGGATGAAGCTCACAGGTCTCGCTACTCGGTACATCCAGGGTCGGATAAGATGTACCACGACATCAGAACTACTTATTGGTGGCCTAGCATGAAGGCCCACATTGCCACTTATGTCGGCAAATGCTTGACCTGCGCGAGAGTCAAGGTTGAATACAAGAAACCAGCGGGCCTACTTCAGCAACCCACGATACCGCAATGGAACTGGGAAGAAATTTCCATGGATTTCGTTACAGGCTTACCTAGATCCCAGCGTGGGAATGATACCATATGGGTGATCATGGATCGACTCACCAAGTCTGCACACTTCCTGGCTATAAAGGAAACGGATAAGTTCTCCACTCTCGCAGACATCTACCTCAAAGAAGTTGTTTCGAGGCACGGGGTGCCCACCTCCATCATTTCGGATCGGGATGCACGATTCACGTCAGAGCTATGGCAAGCGATGCACAAATCTTTCGGCTCACGATTAGACATGAGCACAACATATCATCCTCAGACGGATGGGCAGTCTGAGCGAACGATCCAGACTCTTGAAGACATGCTTCGGGCATGCGTTATTGATTTCGGCAACGGCTGGGAAAAACACCTCCCTTTAGTGGAGTTCTCATACAATAACAGTTATCACACCAGCATACAAGCCGCTCCATTCGAGGCATTGTACGGACGTAAATGCCGGTCACCTCTCTGTTGGGCAGAGGTGGGGGATAGTCAGATTACGGGTCCAGAGATTGTAGTGGACGCCACAGAAAAGATAGCACAGATATGACAACGCATGGCGGCAGCACGCGACCGTCAGAAAGCCTACGCGGACAAGCGTAGAAAGCCATTGGAATTTCAGGTCGGGGACCGGGTTTTACTCAAAGTCTCACCCTGGAAGGGTGTGGTTCGTTTTGGCAAACGGGGCAAACTGAATCCGCGGTATGTCGGACCGTTCGAAATCATTGAGAAGATAGGCAAGGTAGCCTACAAGCTAAACCTACCAGCTGAACTCGGTGCAGTTCACAATGTCTTTCACGTGTCGAATCTGAAGAAGTTCCTGTCAGATGAGACCCTTATCATTCCTTTTAAGGAACTCACTATCGACGAGCGGTTGCAGTTCGTCGAGGAACCAGTTGAAATCACGGACCGGGATGTGAAGGTCCTCAAAAACAAGAGAATCCCTCTTGTTCGAGTACGTTGGAACTACAAACGTGGCCCAGAGTACACCTGGGAACGCGAAGACAAGATGACAGAAAAGTACCCCCAGTTATTCGGAACCAATGCAACCACTACTGAGGCTGAAGCTACTACTGCGGAATTTCGGGACGAAATTCCAGATCAACGGGGGGAGGATGTGACACCCCAGGAAAACCAGTGAACGATTGAACTTACCTAGCTTCCTCAGTGAGTGCATACCAAATTTCGGGACGAAATTTCTTTTTAGTTGGGGATAATGTGACAACTCGTATTTCGAACCCGTCTTTGTAATGAATGTAACGTATGTGAACATGTGAACTTGATTGACTTATTGAATGTTATGACATTGTGATATGTTATTATGTGCATTATGTGTGTATGCTATGTTATGTGAATGTTACAAGAACCGAGCGCACAACACTACACACAACCGCACAAGCCATTCGGGCTTTACACTTGCATGCGGACCATTAGCACAAGCCCACTAAAGGCCGTGTCCTTTGTATTCGGACCAAAGGGGGGCAGCCATGATGGGCCGGCCCACTCTTGTTGTTCACATAATACTAGAGGTAGTAACCATCCCTCACTTTGATCAAAAATCATAACACACTAGAAACCCTAGCTCTCTCTTCTCTCTTCTCAAACCGACGGCCACCGAAGACTTTTGTACTCGGATCATCCTTTCCTACTCGTAACCGGTTAGTGCACTACTATGAACGTATAATTGTTAGTATGTTGATTGCATGTATTACCTTATGATTTTAGTGATGTTGTGTGATTAATCATTGAGTTAGTGTTCTTAGAATCGGCTAGTGTGTGTGTGTTTGATATATGATCTAGCCAATCGGATATGTTACTGATTGTTGTGGGTCGGTTATCATGTTGGTGTTTAAGATTAAACATATAAACTGGTTGGATGTTCATGAAATCGGATCATATTGATATGCTTTAGTGTTAGGATGGTTGTTTTTGTTCTTGATAGATTAGTGTTCATGCTTGGATTAGGGTTATGTAATCGGCTGTAAAACCCTTGTTGGATCGATAAGATGCAAATTATTAGTTCTTAATTGATTGTGTACAAGTATGGAAACATTGTAATTGATTGACAAGATGTATGGCTGTAACCGATTGCATGATATTCGGAAGATTTAAACCACCGCACAAGCTCCAACCGTGCAAGATCTCTTGGTCGCACAAGAGGTCCAATAGCACAACAGGTTCGGAGCGCACAAGGTCCCCAACCGTACAAGCCCAACCGAATCGCACAAGTATATCATCCATTGGGCTGTGTATGATAATGAACTGCTGTTGGGCCTCAAGCCCAAAGACCGACCGCGCAACCCACTAGGATCGCACAAGGCCTAAGGATAATTATTGGGCAGTAGCCTTGGGCCGGGTAAGGAGCTGGACCGCACAAGTATTATATTTGTTAACTGTTGGGCCGGGTGTTATGTTGGATTGGGCTGGTCTGGATCGCACAACCCAAAGGGTTCGCACAAGCTACCCGGATCGTACAAGTTGCCCGGGTCACACAAGCCTTAGGCGCTGATTAATTGGGCCGAAATGTTTTTGGATTGTTATACTATTTGGGCCGAGTGGACCGCACAAGGATATTGGACTTGTGCGAGTCCAAGTCTTGCATACATTATCAACTGTTAAAGTGTATTTGACTGATTTCGTGTTGCCATGATAATTACGTGTTTACCATGACTTATACGTGCATAACTTGAAGTCAAAACCTGACTTGTATGGTAACCCTGCTAGGACGTGGTTGACCACTGTTAGTTCAAGAACACTCTCTTTTTGTGTATCTGCCGAGCAACCCAAGGTGAGTTCACACAGCCAAGGCATGGGGTTCCCAGGGTGGGAATGGGATTGGATGATTATTTCGTGCGTACATAATTAATGGAGTCTAATGATATGGTCCTCAGGGTGAGGATGGTAAATGATAAGATACGGCTAGACTAGTATACCTACTTGAACTGATCTTCGCACACACGCCAAGGGTTGGCTGCGATATTATGACTAATCTTCGCACACATGCCTTAGGAAGGCTGCGAACTATACATACTAAACTTCGCACACATGCTAGGGTGGCCAGCGATACAAATATACATAGTCTAGAACACTTGAGAACATTCCCTAATCTTCGCATACATACCTAGAGGGCTGCGATACGAACTAATACGATACATGATTAAATGAACGAACGCAATGCTTACTATACCATTACTATTACTGAACTTACTTTCTGTGAACTCGCTCAACTAGTTGTTGACTCTCTGCTGCATGCCTTGCAGGACCTTAGGTACAATATGGAGCTTGCACAGGGAGGAGCAGGTCGTTGTGGGCAAAGGATCGTGAATGCTATTTGAACACTTATGATATTTCACACATTAATACTTAAGTTTGGGTTTTGCATAAATGCTTCCGCTACACTTAATTATGTTGGTTTTGATAAACACCTTTCGTATTGATGGATAACTATTACTACTTATATACATGTTCAATATGATTGGTGGCTTGATCCTGGTCAGTCACGCTCCCAAGCGGTGATACTCCGCGGGTAGATTTTGGGGGTGTGACATAAAAGCACCTTCAACCTCAAATTTTGATCATGCTAAAATCAATAATGTTTTGCTGTATGAGATGGACAACATTGTTAATCCTCGTTTAAGAAAGATAACTGACAATGTTGTCCACCCCATACAACTAAACTTTATTGACAACAAACCTCAATAATGTTTTTGTATGTTTTGGCATTATAAATAGGATGGAAGTTGAGGATAAGTCAAAAAGATTTTACTCAACGAAATAGACAATATCCTCACTTAAGGATTTTGTCCATTACATTGAGCGAAAACTTACAGACAACCAAACCCTGAATTTCAAAAAACGTTTTGGTTTAGAAGATATTTGATGTTTGCGTTTTTTGGCGTTTCTAAGACGAACGGTATATATTAAATATGACACCCCAGGAAAACCAGTAAACTATACCACACAACTAGCTTTCTCTGTAACCACATGCTAAATTTCGGGACGAAATTTCTTTCAAGTTGGGGATAATGTGACAACTCGAGTTTCCAAGATTCCAAATTCGCATTAATTGCACGTTAATTATTTAGTTGTTTGGTTACACGACTTGTTTGCCTTGTAATTTTACACGTTGGATTATATGCTGAGATGTTGATTTGATATGTTATCCACGTAATGTGATTAAGGTGTTTATCATGAATACTGTTTGAAAAACTTAAATTGTTAAACTTTGAATGGCCCGACGAAACAGGATTGTTACGCCATGAACACACCGACGAAACAGAAGTGTTTCGCCAAAACCCATAGCGACGAAACAGATGTTGTTTCGTCACGAGCACCCCGACGAAACAGGCGTTTCGTCGGCCCAATGTACGCCGAAGCCCAGTAAGGGCCCAACCTGTTATAATGTCCATATAAATGAGTTTAGGTTACGTAAACCTCTTTTTAGAAAACCCTAGAGTCTCTCTCTAACCTTGTGTGCGACGACAACCCTCTCCTCTCTCGAAGCCGGATCTCTATTGCTTGATCATTCTTAGTTCGGTTAGTGATCTGCATGTTTGGTTTGATTTCAATTCTGAATATACGTGTATGATGTTCTTGATCTCGGTATGCATGATTTAATCAGATACATAACTCTATGTGAAACCTAATATTTGGCTTAGGGTTCTAATAATCAGTTTGGGTATAAAACGAAGAGGTAGATTAACTCTATGCGGAACCAGGATTTATATGATTGAATGCTTGACCTTGAATGTTGTTAATGTGATCTGGATCTGAATGCACAATAGCATACTAATAGGGTTCGATGATGTGATGTATTATGTTAATCGACTCGTTGTACACATAAACTAGGGTTCATGCTAGACGTTAAGTACTGTGATGCTTATGTTATGATGATGGGATGATGATTTCTGTGTGAATAATGATTACTGTATGATTTCCGTATGATTATGACGACAGTTAGGGTTTATGTGATTTACGTAACTGTTATGTGGCGAAAATGATGCCTCCACGAAACGCTGATGTCGACGAAACGCTAATGTGTTTCGTCAACATTAGTCACCACGAATCGGACACGGCGAAACAGGGGGTGTTTTGCTGAAGAGTAGTATGACGAAACGAAGGGTGTTTCGCCGAAGGGATCATGACGAAACGAAGGGTGTTTCGCCGAAGGGATCATGACGAAACAAAGGGTGTTTCGCAGAAGGGATCATGACGAAACGAAGTGTTTTTCGTCAAGGGGTTAAACTGCGTAGTAACTGAGTTTGATTCTGTTAGGGGTTAACTGGGTTAGTTAACTGCTGTTAAATGATAAGCATGACTTCTATGAGTTTGAATACGTGCTTTGTGCTATTCGGTGATCATTGATTCAATAACCACTATGATTGTGCTTATACGTGAACTTCGTGAATATAAACTGATTATATACACGTGCGTACTTTAGGTCTTGACTGATAAATTTTGAACACATACTTAAGCATACCGAGCAAACCAAGGTGAGTTCACACTCTTTCCAAGGCATGGGATTCCCAAGGGTTGGGAATGGGTAAAGGAACAAACAGTAATTTCAACCATCCTCTGGAGTAGGATGCCAAGATTTCACACTGGACCAAACCTCTATCATTGAAGTCCCTCATTTATATCGACTTAATCTCCGAGGCCTATGGCGAGCGGGTCATTAGTTAATAGCGCTATTAGATTTAACAAACCTCACACCGTGTCGTTCGAACGGGCGTGTACTAATGGACTATGGGCAAAGGCTCAATGCTGATAGACATTGACTTAGGGGACCTCTTACATTTTCGTAGCAGACGATACACTCGGTCTAGTAACACATGGGAAGCCCCCACTAATCTTCGCACACATGTCTGGGAGACCGCGATACGAATTAATACGATACATGGTTTACAAAACGAACACATGATTTACGAAACGAATACTATAACCAAACAAACAACTGTGAACTCGCTCAACTTTGTTGTTGACTCTCTGTTACATGCCTTGCAGGTCGCTAGGTACTCATGGAGCTTGCACAGGGAGGCGCGATCGTTGTGGGACATGGCAGTGTGTGCCATGCTAAAAACATTACTTAATTCGTACTTAATACTTACATTGGGCTTTACAATTATGCTTCCGCTAAACACTTAACTATGTTTTTGATTTAAACACCTTTCATATTGTATGGTTGAATTTTACTTATTACTTGTTATGTTCATTATGATTGGTGGCTTGATCCTGGTCAGTCATGCCTCTAAGCGGTGGTACTCCGCGTGTGGATTTTGGGGTTGTGACAGATTGGTATCAGAGCCATTAGTTATAGTGAAATTGGTTTTAATAAAGGGAAAAGGGTTTTTATTAAAATCAGACTATAACCTGAACAGTGCTCAACGATCCACAACGACGCTTCGCTCCACGTGCAAGACTCAACACTATAGGTGATACTATTCATGTTTACATTACCTACTTGATAGATACATACTACATTGCTCTTGGTATGCTTATATAACGTAGCAATTACTAATTGAAAACCTTGTTTGCTCACACTCTTCTGTCATTCCACACTTGTGTATTGATACGACGCACCCCTCACTTGTGTTCTCTTACTTGTGAAGATCATGAGTGGACGCGTTAACATGACTCAAGCCCAGCTGATGGCTTTGATTAACGAACAAGTTGCTGCAGCACTTGCAGCCGCTCAAGCAGGAGGTATACCCTGCAGTCGCAAACTCACTTTAGGATCTTTAGATCCTACACTCCTAAACCAACTCTTGTGTTTAACCTTGTCATGTCCTTATACACAACAGGTCAACACGCTCAGCTACCTGTATGCACCTTCAAGACTTTCATGGATTGTCGTCCTAGCACATTTAGTGGCACAGAAGGAGAGGTTGGACTCCTCCATTGGTTTGAAAAGCCCGAGTCCGTCTTTGAGATGTGTGAATGCCCTGAGGCTCGCAGGGTGAAGTATGCCACTGGTACTCTCGAAGGCATTGCGCTGACTTGGTGGAATGCGCAAGTTCAGATGCTGGGGTTGGCGGCTGCTAATGCCACCCCGTGGAACGATTTCAAAGAATTGATTAAGCGAGAATACTGTAGTCGTGATGACATCCACAAGCTAGAAGTGGAGTTCTTTAATCTGAAGATGACGGGGTCAGAGATAGAAGCCTATACGAAGCGATCGAAAGAGCTGGCCATCTTGTGCCCAACTATGGTGGACCCTCCTATCAAACGCATTGAGTTGTACCTCAGAGGCTTAGTATCAGAGATTCAAAGCCATGTGACGTCTGCCAACCTTGCTACAATTCAGGATGTTACTCGTCTTGCTCATCGTCTCACAGATCAGGCAGTAGAACAGAACAGACTGCCTAAGCGTATCGGTGCTGCTACTACTACTACTTCTGCTACTCCCAGTGATAACAAGAGAAAATGGGATGGGGATTCCAGCAAGGGTTTGACTACAGTTCAGTCCCATGCACAGCAGCGAAAGACTGATAAATACCAGAGTCCTGGTCAACAATCTTCTGGTAGTCAAAGGCAGGGTGGATACTGAGGAAATCTTCCGAAGTGCAACACATGCAACAGGCACCACAATGGTCAGTGCAACAAGGGTCGTTGTCAAAGGTGTCTCAAGATGGGTCATGAAGCTAAGGATTGCAGGAGTTGACGACATGCGAATCAGAACCAACAACAACAACCACCAGCTCCACAGAACCAGCAGCAGCATCAGCAGCGAGGCAACAGGGGATGTTTTCAGTGTGGTGCTGACGGCCACTTCAAACGGGACTGCCCCCAGTTAAACCAGAATCAGAACAATAACAACAACAATAATCAGGGCAATGGGAACAACAATGGGGGAAACAATAATGATAACGGCGCTAGGGGTCGTGTGTTCGTGCTGGGGCAGGGTGAAGCAAGGAATGATTCTAATGTGGTGATGGGTAAGTTCCTTCTCGATGACTTTTATGTTACTGTTTTATTTGATTCGGGTGCGGATACCAGTTATATGTCTCTGAAAGTTAATAAAATGCTTAGACATACACCAACTCCTTTAAACACCAAACATGTCGTAGAGTTAGCCAATGGTAAAAGTTTAGAGGCCACTCACATAGTCAAGGGTTGTAACATCGTCTTAGCTGGTCAGACTTTCTCTATTGATCTCATTCCTATAGCTTTGGGTAGTTTCGATATCGTCATTGGCATGGATTGGTTATCCCAACAACAAGCAGAGATCCTATGCAAGGAAAAGATTGTTTGTATTCCCCGTTCGGGTAAGGAACCTCTCGAAGTTCAAGGCGACAAGATTGGTGCTGTGGTAGGCATCATCTCCTTCCATAAGGCCCAGAAGTGTTTACGAAAGGGCCACACCGCCATTCTTGCGCTTGTTAATGATGCATCAGCGAAAGAGAAGAGATTAGAGGATATTCCAGTGGTACACGACTTTCCTCAAGTGTTTCCTGAAGATTTACCTGGTCTACCGCCTCATCGCCAGGTCGAATTTCAAATCGAGCTAGCTCCGGGAGCAGCGCCCATAGCTCGAGCACCGTATCGTTTAGCTCCATCAGAACTAGATGAACTGTCCGCGCAATTTCAAGAACTCTTGGATAAGGGTTTCAATCGTCCTAGATCTTCGCCTTGGGGAGCTCCAGTATTGTTTGTGAAGAAGAAAGATGGTACCTTCCGTATGTGCATAGATTACCGCGAACTAATCAAGGTGACCGTGAAGAACCGCTATCCTCTTCCACGTATTGATGACTTGTTCGATCAGCTGCAAGGGTTGAGCTACTATTCTAAGATTGATCTAAGGTCATGCTACCATCAACTGAGAGTCCGGGACGAGGACGTCTCCAAAACAGCATTCAGAACTCGCTACGGCCACTACGAGTTTTTGGTCATGCCATTCGGGTTAACAAACGCGCCTGCAATCTTCATGGATCTTATGAATAGAGTGTGCAAGCCTTACTTAGATATGTTCGTTATAGTTTTCATCGACGACATCCTGATCTACTCTAAGAGCCAGGAGGAACACGAGCAGCATTTACGACTTATTTTGAAACTCCTTCGAACAGAACAGTTATACGCCAAGTTTTCGAAATGCGACTTCTGGCTTCGTGAAGTCCACTTTCTAGGCCACGTGGTAAACAAGGATGGGATTCATGTTGATCCATCCAAGTTAGACTCGATTAAGAACTGGCCTGCACCTCGCACACCAACGGAAATTCGCCAATTCTTGGGTTTGGCAGGTTACTACAGGAGGTTTATCAAGGATTTTTCCAAGATTGCGCAACCTCTCACCTTACTAACGCAGAAGGGCGTTACTTATCGATGGGGTAATACACAGGAGTCAGCATTTCAGCACTTAAAGGATAGACTTTGCAGTGCACCTATTCTTTCATTGCCAGAGGGCACAGACGACTTTGTGGTTTATTATGACGCATCAATTCAGGGTCTTGGTTGTGTATTGATGCAAGGGGATAAGGTCATTGCGTATGCCTCACGACAACTTAAGATTCACGAAAGGAATTATACTACGCACGATTTAGAGCTGGGAGCTGTTGTTTTCGCGCTCAAGATTTGGAGACGTTACTTGTACGGTACCAAGTGCACCATCTACACCGATCACAGGAGTCTCGAGCATATCTTTAAGCAAAAGGAACTAAACATGCGTCAACGTCGATGGGTTGAGTTACTGAACGATTACGAATGTGCCATCAAGTACCATCCGGGCAAAGCCAACGTTGTGGCCGACACCCTCAGTTGAAAGGACCGTTATCCTCTTCCGCGTATAGATGATTTATTCGACCAGTTGCAAGGGTCGTGCTACTATTCGAAGATAGACCTGAGGTCAGGGTATCATCAGCTGAGAGTCCGGGATGAGGACGTCTCCAAAACCGCATTCAGAACTCATTATGGCCACTACGAGTTTCTTGTCATGCCGTTCGGGTTAACGAACGCGCCTGCCGTATTTATGGACCTTATGAACAGGGTGTGCAAACCCTATCTTGACAAGTTCGTCATTGTCTTCATTGACGACATCCTGATCTACTCCAAGAGTCAGGGGGAACACGAGCAGCATCTACGCCTTATTTTGGAACTTCTTCGAAAGGAACAGCTGTACGCTAAGTTTTCGAAATGTGACTTCTGGCTTCGTGAAGTCCACTTTCTAGGCCACGTAGTAAACAAGGATGGGATTCATGTCGATCCATCCAAGGTAGACTCAATCAGGAACTGGCCTGCACCACGTACGCCAACGGAAATACGCCAATTCTTGGGTTTGGCGGGTTACTACAGACGGTTTATTAAAGACTTTTCAAAGATGGCTCAGCCGCTTACGCTACTGACACAGAAGGGTGTCACCTATCGCTGGGGAGAGCCCCAGGAGACTGCTTTTCAGCACTTAAAGGATAGACTTTGCAGTGCACCTATCCTCTCATTGCCAGAGGGCACGAACGATTTTGTAGTATATTGTGATGCATCCATCCAAGGTCTTGGATATGTGTTAATGCAGCGCGACAAGGTTATTGCTTACGCTTCACGCCAACTTAAGATTCACGAACAGAACTACACGACGCACGATTTAGAGCAGGGAGCTGTTGTTTTCCCGCTTAAGATATGGCGACACTACCTGTACGGTACCAGGTGCACGATTTACACCGATCACAGGAGTCTCGAGCATATCCTTAAGTAGAAGGAATTGAACATGCGTCAACGACGATGGGTTGAGCTACTGAACGATTACGAATGCGCCATCAAGTACCATCCAGGCAAGGCCAATGTTGTGGCTGACGCCCTCAGTCGGAAAGACACTTTACCTCGGCGCGTGCGAGCGCTACAGCTTACGATTCAGTCTAGCCTTCCTACACAGATACGAGATGCACAGGCAGAGGCATTGAAACCAGAAAACGTAAGGGCAGAAGCCCTGCGCGGCTCATGACAGCGGTTAGAACAGAAGGCAGACGGCGCCTACTATGTAACGGGGCGTATTTGGGTCCCACTTTATGGCGGTCTACGCGAACTTGTAATGGATGAAGCTCACAAGTCTCGCTACTCGGTACATCCAGGGTCGGATAAGATGTACCACGACATCAGAACTACTTATTGGTGGCCTAGCATGAAGGCCCACATTGCCACTTATGTCGGCAAATGCTTGACCTGCGCGAGAGTCAAGGTTGAATACAAGAAACCAGCGGGCCTACTTCAGCAACCCACGATACCGCAATGGAACTGGGAAGAAATTTCCATGGATTTCGTTACAGGCTTACCTAGATCCCAGCGTGGGAATGATACCATATGGGTGATCATGGATCGACTCACCAAGTCTGCACACTTCCTGGCTATAAAGGAAACGGATAAGTTCTCCACTCTCGCAGACATCTACCTCAAAGAAGTTGTTTCGAGGCACGGGGTGCCCACCTCCATCATTTCGGATCGGGATGCACGATTCACGTCAGAGCTATGGCAAGCGATGCACAAATCTTTCGGCTCACGATTAGACATGAGCACAACATATCATCCTCAGACGGATGGGCAGTCTGAGCGAACGATCCAGACTCTTGAAGACATGCTTCGGGCATGCGTTATTGATTTCGGCAACGGCTGGGAAAAGCACCTCCCTTTAGTGGAGTTCTCATACAATAACAGTTATCACACCAGCATACAAGCCGCTCCATTCGAGGCATCGTACGGACGTAAATGCCGGTCACCTCTCTGTTGGGCAGAGGTGGGGGATAGTCAGATTACGGGTCCAGAGATTGTAGTGGACGCCACAGAAAAGATAGCACAGATATGACAACGCATGGCGGCAGCACGCGACCGTCAGAAAGCCTACGCGGACAAGCGTAGAAAGCCATTGGAATTTCAGGTCGGGGACCGGGTTTTACTCAAAGTCTCACCCTGGAAGGGTGTGGTTCATTTTGGCAAACGGGGCAAACTGAATCCGCGGTATGTCGGACCATTCGAAATCATTGAGAAGATAGGCAAGGTAGCCTACAAGCTAAACCTACCAGCTGAACTCGGTGCAGTTCACAATGTCTTTCACGTGTCGAATCTGAAGAAGTTCATGTCAGATGAGACCCTTATCATTCCTTTTAAGGACCTCACTATCGACGAGCGGTTGCAGTTCGTCGAGGAACCAGTTGAAATCACGGACCGGGATGTGAAGGTCCTCAAAAACAAGAGAATCCCTCTTGTTCGAGTACGTTGGAACTACAAACGTGGCCCAGAGTACACCTGGGAACGCGAAGACAAGATGACAGAAAAGTACCCCCAGTTATTCGGAACCAATGCAACCACTACTGAGGCTGAAGCTACTACTGCGGAATTTCGGGACGAAATTCCAGATCAACGGGGGGAGGATGTGACACCCCAGGAAAACCAGTGAACGATTGAACTTACCTAGCTTCCTCAGTGAGTGCATACCAAATTTCGGGACGAAATTTCTTTTTAGTTGGGGATAATGTGACAACTCGTATTTCGAACCCGTCTTTGTAATGAATGTAACGTATGTGAACATGTGAACTTGATTGACTTATTGAATGTTATGACATTGTGATATGTTATTATGTGCATTATGTGTGTATGCTATGTTATGTGAATGTTACAAGAACCGAGCGCATAACACTACACACAACCGCACAAGCCATTCGGGCTTTACACTTGCATGCGGACCATTAGCACAAGCCCACTAAAGGCCGTGTCCTTTGTATTCGGACCAAAGGGGGGCAGCCATGATGGGCCGGCCCACTCTTGTTGTTCACATAATACTAGGGGTAGTAACCATCCCTCACTTTGATCAAAAATCATAACACACTAGAAACCCTAGCTCTCTCTTCTCTCTTCTCAAACCGACGGCCACCGAAGACTTTTGTACTCGGATCATCCTTTCCTACTCGTAACCGGTTAGTGCACTACTATGAACGTATAATTGTTAGTATGTTGATTGCATGTATTACCTTATGATTTTAGTGATGTTGTGTGATTAATCATTGAGTTAGTGTTCTTAGAATCGGCTAGTGTGTGTGTGTTTGATATATGATCTAGCCAATCGGATATGTTACTGATTGTTGTGGGTCGGTTATCATGTTGGTGTTTAAGATTAAACATATAAACTGGTTGGATGTTCATGAAATCGGATCATATTGATATGCTTTAGTGTTAGGATGGTTGTTTTTGTTCTTGATAGATTAGTGTTCATGCTTGGATTAGGGTTATGTAATCGGCTGTAAAACCCTTGTTTGATCGATAAGATGCAAATTATTAGTTCTTAATTGATTGTGTACAAGTATGGAAACATTGTAATTGATTGACAAGATGTATGGCTGTAACCGATTGCATGATATTCGAAAGATTTAAACCACCGCACAAG
Organism: Helianthus annuus; assembly: GCF_002127325.2. Lineage (NCBI taxonomy): Eukaryota > Viridiplantae > Streptophyta > Magnoliopsida > Asterales > Asteraceae > Helianthus > Helianthus annuus. The sequence continues at coordinate 63,490,277 of NC_035437.2, forward strand.
CTCCAACCGTGCAAGATCTCTTGGTCGCACAAGAGGTCCAATAGCACAACAGGTTCGGAGCGCACAAGGGTCCCCAACCGTACAAGCCCAACCGAATCGCACAAGTATATCATCCATTGGGCTGTGTATGATAATGAACTGCTGTTGGGCCTCAAGCCCAAAGACCGACCGCGCAACCCACTAGGATCGCACAAGGCCTAAGGATAATTATTGGGCAGTAGCCTTGGGCCGGGTAAGGAGCTGGACCGCACAAGTATTATATTTGTTAACTGTTGGGCCGGGTGTTATGTTGGATTGGGCTGGTCTGGATCGCACAACCCAAAGGGTTCGCACAAGCTACCCGGATCGTACAAGTTGCCCGGGTCACACAAGCCTTAGGCGCTGATTAATTGGGCCGAAATGTTTTTGGATTGTTATACTATTTGGGCCGAGTGGACCGCACAAGGATATTGGACTTGTGCGAGTCCAAGTCTTGCATACATTATCAACTGTTAAAGTGTATTTGACTGATTTCGTGTTGCCATGATAATTACGTGTTTACCATGACTTATACGTGCATAACTTGAAGTCAAAACCTGACTTGTATGGTAACCCTGCTAGGACGTGGTTGACCACTGTTAGTTCAAGAACACTCTCTTTTTGTGTATCTGCCGAGCAACCCAAGGTGAGTTCACACAGCCAAGGCATGGGGTTCCCAGGGTGGGAATGGGATTGGATGATTATTTCGTGCGTACATAATTAATGGAGTCTAATGATATGGTCCTCAGGGTGAGGATGGTAAATGATAAGATACGGCTAGACTAGTATACCTACTTGAACTGATCTTCGCACACACGCCAAGGGTTGGCTGCGATATTATGACTAATCTTCGCACACATGCCTTAGGAAGGCTGCGAACTATACATACTAAACTTCGCACACATGCTAGGGTGGCCAGCGATACAAATATACATAGTCTAGAACACTTGAGAACATTCCCTAATCTTCGCATACATACCTAGAGGGCTGCGATACGAACTAATACGATACATGATTAAATGAACGAACGCAATGCTTACTATACCATTACTATTACTGAACTTACTTTCTGTGAACTCGCTCAACTAGTTGTTGACTCTCTGCTGCATGCCTTGCAGGACCTTAGGTACAATATGGAGCTTGCACAGGGAGGAGCAGGTCGTTGTGGGCAAAGGATCGTGAATGCTATTTGAACACTTATGATATTTCACACATTAATACTTAAGTTTGGGTTTTGCATAAATGCTTCCGCTACACTTAATTATGTTGGTTTTGATAAACACCTTTCGTATTGATGGATAACTATTACTACTTATATACATGTTCAATATGATTGGTGGCTTGATCCTGGTCAGTCACGCTCCCAAGCGGTGATACTCCGCGGGTGGATTTTGGGGGTGTGACATAAAAGCACCTTCAACCTCAAATTTTGATCATGCTAAAATCAATAATGTTTTGCTGTATGAGATGGACAACATTGTTAATCCTCGTTTAAGAAAGATAACTGACAATGTTGTCCACCCCATACAACTAAACTTTATTGACAACAAACCTCAATAATGTTTTTGTATGTTTTGGCATTATAAATAGGATGGAAGTTGAGGATAAGTCAAAAAGATTTTACTCAACGAAATAGACAATATCCTCACTTAAGGATTTTGTCCATTACATTGAGCGAAAACTTACAGACAACCAAACCCTGAATTTCAAAAAACGTTTTGGTTTAGAAGATATTTGATGTTTGCGTTTTTTGGCGTTTCTAAGACGAACGGTATATATTAAATATGACACCCCAGGAAAACCAATAAACTATACCACACAACTAGCTTCCTCTGTAACCACATGCTAAATTTCGGGACGAAATTTCTTTCAAGTTGGGGATAATGTGACAACTCGAGTTTCCAAGATTCCAAATTTGCATTAATTGCACGTTAATTATTTAGTTGTTTGGTTACACGACTTGTTTGCCTTGTAATTTTACACGTTGGATTATATGCTGAGATGTTGATTTGATATGTTATCCACGTAATGTGATTAAGGTGTTTATCATGAATACTGTTTGAAAAACTTAAATTGTTAAACTTTGAATGGCCCGACGAAACAGGATTGTTACGCCATGAACACACCGACGAAACAGAAGTGTTTCGCCAAAACCCATAGCGACGAAACAGATGTTGTTTCGTCACGAGCACCCCGACGAAACAGGCGTTTCGTCGGCCCAATGTACGCCGAAGCCCAGTAAGGGCCCAACCTGTTATAATGTCCATATAAATGAGTTTAGGTTACGTAAACCTCTTTTTAGAAAACCCTAGAGTCTCTCTCTAACCTTGTGTGCGACGACAACCCACTCCTCTCTCGAAGCCGGATCTCTATTGCTTGATCATTCTTAGTTCGGTTAGTGATCTGCATGTTTGGTTTGATTTCAATTCTGAATATACGTGTATGATGTTCTTGATCTCGGTATGCATGATTTAATCAGATACATAACTCTATGTGAAACCTAATATTTGGCTTAGGGTTCTAATAATCAGTTTGGGTATAAAACGAAGAGGTAGATTAACTCTATGCGGAACCAGGATTTATATGATTGAATGCTTGACCTTGAATGTTGTTAATGTGATCTGGATCTGAATGCACGATAGCATACTAATAGGGTTCGATGATGTGATGTATTATGTTAATCGACTCGTTGTACACATAAACTAGGGTTCATGCTAGACGTTAAGTACTGTGATGCTTATGTTATGATGATGGGATGATGATTTCTGTGTGAATAATGATTACTGTATGATTTCCGTATGATTATGACGACAGTTAGGGTTTATGTGATTTACGTAACTGTTATGTGGCGAAAATGATGCCTCCACGAAACGCTGATGTCGACGAAACGCTAATGTGTTTCGTCAACATTAGTCACCACGAATCGGACACGGCGAAACAGGGGGTGTTTTGCTGAAGAGTAGTATGACGAAACGAAGGGTGTTTCGCCGAAGGGATCATGACGAAACGAAGGGTGTTTCGCCGAAGGGATCATGACGAAACAAAGGGTGTTTCGCCGAAGGGATCATGACGAAACGAAGGGTTTTTCGTCAAGGGGTTAAACTGCGTAGTAACTGAGTTTGATTCTGTTAGGGGTTAACTGGGTTAGTTAACTGCTGTTAAATGATAAGCATGACTTCTATGAGTTTGAATACGTGCTTTGTGCTATTCGGTGATCATTGATTCAATAACCACTGTGATTGTGCTTATACGTGAACTTCGTGAATATAAACTGATTATATACACGTGCGTACTTTAGGTCTTGACTGATAAATTTTGAACACATACTTAAGCATACCGAGCAAACCAAGGTGAGTTCACACTCTTTCCAAGGCATGGGATTCCCAAGGGTTGGGAATGGGTAAAGGAACTAAACAGTAATTTCGACCATCCTCTGGAGTAGGATGCCAAGATTTCACACTGGACCAAACCTCTATCATTGAAGTCCCTCATTTATATCGACTTAATCTCCGAGGCCTATGGCGAGCGGGTCATTAGTTAATAGCGCTATTAGATTTAACAAACCTCACACCGTGTCGTTCGAACGGGCGTGTACTAATGGACTATGGGCAAAGGCTCAATGCTGATAGACATTGACTTAGGGGACCTCTTACATTTTCGTAGCAGACGATACACTCGGTCTAGTAACACATGGGAAGCCCCCACTAATCTTCGCACACATGTCTGGGAGACCGCGATACGAATTAATACGATACGTGGTTTACAAAACGAACACATGATTTACGAAACGAATACTATAACCAAACAAACAACTGTGAACTCGCTCAACTTTGTTGTTGACTCTCTGTTACATGCCTTGCAGGTCGCTAGGTACTCATGGAGCTTGCACAGGGAGGCGCGATCGTTGTGGGACATGGCAGTGTGTGCCATGCTAAAAACATTACTTAATTCGTACTTAATACTTACATTGGGCTTTACAATTATGCTTCCGCTAAACACTTAACTATGTTTTTGATTTAAACACCTTTCATATTGTATGGTTGAATTTTACTTATTACTTGTTATGTTCAATATGATTGGTGGCTTGATCCTGGTCAGTCATGCCTCTAAGCGGTGGTACTCCGCGTGTGGATTTTGGGGTTGTGACAGATTGGTATCAGAGCCATTGGTTATAGTGAACTTGGTTTTAATAAAGGGAAAAGGGTTTTTATTAAAATCAGACTATAACCTGAACAGTGCTCAACGATCCACAACGACGCTTCGCTCCACGTGCAAGACTCAACACTATAGGTGATACTATTCATGTTTACATTACCTACTTGATAGATACATACTACATTGCTCTTGGTATGCTTATATAACGTAGCAATTACTAATTGAAAACCTTGTTTGCTCACACTCTTCTGTCATTCCACACTTGTGTATTGATACGACGCACCCCTCACTTGTGTTCTCTTACTTGTGAAGATCATGAGTGGACGCGTTAACATGACTCAAGCCCAGCTGATGGCTTTGATTAACGAACAAGTTGCTGCAGCACTTGCAGCCGCTCAAGCAGGAGGTATACCCTGCAGTCGCAAACTCACTTTAGGATCTTTAGATCCTACACTCCTAAACCAACTCTTGTGTTTAACCTTGTCATGTCCTTATACACAACAGGTCAACACGCTCAGCTACCTGTATGCACCTTCAAGACTTTCATGGATTGTCGTCCTAGCACATTTAGTTGCACAGAAGGAGAGGTTGGACTCCTCCATTGGTTTGAAAAGCTCGAGTCCGTCTTTGAGATGTGTGAATGCCCTGAGGCTCGCAGGGTGAAGTATGCCACTGGTACTCTCGAAGGCATTGCGCTGACTTGGTGGAATGCGCAAGTTCAGATGCTGGGGTTGGCGGCTGCTAATGCCACCCCGTGGAACGATTTCAAAGAATTGATTAAGCGAGAATACTGTAGTCGTGATGACATCCACAAGCTAGAAGTGGAGTTCTTTAATCTGAAGATGACGGGGTCAGAGATAGAAGCCTATACGAAGCGATCGAAAGAGCTGGCCATCTTGTGCCCAACTATGGTGGACCCTCCTATCAAACGCATTGAGTTGTACCTCAGAGGCTTAGTACCAGAGATTCAAAGCCATGTGACGTCTGCCAACCTTGCTACAATTCAGGATGTTACTCGTCTTGCTCATCGTCTCACAGATCAGGCAGTAGAACAGAACAGACTGCCTAAGCGTATCGGTGCTGCTACTACTACTACTTCTGCTACTCCCAGTGATAACAAGAGAAAATGGGATGGGGATTCCAGCAAGGGTTTGACTACAGTTCAGTCCCATGCACAGCAGCGAAAGACTGATAAATACCAGAGTCCTGGTCAACATTTTTCTGGTAGTCAAAGGCAGGGTGGATACTGAGGAAATCTTCCGAAGTGCAACACATGCAACAGGCACCACAATGGTCAGTGCAACAAGGGTCGTTGTCAGAGGTGTCTCAAGATGGGTCATGAAGCTAAGGATTGCAGGAGTTGACAACATGCGAATCAGAACCAACAACAACAACCACCAGCTCCACAGAACCAGCAGCAGCATCAGCAGCGAGGCAACAGGGGATGTTTTCAGTGTGGTGCTGACGGCCACTTCAAACGGGACTGCCCCCAGTTAAACCAGAATCAGAACAATAACAACAACAATAATCAGGGCAATGGGAACAACAATGGGGGAAACAATAATGATAACGGCGCTAGGGGTCGTGTGTTCGTGCTGGGGCAGGGTGAAGCAAGGAATGATTCTAATGTGGTGATGGGTAAGTTCCTTCTCGATGACTTTTATGTTACTGTTTTATTTGATTCGGGTGCGGATACCAGTTATATGTCTCTGAAAGTTAATAAAATGCTTAGACATACACCAACTCCTTTAAACACCAAACATGTCGTAGAGTTAGCCAATGGTAAAAGTTTAGAGGCCACTCACATAGTCAAGGGTTGTAACATCGTCTTAGCTGGTCAGACTTTCTCTATTGATCTCATTCCTATAGCTTTGGGTAGTTTCGATATCGTCATTGGCATGGATTGGTTATCCCAACAACAAGCAGAGATCCTATGCAAGGAAAAGATTGTTTGTATTCCCCGTTCGGGTAAAGAACCTCTCGAAGTTCAAGGCGACAAGACTGGTGCTGTGGTAGGCATCATCTCCTTCCATAAGGCCCAGAAGTGTTTACGAAAGGGCCACACCGCCATTCTTGCGCTTGTTAATGATGCATCAGCGAAAGAGAAGAGATTAGAGGATATTCCAGTGGTACACGACTTTCCTCAAGTGTTTCCTGAAGATTTACCTGGTCTACCGCCTCATCGCCAGGTCGAATTTCAAATCGAGCTAGCTCCGGGAGCAGCGCCCATAGCTCGAGCACCGTATCGTTTAGCTCCATCAGAACTAGATGAACTGTCCGCGCAATTTCAAGAACTCTTGGATAAGGGTTTCAATCGTCCTAGCTCTTCGCCTTGGGGAGCTCCAGTATTGTTTGTGAAGAAGAAAGATGGTACCTTCCGTATGTGCATAGATTACCGCGAACTAATCAAGGTGACCGTGAAGAACCGCTATCCTCTTCCACGTATTGATAACTTGTTCGATCAGCTGCAAGGGTTGAGCTACTATTCTAAGATTGATCTAAGGTCATGCTACCATCAACTGAGAGTCCGGGACGAGGACGTCTCCAAAACAGCATTCAGAACTCGCTACGGCCACTACGAGTTTTTGGTCATGCCATTCGGGTTAACAAACGCGCCTGCAGTCTTCATGGATCTTATGAATAGAGTGTGCAAGCCTTACTTAGATATGTTCGTTATAGTTTTCATCGACGACATCCTGATCTACTCTAAGAGCCAGGAGGAACACGAGCAGCATTTACGACTTATTTTGAAACTCCTTCGAACAGAACAGTTATACGCCAAGTTTTCGAAATGCGACTTCTGGCTTCGTGAAGTCCACTTTCTAGGCCACGTGGTAAACAAGGATGGGATTCATGTTGATCCATCCAAGGTAGACTCGATTAAGAACTGGCCTGCACCTCGCACACCAACGGAAATTCGCCAATTCTTGGGTTTGGCAGGTTACTACAGGAGGTTTATCAAGGATTTTTCCAAGATTGCGCAACCTCTCACCTTACTAACGCAGAAGGGCGTTACTTATCGATGGGGTAATACACAGGAGTCAGCATTTCAGCACTTAAAGGATAGACTTTGCAGTGCACCTATTCTTTCATTGCCAGAGGGCACAGACGACTTTGTGGTTTATTGTGACGCATCAATTCAGGGTCTTGGTTGTGTATTGATGCAAGGGGATAAGGTCATTGCGTATGCCTCACGACAACTTAAGATTCACGAAAGGAATTATACTACGCACGATTTAGAGCTGTGAGCTGTTGTTTTCGCGCTCAAGATTTGGAGACGTTACTTGTACGGTACCAAGTGCACCATCTACACCGATCACAGGAGTCTCGAGCATATCTTTAAGCAAAAGGAACTAAACACGCGTCAACGTCGATGGGTTGAGTTACTGAACGATTACGAATGTGCCATCAAGTACCATCCGGGCAAAGCCAACGTTGTGGCCGACACCCTCAGTTGAAAGGATACTGCACCTAGACGCGTGCGAGCACTACTACTTACCATCCAGTCTAGTCTTCCTGCACAGATATGAGATGCTCAGGTGGAAGCATTGAAACCAGAAAATGTCAGGGCTGAAGCCTTACGCGGCTCAGGCAACGGTTAGAGCAAAAGGAAGACGGCGCTTATTACGTAACAGGACGCATTTGGGTCCCACATTATGGAAACTTACGTGAGCTGGTGATGGATGAAGCACATAAGTCTTGCTACTCAGTACATCCGGGTTCAGATAAGATGTACCACGATCTCAGAACTACGTATTGGTGGCCTAGCATGAAAGCCCACATTGCAACTTACGTCGGTAAATGTTTGACTTGTGCGAGAGTCAAGACGGAATATCAGAAACCATCAGGCCTACTCCAGTAACCAAAGATACCACAAAGGAAATGGGAGGAAATTTCCATGGATTTTGTTACTCGCCTGCCTAGATCTCAACTGGTCTGCCTAGATCTCAACATGGAAACAGACAAGTTCTCTACTTTAGCAGACATTTACTTAAAAGAAGTGGTTTCGAGGCATGGGGTGCCAACCTCCATTATTTCCGATCGTGATGCACGATTTACTTCAGAACTGTGGCAAGCTATGCACAAATCTTTTGGCTCTCGATTAGACACGAGCACAGCTTATCACCCTCAGACGGATGGACAGTCTGAGCGCACTATCCAGAATCTAGAAGACATCTCCCTTTGGTGGAGTTTTCGTATAATAACAGTTACCACACCAGCATTCAAGCCGCTCCATTTGAGGCATTGTACGGGCTTAAATTTCGATCACCTCTTTGTTGGGCAGAGGTGTGTGATAGTCAGGTTACGGGTCCAGAACTTGTAGTGGACGCCACGGAAAGAATTGCTCAGATATGACAACGCATGGCAGCAGCTCGTGACCGTCAGAAAAGCTACGCTGATAAGCGCAGGAAACCGCTTGAGTTCCAGGTTGGGATCGAGTTCTACTGAAAGTCTCACCGTGGAAAGGTGTAGTTCGTTTTGGCAAACGAGGCAAGCTCAATCCGCGATATATCGGACCGTTCGAAATCATCGAGAAAATAGGCAAGGTGGCCTACAAACTGAACCTACCAGCAGAACTCGGTGGAGTTTACAACGTTTTTCACATGTCGAATCTGAAGAAGTGTCTGTCAGATGAGACCCTCATAGTTCCTTTGAAGGACCTCACTATCGACGATCAGTTGCGATTCGTCAAGGAACCTGTTGAAATCATGGACCGGGAGGTTAAGGTCCTCAAGCACACCAGAATACCTTTTGTTCAAGTTTGTTGGAACTCCCGACGTGGCCCAGAGTTCACCTGGGAACGAGAAGATCAAATGAAACTCAAATATCCCCAGTTGTTCGAGAACAATGCAACCACTACTGAGGCTGAAGCTACTACAGAATTTCAGGACGAAATTCCAAATCAACGGGGGGATGATGTGACACCCCAGGAAAACCAGTAAACTATACCACACAACTAGCTTCCTCAGTAACTGCATGCTAAATTTCGGGACGAAATTTCTTTCAAGTTGGGGATAATGCGACAACTCGAGTTTCCAAGATTCCAGATTCGCATTAATTGCACGTTAATTGTTTAGTTGTTTGGTTACACGACTTGTTTGCCTTGTAATTTTACACGTTGGATTATATGCTGAGATGTTGATTTGATATGTTATCCATGTAATGTGATTAAGGTGTTTATCGTGAATACTGTTTGAAAAACTTAAACAGTTAAACTTTGAGAGGCCCGACGAAACAGGATTGTTTCGCCATGAACACACCGACGAAACAGAAGTGTTTCGCCAAAACCCATTGTTATGGCTCATTTTATAAGCATACATATCCTGACCAATATCCTGCCTTTGTTTGTTTATTTGTGACCAGGATGCTGGAAGAGGATATTGCTAACATCTTGGGCGATATCCTGAGGTTTATTAATTAACCACGTGCAGGTTAAAGGCTGAGACTTGCTAACGGTCAAGAGGACTTCTTCTCCTCAGGACTCGGACGAGTTTGTTGAAGGAGAGACGTTGAGCCCGAAAGACCAGGTCTACAACGTTCGATGAAAGAATATTCGGTGGATCCCGGAAGTTTAGGATAGTTTGTTATTTTATCTTTACTATAAATAGATGGGGGCGGATCAGTTTAAGGCACACAATCTCCACTAACACTCTCGCATACTTTCACTTTCTAGCTCATTGTAAACAACACACTTGTGTTCAAATTTCGTTGTAACACTTAGTCGATCCGCACCACATCCTACACTGTATCCTGATATTTGAAGCAATAGAAGAACAAGGCAGCTGCGATTGTCAGCTCCCGAGGTTTTATGCCGGTGATCTAGATTGATCAAGGGCTTTCCTCGTACATCTCGTGTCATTTACTTTACTTTTTTGCTCATTGTTTGATCACAGATACGACTCTATATCCTGAGCCGTATCCTGAAACTGTTTTTGCAAATAACTCAATTAACATATTTTTGAACACATTCTCTTAGCACACTACCTCACTTAACTAATTTGATCACTTAATTGCTTCGGTAATTTTTGACCAAAACACCCCTAGCGACAAAACAGATGTTGTTTCGTCACGAGCACCCCGACGAAACAGGCGTTTCGCCGGCCCAATGTACGCCGAAGCCCAGTAAGGGCCCAACCTAAACGAGTTTAGGTTACGTAAACCTCTTTCTAGAAAACCCTAGAGTCTCTCTCTAACCTTGTGTGCGACGGCAACCCTCTCCTTTCTCGAAGCCGGATCTCTATTGCTTGATCATTCTTAGTTCGGTTAGTGATCTGCATGTTTGGTTTGATTTCAATTCTGAATATATGTGTATGATGTTCTTGATCTCGGTATGCATGATTTAATCAGATATATAACTCTATGTGAAACCTAATATTTGGCTTAGGGTTCTAATAATCAGTTTGGGTATAAAACGAAGAGGTAGATTAACTCTATGCGGAACCAGGATTTATATGATTGAATGCTTGACCTTGAATGTTTTAATGTGATCTGGATCTGAATGCACGATAGCATACTAATAGGGTTCGATGATGTGATGTATAATGGTAATCAACTCGTTGTACACAAAAACTAGGGTTCATGCTAGACGTTAAGTACTGTGATGCTTATGTTATGATGATGGGATGATGATTTCTGTGTGAATAATGATTTCTATATGATTTCCGTATGATGATGACGACATTTAGCCTCCACGAAAAGCTGATGTCGACGAAACGCTGATGTGTTTCGTCAACATTAGTCACCACGAATCGGACACGGCAAAACAGGGGGTGTTTCGCCGAAGAGTACTATGACGAAACGAAGGGTGTTTCGCCGAAGGGATCATGATGAAATGAAGGGTGTTTCGTCAAGGGGTTAAGCTGCGCAGTAACTGAGTTTGATTCTGTTAGGGGTTAACTGGGTTAGTTAACTGCTGTTAAATGATAAGCATGACTTGTATGAGTTTGAATATGTGCTTTGTGCTATTCGGTGATCATTGATTCAATAACCACTATGATTGTGCTTATACGTGAACTTCGTGAATATAAACTGATTATGTACACGTGCGTACTTTAGGTCTTGACTGATAAATTGTGAACACATACTTTAGCATACCGAGCAAACCAAGGTGAGTTCACACTCTTTCCAAGGCATGGGATTCCCAAGGGTTGGGAATGGGTAAAGGAACTAAACAGTAATTTCGACCATCTTCTGGGAGTAGGATGCCAAGAGTTCACACTGGACCAAACCTCTATCATTGAAGTCCCTCATTTATATCGACTTAATCGCCGAGGCCTATGGCGAACGGGTCATTAGTTAATAGCGCTATTAGGTTTATCAAACCTCACACCGTGTCGTTCGAACGGGCGTGTACTAATGGACTATGGGCAAAGGGTCAATGCTGATAGACATTGACTTAGGGCACCTCTTACATTTTCGTAGCAGCCGATACAGTCGGTCTAGTAACACATGGGAAGCCCCCACTAATCTTCGCACACATGTCTGGGAGACCGCGATACGAATTAATACGATACATGGTTTACAAAACGAACACATGATTTACGAAACGAATACTATAACAAAACAAACAACTGTGAACTCGCTCAACTTTGTTGTTGACTCTCTGTTACATGCCTTGCAGGTCGCTAGGTACTCATGGAGCTTGCACAGGGAGGCGCGATAGTTGTGGGACATGGCAGTGTGTGCCATGCTAAAAACATTACTTTATTTCGTACTTAATACTTACATTGGGTTTTACAATTATGCTTCCGCTAAACACTTAACTATGTTTTTGATTTAAACACCTTTCATATTGTATGGTTGAATTTTACTTATTACTTGTTATGTTCAATATGATTGGTGGCTTGATCCTGGTCAGTCACGCCTCCAAGCGGTGGTACTCCGCGTGTGGATTTTGGGGGTGTGACATTAAATATGGCGTTTGGGGTTTTGTGTGTGTTTTGAATTGAAGGTACGAGATGTTGTATATATAGGATTTTTTGGCGGTTTTTTAAGCGGGATTTTATTATAATTAAGTTTGGCGTTTTATATCTAATGGTGTTTTTAGTTAGAATGGTGTGTGATTTTTGTTTGGCTTTTTATTTTCATGAGATGGCGTTTAGTGTGGAGAAGTCAAAAAGACCCTTTTACCCTTAATGAAGTGCGTCCACGTAATAAAATTGATGTTATTTACAAAAACGCCACCGCACTAATCTAGTCCATAGATTGTTTTGATCAGAGGATCCATAAGCGTTCTCACCGTTCTCACACTTTCTATCGTTTTCTCTAAATCCTGACCCTAAATATATATATTTTATCAATTGTCCGATTATTGTACAATTTCCATTAATTGTAGTAATTATATATGTATTTTGCTCTCTCTCTATATATATATATATATATGTATATATATATATAAATATATATTTTGGTATTTCTGTCCATTCACTCGTGTACGGGTGATTATGTGCATATTATTCATAATTATTTCTTTTTGTATTTTATGTGTATTTGGTGTGTTTTAAGTCCCTACATGTACACTAATATATATATATATATATATATATATATACACACACACACATAATATACACATAGCACATAATTTTGGTAACAACTAAATATATATATTTTCCCTAAAAATATATATATTTATACTTATTTTAATCTTTTAAGAAAACTCTATTTCTTAACTTGTATTTTTATATAAAAATTAGGTGAAGACCATGTTTACTTCCTTAAACATTTTAATGGTAAAAAGTCTTGCAAAAATTTATATTTTTCTAAGTGTCAAAATTTTATAAAATTTTTGGCATAGTTTCCCCTAAAATTAGTGATTTTCCCATGGTTAAAAACATGTGTTTATTTACTTTTAAGCTCAAAACTCAATCGTCAACAATTTTACAAGTAACAATCATCCTTTTCATCTATATTTTTTCATGTAATAAACTTGAAGTTTCGCATAAACTTGTAGTAATTTAGATCTACACTTTTAACAAGTAGATTGTTGGGATTGAACCCTACCAGAGGAACAGATAATAAGAGCCAAAACTGGATCACAACAGTGGATTCATAATAAGCAGCTGTTTGCATTAAACTTTCCCCTTGAAAGTGGTTATAACATCTGATGGCCCTCATCCACTGTTTATATACTACAACTGCTGACCATCAAGTACTGCTTGTGAACAACAACTGCTGAAGACAAAAGTATTGCTCTTCAATCTACTACCCGAAGTCAAGTGTTGCCAAAGACCAAAGCCCTGCTTGGAATAAAGCAGTGGTATGAAGAAACAGTTGTTTACTTTGTCTATTGTAATAATATCAGTGGTTAGCTAGCAATAGTTATATGTATCAGTGGTTACAGGTTGTCAGGTTGTTAGATGTCACTTTCATGGTGACGTCAGCTAAGATGCTTCAGAGGTTTGGTTTGCCTATAATGTAACAGTACCCTGTACTATTACATTTGATGGTCTGAGTGAGTTCTTCTCCTCTGTTCCAATCCTTTCATCTTGTGCAATCAACCATGGAGTATCAGGCTGGGGGGAGTTTAGTTTGTAAGCATGCTTTGTAATCTTTTGATTTGTATTGTAATCATTCGACTCAATGAAAAGCATGTATTTATCAAAACTATTTTCCTCTTTGATTGTGTTTACAAATTTTGTGTTCATTTCCACTGCATAAATCATTGAATCATGTTTAATTATTGTTCATCTATTACAAACAAACACAATCTTGAGAGCCTCAGATCCCAACAATTGGTATCAGAGCCCGGACAGTCAAATTCGATCTAACAATCAATTTGACATAACAGTTCAGCTCAAAATTCATTGATATAAAGGTTGATTGTATTTTGTTGAAAAACAGAGTAACAAGTAATGACGTTCAAGTTGCTACTCAAAAACTCTGTAAAACAACCAAGATGTCATAAGACACACAAACTTCTTATAACAAGCGATACCATACATAAAACACCTATAGCTTTTAGATCTGAAAAATGACTGATGACTATGGTATAATCGTTCTCTTTACAAATTTGATTTCAAGTGTTGATATGAAGTTTGTGCTGTTTCCATCATGACTGATACTAAGGTATGGACCTCTGGTCAACAAAAACCTATGATTTGTAAAGCATTAGTGTTTTTGTTAACATTAAAAGAGGGAAATTAAAACTTTAGTTATCGAATATTATGTGTTGAAAAACAGGTTGAGAATCCTGTTGAAAAGGTTCAAATCAACTTTGTTAAGAACACTTTAAGAAAATCAGGTGTTAAGACAGACTAAATCATAGGTAATGTGAGATTTGACATAAATATGTGCAAAAAATGTCCAAGTCTTTCCAAACATTGCTGTAAAATGATTCTGGTCTGAGTATTTCTTCAATAAAAACCTCCCAGTAAGTATTTTAGTACTTATGAATGGGAAGGGCACAAAGGGAAAAAGAAAAATCACAAAAACTCATATGTGTGTTTATCTCAAAACTTTTAAAGTTAAAAGAAAATAGTATAAATGAAAAACACTTAAGAGTTCAGAATTGGGTAAACAATGGTCATCGAGCAGCTGTGTGCATTTATTGATTCAGACACTTCACAAATCACTATCAACAGATGTTGGACATGATATTGTGGTAACACAAGACAAAATCATTCTCTTCATCTGAGCAGCAGATGCTAAAAACTTTTGTTAAAAGCTATACCTCTGTTTCTTAACTACTGTTCTACTCAAACATTTGTTTCCTAAACACTATCCATTGCTGAAAGTCAACCTCTGTTCTCTCATTTTCATGATAAGCACTGTTGTTCAAAATCAGTGTTTTATCCACTGATATGCTATCCACTGATAGTAAAAATCATCCACTGCTTTCATTTGTTACTGTTGTAACCACTGATCTTTTTCATCAGTGGCTTCTTAAAACAACTGTCTTCCATCATTCATTTTTTCATCAGAGGTTGGCACGTGGTCAGTTTCTAGCCATCAAATCATTATAACCGCTGCCACATCAATATTCACTTTTTCCCTAAATAAATCCCTGACCAAAACCCCAAACATGTTTTTACACCGTGGAATTGAATTCCAAAATTCTCTCCTCAAAGCAGTTTCCAACCTTCCATCTCAAATCATCCTTCGTTCTTCTTCATCAAAATGACGAAATCAAAATCAAAATCAAAATCAAAATCAAAATCAAAATCATCCTCATCTTCCAAAGAGGTCACTCAAATGGCCGCTGAACCCATTGAAATCCCATACAAATCTCCTCACAATTACTTGGGTGTACTCACAAAACCCACTACCACCAACACTTTCGATTCCATCATAGACATCATGTCTGCATCAAAGTACAAAACTTTGCTGACAGCAGATGCTCCAATCTATCAACAAACCCAGAGAGAGTTTTGGAAAATGCTACCCTTGACAAACAAGGCGAGAATGTCATAGCCATTAACTCTTCCATACAGGGTAAAACGATTCAAATTACTTCGTAATCCCTCTCAGAAGTCTTTAAACTCGATGATCAGCAAGGTAAAACTTCTTTTCCTAAAAGCGAGTTGAAAACTGATTTTCTGGGAAGGGGTATGCAGAACAAACAAAAAGAGATACCTTACAAAAAGGTTTCTTCCCTTCTGCACCTAGGTTTTTATTCCATACACTTTTGATGTGTGTTTCAAATAAAACAACTGCTTTTAACGAAATACCATTAAAGATCCAATGTCTGGGTTATGCCATTTTACATAATGAAAATTATAACTATTCCCAGGAGATCTTTGATGATTTGGTAAAAAATGTTGATAGCACATCATTTCTACTTTTTCCAAGGTTTCTAAGCTACTATTTTAAACAAAAATTTGGAAAAGAAAATGAAAATTTCCTCAAACAAGGTGTTTATTTTCAAATAAATGGTTTAACACCTGAAACATTCACTAGAATGTTAACACCTACAAAAACAAAAGCAGAGGTGCCTGGGCAGAATTTAGCAGCTACCACTGCTCCTCAGGTATCTGCTGCTGAGCCCATTACTCCAGGTGATCATAGCAGCACAACCACTGCTTTGAAACCCACACCTGCCATTACCAAAAAGACCAAAAAAGAAAACATCCAGAAAGCCCCCCAAACCCAAAACAAATGCAACTCTGGAAGATGAGATCCCAGAGCCACTACCAGTGACAACACAAATGTCACCTACAACCACTGCTGCTACTTCCTCACAGCAGATGGAAGAAAGATCTCCACCTTTGCCTCAAACTCCTCCCGCATCCTCACAAAAGGATCAGGTTGTAAACACAGGGACCCCACATTATGAAGCTCTGGATTCAATTGGATCCATCTTCCTCAGTCCTGATCCCAAGGACATGTCTCTTTCAACACCCCTATCTTCACCCCTCTCATTACCACAATCCATTATACCCTTGTTGCATGCAGTTGATATAGTACAGACACAAACCAGTTCCTCTCAATCACCTATCACTGAGAGTACACTCTCACAAGTGACTGGGTCTGATACTCATACCTCCGTTATCCCAGCAACAATTGAGGAGGCTACACTGCAGGAATTACAAGTAATTCCTGACAATAGTTCAAGTGGAGCAGCCACTACAAGTGTTGAACCCACCGGTTTACACTTGGACAATGGTTACATTAATAAGACTCCCTTGAAGGCAATTCCTTCTATAGCACCTCTGAGAACCACCAGTGAGTTTGTTATGACCACTGGTACCTTTAAAAGGCTATCAAGTGTTGAAGGAAGAAGACCCCGGTACCAAGAACAAGGGGCATCAATGAATGATTTTTGGGATTCAATTCCTAAGTCACACATTGGTACAACCACTGTTGGTGGGGAATCAGATGATCCCAATAAATTGGGTGATGATTTACAATATCAAGAATTGACGGGGAGAATTGACAATCTTGAAACATCTGTCACTGAAATAAAGAATATGGTGCAACAGCTGTTAAAAGCTCAAAAAGCACAACCCACTACTGTTCCATCTCAAGCACCTACACAACCTGCACCTGCTGCAAATGAGCTATGGAATTTATTTCAACCCCTGCTCGAAAAACAAAGACAAATGGCAGATCAGCAACACGCTATATATGTGCAAGAACTGAGAAACATGATTGAGTCAAGGTTTAGAAACACCTAAGCAGACATCAAGGCTATAAAAGCCCACATTTTGAATACCACTGGCACTGCCCCTTCAAATGTTCTTTTCATTGATCAATTTCCCCCAGATAATGCCAAAAAGGGGGAGAAAATTAAGGAATTGAAGAAAAAGGGAATAGATGATGGTCTGTATATTGAACCAGGTAAAGAAAAGCAGGTTTCTAAACCATCTCTCAAAGACTCCAAGAACCAAACCTCTGCCCAAACAACTGATGTAACTCCTGCTGTCTCAACAACTGTTGGTACATCAGTAGCTGTTAAAACCATCACTTCAACACACACCACTTCAACACACACCACAATCACTACCTTACCACTACCACCACCTAAAATCACCTCACCACCAAAAGCCATCACCTCAACTACATCACCACCCATCAAATCACCACCTTCTCAAAAGTAGAAGACATTAGATGTCACAACATCTGCTGTAATGACAACAGTGGTTGAAACACTAGTTGTTTCAACAACTGTTAGTCAATCACCTATCACATCAAAAGCCATGGTTCCTTTTGTGCCACAAACTGATTCAAAAACACCTTCTCTAAAAAGGGTGTATTCTAGAAAAAGGAAGTCTCAAAAACATGCTGATGACATACCAGCACCCGATCCCATTTCATCTGCTCCTTATAATGTTATCAAGCCACAACCATCCACTCCACCAACTCTGGTCAAACCAGTAAACCCTGCAAACATTGTATTTGTCGCTGAAAGTTACCCACTGGAATTGGAAGCTGCAAAGGATGAGATGAAACAATTCTATGCAGAAGATGATCCTTGGAAAAGAAGATTTCCTTCTCTCATTGGCTTCAGGAATCCAGTAAACATGAATGAGTATTTAAAACTCAAAGCCAGGTAAGCAGATATAAGAGCTAGAATTGAATGCAAAGATCAAGGTGATAAAGCCATTTATGTGAGAATGGAATTTTTACTCACTAAGGTCAAACAAATGGAAGATTATGCTAAAGACCTGAGCAAAGATATGTCAAATATGCCAATTGATGCTGCCCTACAAAAGGTAATGAGAAAGGAGTATCTTGAATTCATCATGAAAGAAAAGTTTTATCCAGCCAAAGAAGAACAATTCAGTGAATGGCCACTCATTGCACTAAAGCATGAGGTGAACAGAATCAAGAGAATCCAAAATGATCCAAGTAAGAAAAAGACAGCTCCAAATTGGAGCAAATACAAACAGGCCTTTGATAAACTTACTTCAGAATACAAGAGAAAGAAGCAGGAGTTGGTGGATGCAAAGGTGGGAACTGCCAAAGCCATAGCAAAATGGACAAAGCAGTATACAAATGAGGCTTATGAAAGGCTAAAGAAAAGAAGAATGACAGATTCTAGTTTATCACAAAAGCCTGAACACAAAGAGCCAAAACAGATCAGTGCTCTTAAACCACTGATCACATCAGTAGATGTTTCAGTCACTGAGCTAGAACAAAGAAAAATGCAAGAGTAGATTGAACAAGAAACTGTAGAAGACATAGCTGCAGCAAATGAAATCATGAAAAAGGCCATCAAACAAATGTCAGCTGAAAACTCTGAAGTAGCAAAAGTTTAGAGTACTGATCATGCTGAAAACTCTGAACTATCAAAAGCTCAGATAATGATTAGGCTGAAAACTCTGAACCAGCAAAAGCACAGAGTACTAATCAACAAATTCTCACAAGGCCACAATCCCCCAACTCATCAGTAAATAAAACTCTCCCAAGAAACCCATTGGGTTCAAAAATACTAAAATGGATGTCTGATCAAAAGACCCATGTATTGACCCTGATCAGATTCAATGGAGAAGTAAAGCACATATCAAGGGAATAAGCACTGGGCCTGAGTGTTGAAGATCTACAAGATCTCCTTGAGCTTATACTGTGTATGGATGAGGAAGACACAAGTTCCATGGATTTTGAACTACAATTTAAAGGACAAGTTAGGGAACTTCTGATAAGACAATAAAGATCTAGAATAATGAAGGGTTTTGGCATTATCTGTTCTAGGGGGCGATTGTTGGGATTGAACCCTATCAGAGGAACAGATAATAAGAGCCAAAACCGGATCACAACAGTGGATTCATAATAAGCAGCTGTTTGCATTAAACTTTCCCCTTGAAAGTGGTTATAACATCTGATGGCCCTCATCCACTGTTTATATACTACAACTGCTGACCATCAAGTACTGCTTATGAACAACAACTGCTGAAGACAAAAGTACTGCTCTTCAATCTACTACCCGAAGTCAAGTGCTGCCAAAGACCAAAGCCCTGCTTGGAATAAAGCAGTGGTATGAAGAAACAGTTGTTTACTTTGTCTATTGTAATAGTATCAGTGGTTAGCTAGCAGTAGTTATATGTATCAGTGGTTACAGGTTGTCAGGTTGTTAGATGTCACTTTCATGGTGACGTCAGCTAAGATGCTTCAGAGGTTTGGTTTGCCTATAAATGTAACAGTACCCTGTACTGTTACATTTGATGGTCTGAGTGAGTTCTTCTCCTCTGATCCAATCCTTTCATCTTGTGCAATCAACCATGGAGTATCAGGCTGAGGGGGAGTTTAGTTTGTAAGCATGCTTTGTAATCTTTTGATTTGTATTGTAATCATTCGACTCAATGAAAAGCATGTATTTATCAAAACTATTTTCTTCTTTGATTGTGTTTACAAAGTTTGTGTTCATTTCCGCTGCATAAATAATTGAATCATGTTTAATTATTGTTCATCTATTACAAACAAACACAATCTTGAGAGCCTCAGATCCCAACATAGATCTACCTAAAACAAGGCTCACTTGTTAATTTTTATAAACTTTGTTGAAACTTTATTTTGTAAACTTGTTCATCCACTTTGTTAGTAGGTTTATGAACATGATTATTTCATTTTTAAACATCTTACAAGTTCATTTTTAAGATCTTCAAGTTTACTAACATGTTTCATCATGGATCTTTCAAAATCCATGTTTACACTTGTTAGATCTATGTTTCTAACAAGCATACATGTGATGGATCTTAAGAAAATCACAAAACAAACAACAACTTCATCACTTACTTCATATAACACTAGAAATCACTTGATTATGTTAGATCTTCTCATTTCTTTACTTATTCATGTTTTAAAGTTTAATCTTCTTGATGGTTTAACTTGTACATTATCATTACACTACTAACAAGAAGCAAAAATGAAGATTAGGAGACTCACTACTAGCTCTTGTGGCTAGGGAAGTGGCAAGAGAAATAAGAAGATGAAGATGTAACAAAGTTGATGGATAAAAGCTTCTTGAAGAAGTCCTTCCACTTCCAAAGCTTGAAACCTTCTTTGCTAGCCTTAAGACACCTTTGGAAATGCTTAGAATTGTTGTAAGATCAAAGAAAAATGGAGATGGTTGTGGGGTTATGTTGGCCGAGAGTTGGGAAGAAGGAGAAGGGGGGAAGAGTTTTGAAATGAGTTGGTGAAAGTGATAAGGTTATGTTGGTGTTTAGGTGCTTTATAGTTCATGTGCTCATAACTTCCGTCAAACAATCTCTTTAACCACTAATCTTCTCTCAACATTAGGAGGCAAGATGAGGGCATGTGGGGCCCTCATGTTCACCGTCTACATCTAAAGGGGGTGGGGTGGGGTGGGGTTAAGTGTTCAAGTTTGGAAGTTTAGGGGTTATATGTGTAAGTTATGGGTTTAATGATATATTGGATGGGTTTAAGTGATTTTAAGTGTTTTAAGGTGTTATATGACCATAACTAGTTTAATAACACTAAAACAACGTTTCTAGTTCATTTTTGGTGTTTTGGCAGTGTCCGGATAATTGTTCGGTTGTCAGTTCGTTAAGATGCTAACTTGTGTAATTTATACGGTATGATGTACCTTTTGTGTCATGATTTCATCCTTAACACGTTTCAGACAGTTTGTAGTGCTTGTTTGATTCTCGGAAAGTTTTAACATAAACCCTTGCTCTCCCACTTGGGATTTAATATATTTTTGATGTCAAACCTACATCTAAGTCCTAAATCTCCTATTTAGCGGAGTACTGAGTCTGTGCTTACACAACCTGTCTAACCGGTGAGTTTACTAGTTGTTTCGACGCAACGCTTAGATTGTTTCACAATGCGATAAATGAAATGTATAACATGCATGATTTAAATGTATGACATGCAAGCATATAATTTTGACGTTAAAACACATAATTGCAAATAATAATTAACTATTAAAATAGTACGGAAGTTACCGGATTTGTGTCGTTGTCACATACCCCCCCGTTAAAAGAATTTCATCTCGAAATTCAAGCTGTGTTTTCCTTTGCAGGAGTTTACTCGAACAGGTTGGGTACTTGGCTTTAAATTGATCCTCATGTTCCCAAGTATACTCGGGCCCGTGTCGAGAGTTCCAATGGACTTTGACCAATTTGATGCGACTTCTCCTTGTTTTCTGGACCTTCCAGTCCATAACCTCAGCGGGTTCTTCTGTGAATCGGAGTTTGTCGTCGATGTGTACCTCATCCGTAGGGATGATAACCGTTTCTTGTGTTGAACTCTTCTTAAGGTTCGTCAAGTGGAACGTATCGTGTACGCCATTAAATTCCTTAGGTAGCTTCAATTTATAGGCAATAGTACCGATCTTCTCCAAGATCTCAAATGGCCCAATATATCGTGGATTTAACTTTCCACGCTTCCCAAATCTGGCTACACCCTTCCAAGGTGAGACTTTTAACAAGACATTCCTCCTACCTCAAAGGCTAACGGCTTTCGTCTCCTGTCGGTGTAGCTCTTTTGTCAATCACGAGCCACCTTGATACGGTCTCGGATCTGGAAGAGTTTATTGGTCATGTTTTGGACTAACTCGGGACCAAGTCCCCAGCTTCCACCCAACATAGCAGAGAGCATTACTTTCGACCATAAAGAGCCTCCAACAGTGCGACTTGTATGCCCGTGTGATAACTGTTGTTAAAGAAAAACTCAACCAAGGGTAGGTGAGTATCCCAATTGCTGCATAAATCCATTACACATGCACGAAACATGTCTTCAAGAGTTTGTATGGTTCGTTCACTCTGCTCGTTGGTTTGTGGGTGGAAGGTCGTGCTTAGATCTAGGCGAGATCTGCGACATCAGTGCTTGTAATCATTGTAAACAATTCAGTTATCAATGAAATAAAGTTATTTGATCCCAGTGTTTGTTTATTTGTGTTTGATGTTTTTCATGTTTTGACTTTTATTCGATTTCAAACTCTATAGCGCTTTCTGGAGAATTATGCGCAAACTGGTGCGAAAACGTAATCAGTTATATGCAACAAATACTCCGGAACATCAATTTATGCTTAACATACCTTAAATAACCTTTACATAACTTAGAAATAAGTTTTGAAGGCTTTGGTATGGCAAAATTAAGTTAATTCGCTTACAGGGACTAAAATTGACAAACTGCGAAAGTATGCCGATTTGAACTGTAAGGAACATTCCGGAACATGCCCATAAGTTAAACACACCCTAAATATCCTTTACATAGCTTAAAAATAGGCTTTGAGGGGTTCGGTGTGCTAAAATAAACTTTTGGGTCATTCAGGGACTAAAAGCGTCAAAAAGTGCATAAGTTTGCATTTTCACGCATAACTTACGTTCTGAATACATCCGGACATCCAAAAATTTATGTAAGCATTAAAATATTATGTTTTAATGTTTGGCATGAGAAAAATCCATTCGTCGCGCAATTTGGATCGTTTTTCGCGCTTATGCGCATTCCGTCGTAATTAAGCGAACATCGCGATCGTACGACCAACGAACCGACATCCAAGATATTTTTGAGAATGTTTTGAGTTCCCTATACTTTAACTTCATTTTAGAGGCTTGAAATGAGGTTAACGGGCCTCAAACGTGTCGAAAATGGACTTAAAAGCATGCAGGGGCTAAAACTGTCATTTCTGAAAGTTGTGCTGATCAGACAAGCTCAGGCGGCCCGCCTGAGTTTGTGTGTATCCTGATGCGGGCCGCAGGGCCTCCCCAGATATGCAATTTTGTTGCAAATAGCTGTTTGCAGCTGTTTAGCACCCAAAAACCACTTGCAAATGGTTTTTTAACAATCCTATGGGCTCCCATGGGTTTGTAAATCAGTGGGTAAGTGTTGTACGGTCGAGATTAAACGCTTGGGGAACAAGAAATGATCTTAACGGTTCCATGTTTCCTATAAATACCCATCCATCTCCATTGCAAAACCCACTTGAATTCTGAGTTTGTTCTCTAAGTTGGGGTGCTTTAACACTTCATACCTGAGAATACTCGGAAGTTCAATCTTGCGGGGACCCTTTGTAAGTGTTCCTTCATTCTTTTTTTGCTTTTCGAGTCCGAAAGTCAAACTTTGTTTGACTTTATGCATTGACCAGTTTATGGTCAATGCGAAGTTCGTTTGAACTTCATAACGTGAGCGTAATCACGATGGGTATAGTCCCTAGTAACTATACCTACTGATTACCACATTATCTAGGCTCAGTGACGAGTCGTAGTTTCGGCCAAAATGCGTTTTCTTGCGTATTTTGTAACCAAACTACTCTAGGGTATTAAAACATTTGTTTTAATACCAAACCTGTTTTCTAACATTACTAAACACTTTAGGTGACCATAATTGTATAAGGAATAACCTGTTTTCTACTCTAGCATGTTTAGCTCATCGCTTTTAGATTTGTGCTTGTTTAGGGTCGTAAAGGTAAGCGATCTAATCAATCGCTTATGCTTACCACATAAATGTTTGTATCATTTAAAACATGCTTTTACTTTGCAAAACATAACTTTTTGATATACTCAAAATACTTTGTTTTGTACATTTTTACATTTGGTTTAAGTGAATACATATTTACTTAACATACATGACATTTGTTACACATATATGACTGCATTTTGGACTTTTAAACATATGACAATGGTTTAGACAAGAACATTTGATGGTTGGTTTAAACATGGACTTTATACATTGGTGGTTTGTTTAATGACTTAAGTAACGATATGTGTGTAGTATGATACAAGCATGGTGGATACGCCGCTGGTACTTCCTATATATAAGTGCTTGTATTGTATTACATGTCGTAGCGTTATTTAAATCATTTAGTTTAGACTTGCACATTTTTATACAAATAACATATTTCACAAGGCTTCGTTTTACAAAAACAACGTGTTTTATATAACTTATTTTACTTGGTTATTGTTTAACCATACAAAATTCTTTTATTTATACATATCATCTAATTTTATCGCTTTTCAAATTATTTACAAAACAAAACATTTTACAAGGTTCATGACTAACTTTTATTAAACACTTTTCTTAAACTTAAGTCATGAATCCTATTTTCACAAAAACCTATGTTACTCACAGGCATTTTTATGCTGACGTACCTATTTTCACATGTGTTTCAGGAGCTAATGCATAGGACGATCGTGACACACTAGGGTGGACTCGGGCCTTAGTGACATAAAACAGAGCTAGACTTAGTTTAATTACGTTATGTACTCTTTATTTCAGTAGTTTTAAGAAATGTAACATGTTGGTTCTTGTTTTGAACGATGTATTCCACCCTTGGGTGATGAAAAAATATTATTTTAATTACCTTGGTTGTGGAACAATAATTCTGTTACAACACTCCCCGACGTTTCTGCCATGATTTGATGTTTTACGTGGTCGGGTTGTGACAGAAGAGTTGGTATCAGAGCCAATGGTTATAGGGAATTAGGTTATTAGTAATGCTTTGACCTAGACTATAACCTTTCTAGGACCCCAACACAAGTTGTCTTGTGTTTAGATTTTAAAACATGCACTTCACCTATCCTTAGGTGATCACCAAAAACAGGAACCCAGTTTTCTAAAACGATTTTTGAAAAACAATCCTCTGTTTTCAAATGATTTATTATATGGTTTTGAACCCTTTTTGATTTTTCAAATGGATTTTGGGATTTTATCATTTGTTTTTAAATGACTCTTTTGGCCTTGTGCCTTCCAAGTTTTCAAAATCTCGTCAAAGTTTTGGGTTCTAAATAGTGTGAACACGTGCAAACTGGAAGGGTGAATGCCTGTACCCTGGGTTTTCTGTCTAAGGCTAGAGTGTTCATACAAATCCACATAATCTGACCAGTCACTCTTACCTGGGAACTCCTGGGGTGAGTATTCACTTATAGGCGAGCATGTCTTCGCTAAGCATTGTTTATGGACCCATTTACTTTGATTAGTCACTGTGTGTCATTTGTTTGCTTTGTGATACGGACAAATGACCACCATCCTTGCTTTGTTGATTTTGTTTCGTCTCGTTCTTTTCATCTAATCATCTCACTCGTTTCCTCTCGTGTTTTCCTCTTTTTAGCATGCCTCCTCGACGCGAAAATCAGCTACCGAATGCCGAACTGGCAGAAATCATCGCACAGCATATGGCTGCTGCGTTCCCAAATCTTATTGCTCAGTTGAACCAAGCCAACATCAATCAGAACGCTCCTTGTAACTTCAAGAGCTTCAATTCGGCTAAACCACTCAAGTTCAGTGGTACTGAGGGGGCAACTGGGCTCCTTCAATGGTTTGAGAGCATTGAGAATACTTTCCGTCACGTTCAGTGTCCTGATAATCGCAAAGAGGGCGCTTACATGGTGGAATGGGGTTATGAGAGATCGTGGTGCTGACGTTGCTTTAGCATAAACATGGGCTGAGTTAAGGACTCTCATGATGAGTGAGTTTTGTCCTCGTCATGAACTGCGAGCGCTGGAAAGGGAGTTTGATGATCTAAAGCAGTTTAGTGGCGAGCACAGGGCATATACTGATAGGTACGAAGAGTTGAGTTTGTTATGCCCAACAATGGTTACCCCACTTGATAAGGCTATCGAAAGATACATCGATGGTCTACCTGACTCTGTGCAAGACATCGTTACTGGTAGTAAACCTACCACTGTTCGTCTGGCAATCGAACTATCTGCAACGTTGACTGAGTCGCAGATTCGAAAGGGTAAGTTGCACAGGAAGGGTGACAAGAAGGGTAAGAAGCAGGAGTCTGACAAGAAGGATAGCAAGAAAGGTAAAAACAAGAAGGGGAGTGATGCGGGTTCTTCGAAGGGGTCTAGGAAGCGGAAGGCTTCCCAAAATTTTGCCGTTACTACACAGACAAATCAGCCTGCACAACAACCTGCCAAGAGGCCTTATCTTGGCAACGCACCATTGTGCAACAGGTGTAACGGCCATCACCAGCCACATCTTCAGTGTCGTCAATGCACTAACTGCGGAAGACCTGGTCATCTTGCTGCCACCTTCCGCATTCTTGCTAATTTGAATCGGGCAGCTCAGAACCCGGCTCAACAGGTTGCTCAGCCTCTTGCTCAGCAACAAGGTCAAGCAGCACGACCTCACTTCCCACCAGGTTCTTGTTACAACTGTGGGGATCTGATCCACTACCATAATCAGTGTCGAAGATTGGTGAATGCGAACCCGGTTCAAGCTCAGGCTCGTGGACGAGCTTTTAACATGAATGTTGTTGAGGCGCAAGCAGACAACAAAGTGGTGAACGGTACGTTCTTTGTTAATAATCAACCTGCGTCTGTTCTTTTTGATTCAAGGGCCGATAAGAGTTTTGTGTCGTTATCTTTTGAGCCCTTGCTTCGCATGTCTAGAACGAAACTAGGTAAGCCTCTGACCGTTGAAGTTGCGAGTGGTGAACCCATTGTTCTTAATTCTGTTCTTCGCAACTGCCAGCTGAACCTTAACGACCATCTTTTTCCTATTGACCTCACGCCTATGCAACTTGGAAGCTTCGACATTATTGTGGGTATGGATTGGTTAGCTAAGCATCACGCAGAGGTAGTTTGCTTTGAAAAGATCGTTCGTGTGCCGCTTTCGTCAGGTGAGATACTACAGGTTCGTGGTGAGAAACCTGTTAGTAGCCTCAAGCTTATGTCTTGTTTTCAAGCTCGGAAGTATCTGCGAAAGAACTATGTGGCCTTCTTGGCACATGTTACAGCAGATAAAGGCAAAGGTAAGACTATGCAAGATATTCCTGTTGTTCGGGATTATCCGGAGTTGTTTCCTGAAGAGTTACCTGGTCTACCTCCAGCACGCCAAGTCGAGTTCCGTATTGATCTTGTACCTGGTGCAAATCCTATTGCCAGAGCTCCATATCGTCTTGCACCGTCTGAGATGCAAGAGTTGTCTAAGCAACTTCAGGAGCTTTCTGACAAAGGTTTTATCCGTCCTAGCTTTTCACCTTGGGGTGCTCCCGTTCTTTTTGTCAAGAAGAAGGATGGATCCTTCAGAATGTGTATCGATTATCGTGAGCTAAATAAGCTTACCATCACGAATCGATATCCCCTACCTCGCATTGATGATCTCTTTGACCAGTTACAGGGTGCTACTTGCTTTTCGAAGATCGACCTTCGTTCTGGGTATCATCAACTTCGTGTGCATGAAGAGGATATTCCCAAGACAGCATTCCGCACTCGATATGGGCATTATGAGTTCACAGTCATGCCATTCGGTTTGACCAATGCTCCTGCTATTTTCATGGACTTAATGAATAGGGTTTGTAAGCCTTATTTGGATAAGTTCATCATCGTTTTTATTGATGATATCTTGATTTATTCTAAGACGCGAGCTGATCACGAGCAACATCTTCGTCTTACTCTGGAACTCCTAAAGAAAGAACAACTTTTTTGCCAAATTCTCCAAGTGCGAATTTTGGCTTAAGGAAGTTCAATTTTTGGGACATATTGTCAACGAACAAGGTATTCATGTAGATCCCTCCAAGATCAGTGCGATTAAGGATTGGGATACGCCTACTACTCCTACTGAGGTTCGTTCTTTTCTTGGTCTTGCGGGTTATTACCGCCGCTTCATCGAGAACTTCTCAAAGATTGCAGTTCCTCTAAATACTCTAACTCAGAAGAATAAACCCTTTGAATGGGGTTCTAAGCAAGAAGAAGCATTTCAGACCTTGAAGCAGAAGCTTTGTAATGCACCTATTCTGACTTTGCCCGAGGGCAATGATGATTTCGTCGTTTACTGTGATGCATCGAAATTGGGTCTTGGCTGTGTTCTGATGCAAAGGAATAAAGTCATAGCCTATGCATCCAGGCAATTGAAGGTGCATGAGAAAAACTACACCACTCATGATCTTGAGTTGGGTGCAGTTGTCTTCGCTCTCAAAATTTGGAGACATTATTTGTACGGCACAAAATGCGTGGTTTTCACTGACCACAAAAATCTCCAACATATCTTCAATTAGAAAGAACTCAACATGAGGCAGAGACGTTGGGTCGAACTCCTAAACGACTATGATTGCGAAATTCGCTACCATCCTGGTAAAGCGAATGTTGTGGCTGACGCATTAAGTCGTAAGGAACGTACTGTGCTTCATTGTGTTCGTGTTCAATCTGCTATTCAAGCTCGATCTGATATCCAAGCACGCATTACTCAGGCTCAACAGGCTTGTGTTTCACAAGACTTGATGGGTATGAAATTACCCTATCACATTGAGCCTGATCTTGTTTTGAACGAAGATGGATCATATTATTTCATGGATCGTTTGTGGGTCCCAAGCCAAGATAATTTTCGCACTTTGCTTATGGATGAGGCCTATAAGTCTCGTTATTCTATTCATCCTGGCTCATATAAAATGTATAAGGATCTTCGTACTCAGTATTGGTGGCCTAGTATGAAGAAAGACATTGCCTTGTACGTTTCCAAATGCCTTACGTGTCTCAAGGTTAAGGCTGAACACCAACATCCTTATGGTCTTTTGGAGCAACCAGAGATCCCAGTTTGGAAATGGGAAAACATTGCCATGGATCTCGTTACCAAACTTCCGCGCACTAAGAAAGGTCATTATGCCATTTGGGTAGTTGTTGATCGTCTTACAAAGTCAGCGCATTTCTTGCCAATCCGTGAGGATTTTTCTGCTGAAAGACTGGCCAAAATCTACGTGGATGAAATTGTATCTTGACATGGTGTTCCTTTGAACATTATTTCTGATAGAGATGCTCGCTTCTCTTCTCGCTTTTGGAGAACCATGCCACAGCTTCCATTGATTGAATTCTCCTACAACAATAGTTATCACTCCAGCATCAACATGGCTCCTTTCGAGGCTCTCTATGGTCGAAAATGTCGTTCACCAGTCTGCTGGAATGAAATAGGTGAGGCTCAGCTTACTGGACCTGACCTCATTCTAAAGACAACTGACAAGGTTAAGAAAGTTCGTGATAACCTACAGACAGCTCGAAGCCGTCAAAAGAGTTACGCGGACCGACGACGCAAGCCCTTGGAATTTCTAGTCGGTGATCGTGTATTACTCGAGGACTCACCTTGGAAAGGTGTGATCAGATTTGGAAAGAAGGGAAAACTTGCACCTAGATACGTTGGACCATTTAAGATCGTCGAAAGAATCGGTAAGGTAGCCTACAAACTTCAATTACCTCCTAAACTTGGAAATGTTCATCCAACTTTCCACGTATCCAATCTCAAAAAGTGTCTAGCTGATGAGAACCTCCACATACCGCTTGACGAAATCCGTGTTGATAAAACACTTCATTTTGTTGAGAAACCTGTGGAAATTATGGATCGTGAAGTCAAATGGCTAAAACGCAACCGCATTCCGTTGGTTAAAGTTCGCTGGGAATCTAAACGTGGACCTGAGTTTACTTGGGAACGTGAAGATCAAATGAAGGCGAAGTATCCACATCTTTTCCCACGAGTTTCCTCTAAACAAATTTCGGGATGAAATTTCCACAAGTAGGGGAGACTGTGACATCTGTGCTTGTAATCATTGTAAACAATTCAGTTATCAATGAAATAAAGTTATTTGATCCCAGTGTTTGTTTATTTGTGTTTGATGTTTTTCATGTTTTGACTTTTATTCGATTTCAAACTCTATATCGCTTTCTAGAGAATTATGCGCAAACTGGTGCGAAAACGTAATCAGTTATATGCAACAAATACTCCGGAACATCAATTTATGCTTAACATACCTTAAATAACCTTTTCATAACTTAGAAATAAGTTTTGAAGGCTTTGGTATGGCAAAATCAAGTTAATTCGCTTACAGGGACTAAAATTGACAAACTGCGAAAGTATGCCGATTTGAACTGTAACGAACATTCCGGAACATGCCCATAAGTTAAACACACCCTAAATATCCTTTACATAGCTTAGAAATAGGCTTTGAGGGGTTCGGTGTGCTAAAATAAACTTTTGGGTCATTCAGGGACTAAAAGCGTCAAAAAGTGCATAAGTTTGCATTTTCACGCATAACTTACGTTCTGAATACATCCGGACATCCAAAAATTTATGTAAGCATTAAAATATTATATTTTAATGTTTGGCATGAGAAAAATCCATTCGTCGCGCAATTTGGATCGTTTTTCGCGCTTATGCGCATTCCGTCGTAATTAAGCGAACATCGCGATCGTACGACCAAACGAACCGACATCCGAGATATTTTTGAGCATGTTTTGAGTTCCCTATACATTAACTTCATTTTAGAGGCTTGAAATGAGGTTAACGAGCCTTAAACGTGTCGAAAATGGACTTAAAAGCATGCAGGGGCTAAAACTGTCATTTTTGAAAGTTGTGCTGATCAGACAAGCTCAGGCGGCCCGCCTGAGTTTGTGTGTATCCTGATGCGGGCCGCATGGCCTCCCCAGATATGCAATTTTGTTGCAAACAGCTGTTTGCAGCTGTTTAGCACCCAAAAACCACTTGCAAATGGTTTTTTAACAATCCTATGGGCTCCCATGGGTTTGTAAATTAGTGGGTAAGTATTGTACAGTCGAGATTAAACGCTTGGGGAACAAGAAACAATCTTAACGGTTCCATGTTTCCTATAAATACCCATCCATCTCCATTGCAAAACCCACTTGAATTCTGAGTTTGTTCTCTAAGTTGGGGTGCTTTAACACTTTATACCTGAGAATACTCGGAAGTTCAATCTTGCGGGGACCCTTTGTAAGTGTTCCTTCGTTCTTTTTTTGCTTTTCGAGTCCGAAAGTCAAACTTTGTTTGACTTTCTGCATGGACCAGTTTATGGTCAATACGAAGTTCGTTTGAACTTCATAACGTGAGCGTAATCACGATGGTTATAGTCGCTAGTAACTATACCTACGGATTACCACGTTATCTAGGCTCAGTGACGAGTCGTAGTTTCGGCCAAAATGCGTTTTCTCGCGTATTTTGTAACCAAACTACTCTAGGGTATTAAAACCGTTTGTTTTAATACCAAACCTGTTTTCTAACATTACTAAACATGTTCTAGCATGTTTAGCTCGTCGCTTTTAGATTTTTGCTTGTTTAGGGTCGTAAAGGTAAGCGATCTAATCAATCGCTTATGCTTACGAACCCGACCCATTTGGTCGATCATTAGGATCCGACCAAACACTTTAGGTGACCATAGTTGTATAGGGAATAACCTTCTGAGGTTATACCTTATGGTCACGACGTTTAAGTAGTTGTATGATAAGTAGTTCTTATGCCTTAGGTAAATTACCAAAATACCCTTTTTACGCCCAAATTCATTTTAAGCCTATGTAAGATAATTTTTGGTGTCTAAGCTGATTTAACAACAATATTAAACATGTTAAGGCATATCTTGCTTGTCATAGGGCTAGTTAGGCATTCCGAACGCGTTTTACGCAAACGACGCGTTAAAGTAGCATAAGCTACCTAAGCGGGTCGTAACGGGTCAAAAGCACTGAGGAAAGGTTTCGTTTTAGTACATAGGCTTTGTCAAACCATATTACATAAGTTCCCACACTTATTTGGTTTACGAACCCTCGTACTACCCGATCCTCCGATAGGTCCGTTTATTAATGTAGATACCTATATAGGCGCCGTTTGATTCCGTGATCTACTAGCATTGCTTGGTGGTTATCCTACGACTTCTAAGCAATCTCAAGTGAGTTCATAGTACCCCTCTTTTACTGTTTTTCAAACGTTTTGGGGTGAAACACATGTGCCTACTTGTTACTTTCGTGCTTTCTTGTTTTCACATCATATGCTTGCTATATTCTTAGTACGTTTATAGTACATGTTTTCATTACATTGTTTTGCTATGTATGTTGACTGAGCATGCTAGCACATTGATTTACATTACATTGCTTTGCTACATATGTTTACTTGGCATATTAGCACATTGATTTACATGACTTTTCTGCTTTGTATGTTAACTTAGCATACTTAGCACATTGTTTTCATATAACATGTTTACACTTGGTATAACATTTGGTTTGCACATACGGGACTTATATACATTCATTAACATTAGCTATGCCGCTCGGTAGTAAGTAATGGTACCATAGGACTTGACAAATCCCGTTTCTGACATCCTGGGTTGGTTTGGATGAAAGGAATGACTGAATCCGAAAACATTTCTTTTGATAACCTTTACTTAAGGTTATCCGTCTGTCTCAAGGCTTGAATGTATGCGTTAGCTTACCACATAAATGTTTGTATCATTTAAAACATGCTTTTACTTTGCAAAACATAACTTTTTGATATACTCAAAATACTTTGTTTTGTACATTTTTACATTTGGTTTAAGTGAATACATATTTACTTAACATACATGACATTTGTTACACATACATGACTGCATTTTGGACTTTTAAACATATGACAATGGTTTAGACAAGAACATTTGATGGTTGGTTTAAACATGGACTTTATACATTGGTGGTTTGTTTAATGACTTAAGTAACGATATGTGTGTAGTATGATACAAGCATGGTGGATACGCCGCTGGTACTTCCTATATATAAGTGCTTGTATTGTATTACATGTCGTAGCGTTATTTAAATCATTTAGTTTGGACTTGCACATTTTTATACAAATAACATATTTCACAAGGATATCCGGGACACGATCAATAACCCCCCAAAGCCTTTAAGTAAGACAAGACTGTTTAAACGAAGTCGCACAAGCTATTCAAGACTGTACACCCATAAGGCGCAGGACTTGTGCGCCCGATCAAGCGGTATTTTAAATACCGTACCCCAAGCCCGTATAGGGAAAATAAGTCAAAATGTATTTACCTGAGCAAGTATAAGTCACAAATGATAAGTGTTGGTAGCTTTTACCGGGCCTCCTAATCTGGAACAAAGGTTTATAATTAACCTATTAGATTCCTAACGGGTCTTTTATTTAAGCCTAAGCTTTGACCGGTTAGTTTTAAGAATGATACGGTTTACGCACGATTAAGCGAAAGACCGGATAGAATGTGATTTAGACCCGACAAGTTTGAATACTTGTATAATATGGGTATACTAAATACATTCTGGATTTTGAAATAAAAATGATATCGTTTGACCCGTTTCGGTCAATTTACGCAAACTAGTTACGTAAACCGAACCGAACGCGAAAAGGGCGATACGGGTAGACCAATGATTCAAATGCAAGTTCCCTGATGTAATATGCTTAAAATATGATATTATATCAGTAAGTTATGTTCTATATTGCCCGGAATAATTTTAAACCCAATTTATGCCTTAGAAGGGCATTTTGGTCATTTAAAAGATAATAAAAGAGTAAAATTAGAAATCTGAGTTTAGGGTCTGGTTCATACAGTAAATATACTTAATATAACATATTATATCAGTAGGGTATGACCCATATACCAAATTTATCATTTAAAATCAAACTATGCACCGTAGGGGTATTTTAGTAATTTCACAAGGGCTCAAAATGCCAAAACTGGAATCTGAGATTATATACTTATACTTACTGTTATTATATGAAAATATGCTAAACACATCAGTAGGTATAGGTCTTATATGTTAAAAACAAGTATAACGCTTACTATGTGCTTAAAACGCTAAATATGCGATTTAAGGGCGTTTTCGGGTTTATATATGAAAGCTAAGATTTTTATACTTCCAGAATACTTAAAATAATTTATTTAACATTTGAAATCAGTAGAAAAAGGTTTCGGGTCAAAAGGATGTGTAAAACTCATTTTATGGCTTAAACGGTCAAAACCGACATAACCCGAAATAACTAGGCGATCTAGGATCCGTTCAGCCAAAAATTAATTAAAAATCATCAAAATTCCCAGAATATTATATTACTTCTGTTGGTAAAGAGTTTCGTATCAAAAGGTGGCCAGAAACGGGTTCTACGCGAAAAGGACCGTTTATGTAAATTTATAATATAGTTTTACGCTAATGGCCATATCTCACAATCTGGACCACCAACTGATCCGAAATTTTCGGTGCAAGTTTATATATTAGAAATGAAGATTTCTATCCTTTCACTTTTCCAAAAATCACGTTTTAAATCAAAAAGGGCAAATTAGTCAACTTTATGCATAAATCGGAAACATGCATTCGAATCGGCTAAGCATAGACTTATGACATAAAATTTCCAGAAGTTTAACTAAAATGCCAATGGTCAAAAATGCTCTAAAATACAGATCTCATACATGCATGTACGGATCCGAACCGATAGTTTATGAAAAAGTCGTTTATTAAGACTTTCGGTTCCAATCCGGGTTTACACTAAAGATCGTCGAGTTGATCGTGGTAAAATACATTCTTATATTCATAATAAAGCTTTCTTTGAAGAACAAACAGATTGCATGTCATCTATATCATTATTCATGTCGTTTTTCACAAAAATCGCTTCTGTTGACTTTTTAGAAATAGGTTTGACTCGACATTTAGCATGCATGTAGTGGGAATCAGAGAGTACCCTTTTGAGGGTTTGTTTCCCATAATATTACCAACATGTATCAGGTTTCAATTCGAGAAATGACTGATTGAAACTCATTTAATCAGAAAGTCAAAGCTCATGAACAAATAGTTTGACTTTTAGCAATAATCACAACAAGAACGGATTAAAGAACGAATTGGAAGCTTACAAAGGTCCTATAGGTGCTTAGTGAACACTAGAAATCGGCCTTGATGTCCAGAGGTGCTCCAGAAGTCTGCCTTGAAGGTTCTTGAGAGCTCTTGAGTGAAGTGAGTTTCTTGATCAATTGCAAATGGCCAAGAATTTGATGAAAAATCTGTTTTAAAGCTGAAATTTCGAGGGTACTGTAGCCATAGCCATGCATGGCTTTTAATTGGAGCTTTTGGAGGCAAGAACCAGCTGTATGTCACTCAAATTCGGACCCAATTCGACCCAAAACGAAATTCCTGTCGCTGGCAGCCCCACGCGGCCCGCTTGGGTCATACCAGGCGGGTCGCCTGACCCCTGTTCAGCCAAAACAAGTTTCAATCTTTGACAGCTTTGGCCCCTGAACTTG
This sequence comes from Helianthus annuus, assembly GCF_002127325.2. Taxonomy (NCBI): domain Eukaryota; kingdom Viridiplantae; phylum Streptophyta; class Magnoliopsida; order Asterales; family Asteraceae; genus Helianthus; species Helianthus annuus. The sequence goes on from NC_035437.2 coordinate 63,525,801, forward strand.
AACGCGATGTTTCGGCTACTTAATTTGACCCGTAAACCCCCAAACTTGGTTTCTAAGAACCTTAGGACTTTTACCAACAAGGAAATGTCCTCGGAACATTTTGCGCTCAACCGAAAAGCCCTGAAATTCGACGTTGACGCTTTTAGTCCTTCAAGTACGGTTTTGGCCATAACTTTCTCATACGTTGACGAAACTTCATGAAATTTTAACCACATATTCTAGTGAGTATATTTTAGCTTTACTAAGCTTCGGGTCTGCCAAAAGTTCACTCAGAGGTATAAATTAAACATGTTGACACTTTTGGCCCCTATAGTTTGAAATACTTCACTTTCGTGCAATTTCCGCGTCGTATGATCCATGAACCATCCGTTTAAGGTTATAAACATTATGTAGGGTTATCATAGAGTCTATTTATCCATTGTTGACACTTTGGACCCTTACGTTCCATAGTTTTCACTGTTTGTCACTTTTAGTCTCTCTAAAGTTTGTTTTCACATAACGGAACCTTATGACACGTGTCAAGACATTATTGGACGAAATTTTTCGAGGTGTTACATCCTCACCCCCTTAAAAGAAATCTCGACCCCGAGATTTATTCAAACAAATGGGGATATTTTTCTTTCATCGTGGATTCCACTTCCCACGTGTATTCGGGACCTCTACGGGCATCCCATTTGACCTTAACAATAGGCACGTGCTTCCGTCGAAGCTTCTTTACCTGGCGATCCTCAATCGACAAAGGTTTTTCCACAAATTTTAGACTTTCGTCTATGTGTATATCTGTATGCGGTATAACCAGTGAATCGTCAGCGAAACACTTCTTCAAATTACAGATATGGAATACATTATGAATAGCACTAAGCTCTTCAGGCAAGTTTAACTTGTAAGCGACTGACCCGACACGTTCGATAATCTCGAAAGGTCCTATGTATCTCGGGCTCAGCTTGCCTTTCTTTCCAAATCTCATCACACCCTTCCAGGGCGATACTTTAAGCAATACTTTTTCACCTATATCGAAGTGAAAATCCTTGCGCTTGGGATCCGCATAACTTTTCTGCCTATCCCTGGCAGCTTTCAAACGATCACGGATCTGAACGATCTTGTCTGTCGTCTCAAAGACGATATCTGGTCCAGACAACTGGACATCTCCAACTTCTGCCCAACAAATGGGCGATCTACACTTCCTACCGTATAGGGCCTCAAAAGGCGCAGCCTTTATGCTGGAATGGTAGCTGTTGTTGTAGGAGAATTCAATCAGTGGTAAGTTCTTATCCCAACTACCACCTAAGTCGATCGCACATGCTCGAAGCATGTCTTCCAAAGTTTGAATAGTACGCTCACTCTGACCATCAGTCTGAGGATGATAAGCCGTACTAAAATTCAAACGAGTGCCCAACGACTGTTGGAAACTCTTCCAAAAATGTGACGTATATCTAGTATCTCTATCAGAGATAATAGATATAGGTATACCATGTAGCGCTACTATCTTATCGACGTATAATTGAGCTAACATATCTGAGCTATACGTCTCCTTGATGGGTAGAAAATGGGCTGACTTAGTCAGTCTGTCTACTATGACCCATATGGTATCATTTCCCTTTTTCGTCTTTGGCAACTTGGTGATAAAATCCATTGTCACCATTTCCCATTTCCATTTGGGAATTTCAGGTTGTTGAAGCAAACCTGACGGTTTCTGATGCTCGGCCTTGACTTGCGCACAAGTCAAGCATTTAGCTACATGCTCAGCTACTGACTTTTTCAAACCAATCCACCAGTAGTTTGTTTTCAAATCCTGGTACATCTTATCGGCTCCAGGATGAACGGAATATTAGAGCTGTGGGCTTCCTGGAGGATAACATCCCGAAGTCCTCCATAAACTGGAACCCATATTCGTCCGTTTAGTCGTAGCATTCCATCTTTGTCGTGGGATAACTGCTCCTCAGTTACTCCCAACTTTTCTGCAGGATAGTTAGCTTTCAGCACAGCTTCCTTCTGTGCAGCTAACACCCTTTCATTTAAGTTATTTCTTATTTCAATGCGCTTGGCATTGATTCTGATCGGTTTCACCCTTTCCTTTCTACTTAAGGCGTCGGCAACCACATTTGCCTTGCCTGGATGGTATCGTATCTCGCAATCATAGTCATTGAGAGTTTCCATCCATCGTCTTTGACGCATGTTCAATTCCTTCTGATTGAACAGATGCTGAAGACTCTTGTGATCCGAATAAATTATGCACTTGGTGCCATACAAGTAATGTCTCCATAGCTTCAATGCAAATACAACTGCACCCAATTCCAAATCGTGGGTGGTGTAGTTCTTCTCGTGCACCTTGAGCTGTCGAGAAGCGTAGGCAATGACCTTGCCTTTCTGCATGAGTACACAGCCCATGCCAGTATGTGATGCATCACAATACACCACAAATTCCTCTATTCCATCAGGCAATGTCAACACTGGAGCATTGCTCAGCTTCTTCTTCAGAATGTCAAAGGATTCCTGCTGCTTAGGGCCCCAATCAAACTTAATCTTCTTACGGGTCAATGAGGTTAGGGGCGCAGCAATTCTCGAAAAGTTCTCGATAAATCGCCTATAGTATCCTGCCAATCCGAGGAAACTGCGAATCTCGGTAGGAGTCTTCGGCTCCTGCCAGTTCATGACTGCTTCTACTTTAGCGGGATCTACTTGGATACCACGCTCGCTTACAACATGTCCAAGGAATTGGACTTCTCGAAGCCAAAATTCACACTTCGAAAATTTGGCATAAAGCTTCTCTTGATTCAGAAGTTTGAGAATACAACGCAGGTGTTTCTCATGGTCAGCTTGGCTCTTCGAGTAAATAAGAATGTCATCAATGAAGACGATGACGAACTTATCTAAATAAGGTTTGCAGACGCGATTCATGAGATCCATGAATGCGGCTGGTGCGTTGGTGAGCCCGAACGGCATCACTAGGAACTCGTAATGTCCATAACGAGTCCTAAACGCTGTCTTGTGTACGTCTTCCTCCTTGACCTTCAACTGATGATAACCTGACCTCAGGTCAATCTTGGAGAAATAGCTTGCTCCCTGCAACTGATCGAACAGATCGTCGATCCTGGGTAACGGATACCGATTCTTGATAGTGACCTTATTAAGCTCACGGTAATCGATGCACAGACGCATCGATCCATCCTTCTTCTTAACGAACAAGATTGGCGCTCCCCAAGGAGACGAGCTAGGTCTAATAAAACCTTTGGCTAAAAGCTCATCCAACTGCGTCCTCAATTCCTTCATCTCCGTTGGTGCCAATCTGTATGGTGCTCTTGCTACAGGTGCAGCACCTGGAATGATGTCTATCCGAAACTCCACTTGCCTATCCGGTGGCAACCCGGGTAGTTCTTCTGGGAATACTTCAGGATATTCCGAGATAACAGGGATATCCTCAATCTTCGGCCTCGGCTCATCAATGGTGACTTGTGCCATATAAATGACACATCCTTTCTGCATGCACTTGGATGCCTTGAGCATGGACACTTGCTCCGGAAATCCATGCTGGGTGTCTCCTTGAATAGTAAGTGATTCACCAGACGGAGTCTTCACTATCACCTGCTTTCTGTTGCACAGAATCTGGGCTTGGTTACTCGACAACCAATCCATGCCTATCACTATGTCGAATCCAGCTAGCTTAAAGGGAAGCAAGGATAACGGGAAAGAATGATTCCTAATGGATATAACACATCCATCTAGAACAGTCGAGGCGGTTTCTAAGGTTCCATCGGCTAATTCCACCTCATATTTCACACTTAAGGTTTTAACAGGAAGGTTCAATAGTTTACAAAACTTATCGTCTACAAACGACTTATCAGCCCCTGAATCAAACAAGACTCTAGCAAAAACATCATTTACAAGAAAAGTACCTGTAATGACGTTATCGTCAAGGACTGCTTCCTTAGCGTCCATTCTGAAGACTCTCGCATTAGTCTTCTTCCCATCATCAACCTTCTTCGCATTCTTTGGGCAGTTGGGCCGAATGTGCTCTTTCTCGTTGCAACCGAAACAAGTTGCATCCTTCATTTTCTTGCAATCCACAGCTTTATGATCTGTGGACTTGCAGATCCCACAATGTTTCTCGAAAGACTGGGACTTAGACTCCTGCCTGCATCTCCCAAAATGATGCCTCTTACAAACCTTGCATTTGGGTTTCTCACCCGACTGATCCCCTTTCTTGAATCCCGACCCTTTCCTGTGGTCGTTGTTCCCTCTATGTCGCTTCTCAGACCTTCGTGAGGTGTCATCCTCACGTTTCCGTTTGTTCTCCTCAGAGCTCTTCATAGCTCTCAATCTTACCACATCCTGAGTGAGGGAGAGGGATAGATCTGCTACGGATCTAAATGTAGCAGGCCTTGAAGCTTTGACACTCGCCTTTATCTCCGGTGCCAGACCCCCAATAAATCGAGCAATCCTACGCGGCTCCGGGGTCACCAGATAAGGCACTAACCGGGATAAGGTGTTGAACGTAGTAAGATACGCTTGACAATCGAGATTCTTCATAACTAGAGACACAAAATCCGATTCAATTCTTTCAACCTCATGCTGCGGGCAGAAGTTCTCCTTGATCAGGGCCACAAACTGTTCCCATGACAAACCGTACAGTGTGGCCTTACCGGCAGCTTGTAGGAGTGACTTCCACCATGCTAACGCATCTCCCTTGAATGACTGGGACACGTACTTCACGACGTCCCTATCAGCACACCCGCTGATATCAACCACAGTATCCATCTCATCAATCCACGTCATGCAATCGACGGCTCCCTTTTCTCCAGTGAAATCTCTGGGCTTGCAAGATACAAAATACTTGTACGTACAGGACCTGCTGTACGTGTCATGTTTCAGCTTAATCTCCTGCTTTGGGACGCTGCTGTGGTTGGAGGAGTGATTATCATCCTCAGCTTTCTTCGGCTCACTCTTTTTAGAGGGTGGCTTACTATGAGCCTCAGAATGAGTCTTGGGCTTTGCGTGCGTTTCTGTTCGGGTCCTACTCCGAGTACCACTAGATTCCCTGAATTGCCTATCCATAGCTTTGGCAACAGCGTTATCTATCAGTGCTTGCAACTCTGCACCGGTAACGTGAATCTTTGCATTATCTGAGCGTTCCCCAGAATGACTGTTGGTCTCCTCCGGTTTGGCCATTGTAGCTTTAAGCTACAATAAAGGACAAGGTCTAATTTAGAACCTAACAGTATTATCGTTCTAGACGATTTATTAACCATGGTATCAATAACCTTAGCAGTTAATTTAATAAATTTCATTCAGGCTCTTATTAGCAATCAAGGAATGAAAATATATATATTGGCACCATAGGCCTAGTCACAAGGACAATCACTAAATTATAAATTTAGATTTTCTTTTACAGGATTATAAATTGTATAATTAAACAAATAATCCTTTAATAGGCAGGGAGTCATAAACCACAACTGCCACTATATGACATAGTCATAACCCGTAGGTATCAAGTCATTAATAGACTTGTATACAGATATAATCTGTAGATAATTTATTAAAAAGGGTGGCTTGTGTGATTTTACAGATCACGCTTGGCCAGGAATGTTAACATGTTTTCAGATTTTAACAGGGAGTTGAATCCTTTCAACCAGGTTTTACCATCATGGCCAGGCCTGTTAATAAGGCATTCAAGCTAGGTTATACCTTACTAAGATTCTTATAAAATGGCAAATCAAATAAAAATTGATATTCTCCATTATTTTAATATTATATTCATGCATATAAATAAAATGAGAAATTCAAATTAACCATTTCAAATTTCAAATAAAGTACTGGTACATCTTTGCCCTAAACGGGACTTTGAAATAACATGAATAACATGAATAACATGCCCGCGCAGGGGCTAAACAAATAACAACAAAAGCAAAATAAAATAAGGCAAACCCACGCAGGGGTCAACAGAACAGCATACCCACGCAGGGGTAGAATAAGATAGATATACTCACGCAGGGGTAGAGTACAAGGATAGATGTCCACGCAGGGACATGAGTACATGAGACAATAATCGAAGGATTCAATGATCCCTCTTGCTCTTACCCTTGAGCAGGTCAAACACCTTCTTGAACATGCCACTGGTGCGTCGGCGATCAGCTCGCATCTCGTGTTGAAACTCACGTCGCATGCTATCAATCCCATGCAGGATTTCCTGAACCTGCGGCGGCGACATCATAGGCGCCGGTGGCGGTGGCTGGTACTGCTGCGGCTGCGGTGGCTGGTACTGCTGCGGCTGCGGTGGCTGCTGGTAACCCGGAGGGTAACCAAAAGTAGACTGCCCAGCAGCCCAAGTGCCTCCCAATGGACCACTAGGTGGGAGTGAGCTGTAGTTCACAGCTTGCCAATAAGGGTCTCCTGTGTAATCATAACCCTGAGGGAAAACATGCTCGAACGGGTTAAACTGAGCTGCACTAGCATAGGCTGGAATCGGCTCTCCATAGTTCTGCGGCGGCAGAGGCGGGATCGGTACTGAAGTGACCTCCGATATGGGATGCTGAGACTCCCCCGTCTCGGACTCCTCGGGAAGAGGCGTGTAGCGGCTGCTACCAATATGTGGAGGGGTGCCTATGCGAATCCCTCCGCGCGTAGACATGCGCGCATTCCTCCTAGGCCTCTGAGGCGGAGGAGGTAAAACTAGTGGCGGCGGTGGTGACGGAGTGATCACGTCACGCCATAGGGCCTCAGATAGGTCCTGCGGTAGAGGCGGCTGCTGCTGAAGCTGCTGCGAGTGGTGCTGCGAGTGCACCGGCGAAACCTGGTGAGACTGGAGCATCGGAGAGTTGTGGCTGGGGGTGTAATACCAATCATGCTGCTTAAATCTCTCCTGAAAGCTGTCCCCACCATTGTAGGGTGATCCCCTAAATGGCGACCCATCCGATATCTCAATCGGATGGTTAGGCGTACCTGATGGTGGTAGCGAGGGGTCCGTATCCTCGTCGACGTCCATCTCGTGACCACCGGAAAAGTGGTCCTCCGGTCCAAGTGGGTTATGACCCACTGGCTCATCCACAAAAGCATCAGGGTTATATAAACCCTGGTAGACTGGTGCTGGATACTGGTGCGGTGACTGATGCAAAGGTATGTAGGATCCATGCGAACCATGGGGCCCATTCTCCGATTGGGCCCAAACGAGTAGGGTAATGACGGTGAAGTGCTCGCGGATACCGAGTGTCTAGCAGGCTCGGCGAAAGACCTCCAAAGGTCGTTGGCGGCTGTGTTGTGCGTGGCGGATGGAGCTCGCCTATGTGAGGGCCCTGCCTCATGGTCGTGGGATGTAGCAAATCCTCCTCGACCTCTCATCCGTGGCGGCATAATGATCCTGTCAAAAGTCAAACAAGTTGCACAACAAATATATAAGACAAAGCTAATAATAAAAATAAAATAAAATAAACGAAATGTTGAACATTTCCTGAGTTCTTTGTCTAGACTCGAAAATCGAGGAATGTGCAATTGTGTAACTGAGATTAAACACATTAGGATAGTGTTTAATTCACTCAGCGTTGGCTCTGATACCAACCTGTCACACCCCGATTTCCACGTGTCACCGGTGGGCCCGGTGTGGGGTACAGTGACGTAGTTGGCATCGTCATAGACAATCAACACAATATAATAATGCACAGCGGAAGCAGAACAGATACATTTCAACTTTAAATAAAGTGCAATAATAAATATCACAGTAGTTGAAATGGATCCACAGGCGGATCAAATAAAATAAGATAAAAATAGTTCAACAGATATTTGTCGTCCGAGCTTGCGAGACTATAGTGGACGCTCTTAGGAAACAGCCAGCCTATTTTCGTATAGTACCTGCACTTAACCTTTTGGGAAAAATACGTCAGTTTACACTGGTAAATACAAATCGACTGACTCATTTTGAAAAATGATTGAAAATTGATTTAAATGCACAAGGCATAAATATTTTTATTAACTTGGGATATTTATATAATATAAACTTGTGAACGATTTACATGCACTCGTATCTTTGGTGGCCCGGGATCTGCTGTCCGGGCTAAGAATTAAATGACACACCACATTAAAGAGTTATACACGCCGAGTGTACGCCTACACCCCGTGCTCTGGTCGTGGCCATCTCGTAAGATAATGCCAAGGATATCCGGGACACGATCAATAACCCCCCAAAGCCTTTAAGTAAGACAAGACTGTTTAAACGAAGTCGCACAAGCTATTCAAGACTGTACACCCATAAGGCGCAGGACTTGTGCGCCCGATCAAGCGGTATTTTAAATACCGTACCCCAAGCCCGTATAGGGAAAATAAGTCAAAATGTATTTACCTGAGCAAGTATAAGTCACAAATGATAAGTGTTGGTAGCTTTTACCGGGCCTCCTAATCTGGAACAAAGGTTTATAATTAACCTATTAGATTCCTAACGGGTCTTTTATTTAAGCCTAAGCTTTGACCGGTTAGTTTTAAGAATGATACGGTTTACGCACGATTAAGCGAAAGACCGGATAGAATGTGATTTAGACCCGACAAGTTTGAATACTTGTATAATATGGGTATACTAAATACATTCTGGATTTTGAAATAAAAATGATATCGTTTGACCCGTTTCGGTCAATTTACGCAAACTAGTTACGTAAACCGAACCGAACGCGAAAAGGGCGATACGGGTAGACCAATGATTCAAATGCAAGTTCCCTGATGTAATATGCTTAAAATATGATATTATATCAGTAAGTTATGTTCTATATTGCCCGGAATAATTTTAAACCCAATTTATGCCTTAGAAGGGCATTTTGGTCATTTAAAAGATAATAAAAGAGTAAAATTAGAAATCTGAGTTTCGGGTCTGGTTCATACAGTAAATATACTTAATATAACATATTATATCAGTAGGGTATGACCCATATACCAAATTTATCATTTAAAATCAAACTATGCACCGTAGGGGTATTTTAGTAATTTCACAAGGGCTCAAAATGCCAAAACTGGAATCTGAGATTATATACTTATACTTACTGTTATTATATGAAAATATGCTAAACACATCAGTAGGTATAGGTCTTATATGTTAAAAACAAGTATAACGCTTACTATGTGCTTAAAACGCTAAATATGCGATTTAAGGGCGTTTTCGGGTTTATAAATGAAAGCTGAGATTTTTATACTTCCAGAATACTTAAAATAATTTATTTAACATTTGAAATCAGTAGAAAAAGGTTTCGGGTCAAAAGGATGTGTAAAACTCATTTTATGGCTTAAACGGTCAAAACCGACATAACCCGAAATAACTAGGCGATCTAGGATCCGTTCAGCCAAAAATTAATTAAAAATCATCAAAATTCCCAGAATATTATATTACTTCTGTTGGTAAAGAGTTTCGTATCAAAAGGTGGCCAGAAACGGGTTCTACGCGAAAAGGACCGTTTATGTAAATTTATAATATAGTTTTACGCTAATGGCCATATCTCACAATCTGGACCACCAACTGATCCGAAATTTTCGGTGCAAGTTTATATATTAGAAATGAAGATTTCTATCCTTTCACTTTTCCAAAAATCACGTTTTAAATCAAAAAGGGCAAATTAGTCAACTTTATGCATAAATCGGAAACATGCATTCGAATCGGCTAAGCATAGACTTATGACATAAAATTTCCAGAAGTTTAACTAAAATGCCAATGGTCAAAAATGCTCTAAAATACAGATCTCATACATGCATGTACGGATCCGAACCGATAGTTTACGAAAAAGTCGTTTATTAAGACTTTCGGTTCCAATCCGGGTTTACACTAAAGATCGTCGAGTTGATCGTGGTAAAATACATTCTTATATTCATAATAAAGCTTTCTATGAAGAACAAACAGATTGCATGTCATCTATATCATTATTCATGTCGTTTTTCACAAAAATCGCTTCTGTTGACTTTTTAGAAATAGGTTTGACTCGACATTTAGCATGCATGTAGTGGGAATCAGAGAGTACCCTTTTGAGGGTTTGTTTCCCATAATATTACCAACATGTATCAGGTTTCAATTCGAGAAATGACTGATTGAAACTCATTTAATCAGAAACTCAAAGCTCATGAACAAATAGTTTGACTTTTAGCAATAATCACAACAAGAACGGATTAAAGAACGAATTGGAAGCTTACAAAGGTCCTATAGGTGCTTAGTGAACACTAGAAATCGGCCTTGATGTCCAGAGGTGCTCCAGAAGTCTGCCTTGAAGGTTCTTGAGAGCTCTTGAGTGAAGTGAGTTTCTTGATCAATTGCAAATGGCCAAGAATTTGATGAAAAATCTGTTTTAAAGCTGAAATTTCGAGGGTACTGTAGCCATAGCCATGCATGGCTTTTAATTGGAGCTTTTGGAGGCAAGAACCAGCTGTATGTCACTCAAATTCGGACCCAATTCGACCCAAAACGAAATTCCTGTCGCTGGCAGCCCCACGCGGCCCGCTTGGGTCATACCAGGCGGGTCGCCTGACCCCTGTTCAGCCAAAACAAGTTTCAATCTTTGACAGCTTTGGCCCCTGAACTTGAACGCGATGTTTCGGCTTCTTAATTTGACCCGTAAACCCCCAAACTTGGTTTCTAAGAACCTTAGGACTTTTACCAACATGGAAATGTCCTCGGAACATTTTGCGCTCAACCGAAAAGCCCTGAAATTCGACGTTGACGCTTTTAGTCCTTCAAGTACGGTTTTGGCCATAACTTTCTCATACGTTGACGAAACTTCATGAAATTTTAACCACATATTCTAGTGAGTATATTTTAGCTTTACTAAGCTTCGGGTCTGCCAAAAGTTCACTCAGAAGTATAAATTAAACATGTTGACACTTTTGGCCCCTATAGTTTGAAATACTTCACTTTCGTGCAATTTCCGCGTCGTATGATCCATGAACCATCCGTTTAAGGTTATAAACATTATGTAGGGTTATCATAGAGTCTATTTATCCATTGTTGACACTTTGGACCCTTACGTTCCATAGTTTTCACTGTTTGTCACTTTTAGTCTCTCTAAAGTTTGTTTTCACATAACGGAACCTTATGACACGTGTCAAGACATTATTGGACGAAATTTTTCGAGGTGTTACATTCATGACTAACTTTTATTAAACACTTTTCTTAAACTTAAGTCATGAATCCTATTTTCACAAAAACCTATGTTACTCACAGGCATTTTTATGCTGACGTACCTATTTTCACATGTGTTTCAGGAGCTAATGCACAGGACGATCGTGACACGCTAGGGTGGACTCGGGTCTTAGTGAAATAAAACAGAGCTAGACTTAGTTTAATTACGTTATGTACTCTTTATTTCAGTAGTTTTAATACAATGTAACGTGTTGGTTCTTGTTTTGAACGATGTATTCTACCCTTGGGTGATGAATAAAATATTATTTTAATTACCTTGGTTGTGGAACAATAATTCTGTTACAACACTCCCCGACGTTTCCGCCACGATTTGATGTTTTACGTGGTCGGGGTGTGACAAGATCCAAAGGCCTGTTGAAAGGATTGCCAAATTCTTGATACAAAATGACTATCTCTGTCTGAAATTATCGAAATAGGCACTCCATGACGAGCCACTATTTCCTTAAGGTACAGTTCGGCAAGCTTTCCTGTACTATCCTTTTCGCGTATCGGCAGGAAGTGCGCAGACTTGGTTAGTCTATCGACTATTACCCATATCATGTCATGTCCTCTCAGGGTCCTGGGTAATTTTGTTATGAAGACCATAGATATTTGCTCCCACTTTTAAACGGGAATCTCGGGTTTTTTGCAGCAAGCCCGTGGGTTTCTAGTACTCGGCGTTAACCTTTGCGCAAATTAGGCACTTTCCAACGTAGGCAGCGACGTCATTCTTGAGGTTAGGCCACCAATAGTACTCCTTCAAGTCTTGATACATCTTGTCCGATCCTGGATGGATCGAGTACCTCGACTTATGTGCTTCATCAAAAATAACCTCTCGAAGACCACCAAAGAGTGGAACCCAAATGCGTCCCATGAAGTATATGGTTCCATCTTCCTTTGGCACTAATTGTTTCTCCATACCCTGGAGAAGTTCAGCCTTGATATGTTCCTCCTCAAGTGCTTCTTGTTGTGTGTCATGAATATGCGTGGTAAGGTTCGTTTGAATTGTCATCTCCAAAGCTCGAACCCATAATGTTTTGACTCGTTCTTTTCGACTCAAGGCATCCGCTACAACGTTCGCCTTTCCTGGATGGTAATTAATTTCACAATCGTAATCGTTCAACAACTCAACCCAACGACGTTGACGCATATTTAATTCCTTCTGATTAAATATGTGCTGAAGACTTTTGTGATCCGTGAAGATAGTGCACTGCGCACCATAGAGATAATGCCGCCAAATCTTCAAGGCGAAAACCACCGCGCCTAACTCTAGGTCGTGATTGGTGCAGTTCCTCTCATGAACCTTTAATTGACGCGATGCATATGCGATGACCTTTGTCGTTGCGTAAGCACGCAACCCAAACCTTGACGCGAAGCATCGCAGTATACCACAAAATCATTGGTTCCTTCAGGCAGAGACAGTATCGGTACATCGCATAGTTTATCTTTGAGAAGTTGAAATGCTTCTTGTTGCTTTTCTCCCCAATCAAACTTCTTGTCTTTTTGCGTGAGGGAAGTTAGTGGTTGAGCAATTTTAGAAAAATTCTCAATAAATCTCCGATAGTAGCCCACTAATCCCAGAAATTGTCGTACTTTAGTTGGGGTTTTGGGCACTTCCTAATTCTTGATTGCTTCTATCTTCGATGGATCCACGTGTATGCCCTTTTCATTCACAACATGTCCAACGAATTGTACTTCGCGAATCCAAAATTCACACTTAGAAAACTTCGCGTAAAGCTTCTCTTTCTCTAATAGTTCCATAATGGTTCTCAAATGCTGCTCATGCTCCTCATTCGTTTGTGATTATATCAATATATCATCGATAAACACTATCAAGAATTTATCGAGATATGGCTTGCACATGCGATTCATTAAATCCATAAAGACCACAGCTGCGTTTGTCAATCTGACTGGCATAACAAGAAACTCGTAGTGCCCATAACTAGTTCAGAATGCCGTCTTCGGTATGCTCTCTTCTTGAATCCTTAACTGATGATAACCAGACCTTAGGTCTATCTTGGAGTAAAAGCTTGATCCTCGCAATTGGTCGAATAAATCGTCAATCCTCGGTAGTGGGTACGGACTCTTGTTAGTGAGTTAATTCAACTATCGATAGTCTATACACATCCTGAAAGTTCCATCCTTCTTCTTTACAAACAATACTGGAGCTCCCCACGACGAGAAGCTTAGTCTAATGAATCCTTTATACAACAACTCCTGAAGTTGTGTGGTTAATTCTTGCATCTCGGATGGTGCGAGTCGATACGGTGCCTTAGCCACAGGTGCGGCTCCGGATACCAAGTCAATCCGAAATTCGACTTGTCGTTGTGGTGGTAATCCCAGCAAGTCTTTGGGGAAGAGTTCGGGGAAATCCTTAGCCACAGGTATATCTTCAAGCTTCGACTCCTCAACCTTCTTTTCAACCACATGAGCCAGAAAGACAACACATCCTTTTCGCAAACACTTTTGAGCTGTCATACAATTGATGATTCACAAAGGCGTGTCGTGCTTCTCTCCATACACAATGAGTGTTTCCTCGTTCGCAAGCGGAACGCGAATAATCTTCTCGTGGCAAACAACTTCAACTCGATTCTCGGATTGCCAATCCATGCCAACTACTACATCAAAGCTACCCAACTGGACGTGTAAGAGTTCGATGCTAAATTTCCGTTCGCCAAGTTCCAATAATCATCCTTTAACAACCTCTCCCGATTCAATAAGTTTACCATTGGCTAATTCTATCGAGTAAGGAACATCTAGCCTACTAGACTCAACGCCGAGTATATTTTTAAATGGAAAAATTACAAGTTTCATCCTTTATGTTAAAACCATTTATCAAGCGATGTCCTTTTTAACGAATTTTGACAAGTTTTGCCCTTTACACGGAATTTTGTTGCACGTTTCGTCCTTTAGGCTTAACTCAGTTAGATTTTCTTGTTAAATCTTGTCACCCAAGGGTATTTTAGTCTTTTACCCGTTTATTTAATATTATTTAAAAGAATAAAAATAAATATTTTAGGGTTGACTCTTGAAATAAATGGGTAAAAAGACTAAAATACCCATGGGTGACAAGATTTAACAAGAAAATCTAACTGGATTAAGCCTAAATGACAAAATGGGCAACAAAATTCTTTGTAAAGGGCAAAACTTGTCAAAATTCGTTAAAAAGGACACCGCCTGATAAGTGGTATTAAGATAAACCACAAAACGTGTAATTTTTCCTTTTTAAATTCCACATACATAAAGCTAAAATCGTGTGACATCTGTGCTTGTGTAATCATTGTACAACTTTGAACAATTCATTTATCAATAAAACAATGTTTTTTGATCCCCAATAGTTTTTTATTTATGTTTGACATTTGCACGTTTTGACTTTTGTCCAATTTAAAACTCTTAAACGCTTTCTGTAAAGTTATACGCAAACTGATGCGTAAACGTAATCAGTTTAAGGTGACATACACCCGGGAATAGTAACATAAGCTTAACATACCTTAAATAACCTTTACAAAACTTAGAAATAAGTTTCGAAGGGTTTGGTGTGGCAAAAACAAGTTTATTCGATCACAGGGACTATTTGTGACAAACTGCAAAAGTCTGCCAAATCATATAGCAACGTACACTCCGGAACAAGATCATGAGCTAAATATACCCTAAATACCCTTAACATAGCTTAGAAATAAGTTTTGAGGGGTTCGGTATACGAAAATACGCTTATTTTATCATAGAGACTAAAAACGTTAAAATTGCGAAAGTTTGCATATACGTGCATATATTGCGTTCTGGCCGTATCCGGACATCCAAAAATTTTTCTAATCACTAAAATATTGTATTTTAGTGATAGGAATGCAAAAATACCATTCGTCGCGCAATTTGGATCGTTTTCGCGTTCGTTCGAGTTTCGTCGTAATTAACCGAAAAACGCGACCGTACGACAAAACAAACCTACATATATGATATTTCCAAGCATATTTCAAGTCCCCTATGCTTTAACATCCTTACAGAACCTTGAAATTGGGTTAACGGGGCCTAAACGCGTCGAAAAACAAGTTTCGGAGCTGCAGGGACCTAGTTTGCCAAACTTTGAAACTTCTGGCCTAAGGCCCTCGCGGGGCACGACAGATTTAGATATATCTGTCGTGGGGCGCGACAGGTAGAGCTGGGCAGAAAATAGAATTCATCAAAACAGCCTGCTGCACTTGATTTTAATCATAGATTTTGGATATTGTGGGTTGGTTTATGTGTTCTCCAAGTCCCTAAGTCAGATCCTAGCATGTGTATGGTGACGATCATGCTTTGAACAACTCAATTACACTTGTAATCATTCTAGAGGTTCAAGAATTCCTATATAAACCCATGATCTTCAACACTTCAACTTGCTCATTTCCTTTTTCCTTCACTCTTGCTCTGAATTGAGGCTACCACACTTGGTTGGAGGCTTCATATTTGAGTTTTTTTAGTTATCCTTCTATCCTAGAGCACTTGTAAGTGTCCTTTCATGTCTTGTTTATTTGTTTCAAGCTAGAAAGTCAAACAATGTTTGACTTTCAGCTTTTGACCATGATTTGGTCAAGACCAAGTTTGTTTGAACTTTGCAACGTGAGCGTAATCACGATGGTTATAGTCCCATGCGACTATTCCTACTAATTACCACGTTGACTAGTCGAAGTGACGAGTCAAAGTTTCGGTCAAAATGCACTATTATGTGCATTTTGTGACGAAACTATTTTCGGGTATCAAAACACTTTGTTTTGATATCAAATCAGTTTTCTAACTTAGTTAAACATCTTTTAACATGTATAACTCGTCACTTCTAGTTTAGTGCTTATTTAGGGTCGTAAGTCAAGCGGTCTAAACAACCGCTTAGACTTTCGAACCCGACCCGTTTCGTCGATCATAGGATCCGACGAAACACATATTGTGACCATAGTTGTATAGGGAATAACCTTCCAAGGTTATACCTTATGGTCACTTTGTTTGATTAGTTGTATGATAGGTAGTTTATATGCCTTAGGAAAATGACCAAAATGCCCTCTTTGCGCATAATTTCATTTTAAGCATATGTAACCAAAATTTTGACACTTAAACTGATTATGAAACATAATTAAACATATTTAGGCATATAAGACTTATCAGAGGGCTAGTTAGACTATCCGAACGCGCTTTTGCGCAAATGACGCGTTAAAGTAGCATAAACTACCTTAACGGGTCATAAGCACTTCGGATAGGTTCCAAATCAGATTGTAGGCTTTGTTAAAGCATATCATATGAGTTCCAACACTCATTTGGTTTACAAGACCTCATTCTATCTTATCTCTCGATTTAGGCCCCGATTATTAACATAGTGATCCGATACTAGGTGCCACTTGATTCCTTGATTGCCGAGCTTTGTTAGTTCACTTAATCCAGGATACCTTGCAATCTCAAGCGAGTACATAGTCCCCTCTTTTACCGCTTTCAAATGTTTTGGGGTGTAACACATGTGCCTACCTATTACTTTCATGCTTTTCATGCTTTTCATGACATGTACTTGCTATGTTCAACTAGTACACATATAGTACATGATTTCAATTATGTTTGCTATATATGTTGACCGAGTATGCTAGCACATTGATTTCATAGACACTTCTGCGACATATGTTAAATCATCATATGAGCACATTGATTTACATTACATTTCTGCTATGTATGTTGACTAAGCATGCTAGCACATTGATTTTATGGACATTTCTACTTCGAATGTTTACTTAGCATACTTAGCATAGTTTATACATGAAATGCTTACATTGGTTATGACATTTGGTATGCTTAACGGGAAAAAAATACATTCATTAACATTGATCACGCCGCTCGGTAGTATGTACTGGTACCATAGGACTTGACAAATCCCATTCCCAGCTTCCTAGGTTTGTTTGAAAGTAGGGAATGACAGAATGCAAAAACATTTTTGATAAACCTTTGACTTGTTAAGGCTTTATCCGATAGTCTCAAGGCTTGAATGTATGCGATAAACACAACCACATAAATGTTCGTAACAATAAAGCATTGGTTTCACAAAACATAACTTTTGATTTAAAGTTTGGTTTATTCAAAGACATTGTTTTGTACATGACATTTGGTTACACATGACATTTGATTATACATGACATTATATATATGGTTTGAGTAAATACTCTTTATTCACCATACAAGACATTTGATTATACATGACATTATACATATGGTTTGAGTAAATACTCTTTATTCACCATACAAGACATTTGATTATACAAGACATGGTTTATACTCGACATTGTGACATTATACATTGTTTATACACGACATTTGACATTGGTTTGACAAGACATTTTTGGTGGTTATCTTGTAAGTGATTTAAATAACGAGGTGTGTGTAATATGATAAAAGCATGGTGGATACGCCGCTGGTACTTCCTATATATAAGTGCTTTTATGATATTACATATCGTAGCGTTATTTAAACCACTTCGACAAAGACAAAAACATGATACATTTTATACAAAGACATGACATATTGTTCACAAGACACTGTTTTACAAATAACATATTTTATACAAATTCATTTTCGTTTGGTTAATCATTTAACCATACATCATTCTTTTATATCATCTGATTTTCATATCGATTTTCACATGACTTTATAAAAGAAAACATTTTACAAGGTTCATGACTACTTTTCGTTAAACTCTTATTTTAACTTCAAGTCATGAATCTTCATGAACAAAACCTATGTATCTCAAAGGCATTTTTATGCTGACGTACCTATTTTCACATGTGTTTCAGGAGCTAATGTTTGATGATGATCGTGCTACACTTAGGCGGACTTGGGCTTTATTGACTTAAAACTATGAAAGACAGTTCAACTTGTGTTATGTTTTCGTTATTTTTAAGACAATGTAAACGTTAATTCTAATAAAACTAAACTTTAAATTCCATGTGTTATGAAACAATGATTCTGTTACGACACTCCCCGACGATTCCGCCGCAGTTTGTTGTTTTACGCTGTCGGGGTGTGACAAATCGGCACCATTATCAAACAGTATGGATGCAAAGTGATTGTTAACAAGTAACGTACCAGTGACCACGTTAGTGTCTTGGCAGGCGTTCCTTGCTCCAATGACATAAGCTCTTCCTTGAGCGTTGTTTTCCTTCGGGCAGTCTTTCTTGAAGTTCCTTACTACCACAGCCATAACAACCTTGACCACGTCCATTTCCATTTCCATTACCGTTCTGGTTCCCATTGCCATTACCGTTACCAGCTCCATTCCCATTTTGGTTCCCATTACCATTGATGTTCAAATTATGCGGTCAATAAAAAACTACCCTAATCTAGACACCCTAGTTTTAAATTTATAAACTAAGACTCTCTAAATGCTAGACCACTGACAGGTAAGTGTACCTATCGAACGTAGTAAAGCCTAATGAAGTCCGAGTATAGAACCCACGAGACATAGCGACGCTAACTAGACTCTGACTCAACTAATTACTTAATTGGTTTAATTTGTATTTTTGGGATTTTCTAATTCTACTAAAGCGAGTAAACAAGATAACAGAGCAAGCAAGAAAGATGGTGAAGTGACTGGAAGCAGACAATGATGAGAAAGAACTACCCAGGCTTCGAATCCCTATATCCAACCTATAACCTCTAATCCTGACCAATGGCTAAAGCTCCTAATCTACCCAGAAAACCTCCCGCTAAGGATGATCAACCAAAATAGAAGGTGGAATAGAGTGATGAAGTGCTAAATTGGAAACGACTCGACCTATCGACACCGAATCCCACGACTGTCAGATTAAAAACAACTATGGTGCTAAAATCCTCCGGTCATGAAGCTAGACCTTCAAAATAACTAAAAACCTAGGAATCCCTAAACGCGAATAAACAGCCGGATTCGAGCTATCGGCCACCCAAACTACCAAACAACGCCTAGCTAATAACCTAGCAATCCTGACTTGTCCCTAGAGTTGCCAGAAAAGGATGCACACTATACTCAGTTGATTTTAATTAGTTTAGTTAAACTTGAATTATCTCTAATCTCAAGCTCTAGACCGAAAACCTAATAGATTAACGAACCTAGAATGATCTAAATAGTTCTAGACCAGACTAACAAGATCACTTAACCAAACAACCAATCACAACCAAGACAAGCACACAAATTCATAAACAATCATAAAACAGGAATATGTAAATCATCCCAGTTTAGTCATTAGTCAAAATCGAATAGTCAAAATATTAAATCATAGTTCATCTAGGCCTAGGTAGTCTAAGAAAATTTAGCCAAGAATCATAGTCAAGAACGAAGATAATAAACAAGGTTGATAATCAGAATTCATTGACATAAAAAAATAAAGAAACTAGAAAATAAAAGAAACCGAATACAAAACCCGATAATTCCTTGACTTCTAAGCTTCTTGATCTTCAACCCAATGATTCTTTGAGCATTATTCCATTCAAACAAACTCTAAAAATCATCTGACTCCTCTCTTCGAACACAGCCACCGAATGGATCCCTCCTTCAAAATAATGCTCCTACAATATGGGTGCTTATTTTCTTTTTTATTTGTCTTTTCCTGCGCCTCCCTTCGAACATAGCCGCTACACCAAAATTGCTTCTCCCTTTTTTATGTTATTTCCCACTCCTATTTTCTTTAGGGTCATGAGTTTTATATTGTTAATAATAATTGTTTCAAAAACCCATAACATCAAACTCATTTTATGCTGGGCCTTTCATGTCCCGTATCTTGCGTCTGCTGATGTGTGCAAAATGTAACATATAAATTATATCATTTGAGGCATAAAACCAACCCCTTTTTTAGTACTAATGTTGGAAAAAGCGTGTTTCTTTCTTCCTTTTGAATTTATAGGACTAAACGAGCTTAAAAGAACAAAGGGAACAAATAAGCAGCCAAGACCAACATAAATACAAGAAGAAGGAATAAAGTGACATACCCGACCCCTTGGCAACATCCCCAAAGCAAAAACAAGAAAACAGAAGCTGACCACGGGGCCATGCCCAGCTGGACATGGGGAGTTCTCAAACCCTGCACAACAAGACAAACTCTGCAGAAGATTCTATGCCCACCACGGGGCCGTGCCTAGCTCTCCACGGGGCGTGGTCAACTCTTAGATTTGTAGAATCTTGATAGTACAACAAAGAATTGACCACGGGGTCGTGCCCAGAAGACATGGGGTCGTGTGGGGCCCTTTGCTGACAAATATATTTAATGAAGTAAGAGAAGAAGGATGGCAACGGGCCGTGCCCAATGGACACGGGGCCGTGGCCAGGGCTCTGTTCTGGCTATAAATTGGGGTGCTTGGTTCACTTCAAAGGCATCTCTTGACAAACCACTTCCCTCCCACTTTGCCACCACTCCGCCACCACTACAACACCAACACCCACCACCATTGTAATATACGATATTCATAAAATTATGATAACATAGTAAAATAAATTAAAAGCCTATTTATATTTAATAAGCTTTTACTATTACTATTAAGATAACTTAGATATATTTTATAAGTTAAAGGTAGAGGATATCAAATGGGTTCTAGAAATTTAGAGATATATAGCTCAAAGTTTGACAATTTCACAAATCTCTTCCTAACTGAATGGCCGAAGATTTTGGATGCTATAGGTTGTTACCATTATGAGTTTTAAGCCTTATCGACCTCACAATTGAACCCCGCCGTAGCTTTCCTTCACATCATACAAACCATCACAACACCACCTCTCCACCCTCATTGTGGCACCCGAGGAAAACCCACCGTCATCTTAGTTCATCACTTCACTCCCCTGCGACTGCTTGTCAAATTTCGGGACGAAATTCCTTTCAAGTTGGGGATGATGTGATACCTTGCATATTAGACCTTCCTCGGTGTTTTAATATAACTTGTATGGACAATATGTGATATTGTGATGTGGTAAATTCTAATAGAATAATACAAGTTTGATTGTTACATGATTGTGTATATGTGTATATTTATGTAATAACCGATCGCACAAGGTGTGCTTAGTCGCACAATCTTTTGATCGCACAACCCACATGAGATGTGGGCTACCGTGGCCCAAAAGTGGAACCCAAGGATGGGTTTCGGCCCATGTCTTTATGCGCATACACAAGGGTGTGTGTGTGGTTTTCTCATAATAATATCATAACACAAAAACACACCAAAACCCTAGCTCTCTCCTCTTCCTTCGATCTTGACGACATCCCCTCTCTTTCTCGAGTTTCTTCTCCATTCCATCTCGTGCTCGGTTAGTACATGAATACTCTTGTCTGATTTAACTTCTTCTTGTATTGAGTAATATGTTTTTATGATGTGTTGTGTGATGTATCATTGTTTACGGTTTGATTAAACAAGATTTGTATGATGATAGGGATTGGTTGGACATGTATGATAATTAGTTATTGGATTTAATAAAGAAATATAATGATGATCAATGAGTTAGGACTCACGTGTACTAGGCACCAAAGAACTCAACATGTTGATAATTGGTATTCTAGGGGAATGATTAGATGATCAATGTTGCTTGATGAATCGATGAATGATGATTAATGGGTGTTTTGCAAATCCGTGTGTGATGATGATTGTGATTGATTAATGAATTTGATTGATTGGTGGGGGCCAAAATTAGTGGTCTGTTAGGAGGGGGAAGTTATGGAAAGTTTGATTTAACAAACCCCACCATTGTTATCTTGATCGCACAAGTTCCCATCTCACAAGGGGACTGCAATCACACAAGCCCTGTGGATCACACAAGTAATGTGGATCGCACAAGTGATTGGGCCAGGAGTTATTTGGGCCGGGTACAGGGTTGGATCACACAAGTAGTGGAATCGCAGCCCAGCGCGGGTCGCACAAGGGGATAACAGTCGCACAAGCCAGTTGGGCTTTGTGCACTGTTGGGCCTGTTTGCTTCTGAATCGCACAAGGCATCCTGGTCGCACAAGATAAGTGGGCCCGAATTCCTGGGCCGAATGTGACTGTGTTTTGATAACTTGGACTATTAAGTGGAAATTGTATTGGACTTGCATGCTATGTGCCATCTGTTACGTGCTATGTGATATATCTATTAAACACGTGTCCAATAGTAAACGAAAACTGATTAGATTGATAACCATGATTAGGACGTGGTTGGTAGATCAACTGTGAACAAGTAAATTTCATTACTGAGCAATCCAAGGTGAGTTCACTACTCTTGAGCATGTGTCCCGGTGGTTGGGACAGTCAGTGGGTATCCGGGGAGGGATAAGTCTTTTGGGTAAAAGTGGGATGTTGGATAATATTCTCACTCTCTGTGTCTTAAGTCCCATCTTTTTGTTACCGGAGAGGTAACGGGGTATTAGTTAGTAGCGCTACTTAGGTTTGGCACCCTCACCCCGTACGGTAGAGGACGGGTGTGAACTAATGACCCAGTCATGCCCAGTGTTCTGATAGGAACACTGGGGAACGAGCAAAACATAAATCAGGAGCCGTCTTGTTCAGTATCGTGATATTATCAACAATACTTTCGGATTTGTTAACAAACTAGATTAAACACTTGGTAACTAACGTTTTCTTAAAACTGTGAACTCACCAGCGTTGTCTGACATACTTGTTACATGCTCGCAGGCCGTTAGGTACTTTGGATGGGAAGTTTCTATCTAGATGGCTGGAGTGGTCATGGTCATGTCGCTGAGGATTACTTGCATGTCATTTAAACACTATTACACTTGGTTTTGAGATTACATCAAACATTGTTATGTCATTTGCTTCCGCTGAATCTGATACATTTGTTTGACACTTTTGATTACGTAATTTAATAAACATAAACTTGGCAATGTTTTTATATTGGTTCAATGTGATTGGTGGCTTGGATCCTGGTACGTCACACGTCCCGTGGTGTTTCTGCAAGTGGCATTTTGGGGGTGTGACAGTTTGGTATCAGAGCCACTGGTTATAGTGAACTAGGATTTAAAACGTTTTATAAAACCAGAATATAACCGAACAACTTCAAAAATCGACCATGACACTCAGCACCAGATTGCAAGGTTCGTCTTCTGTTTACTTTATGCATTACTTGTTTAGTAGCCACACCCTCACAGCCTGCATGAAACGGCATACTAGACACTATGGTGACTTGATAGTGCGACACTACTCTTCGACTTTTGTGATTCATAATCCTGTAATGCCTTTTGTGGTGCTATTTGAATCTGGGGGAAACTTCTAACGCAAGTTAAGAGGCACTGAGATAAGCATGCAAATTGCCTTATTATTATGGGTGCACACATAGTAATAACGTGAGGTGCATGGACGTCCCAGTGAGGCTTAACGAGTGTGAGAAGGGTTCTTCCCTATTGTGTGTAAACTTGGTAGTTTGTAGATTTCAATGTGAGACTTGACTCTTACCTCATTTCGACTCTTAAGTTTATTCTCTCTTCTTATATAGAATCATGAGTGGACGAAGACATGGACGAGGTCACATCGCGATGACCCAAGCTGAGCTGACAAACTTAATCAATACACATGTGGCTGAGGCATTGGCAGCCTACCAAGCTGGTCAGCAAGCGCAAAATCAAAACAATCCACCCGCTTGTACGTTCAAGATGTTCATGGACTGTAAGCCACAGACCTTTAGTGGGACTGAAGGGGCTGTAGGACTCCTGTGATGGTTCGAGAAGGAAGAGTCAGTGTTTGCGATGTGTAACTGTCCTGCTGGGGACAGGGTGAAGTATGCTACGGGCACACTCGAGGATGGTGCCCTGACATGGTGGAATGCCCAGGTTCAGCTGCTGGGCATCGAGGAGGCAAACGCCACTACTTGGGACGATTTTAAGGAATTGATTAGAGAGGCCTCGTGACGAGATTCAGAAACTGGAGAATGAGTATTATGATCTGAAGATGGTGGGATCCGAGATTGAGGCGTACGTGAAATGGTCACATGAGTTGGCGA
This sequence comes from Helianthus annuus, assembly GCF_002127325.2. Taxonomy (NCBI): domain Eukaryota; kingdom Viridiplantae; phylum Streptophyta; class Magnoliopsida; order Asterales; family Asteraceae; genus Helianthus; species Helianthus annuus. The sequence continues at coordinate 63,549,881 of NC_035437.2, forward strand.
TTATGTGCCCGAACTTGTCCTGACCTCCGCATCGGAGATTTGAACTGTTCATCAAGGGATTAGCTCCACGGGTGAAAGGGTTGGTTACATCAACGAACCTCAAGAACTTGCCTCAGATTGTCCGTTTGGCTCACAAAATCACCGACCAAGAGGTGGAGAATGGTTCGCTACCACCGCGTGTTTCTGCCACTACTGTTGCTACAACCACAGCTACTACGCCCGCTACTGATAGCGAACGGAAATGGAATGATGTAGATAAGGTGACGAACTCGAATCAGTCACAGAAGCGGCCAGATAATAGCAACAATCGCAACTTCAGCCAGTCCTCCGTCAATCAAAGTCAGGGCAACAGTTCGGGTCAGGTTCTTACGCGGGGAAACTACCAAAGTGCAATAAGTGCAACTATCACCATCAGGGATAGTGTACCCGAGTGTGTCACAGGTGTAACTAAGTAGGGAATTTGGCCAAGGATTGTAGGGTTTCACTTCCGAATCAGCAGCAGCAGCACGTCCAGCAATAGCAACAGTCTCAGCAGCAAGAAAGGCAACGACCCCAGCAAAACTGTGGAGATCGTAAGGGATGTTTTCATTGTGGAGCCGAGGGTCACATCAGGCGAGAGTGCCCTCAGCTAAATCAGAATGCTGGTGGTAACAACAATGGGAATAACAACAATGGGGACAATAGTGGAAATGGCGCGCATGTGCGAGTGTTCACTACTAGAGCTGGGGAAGTTCGCAACGATGGCAATGTGGTGACTGGTACGTTTTCTGTGAACAATTTGATTGCTTCTGTGTTATTCGATTCTGGTGCCGATTGGAGTTATGTGTCTTTGGGATTCAGCCGTCAGTTAGGGTTGACTCCCACACCTCTTGTAAATAAGCATGTAGTAGAATTAGCTGATGGTAAATCGATAGAAGCTTCTCATGTTTGGTTGTAAACTTGATCTCATGGGTCAAGTGTTCGACATTGACCAACTTGTGACACCTGTGTCACTTCAACCATCAAACAAATTCCAAAACAATGAAATATTGTATCTCATACTTTGGATTCGTAAAAATATGTGTATCATTTGCACACATCAACTCTTGTTCGATTTTAAGCTTTAAATCTCTCTTTGGAGGGTTATACGCGCTCTGATGCGTAAAAATAACCAGTTTAATCTAACGAACACTCTGGAATAGTGACATAGGCTTAACATACCTTAAATAACTTTTACATAACTTAGAAATAAGTTTTGAAGGCTTTGGTGTGGCAAAAACAAGTTAATTCGCTTACAGGGACTAAACTTGACAAACTGTGAAAGTATGCCAATTTGAACTGTAACGAACATTCCGGAACATGTCCATAAGTTAAACATACCATAAATATCCTTTACATAGCTTAGAAATAGGCTTTGAGGTGTTTGGTATGCTAAAACAAACTTTTGGATCATTCAGGGGCTAAAAGTGTCAAAAAGTGCACAAGTTTGCACTTTCGCGCATAACTTACGTTCTGAATACATCCGGACATCCAAAAATTTATGTAAGCATCCTTATATTATGCCTTAGTGTATGACATGAGAAAAATCCATTCGTCGCGCAATTTGGATCATCTTTCGCACTTATGCACATTCCGTCGTAATTAACCGAACATCGCGACCGTACGGCCAAACGAACCGACATCCGAGATATTTTTGAGCACATTATAAGTTCCCTATACTTTAGCTTCATTTTAGAGCTTTGAAATGGGGTTAACAGGGCTTAAACGTGTCAAAAATGCATCAAATACCAAGTTTAGGGGCTGCAGGGACCAAACCTGTAAATCTGCCAAAGTGAGGGCTTACGGACCGTAAGCCATAAGCCATACGGTCCGTAAGGAGTCCCCAGTACAGCAGATTCATTGAATCCACTTGCAGTTGGCCTTTCGTTCGTTCAAGGGGCAATGCCCTTTCACCCAATCAAGAGCCAAGGGCCATTTTCAGTAAGCACAACATTTTGACAAGTGGACGATTAGGATCGAGGCACGAAAACCAAGAAACGATCCTAACGGCTTTGACTTTCCTATAAATACCCCCCCCCTTGTTGCTAAAAACTCACACAATCTGATCAAAATGCTCTAAGTTGATGCCATTGCTTCATACCTGAGCTCTTTGATCTAGATTAGCATTCGGGGACCCTCCGTAAGTCTTCTTTCGTTCTTTTATTCGCTTTTCGAGTCTGAAAGTCAACGTTTTGTTGACTTTCTGCATTGACCAGCCTATGGTCAACCCGAAGTTCATGGAACTTCATAACGTGAGCGTGATCACGATGGTTATAGTCCGTAGTGACTATACCTACTGATTACCACGTTATCTAGGCTCAGTGACGAGTCGTAGTTTCGGCCAAAATGTGTATTCTTGCATATTTTGTAACCAAACTGCTCGTGAGCATCAAATCCGTTTGCTTTGATGCCAAACCTGTTTTCTAAACTTAGTTAAGCATGTTCTAACATGCTTAGCTCGTCACTTTTTGTATAGTGCGTATATAGGGTCGTAAGGTAAGCGATCTAAACCATCGCTTATACTTTCGAACCCGACCCATTTGGTCGATCATTAGGATCCGACCAAACACATTAGGTGACCATAGCTATAACCTTCCGAGGTTATACCTTGTGGTCACGATGTTAGGCGTTCCAGATGCGTTCTACGCGAACGACGCGTAAGGTAGCATAAGCTACCTAAATGGGTCGTAATGGGTCGCAAGCACTTAGGTTAGGTTTCATTTTAGTATGTAGGCTTTGTTAAACCATATTACACGAGTCTCCATACTCGTTTGGTTTACGGACCCGCATACTATCCGATCCTCCGATTTAGGTCCGGTATATTAACATAGCTACCTATTAGGTGCCGTTTGATATTCCGTGATCTCTAGCATTGTTTGGTTATCATACAAGAACTTCTAAGCAATCTCAGGTGAGTACATAGTTCCCCTCTTTTACTGTTTTCAACTGTTTTGGGGTGAAGCATGTGTACCTATCTGTTATTTTCATGATTTCAAAGTATAATTGATTATACATGTTAGTATTTATCTTTTGACAAACTAAATGACTATATATGGTTTAAACACTGATTTCTCAAAGATTACAAAAGTAATTGTTGGAATAGTACTTATTTTGTTCACCAGATCAATTGGTAGTATGACATAGCGCTATAGGACTAGACACCCCATTCCTGTTGTCATGGAATGTCTGAAACCGATTTGTTTCTCCATCCAAATAGGGATTTCCTTTGTGGTATCCTTATAGTCTCAAAGGTGTAGTTTGATACACTAGGTCTGAATGAATTCTTAAATCGCACCTTTAAAGTATATTTTGATATACTCCCAAAAGTACAGTTTGATATACTCTCATGTGTGGTAATTGTACAGAACCAACATATATATTTTATCAACAAACCAAAACATATTTTTAATATGTTATTTACAAATCCAAAGTATACTGTTAATATGCTACTATAAGGTTATTCGTTTAACCTTACATTATTTACAAAGCATGACTTTTGATTTATTCAAACACCTTGTTTTGTACAATTTTTACTTGTGGTTTAAGAAATCTCATTTCACTTACCATACATAACTTTTTTTATACATTACATGGTTTACATTTAACTTGAGTTATACAATAACCTTGGACTATTGGTTTAAACATGAACATTCTATATTGGTGGTTTTGTTTGCGTAAGTGACTTAAGTAACGAGGCGGGTGTAATATGATACAAGCATGGTGGATACACCGCTGGTACTTCCTATAACACATATCGTAGCGTTATTTGAATCATTTCAATTTAGGTCATATAACATTTTATACAAATAACACAATTTTCACAAGACAATGATTTACAAACGACTTATCTTATACAAACTCATTTTACATGGTTATCCATTTAACCACACAGTGTTCTCTTATTTTTACATATCATCTGATTTTACCATTTTTTTTAAATGATTTACAAGACAAAGCAAAATACAAGGTTCATGACTGACTGTTATTAAACGTTTTCTTTAAACTCAAGTCATGAATCCCATTTTCACAAAACCTATGTATCTCACAGGCATTTTTATGCTGACATACCTATTTTTACACATGTTTCAGGTGCCGTCTTGAGATGATTGTTGATATATGCTACATTTAGGATGGACTCGTGCCTTAGCAACTTTAAAACTTTGAAGATCATAGTTGTACTTATTTGATTGTATTAGAACAATGAGTCCATTTAATCAATAAAACAATATTTCAATTTCCATGTGTTATGAAACAATGATTCTGTTACAACACTCCCCGACGTTTCCGCCACGTCTTGTTGTTCCACGTGGTCGGGGTGTGACAGAAAAGTTGGTATCAGAGCCAATGGTTATAGGGAATTAGGTTATTAGTAATGCTTTGACCTAGTCTATAACCTTCCTAGGACCCTAACGCGAGTTCACTTGCGTTTAGTTATAAAACAATACCGTCACCTATCCTTAGGCGACGACCACAACAAGAACATAAATTTCAAAACCGCTTTGAAAACTAATCATCTGTTCTAGGATGATTGATTACTAGGTTTTGAACCCTCTGTTATAAGGTTTTGAACCCCTTTGAATTTTCAAAATCCCATCAAAGTTGGTCTAAATAATGTGAACACATGCAAACTGGAAGGGTGGGTGCCTGTACCCTGAGTTTTCTGTCTAAGGCTAGAGTGTTCGTACAAATCCTCATGATCGGACCAGTCACTCTTACCTGGGAACTCTTGGGGTGAGTGTCCACTTATAGGCGAGCATGTCTTCGCGATACATTATTTTTGACCTATTTGCTTTGATTAATCACCCAGGTCGTTTGTTGCTTTGTAGTAACAAACAAATGACCACTATCCTTGCTTTCATCAGATTTGTTTCATCTCATTCTTTTCGTCTAACTCTCTTACTCGTTTCCTCTCATGTTTCCTCTTTTAGAATGCCTCCTCGACGCGACAATCAGATAGCGAATGCCGAACTGGTGGAAATTATCGCGCAACAAATGGCTGCTGCCTTCCCAAATCTTTATGCTCAAATAACTCAAGCCATCAACAACAACAATGCTCCATGCAATTTCAAGATTTTTAACTCGGCTAAACCACTCAAGTTTAGTGGTTCTGAGGGAGCAACTGGGCTTCTTCAATGGTTCGAGAGCATTGAGAATACTTTCCGTCACGTTCAGTGTCCTGAAAATCGCAAGGTCGAGTTTTCTTCGAGTGCGTTTCAGAAGAGCGCTCTTACGTGGTGGAACGGGGTTATGAGAGACCGCGGTGCTGAGGTTACATTAGCACAGACTTGGGCCGAGCTTAGGGCTCTTATGATGAAGGAATTCTGTCCTCGTCATGAGCTTAGGGCTCTAGAAAGGGAATTTGATGATTTAAAGCAAGACAGTGGGGAACATCGAGCCTATACTGACCGCTATGAGGAATTGAGCTTGTTATGCCCTACTATGGTTACCCCTCTGGATAAGGCGATTGAGAAATACATTGATGGGCTTCCTGACGTAGTTCAGGATATCGTTACTGGCAGCACCCCTACTACTGTCAGACAAGCCATTGAATTGGCTGCCACTCTGACTGAATCCCATATCAGGAAGCGCAAGCTGTTTCGGAAGGGCGACTTAAGACCATCTGACAAGACTGCTCATGTGGAACCAAAGGAAGAAAATGCTGAGGTGTCCAAGAAGAAGAAGAAGCGCAAAGCCTCTCAAAGCTACGCTGTAACTGCTCAAGACAAACAAGTTGCACCGAACCAGCCAACACAACCTCGTAAAAGACAAAACTATGTTGGTACCGCACCTTTGTGCAACAAATGCAACCGTCATCATCTAGAGCAAGAGCTGTGACAACCCGAACCCTCAAGGTTAGTTACGCCTTAATTTCATGATTCTTAACTTCGTTAAACTTAGTAACTCTGTTATATATTACGTACTGGGCCTCAATAACCAACCGAACATCTAATGGATTAGTAATCCGCATCCGTGTTTATCACGCATCAACTTTCTGGTTAGTTTCAATGGATTTATTCTATCATCGATTCATCGTGTTTATTTGATATGGCTAGTCTTATAGTTATTATGAATCTTGATTCGCTGCTAGTCTTGGTTGGACGTTAGTTATAAGGTGTAGATGTCGATTATATAATACGGCTAGGTTGTTTTGATCACGTTTAATACATGGCGAATAACGTAGCGGTAGACGACATGATCTATGTTAAATGATGCATATAACGTCCTGTGCATATGTGATAATAGCATACAAGTTAATGTGCATATGTGAGAATGTGGTCCGATACGAGGGAAAATGCATATCTAAACGAACCCATTACATCTCTTGTGTGATTTCATTAAAACCCTGGCCCAAAGCTGTAGTTCATCGGCCCACTGGTGTGTAAACAAACAAACTCGCAACCGGCCCAAATGAGTGTGTTGTTTAGAAAACACAGCCGGCCCAACTGAGTGTTTCGTTTAGGAAACACAACCGGCCCAAATATTGGCCTTATAATACAAGCGTACGTATCTATTTTCCTTGTCTCACAATCGCATCACAACAACCCTAATCACCTATTGTACGACGGCAGTGGCAAGGCTATTGTTCCTGTTTCGGCTTACATCTCAATTAGCCGAAGTATTGGTTAGTAAATCTCATTTATTCATTCCATGTTGAATGTCCATGATCGTTTATTTTTTTATTTATTGGACCGATCAAGTCTGCATATATGTTGAATGTCTAATGTTGTTCGATTAGGATGCTCGATCTGTGGTAGTGATAGGGTATGGATTGAATGTTTTAAATGGATAGCATTGTCATTCAAGGTTGCAGGATGCTAGCCACCTAAATAGTTCCTTAATGTAATCAATGATTAGGTTTCTTAGACATGTCATATTAATTTCTTGTGGTTGTCTATGATTGGTTATGTTGTGAGGTGTGTGAGAGGGTATATCATAGATATGAAGTCAGATTCGATGTGTGTATGTGTGCATGGAGTCAAAAATGATTTATCATATTGATGTAAATGGTTTTGAAGGTCCAATAGAATGATGGTTGAGTGCTTCTAAAGGTCCAATAGAATGACACATGATTATGTATGCTCACCAAGTAGGTTTAGGGTGTGAAATAAAGGGTGTAAAACATAATAGGTGGCCTGCACGTGTTCAACAGATCCATACATTAAGCATCTAATTATTTAGCCACCCCCTTTCTAAGTCATGTGAACTGTTTTATTTAAAACATACTTGGATTAGATTTGTGGGGATGGGCCGCTTGTTAAGAGTCATGGCAGGAGGTCATTAGGGATATTTAAACCTTTATGTGATCCGCATGGGCCGGGTATGTATGTCTGGGTTGGGTATTACCGATCAATGATGGCTAATATGGTGATATAATATGATGACTTTTGTGTAAATGAGCAATAAGGCTGACAAAAACTGGAAGTATGGTTAAGGTTAAGCCTAAGAGCTGGGCCACACACACAAATATACACGAATAAGGGGTGGGCTGCATGGGTATCTTGTGGTAATAATGGGCTGGTGGAGACCTTGGGCGGTTATAAATCTTTTGAGCATACACACATATGTCCTATTAGTAATATATATGAAACTATTCAGTATGTTGCACTTGAATGTTATCCAGCCGAACCTGAGTAATAAATTCTTATACTTCGTGCTTAGCTGAATAAGTGGGTATACGGATTGATAAATGCTACTACTCGTATCTGATGTGTATTGTTTGGTGAATGTATGTGGAATGACATGGACCTGAATGCATACTAACTGTTATATGCGCATTAATCATAGGGCTTGATTGATTGTCTGATTAAACGAGTAGTTGGATCTACCGAGCGCCCTAAGGTGAGTTCACTACATTCGAGCATGTGTCCCAGTGGTTGGGGACAGTCAGGGGGTATCCCATGGGGGGATGAGTCTTTGGGTAAAAACGGGTATATTGGTTAATATTCTCACCTATCATCTTTTGTAAGTCCCTCATCGGGTATTAGTTAGTAGCGCTACTTAGGTTTGGCACCCTCACCCCGTGCCTGTAGAGGACGGAGGTGAACTAATGACCCAGTCTGGCCCAGTACTAGATAGGAGTACGTGGGAAGGGCAGTCGTGTATTTCAGGAGCCGTCATTGTTCGGAAATGAGATATTAACAATATTACTTGCATTGGTTATTGAACTGTTTTACATACAACTGGTAACAAACGTTTTCTAAAACTGTGGACTCGCCAGCTTTGTCTGATACACTTGTTACATGCTCGCAGGTCATTAGGTGTTTGGAACGAGAGCTTGTTGGCTGGAGGGTAGGAGTGGTCATGGTCAAGCTGGGGACTTATTTATTAAACACTTAATTGTTAAGATCGTTTCGTATTTACTTTATGAATTATTTATGCTTCCGCTGAACTTATGGTTTTTGGATAACTTATGTTGGGATTTCAGTATTATTCAATGATGAAATTTTATTTCAAACTTGTGATTCAATGTAATGGGTGGCTCATTGCTAGTCGTCACACACCTAACAGGGACACTCCCTAGGTGGTAATTTGGGGGTGTGACAGTTTGGTAGCAGAGCCACTGGTTATAGTGAATTTGGTTTTAAAATGTTTTATAAAACCAGACTATAACTGAACTGATCCGACATTGACCATGACACTCAGCTCCAGACTGCAAGGTTCGTCACTCGTTTACTCATTGTAGTGCATAACTAGTAAACACTTATATATATGCATGTGATTGCACGGTTAGCACAACAGTATGAATTCATTACTTGCATGTGTTATGTGAGTGGTAGTGTGGTGTTTCCTTAGACATTCATGAATCGCGTTTTGTGATGTTCTTTGCTTGTTACCCGAGTTTGAGGAACCATTTGACATGAGTTAGGAGTAGCTGAGATGAGCATGCAAATCACAATATTATTGTGGGTACACACATAATAATAATGTGAGGTGCATGCGAGTCCCAGTGAGGCTTAACAAGTGAAAAAGGGGTTCCGTTCCGATATTTGATCGATGGGAAACATAACAGTGTACATGAGTCATAGTATTGATTGTCTCTTACTCGAACATGATCTTTTCACTCCTTCCTGAACCTTTACAAATCTTGATGCTATCGAATATTACTTGAACACACATCTGAACGCCTAGCGAAACGTGTAGAATGTTAGGTGCTTGCACGAACATCCTCGAGTTGGTTTATACCTTTCTCGCTTCTCTTCGTTTGATGGAACTCTATGAATTGACGTCTTAGACTCCGATGCGTGATCACTTCTGCAACACTCTCGCAACATACCGCGTATTACCCAATCGACTTTCTTGATCGATGGACAGAAGGGTGAGCGTTGTATTTTACCAACCTCAGTAATTGGACAACCCTGATTATCGGTAACGAACACCAGCAAAGTAGCAAAGTGACTGTAATAGAATCTCCAACCCTAGTCAGCGACTGATGGGAGTCACCCTTTACGAACCAATCAGGACAAAAGCAATGACAAATGACTGTAGAATGGAATGTGAGACTCCCCGCACAGTGAGTAGAGCCTTAGCACATGCCATGGAATGTGAAGAGGTGGACCCTGTCGGTGAACGATCGTAGAGCTCCGTTTCAAACAACAGCATTAGAGAAAATAGTCACGGCAACATCAAGGTATTTGGAATGGTAACCAACAATATCGAAAATGAAGGTGCCTACGACATGGAGTGGCCGTTGTTAAACCAAACGACAATAACCAAGGGAACGACGGCTGTACTTGAAATCCTCGCAACGAGTACAACAATACGGGAAACGATTCTCATGGAGGGACATTTAGGGTTGGCGTGAGCGACGCCAGGATTATAACAACATGGTGGCCTACACGTTCTTCGTAACTAAACGCCTCGTTCCTGTTCTGTTTAACCCTGATGCTTCTTGGAACCAACCTGTTGTGGAACCGACTGATGGCAAGTCAAAGGAAACCTCCTATGCTCATTGGGATGCAAACTTGACCTTGTGGGACAAGTGTTCGAGATCGACCTTCCTTCTAATATTCTTGATAGTTACAACGCAATAGTTAGTGTGGATTGGTTATCCAGGAATCACGCAAATATACCTTGTGAGGAGAAAACTTGGTGTGGAGAATCGTTAATTGTTCTAAAGCATCAGAGTGGTGCAAAAGTTAGCGCTATTTCAGCTATGAAGGCCAGAAGTGTCTACGGAGGGATCACCCCGCTATGTTAGCAACCGTTACTGATGTTGAGGCTAAGGAAAAGAGGATCGAGGATCCACCAATTGTTCGTGGTTCCTCTCAGTGTGCTACCCGAGTTGCTTTCAGACTTACTTCCACCACTGTTAGGCAGAGTTTCAGTTTGATCTCACGACAGGGGCAGCCCTGATTACTTGTGCTACATACCGTCTTGCACCAGGAGGGTTGCAAGGACTATCTACAGGAACTGTTGGACAGGAGTTTTATTGGAGATAGTTTTTGTTCGCTTTGGGGAGCCCCAGCTATATTCGGGAAGATAAAGCCTTTTCATATGTGTAATGATTATCCAGAACTCAGCAAGGTGACAGTAGAGAACTGTTTGCCACGACCATATATTGACAACCAGACGACCAGTTGCGGGGGTTGAGTTTCCATTCGAGGATTGAATAACAAACGAGCTATTGTCAGAAGGTAGTCTAAGGGGAGAATGGGCAGCTTAGTATCTTATTTGAAAGCTCCTGGCGGAAGAGCCACACCGCGCGAAGTCTTGATAAATGTAACTTCTGGATGCGAGGGATACCTTTTTGGTCATATAATCAATGAAGTGGGAATATACGTGGATCTCGATAAGACCCGTTTTGGTTAGAAACAGGTCGACACCAGAGATCCCTTCGAGGATGCAGCAATTTCTTGGTCTCACTAGATGCTACCGCAGATTCATCACAGGATTCTCGAAGATCGCGCAGCTTAAATCTCTTTAGCACAGCGAGGTGTTGTGTTCGTGGAAGACAAATCAGGAGGACGTCTTTTCAGCTTCTGAAACCCAACCCTGCAACGCACTGAGCATCACTTCTATCCGAGGGTGCTGATGATTTGGCGATATACCATGACGGTTCAAATCAGAGTCCCAGTTACATGCCAATACAACACGAGAAAGTGATGGTTTACGTAGTAGAATTTCAGGAAGAATTGCATGAGTCATAACATGTGGGGGAAGCCATGGTCCTTGGAATTAAGATGGAGGCATTACTTGGACGGTACCAATTGCACCATTTAGACCGACCACAAGGGCCTCCCATGTACCTTTGCTTGAGAGAGCTAATTATGTGATGGCATCGCGGGATGAAACTCTCGAGCAACTACGACTATGGAACCTGAACGCGAATGAGCTTGCAACTCACCATACGGCAACCGTAGGGAACTTGTGTTGAGCAAAGCACACCCGCCTCGTTATAGTCGTCTGGATTTTGATAAGAGATATTAGGAGTTATAAATCTAGTACTGGTAACCGGGCGTGAAGGCCCACATAGCAATGTGCGGGAACGAAGTTTGGCTTGTGCGAAAGTCAAGGTGGAATATCAGAAATCCTCTGGGTTGTGTCAGTAACCAGAAACACTCATTTGGGAATGAGAACAGACTGCAACGGATTTTTGTCATTGGTCTACCTAGAACTCAAAACGGAAACAATATCACCTGGGTGATCATTGATTGTCTCATGCAACCAATACACTCTCTTGCAATCAGGGAAACTGACGAGTCTTCACAGCTGGTGGATATCCCTCTGAGAGAGGCGGCCTTTTGGGCACGAGGTGCCAACTCCTGTAATCTCTGATTTTAATCTATACCTGATTTATGACAGACATTACACAAAATTCTCGGCTCACGTCTAGACATGAGCATTACTTATCATCCCAGGACAAACGGTTAGAGTAAACGCACCATCCTGACATTTGAAGACATGCTGCGAGCATGGGTGTGATTGACTTAGTAAAATTGGAAGGACATCTACCTTTGGTTGAGTTACTGCAACAGTACCATTCTAGTATTCAGACAACTCTGTTTGAGGCATTGCATGGACAGTAACGCCAATCTCTTTGTTGGATTAAGGTAGGTGACAACCTGATCACAGATCCAGGATTTGTACTCGAAACTCTAGGGAAGATTGCTTGGATCGAAAATCGTTGGCGGCAACGCGTGACCGTCAGGAAAGTTGATAAGCTTAGGAAACACTGGGAGTTCGCTGTAGACGATCGTATCATGTTGAAAGTGTCACCCTGGGAGGGTATACTACGCCTTGGGAAGCATGGCAAGCTTAACTTACGTTATGTTGAGTCATTCAAAATTCTAGAAACGTATTGGCAAGTGGCGTACAAGCTTGAATTACCTATCGAGTTGAGTAACGTGCATGATATCATTTATGTCCCGAATCTAAGGCAGTATTGTCCAATGAAACGCTAGTGATACCCTCATTAAAGTCGGAGCTTAATGACAGGTTGCAGTTGTTGAGGAATCTACTTAAATCATGGACCAGGACGTCAAGATTCGTTAACATAGTCGAACTCCAATCGTGAGAGTTCGTTGGAACTCAAGACGTGGACCGGAGTTCACGTGGGAACACGATGAGCGGAATAAGCTCTAGTATCCTCAGTTGTACAAACGGTTGTATCAACTTCTGATATCATTGGTGAATTTCGGGACGAAATTCCTTTTCAAGTTGGGGATGATGTCACACCTGAGCAAAATCCGCAACAATCCTAAATTCTCACTTCATTCTTTCGTGTTTACTTGTCAAATTTCGGGACGAAATTTCTTTCAAGTTGGGGATGATGTGACAACCCGAACCCTCAAGGTTAGTTACGCCTTAATTTCATGATTCTTAACTTCGTTAAACTTAGTAACTCTGTTATATATTACGTACTGGGCCTCAATAACCAACTGAACATCTAATGGATTAGTAATCCGCATCCGTGTTTATCACGCATCAACTTTCTGGTTAGTTTCAATGGATTTATTCTATCATCGATTCATCGTGTTTATTTGATATGGCTAGTCTTATAGTTATTATGAATCTTGATTCGCTGCTAGTCTTGGTTGGACGTTAGTTATAAGGTGTAGATGTCGATTATATAATACGGCTAGGTTGTTTTGATCACGTTTAATACATGGCGAATAACGTAGCGGTAGACGACATGATCTATGTTAAATGATGCATATAACGTCCTGTGCATATGTGATAATAGCATACAAGTTAATGTGCATATGTGAGAATGTGGTCCGATACGAGGGAAAATGCATATCTAAACGAACCCATTACATCTCTTGTGTGATTTCATTAAAACCCTTGCCCAAAGCTGTAGTTCATCGGCCCACTGGTGTGTAAACAAACAAACTCGCAACCGGCCCAAATGAGTGTGTTGTTTAGAAAACACAACCGGCCCAACTGAGTGTTTCGTTTAGGAAACACAACCGGCCCAAATATTGGCCTTATAATACAAGCGTACGTATCTATTTTCCTTGTCTCACAATCGCATCACAACAACCCTAATCACCTATTGTACGACGGCAGTGGCAAGGCTATTGTTCCTGTTTCGGCTTACATCTCAATTAGCCGAAGTATTGGTTAGTAAATCTCATTTATTCATTCCATGTTGAATGTCCATGATCGTTTATTTTTTTATTTATTGGACCGATCAAGTCTGCATATATGTTGAATGTCTAATGTTGTTCGATTAGGATGCTCGATCTGTGGTAGTGATAGGGTATGGATTGAATGTTTTAAATGGATAGCATTGTCATTCAAGGTTGCAGGATGCTAGCCACCTAAATAGTTCCTTAATGTAATCAATGATTAGGTTTCTTAGACATGTCATATTAATTTCTTGTGGTTGTCTATGATTGGTTATGTTGTGAGGTGTGTGAGAGGGTATATCATAGATATGAAGTCAGATTCGATGTGTGTATGTGTGCATGGAGTCAAAAATGATTTATCATATTGATGTAAATGGTTTTGAAGGTCCAATAGAATGATGGTTGAGTGCTTCTAAAGGTCCAATAGAATGACACATGATTATGTATGCTCACCAAGTAGGTTTAGGGTGTGAAATAAAGGGTGTAAAACATAATAGGTGGCCTGCACGTGTTCAACAGATCCATACATTAAGCATCTAATTATTTAGCCACCCCCTTTCTAAGTCATGTGAACTGTTTTATTTAAAACATACTTGGATTAGATTTGTGGGGATGGGCCGCTTGTTAAGAGTCATGGCAGGAGGTCATTAGGGATATTTAAACCTTTATGTGATCCGCATGGGCCGGGTATGTATGTCTGGGTTGGGTATTACCGATCAATGATGGCTAATATGGTGATATAATATGATGACTTTTGTGTAAATGAGCAATAAGGCTGACAAAAACTGGAAGTATGGTTAAGGTTAAGCCTAAGAGCTGGGCCACACACACAAATATACACGAATAAGGGGTGGGCTGCATGGGTATCTTGTGGTAATAATGGGCTGGTGGAGACCTTGGGCGGTTATAAATCTTTTGAGCATACACACATATGTCCTATTAGTAATATATATGAAACTATTCAGTATGTTGCACTTGAATGTTATCCAGCCGAACCTGAGTAATAAATTCTTATACTTCGTGCTTAGCTGAATAAGTGGGTATACGGATTGATAAATGCTACTACTCGTATCTGATGTGTATTGTTTGGTGAATGTATGTGGAATGACATGGACCTGAATGCATACTAACTGTTATATGCGCATTAATCATAGGGCTTGATTGATTGTCTGATTAAACGAGTAGTTGGATCTACCGAGCGCCCTAAGGTGAGTTCACTACATTCGAGCATGTGTCCCAGTGGTTGGGGACAGTCAGGGGGTATCCCATGGGGGGGATGAGTCTTTGGGTAAAAACGGGTATATTGGTTAATATTCTCACCTATCATCTTTTGTAAGTCCCTCATCGGGTATTAGTTACTAGCGCTACTTAGGTTTGGCACCCTCACCCCGTGCCTGTAGAGGACGGAGGTGAACTAATGACCCAGTCTGGCCCAGTACTAGATAGGAGTACGTGGGAAGGGCAGTCGTGTATTTCAGGAGCCGTCATTGTTCGGAAATGAGATATTAACAATATTACTTGCATTGGTTATTGAACTGTTTTACATACAACTGGTAACAAACGTTTTCTAAAACTGTGGACTCGCCAGCTTTGTCTGATACACTTGTTACATGCTCGCAGGTCATTAGGTGTTTGGAACGAGAGCTTGTTGGCTGGAGGGTAGGAGTGGTCATGGTCAAGCTGGGGACTTATTTATTAAACACTTAATTGTTAAGATCGTTTCGTATTTACTTTATGAATTATTTATGCTTCCGCTGAACTTATGGTTTTTGGATAACTTATGTTGGGATTTCAGTATTATTAAATGATGAAATTTTATTTCAAACTTGTGATTCAATGTAATGGGTGGCTCATTGCTAGTCGTCACACACCTAACAGGGACACTCCCTAGGTGGTAATTTGGGGGTGTGACAAGAGCAGTGTCACAAATGTACCCACTGTGGGCGGTTGGGACATTTGATCAATGTTTGTCGTTATGCAAATCAAGCTGCTGCAAACCCTGCTGCTGTTCAAGCACAGTTCCCTCCAGGGTCATGTTATAACTGTGGTGACCTTACCCACTACAGGAACAATTGCCCAAGGCTTGTTAACATACCTCCAGCGCGTGGACGAGTGTTCAACATCAATGAGGCAAATATGAACAATGATGCAGCAGTGAACAATTAGTGTTTTGTGTTTCCTTGGTTGTTATCTTTTGACACTTCAAGACAATTCCGTTGTTACATAAATAAAGATTTGTTGTTTTTATTTCTGCAAAATTTATGCGTTTGTATGAATGCTTGATGAAACCTTATGATGTCAACCCAAAGACAAACTACTCGTATGGTTCTACCATATTATGATCACTTATGATCTCCCCAAGAACCTTAAACTCTCGTTTCTTTTAAGAAACAAAGTCAAACTCTTATTGAGAATCCCTCTATCTTTATAGACAGATCCTTAAAAATCATTAAAGTACCAAATGAAATCCATGGATTGGATTCCTAGTGTGCTTTGAATATCCATACCTAAAGGTAACAAAATAAAGAATCAAGTTAACTAAATTTGTGCTTATGTGCTTTCTTACATGTTTTGTGGTTGTATATGATCCATCCAAATCCTCATAGAATCTTTCATATCTCATACGAGAGATTCATAATAGGATATCCAGAGATACTATCTTAAACCCTTAATGGATTTCAACATTGTAGTTAAGTCCCTCTGGTTATAAAGTATTATTCTATAATTGGACCTCTTGAATGGTCTGCTTAAACAGATTGATCTTGAAAATCTGATTAGAAATATCATGTGATGATGTAACTAAAAATGATCCCTTAAGTGGTCTATTTAAAGAGATCGTACGACGGCCTAGTTAAGAAGATCATGTGTTGATCTAGTTAAAAAGATCGTTCGTTCATCTAATTAAAAGGATCCTTTGGTGGTCTAGTCGAATCGCTTCATGTTTATTCAAGTAACTTTTCCTACGCATTATGAAATGGACTGTGCGGACTGTGCAAGGAATTACGTAATTATGGAGGCCTACATAATTATGGAATTCAGTGCACAGGAGCCACAGGAAGCTTCATCATGTGTTAAGACCTAGTGACAAGAATAATGATACGGGAGAAGTCTCGGACCTCGACCAATGTCATTTATTCTCAAGCTCCCCCAATTCTGATCTCAATCACACACCAAGTTTCCTATGATAAGTCTTCATAAGAAACGTTCTTCTGTCCGTAATTCAAAATTCCATGTTTTATTATTACAAGGAATTCACTTTGAGGGTTAACAAATTCGCTAAGAGTCCTAACACAGCCCCGAGTTTTACTTAAGGGTTCAAGGGATCTATTAGAAGGCGAAACCGTCACAGCTGTCTTCACAAGTTTCCTCTAGAATTAAATTTCGGGACGAAATTTCCTAAAGTAGGGGAGACTGTGACACCTGTGTCACTTCAACCATCAAACAAATTCCAAAACAATGAAATATTGTATCTCATACTTGGGATTCGTAAAAATATGTGTATCATTTGCACACATCAACTATTGTTCGATTTTAAGCTTTAAATCGCTCTCTAGAGGGTTATACGCGCTCTGATGCGTAAAAATAACCAGTTTAATCCAACGAAAACTCCGGAATAGTGACATAGGCTTAACATACCTTAAATAGCTTTTACATAACTTAGAAATAAGTTTTGAAGGCTTTGGTGTGGCAAAAACAAGTTAATTCGCTTACAGGGACTAAACTTGACAAACTGCGAAAGTATGCCAATTTGAACTGTAACGAACATTCCGGAACATGTCCATAAGTTAAACATACCATAAATATCCTTTACATAGCTTAGAAATAGGCTTTGAGGTGTTTGGTATGCTAAAACAAACTTTTGGATCATTCAGGGGCTAAAAGTGTCAAAAAGTGCACAAGTTTGCACTTTCGCGCATAACTTACGTTCTGAATACATCCGGACATCCAAAAATTTATGTAAGCATCCTTATATTATGCCTTAGTTTATGGCATGAGAAAAATCCATTTGTCGCGCAATTTGGATCGTCTTTCGCACTTATGCACATTCCGTCGTAATTAACCGAACATCGCGACCGTACGGCCAAACGAACCGACATCCGAGATATTTTTGAGCACATTTTAAGTTCCCTATACCTTAACTTCATTTTAGAGCTTTGAAATGGGGTTAACAGGGTAAACGTGTCAAAAATGCATCAAATACCAAGTTTAGGGGCTGCAGGGACCAAAACTGTAAATCTGCCAAAGTGAGGGCTTACGGACCGTAAGCCATAAGCCATACGGTCCGTAAGGAGTCCCCAGTACAGCAGATTCATTGAATCCACTTGCAGTTGGCCTTTCGTTCGTTCAAGGGGCAATGCCCTTTCACCCAATCAAGAGCCAAGGGCCATTTTCAGTAACCACAACATTTTGACAAGTGGACGCTTAGGATCGAGGCACGAAAACCAAGAAACGATCCTAATGGCTTTGCCTTTCCTATAAATACCCCCCCCCCTTGTTGCTAAAAACTCACACAATCTGATCAAAATGCTCTAAGTTGATGCCATTGCTTCATACCTGAGCTCTTTGATCTAGATTAGCATTCGGGGACCCTCCGTAAGTCTTCTTTCGTTCTTTTATTCGCTTTTCGAGTCCGAAAGTCAACGTTTTGTTGACTTTCTGCATTGACCAGCCTATAGTCAACCCGAAGTTCATGGAACTTCATAACGTGAGCGTGATCACGATGGTTATATTCCGTAGTGACTATACCTACTGATTACCACGTTATCTAGGCTCAGTGACGAATCGTAGTTTCGGCCAAAATGTGTATTCTTGCATATTTTGTAACCAAACTACTCGTGAGCATCAAAGCCGTTTGCTTTGATGCCAAACCTGTTTTCTAAACTTAGTTAAGCATGTTCTAACATGCTTAGCTCGTCACTTTTTGTATAGTGCGTATATAGGGTCGTAAGGTAAGCGATCTAAACCATCGCTTATACTTTCGAACCCGACCCATTTGGTCGATCATTAGGATCCGACCAAACACATTAGGTGACCATAGCTATAACCTTCCGAGGTTATACCTTGTGGTCACGATGTTAGGCGTTCCAGACGCGTTCTACGCGAACGACGCGTAAGGTAGCATAAGCTACCTAAACGGGTCGTAATGGGTCGCAAGCACTTAGGTTAGGTTTCATTTTAGTATGTAGGCTTTGTTAAACCATATTACACGAGTCTCCATACTCGTTTGGTTTACGAACCCGCATACTATCCGATCCTCCGATTTAGGTCCGGTATATTAACATTGCGACCTATTAGGTGCCGTTTGATATTCCGTGATCTCTAGCATTGTTTGGTTATCATACAAGAACTTCTAAGCAATCTCAGGTGAGTACATAGTTCCCCTCTTTTACTGTTTTCAACTGTTTTGGGGTGAAGCATGTGTACCTATCTGTTATTTTCATGATTTCAAAGTATAATTGATTATACATGTTAGTATTTATCTTTTGACAAACTAAATGACTATCTATGGTTTAAACACTGATTTCTCAAAGATTACAAAAGTAATTGTTGGAATAGTACTTATTTTGTTCACCAGACCGATTGGTAGTATGATATAGCGCTATAGGACTAGACACCCCATTCCTGTTGTCATGGAATGTCTGAAACCAATTTATTTCTCCATCCAAATAGGGATTTCCTTTGTGGTATCCTTATAGTCTCAAAGGTGTAGTTTGATACACTAGGTCTGAATGAATTCTTAAATCGCACCTTTAAAGTATATTTTGATATACTCCCAAAAGTACAGTTTGATATGCTCTCATGTGTGGTAATTGTACAGAACCAACATATATATTTTATCAACAAACCAAAACATATTTTTAATATGTTATTTACAAATCCGAAGTATACTGTTAATATGCTACTATAAGGTTATTCGTTTAACCTTACATTATTTACAAAGCATAACTTTTGATTTATTCAAACACCTTGCTTTGTACAATTTTTACTTGTGGTTTAAGAAATCTCATTTCACTTACCATACATAACTTTTGTTTATACATTACATGGTTTACATTTAACTTGAGTTATACAATAACCTTGGACTATTGGTTTAAACATGAACATTCTATATTGGTGGTTTGGTTTGCGTAAGTGACTTAAGTAACGAGGCGGGTGTAATATGATACAAGCATGGTGGATACGCCGCTGGTACTTCCTATATATAAGTGTTTGTATGGTATCACATATCGTAGCGTTATTTGAATCATTTCAATTTAGGTCATATAACATTTTATACAAATAACACACTTTTCACAAGACAATGATTTACAAACGACTTATCTTATACAAACTCATTTTACATGGTTATCCATTTAACCACACAGTGTTCTCTTATTTTTACATATCATCTGATTTTACCATTTTTTTTAAAATGATTTACAAGACAAAGCAAATTACAAGGTTCATGACTGACTGTTATTAAACGTTTTCTATAAACTCAAGTCATGAATCCCATTTTCACAAAACCTATGTATCTCACGGGCATTTTTATGCTGACGTACCTATTTTTACACATGTTTCAGGTGCCGTCTTGAGATGATTGTTGATATATGCTACATTTAGGATGGACTCGTGCCTTAGCAACTTTAAAATTTGGAAGATCATAGTTGTACTTATTTGATTGTATTAGAACAATGAGTCCATTTAATCAATAAAACAATATTTCAATTTCCATGTGTTATGAAACAATGATTCTGTTACAACACTCCCCGACGTTTCCGCCACGTCTTGTTGTTCCACGTGGTCGGGGTGTGACACTACTCCCTGTTAATCTTGGAAGTTTTGACGTGGTCGTTGGCATGGATTGGTTGTCCAAACAAAAAGCGGAGATTCTCTGTAAAGAGAAATTCGTGCGTATCCCTCTCCCCAGTGGGGAATCCTTATCGGTTCAAGGGCATCGTTGTGGTGCCATGGTTGGCATCATCTCAATCATGAAAGCCCAGAAGTGTCTACGAAAGGGCTACCCTGTTGTTCTAGCTCTTGTCACCGATTTGCAACCTGAAGAAAGGAAGATCGAGGACCTTCCAGTTGTTAGTGAGTTTTTTGACGTGTTTCCTAAAGAGTTACCTGGTTTACCTCCGCATCGTCAGGTGGAATTTCAGATTGACCTTATGCCAGGAGCATCTCCGATTGCGTGTGCTCCTTACCGTCTTGTACCAGGAGAGTTGCAAGAGCTATCGAATAAACTTCAAGAACTGTTGGATAGAGGTTTCATCCGACCCAGTTCTTCGCCTTGGGGAGCCCCGGTTTTATTTATGAAGAAAAAGGACGGGTCCTTTCGCATATGTATAGATTATCGAGAACTCAACAAGGTGACATTCAAGAACCGCTACCCTTTACTACGCATTGACGACTTATTTGACCAGTTGTAGGGGTCAAGTTTCTACTCGAAGATCGATTTAAGGTCGGGCTACCATCAGGTGAGAGTCCAAGAGGAGGATGTTCCTAAAACGGCTTTTAGAATGCGTTATGGGCATTATGAGTTCTTGGTTATGCTGTTCGGGCTGACAAACGCGCCAGCAGTCTTCATGGACCTTATGAACCATGTATGCAAGCCGTACCTTGATGATTTTGTTATCGTGTGCATTGGCGACATTTTGATTTACTCGAAGAGTAAGGAGGATCACGAGCGACACTTGCGCCTTATTTTGGAGCTCCTGAGGAAGGAGCAACTCTACGCGAAGTTTTCCAAGTGTGACTTCTGGATTCGAGAGGTACACTTCCTCGGACACATTGTTAATGAATTGGGGATACACGTGGATCCTGCAAAGGTTGATGCTGTTAGAAATTGGGCGGCACCAAAGAACCCTATGGAGGTGCGGCAATTTCTTGGCCTCGCTGGGTACTATCGAAGATTCATCAAGGATTTCTCGAAGATCACTCAACCTCTCACATCGTTGACTCAGAAAGGTGTTGTGTACTCTTTGGGAAACAAACAGGAGGATGCGTTCCAACTATTGAAACAGAGACTCTACAGTGCACCGATTTTGTCTATACCTGAAGGTACCGAGGATTTTGTGGTTTACTCTGATGCTTCTATTCAGGGACTTGATTGTGTGCTGATGCAACGCAACAATGTGATTGCATATGCTTCTCGACAACTGAAGGTTCATGAGAAGAATTACACGACCCACGACTTGGAGTTACGGGTCGTGGTGTTTGCGTTGAAAATCTGGAGGCACTACCTGTACAGAACCAAGTTCACCATCTACACCGATCACAGGAGCCTTCAGCATATTTTCGACCAGAAGGAGTTGAATATGTGACAGCGTCGCTGGGTGGAACTCTTAAATGACTACGACTGCGCCATCAAGTATCACCCTGGTAAAGCTAACGTTGTAGCTGATGCCCTTAGCTGAAAGGAATCAAAACCGAAGCGTGTGCGAGCCTTACCGCTTACCATTCATTCAAACCTTCCTGATCAGATTAGTTCGGCTCAGACCGAAGCATTGAAGGAAGAAAACGTTGAAGCTGAGTATTTACGAGGCATAGAGAAACGACTTGAGAAGATTTCAGATGACATTTACTATTTTATAGAACGGATATGGATTCCGTTGTTTGGCAACATTAGAGATCTTGTGAGGGACGAAGCGCACAAGTCTCGATACTCAGTTCACCCAGGTTCGGATAAGATGTATCAGGATCTTAAAGTCACGTATTGGTGGTCGAAGATGAAACCTCACATCGCGACGTATGTGAGTAAATGTTTGACCTGCTCGAAGGTTAAAGTGGAATATCAGAAACCGTCTGGGCTGCTGCAACAACCATAAATACCCATGTGGAAATGGGAGTAGATTGCTATGGATTTCATCACAGGCGTGTCGAGAACTCAAAATGGAACGATACCATCTGGATAATCGTCGATCGCCTCATGAAGTCAGCACACTTCCTAGCAATCAAGGAAACAGATTAGTTCTCACAGTTAGCTGCTGTATACCTCAAGAAGGTGGTTTCTAGGCACGGAGTGCCAACTTCTATTATCTCTGACCGTGACCCACGTTTCATCTCGGATTTGTGTCAGTCGATGCACAAATCGTTTGGCTCACAGCTCAGCATGAGTACTGCTTATCACCCACAGACGGATGGTCAAAGTGAATGAACTATCCAGACGTTAGAAGACATGCTGCGGGCGTGCGTTAATGATTTTGGTAAGGGTTGGGAGAAACATTTGCCGTTGGTTGAGTTCTCTTACAACAAAAGTTACCACACTAGCATTCAGGCAACTCCATTCGAAGCGTTGTACGGACGAAAATGTCGCTCACCTCTCTGTTGGGTTGAGGTGGGTGATAGCCAGATCACAGGCCCTGAACTTGTGTTGGAAACTTCAGAAAAGATTGTTCAGATCAGAAATCGTTTGGCGGCAGCGCATGATCATCAGCAAAGTTACGCTGACAAGCGTAGGAAGCCCTTGGAATTCGTTGTAGGCGATCGTGTCATGTTGAAAGTCTCACCCTGGAAGGGTGTGGTGCGCTTTGTGAAGCGCAG
This sequence comes from Helianthus annuus, assembly GCF_002127325.2. NCBI lineage: Eukaryota > Viridiplantae > Streptophyta > Magnoliopsida > Asterales > Asteraceae > Helianthus > Helianthus annuus. The sequence continues at coordinate 63,572,995 of NC_035437.2, forward strand.
CAAACTTAACCCTCGTTACGTTGGGCCATTCAAAGTTGTGGAGCGTATTGGTAAAGTGGCCTACAAGCTCCAGTTACCTGCTGAGTTGGGTAACGTCCATGATGTCTTCCACGTCTCGCAATTAAAGAAGTGTTTGGCTGATAAAACACTTGTAGTACCGTTTCAAGAGCTAAAGATCGACGACAAGTTGCAATTTGTCGAGGAACCAATCGAAATTATGGACCGGGAGGTTAAGGTGTGTAAACATAGCCGTATTCCGATCGTGAGAGTTCGTTGGAACTCAAGGCGCGGACCGGAGTTCACATGGGAACGTGAGGATCAAATGAAGCTCAAGTACCCGCACTTATTCCCAAATGACCAATCTAAATCCGATGCAACTGGTGAATTTCGGGGCAAAATTCCCTTTCAAGTTGGGGATGATGTGGCACCCGAGGAAAACCCACCATCATCTTAATTCATCACTTCACTCCCCTGTGACTGCTTGTCAAATTTCGGGATGAAATTCCTTTCAAGTTGGGGATGATGTGACAACTTGCATTTTAGACCTTCCTCGGTGTTTTAATATAACTTGTATAGACAATATGTGATATTGTGATGTGGTAAATTCGAATAGAATAATACGAGTTTGATTGTTACATGATTGTGTATATGTGTATATTTATGTAATAACCGATCACACAAGGTGTGCTTAGTCGCACAATCTTTTGATCGCACAACCCACAAGAGAAGTGGGCTACCCGTGGCCCAAAAGGGGAACCCCAGGATGGATTTCGACCCATGTCCTTTATGCGCATACACAAGGGGTGTGTGTGTGGTTTTCTCATAATAATATCATAACACAAAAACACACCAAAACCCTAGCTCTCTCCTCTTCCTTCGATCTTAACGACATCCCCTCTCTCTCTCTCTCTCTCGAGTTTCTTCTCCATTCCATCTCGTGCTCGGTTAGTACATGAATACTCTTGTCTGATTTAACTTCTTCTTGTATTGAGTAATATGTTGCTATGATGTGTTGTGTGATGTATCATTATTTACGGTTTGATTAAACAAGATTTGTATGATGATAGGGATTGGTTGGACATGTATGATAATTAGTTATTAGATTTAATATAGAAATATAATGATGATCGATGAGTTAGGACTCACGTGTACTAGGCACCGAAGAACTCAACATGTTGATAATTGGTATTCTAGGGGAATGATTAGATGATCAATGTTGCTTGATGAATCGATGAATGATGATTAATGGGTGTTTTGCAAATCCGTGTATGATGATGATGATTGTGATTGATTAATGAATTTGATTGATTAATTTGATAATCAATATGTAACTGTTTCAATCGAATGTTTGGTGGGGGCCGAAATTAGTGGTCTGTTAGGAGGGGGAAGTTATGGAAAGTTTGACTTATCAAACCCCACCATTGTTATCTTGATCGCACAAGTTCCCGTCTCACAAGGGGACTGCAATCGCACAAGCCCTGTGGATCGCACAAGTAATGTGGATCGTACAAGTGATTGGGCCAGGAATTATCTGGGCCGGGTACAGGGTTGGATCACACAAGTAGTTGAACCGCAGCCCAGCGCGGATCGCACAAGGGGATAACAGTTGCACAATCCAGTTGGGCTTTGTGCACTATTGGGCATGTTTGCTTCTGAATCTTATAAGGCATCCGGGTCGCTCAAGATAAGTGGGCCCGAATGCCTGGGCCGAATGTGACTGTGTTTTGATAACTTGGACTGTTAAGTGGAAATTGTATTGGACTTACATGCTATGTGCCATCTGTTACGTGCTATGTGATATATCTGTTAAACACGTGTCCAATAGTAAATGAAAACTGATTAGATTGATAACCATGATTAGGACTGTGACAACTCGAGTTTCCAAGATTCCATTTTCACATTTATTACACGTTCATTGTTTGTTTAGTTGTTTACTTGCACAATTAGCTTGCTGTGAAACTGTAACGTTTTGATTCAGTTAAGTATATTGTATATTGAGCATGGTTATGTGTTGATTATGAAAGATTTGTCAAATGTATGAACTTGGTGGTGAAACTGTGAACTATTTTGAGATGGTGTACTTATGTAAAATATGATACTTAGGGATGTATAGAGTAATTAGTGAATCCTAATCATTCTTAACCCTAATCATTCACTAATCACCACACAAAAACCAAAGCACGTACTTTCTCATCCTCTGATCTTCTCTGGCATTCATCATCTTCATCATTGGCACAAGCTATTCATCACTCTTGATTCCACACTCTAACTAGAATCAATTCAAGGTAATTGTTCATTGATTGTTTGATTGTTCTCAATTCTTGATTCTTGTGATTCTTGTAAACCCTAAGTTCTTCATATGATATTCTCTGCCTATTTGATTTATTCTAATTATTGAGAAATGTATAAGGTTGTATGTATGTAGTCAATTGCCTGATGATTTAGATGTATAATATGTCAAAACTATTGATGGTTGATTTGGTTTTGCACTATGAAAGCATGAATTAGGGTTTTTCTGATTGTATGAAAACGTAACTGTTACAATTACAATGAACTGGAATATTCGTATGTGTTGTTGTCTGAGTTTCTTGTTTGAGGTTATAGTCTGAATTTTTGGTAATGTTGAACCTTGTCCGACCTTAAAACCCTAGAAGAGGGTCCGAGTTTCTTAAAGTGTTGTGGTCCGAGTTTTGACACCACATGAGTGGTCCGAGTTTTGCAAGAGGACTTTTGGTCCGAGTTTCAACCCCTCTCCGCTTGTCCGACCTTGTGAAGGTCCCACACCCCCCTGTCCGAGTTTTAAGGTAAGGAAGCCCCCACCCTTAGTCTGACTTTTGAAGGGGAAGCCCCCTTGTTCCTGTCCGAGTTTTATGGCCCCAAACCCCTCCCTTTTGTCCGAATTTTGTAAATGAAACCCTAGGAGGTCCGAATTTTAAAGGGGGAACATTTATCAGAGTTTTGTTGAGGCTTCATGGGTCCGAATTTTAAAGGAGGGAACCCTGAGTCCGAATTTCTGGTCCTGGAACATTGTCTGACCTTTTATTGTGTTGTTATGTCCAACCTTTGTGAATTAAACATGATGTTACCTTGATTGCATGCTAATAGTCCGAACTTTACAAGTGCTGTGTGTATCAAAGCTTGTTGTATGATGCTATATATGATTGTATGCTACTGAATGCAACTGTATGTTCCTGTATGTGTGAATAATCTCTTCATATCATTCTGTACACAATGAACACACATAACACAATTTCTTGAATATCAAGGACTTGTAAACCCTACTTGAATGTAACACTTACATCGTATCATGTGCAATGTATCCTAGGTCGTGTGTAACGGACTTAGACATTTAATAAACCCTAGAAGCAATAACATACCAAGCAAACCAAGGTGAGTTCACACAGCCAAGGCATGGGGTTCCCATGGTGGGAATGGGTTTGGATTATTTACTTGTACTTACCTAGCATACGGAACTTAGTTATATGGTCCTCGGGTGAGGAAGGGTTATTGATAAGATACGACTAGACTAGTGATACTTATAGAACTGATCTTCGCACACACGCCAGGGTTGGCCGCGATAATATGACTAATCTTCGCATACATGCCTAGAAAGGCCGCGAACTATACACTAAACTTTGCACATATGCCGGGTGGCCGCGATACAAATATACCTAGTCTAGAATACTTGGAAACTTCCCTAATCTTCGCATACATGCCTAGAGGGCCGCGATACGAACTAATACGATACATGACTTAATGAACGAACACAAGGCTTACTATACTATTACAATTACTGAACTATAAACTGTGAACTCGCTCAACTAGTTGTTGACCCTCTGCTGCATGCCTTGCAGGACCCTAGGTACATATGGAGCTTGCACAGGGAGGAACAGGTCGTTGTGGAGCATGGATCATGGATGTTTTGTTACACTATTTAACACTTGAACTTATTACATACATTGGGTTTTCATATTATGCTTCCGCTACTTAAACTATGTTTGGTTTGAACATAAATTGTATTGAATTGGGTTTTTATGAACTATTTCGATTATTATATACTATGTTCAATATGATTGATGGCTTGATCCTGGTCAGTCACACTCCCAAGCGGTGATACTCCGCGTGTGGATTTTTGGGGGTGTGACAGATTGGTATCAGAGCCATTGGTTATAGAGAACTTGGTTTTAATATGGGAAAAACGTTTTTATTAAAACCAGACTATAACCAGAACAGTGCTCTCAACGATCCACAACGACGCTTCGCTCCACGTGCAAGACTCAACATCCTAGGTAATAAGGTTTATGTTTATTGCCTACATGCTAGAATTGCATAGAACTTTGCTCGTGGTATGCTTAGATTACATTGCTCACTATTTGTTATTGCGTGAGAACACTTGTGTGCTTACACTCTTCTGTCAGCGCACTATCCGCGAACCTTTCTCACCTATGTTGCCTTTGATGTGAAGATCAATGGCCGGACGTATTAACTTGACACAAGCCCAGTTGACGGCTCTTATCAATGAACAAGTTGTTGCGGCAGTTGCAGCTGCAAATGCAGGAGGTATACCCTGCAATCGTAACTCATCCTAGGATCTTTAGATCCTACGTTCCTAAACCAACTCTTATGTTTAACCTTATTCTGTTCTTACACACAAGGTCAACCCGCTCATCAGCCTGTATGTACTTTCAAGAACTTCATGGACTGTCGTCCAAGCACGTTCAGTGGCACGGAGGGAGCAGTTGGACTCCTCCACTGGTTCGAAAAGCTCGAGTCTGTGTTCGAGATGTGTGAATGCCCTGAGGCTCGCAGGGTCAAGTACGCCACTAGTACTTTGGAAGGAATCGCGCTAACTTGGTGGAACGCGCAAGTACAGATCTTAGGGTTGGCAGCTACTAACGCCACCCCTTGGAATGATTTCAAGGAACTGATCAAAAGGGAATACTGCACACGGGAAGACATCCACAAGTTGGAAGATGAGTTTTACCATTTGAAAATGACTGGGTCAGAGATTGAAGCTTATACCAAGAGGTCAAACGAACTGGCCGTGTTGTGTCCAACTATGGTGGACCCTCCAATTAAGCGTATTGAGTTGTATCTCAAAGGTTTAGCGCCAGAAATTCAGAGCCATGTGACATCGGCTAATCTTGACAATATCCAGGCTATTCAACGCCTTGCTCATCGTCTCACGGATCAGGCAGTGGAACAGAACAAGCTGCCAAAATGCATCAGTGCTACCACTACTGCTGTTACTACTTCTGCTACTCCCATTGACAACAAAAGAAAGTGGGAGGGGGATTCCAGTAAAGGTTCAGTCTCAGTTCAGCCTCAAGCACAGCAGCGCAAGATAAATGACTACCAGAGTCCAGGTCAGCAACCTTCTGGTGGTCAGGGGCAGGGTGGATATTGGGGAATTCACCCATTGTGTAACAGGTGCAACAGACACCACAGTGGACGGTGTCGTAAGGAGCGTTGTCAGAGATGTCTCAAGATAGGGCATGAAGCTAAAGACTGCAGGAGTTCGCGACCTGCAAATCAGAATCAGCAACACCCACCACCAGGTCCACAGAACCCGCAGCAGCAGCAACAGCGGGGCAACAGGGGATGTTTTCAGTGTGGGGCTGAAGGTCATTTCAAGCGTGATTGCCCCCAGTTAAACCAGAACCAGAATCGCAACAACAACAACCAGGGCAATGGCAACAACAACAATGGGGGAAACAACAACGGCAACGAAGCTAGGGGACGTGTATTTGTATTGGGGCAGGAAGAAGCGAGAAATGATCCCAACGTAGTCATGGGTAAGTTTCTTCTTGACGACTTTTACGTTACTGTATTGTTTGATTCGGGTGCGGATACAAGTTATGTGTCTTTGAAAGTTAGCCAAATGTTAAAACGTGCACCAACTCCTCTAAACACCAAACATGTCGTAGAATTAGCTAATGGTAAAAGTCTAGAAGCAACACACATAGTTCAGGGTTGTAATCTTATCCTCGCTGGTCAGACTTTCTCCATCGACTTTATTCCTATAGTTCTGGGTAGTTTTGACATCGTCATCGGCATGGATTGGTTATCCAAACAGCAAGCAGAGATCCTATGTAAGGAGAAGATCATTCGAATTCCTCGTTCGGGTAAAGAACCTCTCGAAGTTCAAGGCGACAAGAGTGGTGCCGTGGTTGGCATCATCTCCTTCCTGAAGGCTCAGAAATGTTTAAGAAAGGGTCATACTGCCATTTTGGCACTTGTTACTGATGCATCGACGAAAGAGAAAAGGATAGAGGATATTCCAGTCGTACGCGAATTTCCTCAAGTGTTTCCTGAAGATTTACCTGGTCTACCGCCTCATCGCCAGGTCGAATTTCAAGTCGAGCTAGCTCCAGGAGCAGCACCTATAGCTCGCGCACCGTATCATTTAGCTCCAACTGAACTGGAAGAACTGTCTAAGCAACTACAAGAGCTCTTGGATAAGGGCTTCATTCGTCCAAGCTCTTCGCCTTGGGGAGCTCCAGTATTATTCGTGAAAAAGAAGGATGGCACTTTCAAAATGTGCATTGATTACTGCGAACTGAACAAGGTCACAGTGAAGAACCGTTATCCTCTTCCTCGTATTGACGACTTATTCGACCAGTTGCAAGGGTCGAGCTACTACTCCAAGATTGATCTAAGGCCTGGCTAGCATCAGCTGAGAGTCCGGGATGAGGACGTCTCCAAGACAGCATTCAGAACTCGCTACGGCAATTACGAGTTCCTAGTCATGCCATTTGGGCTTACGAACGCGCCTGCAGTTTTCATGGATCTTATGAACAGGGTGTGCAAACCCTATCTAGACAAGTTCGTCATTGTCTTCATCAACGACATTCTGGTCTACTCCAAGAGTCAGGAGGAACGCGAGCAGCACTTACGTCTTATCTTGGAACTTCTTCTAAAGGAACAACTGTACGCCAAGTTTTCAAAATGCGACTTCTGGCTTCGTGAAGTCCACTTTCAAGGCCATGTGGTGAACAAGGATGGGATTCATGTCGATCCATCCAAGGTAGATTCGATCAGGAACTGGCCTGCACTGCGTACACCAACGGAAATACGCCAATTCTTGGGTTTGGCGGGGTACTACAGACGATTCATTAAAGACTTCTCCAACATCGCACAGCCGCTTACAATGCTGACACAGAAAGGTGTTACCTATCATTGGGGTAATACACATGAAACTGCTTTTCAGTACCTGAAGGATAGTCTATGCAGCGCGCCTATTCTCTCATTGCCAGAGGGCACGGACGATTTTGTGGTCTATTGTGACGCATCGATACAGGGGCTTGGTTGTGTATTGATGCAGCGTTATAAAGTTATTGCCTACGCTTCGCGGCAACTCAAAGTTCATGAACGGAATTACACGACGCACGATTTAGAGCTGGGAGCTGTTGTTTTCGCGCTTAAGATATGGCGACACTACCTGTACGGTACCAAGTGCACTATCTACACCGATCACAGGAGTCTCGAGCATATTTTCAAGCAGAAGGAATTGAACATGCGTCAACGACGATGGGTCGAGCTGCTTAATGATTACGAATGCGCCATCAAGTACCATCCAAGCAAGGCCAATGTTGTGGCAGACGCTCTCAGTCGAAAAGACACTCTACATAGGCATGTACGAGCTTTGCAGCTCACTATTCAGTCTGATGTTCCTGCACCAATACGAAATGCTCAGGTAGAAGCATTAAAACCAGAAAACGTCAAGGCTGAAGCCTTACGCGGATCAAGGCAATGATTAGAACAGAAGGAAGACGGCGCCTACTATGTAACATGACGTATTTGGGTTCCACTTTATGGCGGTTTACGAGAACTTGTGATGGATGAAGCTCACAGGTCTCGCTACTCGGTACATCCAGGTTCGGATAAAATGTATCACGACATCAGAACTACATATTGGCGGCCTAGCATGAAGGCCCACATAGCAACTTACGTCGGCAAATGTTTGACTTGTGCGAGAGTCAAGACAGAGTACCAGAAACACTCAGGCCTACTTCAGCAACCTAAGATACCGCAGTGGAAATGGGAAGAAATTTCCATGGATATTGTTACTGGTCTGCCTAGATCCCAGCATGGGAATGATACTATTCGGGTGATCGTAGATCGACTCACAAAGTCTGCTCATTTCCTGGCTATCAAAGAAACAGACAAATTTTCCACACTAGCAGACATATACTTGAAGGAAGTAGTCTCGAGGCACGGGGTGCCCACCTCTATCATCTCGAATCGCGATGCACGATTCACGTCAGAATTATGGCAAGCAATGCACAAGGCTTTTGGCTCTCGATTAGACATGAGCACAGCTTACCATCCTCAGACAGATGGGCAGTCTGAGCGCACGATTCAAACTCTAGAAGACATGCTTCGGGTGTGTGTTATCGATTTCGGCAACAGCTGGGAAAAAACATCTCCCGTTAGTGGAGTTCTCGTACAACAACAGTTACCACACCAGCATACAAGCCTCTCCATTCGAGGCATTGTACGGTCGTAAATGCCGGTCACCTCTCTGTTGGGCAGAGGTGGGGGATAGTCAAATCACAGGGCCAGAAATGGTAGTTGACGCTACTGAACGAATTGCACAGATACGACAACGCATGGCGGCAGCTCGTGATCGCCAGAAAAGCTACGCTGATAAACGCAGAAAACCGCTCGAATTCCAAGTTGGGGATCGAATGCTACTCAAAGTCTCACCCTGGAAGGGTGTGGTTCGTTTTGGCAAACGGGGCAAGCTCAATCCACGGTACGTTGGACCATTCAAAATCACTGAAAGAATAGGCAAAGTGGCCTACAGGCTAAATTTACCAGCTGAACTCGGTGCAGTTCACAACGTATTCCACGTGTCGAATCTGAAGAAGTGTCTGTCAGATGAGACCCTCATAGTGCCTTTCAAGGAACTCACTATCGACGAGCGGTTGCAGTTCGTCGAGGAACCAGTTGAAATCACGGACCGGGATGTCAAGGTCCTCAAGAACACTAGGATACCTCTTGTACGAGTTCGTTGGAACTCCCGTCGTGGCCCAGAGTATACCTGGGAACGAGAAGATCAAATGGAACTCAAGTATCCCCAGTTATTCGAAAACCGTGCAACCACTACTGAGGCTGAAGCTACTAATACAGAATTTCGAGACGAAATTCCAAATCAACGGGGGGATGATGTGACACCCCAGGAAAACCAGTAAACGATATAACTTACCTAGCTTCCTCAGTAACCGCATGCTAAATTTCGGGACGAAATTTCTTTCAAGTTGGGGATAATGTGACAACTCGAGTTTCCAAGATTCCATTTTCACATTTATTACACGTTCATTGTTTGTTTAGTTGTTTACTTGCACAATTAGCTTGCTGTGAAACTGTAACGTATTGATTCAGTTAAGTATATTGTATATTGAGCATGGTTATGTGTTGATTATGAAAGATTTGTCAAATGTATGAACTTGGTGGTGAAACTGTGAACTATTTTGAGATGGTGTACTTATGTAAAATATGATACTTAGGGATGTATAGAGTAATTAGTGAATCCTAATCATTCTTAACCCTAATCATTCACTAATCACCACACAAAAACCAAAGCACGTACTTTCTCATCCTCTGATCTTCTCTGGCATTCATCATCTTCATCATTGGCACAAGCTATTCATCACTCTTGATTCCACACTCTAACTAGAATCAATTCAAGGTAATTGTTCATTGATTGTTTGATTGTTCTCAATTCTTGATTCTTGTGATTCTTGTAAACCCTAAGTTCTTCATATGATATTCTCTGCCTATTTGATTTATTCTGATTATTGAGAAATGTATAAGGTTGTATGTATGTAGTCAATTGCCTGATGATTTAGATGTATAATATGTCAAAACTATTGATGGTTGATTTGGTTATGCACTGTGAAAGCATGAATTAGGGTTTTTCTGATTGTATGAAAACGTAACTGTTACAATTACAATGAACTGGAATATTCGTATGTGTTGTTGTCTGAGTTTCTTGTTTGAGGTTATAGTCCGAATTTTAGGTGATGTGGAACCTTGTCCGACCTTTAAACCCTAGAAGAGGGTCCGAGTTTCTTAAAGTGTCGTGGTCCGAGTTTTGACATCACATGAGTGGTCCGAGTTTTGCAAGAGGACTTTTGGTCCGAGTTTCAACCCCTCTCCCCTTGTCCAACCTTGTGAAGGTCCCCCACCCCCCTGTCCGAGTTTTAAGGTAAGGAAGCCCCCACCCTTAGTCCGACTTTTGAAGGGGAAGCCCCCCTTGTTCCTGTCCGAGTTTTATGGCCCCAAACCCCTCCCCTTTTGTCCGAATTTTGTAAATGAAACCCTAGGAGGTCCGAATTTTATAGGGGGAACATTTGTCAGAGTTTTGTTGAGGCTTCATGGGTCCGAATTTTAAAGGAGGGAACCCTGAGTCCGAATTTCTGGTCCTGGAACATTGTCTGACCTTTTATTGTGTTGTTATGTCCAACCTTTGTGAATTAAACATGATGTTACCTTGATTGCATGCTAATAGTCCGAACTTTACAAGTGCTGTGTGTATCAAAGTTGCTGTATGATGCTATATATAATTGTATGCTACTGAATGCAACTGTATGTTCCTGTATGTGTGAATAATCTCTTCATATCATTCTGTACACAATGAACACACATAACACAATTGCTTGAATATCAAGGACTTGTAAACCCTACTTGAATGTAACACTTACATCGTATCATGTGCAATGTATCCTAGGTCGTGTGTAACGGACTTAGACATTTAATAAACCCTAGAAGCAATAACATACCGAGCAAACCAAGGTGAGTTCACACAGCCAAGGCATGGGGTTCCCAGGGTGGGAATGGGTTTGGATTATTTACTTGTACTTACCTAGCATACGGAACTTAGTTATATGGTCCTCGGGTGAGGAAGGGTTATTGATAAGATACGACTAGACTAGTGATACTTATAGAACTGATCTTCGCACACACGCCAGGGTTGGCCGCGATAATATGACTAATCTTCGCATACATGCCTAGGAAGGCCGCGAACTATACACTAAACTTCGCATATATGCTGGGTGGCCGTGATACAAATATACCTAGTCTAGAATACTTGGAAACTTCCCTAATCTTCGCATACATGCCTAGAGGGCCGCGATACGAACTAATACGATACATGACTTAATGAATGAACACAAGGCTTACTATACTATTACAATTACTGAACTATAAACTGTGAACTCGCTCAACTAGTTGTTGACTCTCTGCTGCATGCCTTGCAGGACCCTAGGTACATATGGAGCTTGCACAGGGAGGAGCAGGTCGTTGTGGAGCATGGATCGTGGATGTTTTGTTACACTACTTAATACTTGAACTTATTACATACATTGGGTTTTCATATTATGCTTCCGCTACTTAAACTATGTTTGGTTTGAACATCAATTGTATTGAATTGGGTTTTTACGAACTATTTCGATTATTATATACTATGTTCAATATGATTGATGGCTTGATCCTGGTCAGTCACGCTCCCAAGCGGTGATAATCCGCGTGTGGATTTTTGGGGGTGTGAGAAGGACATGGTTGGTAGATCCACTGTGAACAAGTAAATTTCATTACCGAGCAATCCAAGGTGAGTTCACTACTCTTGAGCATGTGTCCTGGTGGTTGGGACAGTCAGTGGGTATCCCGGGGAGGGATAAGTCTTTTGAGTAAAACTGGGATGTTGGATAATATTCTCACTCTCTGTCTCTTAAGTCCCATCTTTTTGTTACCGGAGAGGTAACGGGGTATTAGTCAGTAGCGCTACTTATGTTTGGCACCCTCACCCCGTACTGGAGAGGACGGGTGTGAACTAATGACCAAGTCATGCCCAGTGTTCCTATCAGTGTTCTGATAGGAACACTGGGGAACGGGCAAAACATAAATCAGGAGCCGTCTTGTTTAGTATCGAGATATTATCAACATTACTTTCGGATTTGTTAATAAACTGGATTAAACACTTGGTAACTAACGTTTCTTAAGACTGTGAACTCACCAGCGTTGTCTGACACACTTGTTACATGCTCGCGGGCCGTTAGGTACTTTGGATGGGAACTTGCTATCTGGATGGCTGGAGTGGTCATGGTCATGTCGCTGAGGATTACTTGCATGTCATTTAAACACTATTACACTTGGTTTTGAGATTACATCAAACATTGTTATGTCATTTGCTTCCGCTAAATCTGATATATTTGTTTGACACTTATGATTACGTAATTTAATAAACATAAACTTGGCAATGTTTTTATATTGGTTCAATATTATTGGTGGCTTGGAGCCTGGTACGTCACACGTCCCGCGGTGTTTCCGTAAGTGGCATTTTGGGGGTGTGACACTCATGACCGCTACGACACCACTGTTATCACCGCCACTATTAATCCGGACTCCAAACCAAAAGCATTGTCGCCACCTACCAGGTCCGGTTCTGCCACATCGCTACACCTCCACTCCATCTTCATGTTTTTGGTTCGAAGAAGAAAAGAACCCGGTATTAACCAAACCCTTTCGACTTTAGAAATAATATGTTAGTAAATCATGACTATCTAATACGGTTTTCGTTTTTCGACTATCGGACCATCGTACTCGCGAGATGAATAGCCTGGTCACATGTTCGATTGCCGCAACCACCACCGTGAAACACTTATATGCCCTACTATTAGGTAATGAACTCGGATCTTTTTCCAAGTGTAGTCTTATGAATATGCCTTAGCAGTTAGCATGTTAGTATGGCTTCTTTGAACGTAGTACGGGTTGATTTATTGTTGCGATGACTAATGTATCTTTTAAACTAAAACTGATTTTGTGAGCAGGTGATATTATTAATATTTCAGTACAATGATAAAGTTTAGTTCCTGTGCTCTACGGTTTATTTTGTTAACATGGGATAAACAGCCTAGCGTGTGGAAGCTCATAAGCTATTAACCTTATTTTTATTTTTATTTTGATACATGAGAACGTAGTAGTTCTGCTATGCACACTCATCCAAATGTAATATACCATAATTCTTATGGTATCATTTTTATTGTTTCAATAAAGTATGTATTATTTATATACAAATTAATACGACCAAGTCCATAACATTATTTTGTATTTTTTAAATACCTATTATAATTAGCAAACTAGTAATATATATTATGGAAGCTAGTTAATATTTATTTTTGTATAAGAAAATAAGTTGTGATCATACAATTCTAAGTGATGTTGAAAAGGAACATGTTAAAAGGATAAAAAGTTAACGTCGTTGGAACATCAAACAACCAAAGAAGAAAATGTAACACAAGCTAAGCCGAATCTTATTGAAGTAATAAAAATGTAGGTGCTAGTATGACTTTTGGACAACTCGACCTTACTTGCTTTTACTTTTTGGCTAAGGTACGAATTCTGTTTTCTTTTCATCGTAGTATTATTATTCAAGTCCGTTACTTTGTAGTACGGATGTTTTCGCTAGTTGTTTCTGTTTTGTAATTAGTATATATTGTAGCATGCAATAGACCCTAGATTTTGTGCTCATTATTGCATGTTCCCTTTAGACTTATGTCAAGATACTTTTATTTCTAATACGCTTTGTACTCTGTCACCTGAGCAATTATATGTTTAGACTTGTCGTTGGGGCGTTAACGGCATGGCACTCATTGTGACGGTGCGTAACTAAAGTTCAAGGCATCCCTAGTTTGTGCTTGTGTAGCACCTGGCCCCTTAAGGCGAATAGATCGATCTTAGCTCTGACTCCTGACTCCTGTTGAGATGGAATAATGTGTGTACGCCTACACGCACCATCTCGGTGCATGGACTAGCTAGCTATGTACCCCTCTGTTTAGGCTCGTGGGTGCTTCTATATTACGTGACTTGTGTTATTGTTATGTGTAGTCACGTATGTCTTGTATCTGTTATTATATGTCTGATAAGTTTATATGCCTCTGATTGTGTTCAGTATCTGTTTTGTATAAGTATTGGGATTCAAGATACATAAGTATTTGTTTTAGTGCCATAATTTAGATTTATTTAGCGTCAGTACCATTTGATGTTTCTTTCTGTATGTCTGCCGTTAAGTTTAGTATCTGATTCTATTTTGTATTAGTTATAGTTCTTTCGACTTAGTATCCGTTTCAGTTTTGTCTCAGTATTCGTCTTAATATTAGTTTCAGTTTTGACTTAAATTCACATGTCGTGTGATACGCTGATTTGTATCCGTCAGTATATGTTTTTAGCATATGTTCTGGTGTCCGCCTCAATATTTGTCTTTAGACTGATTGGTTTACGGTATTGGTTCACAAAATTTTATAAGTATTAAATAGCTCTGTTTTCGAAACTCAGGTTATCTAAATTATTTTATTTATTAAAAATATATTTTCAAAGTTTCAAATGTGGTTTTACTGTTAGTCTTAGTTCAGCTTGCGTTTCGTTCTCTCATGTTCGTCTTTACATGTACTATTGATTTCTCCGTTACTGAGCAACTTTTTGGCTTAGCCGTAGTTTTCTTTTTGTGTTTGTCTTATTTGTTTGACAGGTAATTTAGGTAACGTGGGGAATAAGTGAAGAGTGTCGTGAAGATAAAGATTTATTGTATTTCGGTAATGTAAGAAAATGTAATTAGGTTCTTTTCATTTTTAAACTTTAGAATTAGTTTTTTAATTTGATAGCTGTAATAGTGACACGTCAGCCTATTTCAGGTTGGGGTGTTACAACCATCACCCATCTATCATCTTTAGAGTGTGTAGTAGTCTTGGGATCCAAGATTAATCGTAAGAGTTCTTGTCAATCAAAGGCCATGTTTAGCTAATATTTTACATCGCTTGGTGAAGATAAGTCTTTAATGTAATACTTTTGATTTTTAATCTTTCGGCACTTTTTAATTGAGTTTGTATTAATGACTTTAATAACTAGTTTCTTATGTTGAAAGTGAACTTTCTTTACCATTTCTTCATGATGTCATTGAGTTGCTCATTCGTGTCTTTACGGTTTATATAAAGCGCATTAACTACCTGGAAGGGGGAGGGTGGTTTGGTAAAGTTTTTGTCTCGTTCAGTGTATAGATCCTACGAGGACTTGGTTCAAGCTTACTAGGACCTCCTTCAATGCCCAACGGTATTGGATGGCGGGGGTGCGAATAGCTTGAACCCCTCATATGTAAACTACTATTGATACTTTAAACCGGCTTCTTGGGATTGTATCCTTGCGGACTCAATGTTGGTGCATATGTCTGTCGACTTCGTCTTGTATCGAATCTTGTAATAGAGTAGATAAGATCAGGGCACGAAAAACGAGAAAAGTGTGTTTATGGCATTTCGCACGAAATTTATTGGAAGCCATTTCGCACGAAATGACTTGGTCATTTCGTACGAAATGAGCTGGCCATTTCGTTTGTGTTGTTTCGTGCGAAATCACATTGCCTGTAAATACTAGTTGTGCCAAATCATTTGTAACGATCTGATTCCGGTGCCGAAGTGCTGCCGAAGTGTCTCCAGGCTGTAATCTGTTGTGTTTTCAATATAAGAGACAATTTAAGGTGATTCTTGTGGAAAATAGCTGAAACAACTTCGATACGAATGAATTCGGCCTCTCGTATTGATTAGAACTCTTCTGAACGACTCCTTTGGTCATGAAAACAATCCTACAAGTGGTATCAGAGCTCAGGAGGAAGAGTTCTTACCATTTTAGCTGTAAAATCTGATTTCGACACCTTCTTTTCAAAATTAAACTTGATTTCACGGTCAAAATGACTTGAATTTCTCACATTATACACGAAACTGTGTTTTAACAAAGCCTTGAATGTTTCAGACTTAAAATCGGACTAAAACCTGATCAATTTGACAAAAACATGGCCGAGATGATGACATCAGCAGCATTTCGCACAAATTGAACATTTTGTTTCTCACGAAATCACACAGAATCATCTATTTCGTACGAAATAACACTTTCATTTCGCACGAAATAGCTTCAGTCGCATTCATTTCGCACGAAATAGATCATTTCGTGTGAAATTATCTTCATTTCGTACGAATCACCTATTCCGTATCAATTTATCGTCATTTCACTTGAAAATTGATTTCATTTCATACGAAATCAATTATTTCGCACCAAAGTAGTCATTTCGTGTGAGAGGGGTTATTTCATGTGGATCATTTCGTTTGAAGTTGACTTGCAGGTTATTTCGCATCAGAAGAGTTATTTCGTTTGAAAAGGTCATTTCTTGTGAAGAACATTTCGTTTGAAAATCAAAGTTTGTGAAATTTTAAAACCGAATCATGGAAGAAGAGTTTTACAACGCCTTTGCGACTCCGATTACTATTGCACAGAACACAATGTCAGAAAATGAAACGGGCACCATGCAAAAACCGCCAAAGCTCATGAATATTGAGGAGTATAAAGGGTAGGAGGAGCGATTCGAAAATTGGGTTCAAGCAAATTACTTGGATGCTTTGGAATGTGTTGAAACAAAGTATGTTAGACCGATGAATGATGACGAAGAGGTGATTGCTATTAAAGATCTAAGTGTTGAGGAGAAAAAGAAATACAAAGATGAAAAGATAATGACTAGTTTATTGCATCAAGCTGTTAAAGAAGATATCTTGGTGTTATTGCAACACAATGGAAGTGCATATTTGTTGGATCGGTTTGGTGACCGTTCGATTGCGTAACGAACGTTTCACGTGCGGAATCCGTGAACGAACGTGACCGAACACACGATAACGTACTACTAACGAGAATCCATTACAAGAATTGACGTGTACGGTACAAGAATCTCGTTTACAATCACTTTCTCTTTCTACTTTCTCTCTCTAGAATCTTCTCTCCAAGTCTTCTCCAAAGTCTAATCCAAATCTCTTCAAAAACTAACTAACTCATGACATAATCCCCTATTTATATGGTCAAGGCAACTTTAATGATATTTCTCATTAATTACAAGTTTGCCACCTTGCCATTTCTAACTAAATAAGACATTACGCGCTTGATTCCTTCCGGCTTTTCACTACGACACGGATTGACGAAGGCGATAGACATTACGTGCATCAACAATCTCCCCCTTGGATATTGCCGTAGTCAATCTCGTAGCGAAACTCATAGCGACTTGACTTTCTATTTGAGAGACTCGAACGAAGATGTAGTCGACAGACAACTGCACTAACAAACTCCCCCTTGGATGTTGACGGAATCTTTAGTGAGAGTCTTCAAATACTCTTGTTCGAACAGAATCCCAGAGGATCTGTATTTTCTTCAGAATCTTCAGGCTCCCCCTTTCGTCAAGCTTCCGTGCTTTTGGGATCGACACCTGGCTTTCCAGATACAAGCTCCTTTAGCGTTGAGCTCGTCTTCAGACTCCCCCTCAGAATCAGATGTCGGGATCGTAGTCTGGCTTTTCGTAGCAACAAATTTGAAAACCTGCACATCTCAAACACACAATTATAACAACCAATATTGTGATTCAACTTAATGAATCAACTAAACATTTGAGAATTTTCATATTTAAAACTGATTAAAAATTCGAAACATTCCAAATTCTGATTCAAATTAACGAATCATCTTAAACATTTCAAATCAGTTAACCAACCTGTCTGTTCATCATGTTTAGCCTTTGAGATTTTGAATGTCAGCTTTTCATCATCAGTTGTCGAAAATCTTTTTGGATTTTTCAAAATAAGAAACATAAATGCAAAGACAGAAATTAAATGCAGAAATGAAATATGTACAAACATATTTTTGTGAGTTTGTGTAAGAGGATCATATCAGTTTTTGATACACATCACAAGCACCGTTAAGCTCCTAATCGTTTTAAGTTCTAAACGATTCACGTTGATTGACGATATTGTTGTCCACTTAAGCTCAATCTAAAAACTTTCGAAATGCTTACCGATACGTTAAGGTATATTAATTATGCACTAAGTTCTTATGGACCCCACGATCTCAGCATATCCCCTCATCATGCAATACACTAACTCAAGTAATGCCTTTAAACTTTCATCAACTGTGATTTGTGCAAAAACAAAGCAGAATGTTTAAACATTAACAATCAGGTCGATACTTCCGTATACGCAGAGAAAGTCCAATGTTTAAACAAAATAAGAAAATAAAACAAGTTGAAGTTGTTTAAGCTTTAACCACCAGGTCGATACTTCCGTATACGCAGAGGAGGTCCAAAGCTTAAACGAAACACCAAAGAAAATAAAGCAGAACGTTTAGGCAACAACATCCAGGTCGATACTCCCGTATACGCAGAGGATGTCCGATGCTTAAACAAAATAAAGAAATCAAACAAGTTTAAATCTTTGCAAAATGAAATGCACAATCACAGCGATTTTTCAGCAAAGTAGTGAAAGTTCACAAACTTAACCAGTTTTATGTCTTTCGACAATCAGCGATTACTGAGCAGGCACACAGTCAAGAAGGACAAAACTAAGTACTATGCTTTCAACCATGTTTCCCACTAGAACTAGGCTTTTTCATTTATATTTGTATCGTTATCGCAAATCTACTAGTCTAGCTGAGCCTATCGTCACATCTTTAGTGAGATCGTTTATCACATTTTAGACTTTACATATCTTTAGCATGCTGTGATAGTCCACTGATTTACTATCATTTCCTCTTTTTCACAACAAAACTCATTTTTAAATTTTTCAATGTTTTTGACTTTTTCAAATTTTCTAATTTTTTTAAAAATTTTTCTCCCCCTAAAATCAAAATATGTTTCAATTTTGATTTTCTGAGAAAATTTGAAACAAACTGTACAAACTTGACAACCTGATGAGAATCACTTCAATTCTCTATCCACTTGGCGTAAACAATCAGAACTCCCCCTCACAACAAAACTATTTACCCATTATGATTTCAAAACACTTAAGTTTGTTTTAATCAAAATGGTTTTTCCGGAAAATTAGTTTTGTGTGACATTTCATAAACACGGGGTTTCATCACATTGTTTGTCAAATTACTACTTGTAGGAAAGATGAATCAAGTACAACTTAATGTCCCTGATTTATCTTTTGAAGGCGAAAAATCACCAGAGTGAAATTTCTCAAGAAATGTGCCGATTCATGTTCCACGCTTACCAACCTGGGAACTCCGGCAAGTCAGGATTTTAAGCAACGAATGTAGGCACCCAAGCCTGACCAGCCTTGGGTGTATTTGAGTTATTTTCACTCGGGGTTTGAACATTCCTTTTTGATTTATAAAATTCTTTAACCCCTTTAACCTTTCCCTCAACCATCTTTCCAAAAATATTTTTCACTTTTCCATTAAAAGCCTTTTCGACATCAAATTCTTTCTTTTCAGAATAGAATTTATTCGAAATTTTCACTTTACCATCTTTCTGTTTAAAATTTTCAGTTCGCAATGGTGGAAAGTTTGTGTCATCCATTGGCGGAACTGAATTTTCACTTTTGAGCTCAACTTGTGGCTCCTCTGATTTTGACGAATCAGAATCATCGCCTGAAGGTGGCTTGTCTGACTTCGGCACGTCAGATTCATCGCCGACCTTTTCCTTCTTCTTTTCCTCTTTCGTCCTCAGATTTGCATCTGACGAATTCGGTTTACTTGACTTTGTTGTCGAGTGAATCGATTCATCAGCACTCTTATTCGATCTGTCGGGTGAACCCGAGGACAAAATCTTCTCCAGATATTCTCTGGCTTTCTTCCTCTTCTTTCGCAGTTTGTCTTTTTGCCCTTGAGAAAGTTTCACTTTCTTTTCTTGAACTTTAGGTTCTTGGACCTTCTGTTCTTTGACATTCTGTTCTGAAACTTTTAGTACTTTGGGCTTGACAGTGACTGGTTTCTTTGCCAACTTCTGAGGATTAACCCTCAATCTTTCACTTGATTTCCTTGGGCAATCCCTGGCAATGTGTCCTTGGATTTGGCAATTATAGCATCTTCTTGTCTCAAATCTCTGTTTCTGGCAGTTAACAGCAATGTGTCCTTGATATCCACATTTGTAGCACACTCTGTTATCATACCAATCACCATTGTCATACCAAACGCTTAGATCAAAGCATTGTCTAGCGTGGTGATACTCCTTCCTCCTCTTGATTGTTGGATTTGGCTTTTGAGCACTGTGGTCTGACCTGCACCACTTATTACCAACAATTTTTGAGTTTTCATTTTTAAATTTTTCTGATTTTTGAAAATGATTGGATGATTTATCTGATGAGCTTTTATTTTCTTTTTTAGGGTTTTTCAATTTTTTATCTTTTTGTTTCTGTTTCACAATCTTCTTTACAGGTTTTTGCTTTGAGCATTCACCTTTCTCAGTAGATTGCAAAACAGTATTTTTGAATTTTTCTTTTAATTCTAAAAACAATTTTTGTTTTTCAATTTTTGTATTTACATCATCAGATTTCTCATCACAATCTTCAACTTTGACATTGTCAAAGTTTGTGACATCGTCACTTATTGGAATACAATTGATTGGTTTTGGACAAGGAATATTCAACTTGTCAGATGAAGTCACAAAACCGATCAACTTCTTTTCAAGTTCTTCGATCTTGACTCTTGAATTCTCAGCTTCACTTTCAAGCCGAGAGATTTTTTCAAGATGAGACTTGATTGATTTTTCATTCTCATTTTTCAAATTTTCAAGAACAGACTTTTCATTGACTAAAACTTTTATCTGTTCTTGAAATTTTGTTTCATTTGCTTTCAAATTTTTGTTTTCAAGTTTTATCCAAAAATCTTCATTTTCTGAGGATTTCTTTTTACTTTCAAAGTCTTTTTCTTTCTCTTTCAAAACCTTGTTTTCTGATGTCAAACTGTTCAAATTACCCAACAGTTTGCCATTTTCAACTTTCAGTTTCTCACAAATTTCCTGAATCATAAGAATCTGTTTATCATCAGCTTGCTTCTCATCTGTCAACTTCTTGATCTCCAATGCCAACATTTTTGCACCTTTTATGAGTTTGTCGTTATCGGTCTTAAAGTTGCAAAATTTGAAACATATTGATGCATTCTTCACAGATTCTCCAACTTTTGAATCCTTTTCTTTCAAAATTTTGTTTTCCAATGTCAAACTGTCCAAATCACTTAACAGTTTGACATTGTCTGATTCAAATTTGTCACATCTTGAACACTTCTCGGTCATTTTTACATCCTCAGCTTTCTTCTCAAGCTTGATCGCTGAAATTTCTTTAACCTGTTCCTCTACCTTTCGAACATTTTCATCAGATTTACATTTTGCTTTATTAGTTGCTTCACTTCTAATCTTTTGTAGTTCAAGTTCTCGCTCTTTAATCTTATCGATAAACTCACCCAAACTCGCTTCTAAGTATCTCGTTTTCCAATCTGACAGATACGTTCTCCATTCATCACCCGGTAAAGCATTTTCCAGTTTGTTAACCCATTCCTCTTTTGTCTTGGTAATCTTCAAACTCACCATTATCCAATACAGCTCGACATACCTTTCAATCAATTCTTCAATCGATTCTCCATCGATACCTGAAAAATTGTTGAACTTGTTCAGTACAATATTAATTGCATAATCCATTTTCGTTATCAAACGATTCACAAAAACGAATTTTCAATCAATACAAAAATTTCACACAATCAAATAACTATCAAAGATCGGATCGAGTGTGAATTCACTCGTGTGTATAACCGATGCTCGACAAACTACCTTGGATTTCCTGCAAACAAGCAAGTAAACAATTAGATCAAAACTAAATTGAATTCGTAACAGTGTGTAGATAAACCAATCTAAGACTCGTTGTCGAAGATTCGTTAACCCGCTTTAATCAATGCACACTGTTAACTCAAATGCCCCTCTCAATTCTTTATCACATGGGCTCCTTTAAAAATTTGGCTGTTTTAAAAAAATTGGCTTTAATGAATGTGCACTGTTTAAAAAAATTGGCTGTTTAAAAATGGGGCGGTTGAAGTGGGCTGGGCGGTGGATAACAAGACTTGGATTGGGCAAGTGGGGCGGTGCTTTGTGGATTGGTTCACTTTGGCGGTTCTATTTACTAATAAGAGTCAGTTAAAACAAACTGCCAAAACAAACTAGTGTGGCGGCATGATAACGATTGGCCTACTTGTTTAACTTTTGGGCGGTGACTCAAAAGGACTTCACTAAAAACAAAAAGACGGTGGTGCGCTGTTGGCCTGTTTTCATTTAAAATTCACAGTTGTCTCCAAGGGTTGGGCGGTGTAACTGAGCTGTCAACAGACAAACATAATTTCCCACACTTCACGTGCAAACACAATGGACATCACCTGCAATTCTTATCACATCAATTTACGAGATCTGTTGAACCGACAATCTGCTTTGATTCAGAAAACATGTGGAGAAGATGACTTATGAGCGGACCACACGCTGACAAATACGCGGTTCAGACAGTATTTTCGAGCGATCCTAAATACTTGTACACAAAAGCGGTTCAGGTGTTCAAAAGAGCGATCCAGAGGTTAATTTTTGTCATATGAGCGGTTCCACACATTAATTACGAGCGAACCAGAACTTGAATTACGAGCGAACCAGAACTGAAAGTTCACGCAAATTCGAACCGAAAATCTGCAATATCTCCAAAACTACATGGAATTTCGATCTGAAACTTTGTAGGGTTTCAATTCAATGTATTTCGCACAATATACTTGAATTTCAGACGAATCGGACCGTGACAACACGTTCAATTTGTCGAATTTCCAAGAAATGAGTAGAAAGTGATGAAATCGATGAATCCGGATCTGATTTGGCTCTGAATCAGTACGAAAATGACGTGTTTGATCGTGCAATCGAGCTCCTAGCTCTGATACCACTTGTTGGATCGGTTTGGTGACCGTTCGATTGCGTAACGAACGTTTCACGTGCGGAATCCGTGAACGAACGTGACCGAACACACGATAACGTACTACTAACGAGAATCCATTACAAGAATTGACGTGTACGGTACAAGAATCTCGTTTACAATCACTTTCTCTTTCTACTTTCTCTCTCTAGAATCTTCTCTCCAAGTCTTCTCCAAAGTCTAATCCAAATCTCTTCAAAAACTAACTAACTCATAACATAATCCCCTATTTATATGGTCAAGGCAACTTTAATGATATTTCTCATTAATTACAAGTTTGCCACCTTGCCATTTCTAACTAAATAAGACATTACGCGCTTGATTCCTTCCGGCTTTTCACTACGACACGGATTGACGAAGGCGATAGACATTACGTGCATCAACAATCTCCCCCTTGGATATTGCCGTAGTCAATCTCGTAGCGAAACTCATAGCGACTTGACTTTCTATTTGAGAGACTCGAACGAAGATGTAGTCGACAGACAACTGCACTAACAATATTCAATTTGGAAAGCATTAAAATCTAAGTTTGTTAGAAGTAAAGAAATGATCAAGAACAAAAAATCGCTTTTGAAAAAAGAGTTTGATCTATTTCGTGGTTTAAGAACTGAAAGCACCAAGCAGATCATAGAAAGATATTGTAATCTGATAGTTAACATGAAGAGGTTGAGCATCACAAAAGAAAATGAAGAATTGATTGAGAAATTGGCAGCTGCGTTGCCACATGATACTTGGGGCACATACCTTATGATGTTGAGAAATAAGAAAGATTTTGGAGATCTAACACTGGGAAAGTTTATTGAAAAACTTGAAGCTCAAGAGATGGAACAACGGAAGATCTCAAGAATGAAAGATTTTGATGGTGAACAAGATATTGGTTTATATTACAAAGGAGGTATCAGCGATAAGACCAACATGTCACCAAAGGTTGAAACTGCATTCAACGCTAAAAGTTCTTCTGGAGGATCATCTCAAGGATCAAACAGTAAAACGGGATTTTCGTCATATCCATCATTTGATCCAAATTTTTTAGCAACCAAGAATGGCAAGATGTTACAATGCAACATTGAAGAAAATGGTCAGAATTACACGGAGGAGGTTGCAAAAGGTCACATGTCTTTGTTAGTGACTGTATTAGAGTCATATGAGAGTTTAGTTGCAGGACGGATCGGGAATCCAATGTTGACAAAAGAGGATTATGATCAGATAGATGATGAGGAGATGGAGTTAATGGATATAAAGTGGTGTATGGCTAGTGTGTTGAGAAGAGCTGAGAAATTTAAGCAGATTACCAGAAGAGATGATTTTCGTGATGCTAATGTTTCTACTTTGGGTTTTGATAAATCTAAAGTTACTTGTTTTCGTTGCAGGGAAAAAGGACATTTCAAGCGAGAATGCACAAACCGCGAAGCAAGTGGAGCTCAAAATCCGTTCAATAACAATGATTATTATCGGAAAGCGATTTATCATCAAGTTGCTCAACAACCACATCAACAACAAGAACCAAAAACTGCACATGCCAAGAAGGCGATCGAAGAATTATCAAAGAGAGCTTGTATGGTGAATCAAAATGATAAGAAATCATCAAAAGGTTTCAGTTGGGACAAATATATTTCAGCTGATAGTAAAGCATGTCTGATAGATCAAGATGATGAAAGATTACCAGAAGGGTTTAGCTGGGAAAATTTTAGCTGGGACGATTATTGCCCAGATAAAGAGATTTTAAAAGCAAAAGCGTTTGTTGCTCGAGTTGCTGAAGATAGTGATAATGATGATTATTATGCAAACAGAATGAAAGAGCACTTAAGAATGTTAGAAGAGAGTGATGACGATGATGATGGAAAAGTTCGAGTGAAAAAGAAGAAAGTTAAAAAACAAGTTAGTAGTGATGATGAAGATGTTCGTGTGATAAAGAAAAGGTAAAAGAAATTCCAGCCTTCACAGTTGAAGCAGAAGCTGATGCACGAAAGATTCCTGTCAAATGTAAAAACTGTGAAACAGTGAAAAAGCAAAACAGTACTTTGATTCATAACATGAACAGATTGAAAGAATCCTATGATGTTCTAAACAAATCAATGCATCAGTACAATCAATCAAGCAATGAACAAGCAATAGCTATGAAGACACTTCAAGGAGCTTTCATGACAAAGCAGAAAATTGTCAATAATTACATTGAGAAGTGTGCTGTGCTGTAACAGAAACTGGAAACACAGAGAATTGAAACAGAAAGGGTAAATAGATTGTTAAAAAGCTACTCATGTACTTCTTATGTTATTGACAGGATTTATCCAACCCTTGAAGGCATAAAGGCATTTGAAGAAGAAACATCTGAAGTGAAATATTCTGGTAAGAAACAAAGTGTCAGTTACAACAAGTGTCCACCCCCGCTAGAAAATGGATATTCTCCACGAAATCCAAATTCTGAAAGAGTCAAAAAGGCAACAATTTTGCAATGGGAATCTGAGCCATCAGATTATTTTCCAGACAACATAGATGTCACTTTCACATCATCTGACACTGATCATGAGTCTGAATTAATAAAGAAAGTGGCCAATCAGGTGTTGGATAATGTAGGATCGTTTTCAGACCCGAACGAGTCGATCAGAAGAGTTTTACTCATTTTGAACGGCGGAAACAGACAAACTAAGGTCAATTCAGAACACAAATCACTTTAAACTGTCGATTTTATTGATATAAAGTTGTTTTACAGGATGACGACACTTCGGCAGCACTTCGTTGCAAACCGGAAGAACTAACTTACTGATTTCGCTCCAACTAACCTATATATAGATGACCAGATTCCGCTTGAACACGTTTCAAGCGGAATTAGAACAATTACATTCAAGCGAAATCAGCATAGGACCTTTCGAGCGGAATCAGTATGATTGAGATTTCGCTTGAAATGACATGATGTCATTTCAACCGGAATCACCTACAATTTCCACATTTTTTTATTTCCGAGCCCTAAACTATCTATTTCTATACAAGACTCGATACAAGACGAAGTCGACAGACGGATGCACCAACAAACTCCCCCTCGGATGTTGACGGAGTCTTCAGTGTCGAGTCTTCGATTGTCAAACCTTCAGTCTTTATCAGTCTGCTCGCTCTCTCCAAAGTATTCTTCATTGTAAGCATCCTCACTCAATCTCTATCTTCTTTCTTCTATCTTCAGAATTTCGATCTTGCTTTCTACATTTTACACTCCTTCTCGATGTCTTCAGACTCCCCCTCTCAATCTGCTGGGATCGCAGTCTGGAAATCATCATCTTCAGGTATTGGAACCTGTCATTTCCTGCACAAGCTTTACCAAACACATAAGTTTCTCAAAATTTAAAAATTTAAAATTTAGAAACCATTTGCAGGAAACATTCAAAATGATTTATACTTTAATGTCCATTTGTAAACATAACTTCTTCATACACTCTCTCCCAACCCTGTTCATCAAATTTAGCACTTGACATTTTGAAAATCAGCTTTTAAACATCAGTTTGTCGAAAATCTTTTTGTATTTTTCAAAAAATTTCATGCTAAAACACTCCGAAAATCTGTTTTTTTTTTTTTTGAATGAATATAAATGCAGTAAAGAACTATTTACAAACAATATTTTTGTGAGTTTGTGCAAGAGGATCATATCAGTTTTTGATACAAAACACTAACACTGTTAAGCTTAATTTCATTCTAAGTTCTAAACAATTCACCTAGATGGTCAGTATACTGGTCCACTTAAATTTTCACACAAATTTCAACTGTTCCGAGATACGAGATTAATGTTTTAGGTACTTATACTTATTCGCGTGTCCCACTACTTGAATATACTCCTATATCCAGATCCCAATATTCAGTCTTACAGGTGAGTATACCACAGATGATATTTGTAAAGGGGTTAGATGCGAAACCGTGAGAGCTCAGGAACTTCCGTTCAGCAGAGAGATGACGGCTCGACTTTAGGTGTGTCCCCTTTAGAGGATCTTTTTTTCAACAGCAATGATTAGCATTTTTCAATGTTTCATCATTTTTATGCTGAGGGCTGTGCTATATTTCAAGCATTTGCAGAAAGTATTATGCGGGGACTAGGTCAGAATTTCCATTCAGCAGAAGTCCCGGGATAATACCCCAGATATCACTGAGTATAAAGACGTAGTATTTCAGAAAGAGGGACCATTCAAACAAGATTTCGGGGGTTACCCATATATCCAAGAAATGTTCCCCACGAGATAAGCAAGTTTGAATTTTATATTTATATCTCGTCACAATCAACTAAATGTGCAAAAACCTTCTGGCACATCCGCAGTGAGATTGTTTATCACATTTTTGACTTTACATTTCTTTAGCATGTTGTGATAGTCCACTGATGTACTATCATTTCGTCTTTTATGCAACAAAAACTCATTTTTCATTTTATCATGTTTTTGGCTTTTTCAAATTTTCTAATGTTTTTGGATTTTCTGAAATTTTTAAATTTTTACTCCCCCTAAAATTCAAACACACTTAAAATAAATTGAAAACAAACTGTACAAGAACATGACAACATGATGTGAATCACCTCAATTTTCCATCCACTTGGCGTAAAAAATCAGAACTCCCACTCTCAACAAACTATTTTCCCATTATGATTTCAAAACACTTAAGTTTGTTTTAATCAAAATGGATTTTCCGGAAAATTAGTTTTGTTGATTTTACCACTTGTAGTAAATGGGGATCAAATCATCACATTGTTTACCAATCTTTTGAATGATAGCTAAATCAAATTCAACTTAATGACCTTGATTTATCACTAGTAAGATCAACAATCAAACACTTATAAACATGATTTTCAACAAATTACCACCTGTTGGTTGAATTCTCAAGATGTCGATTCCTACTCAACACTTACCAACCTGGGAGTTCTGGCAATTCACAATTTTCAATTTTAAATTCTCAAAAAATATTTTCAAGAATGATGCCGATTCATGCTCCGCGATTAACTACTTGGGAGCTCCGGCAATTCAGATTTTTATTCTATGAAAAATATATCCACCCAAGCCTGACCATCCTTGGGTGTAACAACATTGTGACACCTGGGTCACTGTGACCATCAAACAAATACCAAGCCAATGAAATATTGTATTTCATACTTGGGATCTGTATAAATATGTGTATCTTTTGCACATATCATTTCTTGTCGATTTCAAGCTTTAAATCACTTTCTGGAAGGTTATACGCGGACTGATGTGTAAATATAACCAGTTTAATGCAACGATCACTCCGGAATAGTAAAATAGGCTTAACATACCTTAAATAACCTTTACATAACTTAGAAATAAGTTTTGAAGGCTTTGGTAGGGCAAAAACTAGTTAATTCGCCTACATGGACTAAATTTGACAAACTGCGAAAATATGCCAATTTGAATTGTAACAGACATTCCGGAACATGACCATAAGTTAAACATACCATAAATATCCTTTACATAGCTTAGAAATAGGTTTTGAGGGGTTCGGTGTGCAAAAATAAACTTTTGGGTCATTCAGGGACTAAAAGTGTCAAAAAGTGCACAAGTTTGCACTTTCGCACATAACTTACGTTCTGAATACATCCGGACCTCCAAAAATTTATGTAACCACTAAAATATTTTATTTTAGTGTTTGGCATAAGAAAAATACATTCGTCGCGTCATTTGGATCGTTTTTCGCGCTTATGCGCATTCCGTCGTAATTAAGCGAACATCGCGATCGTACGACCAAACGAACCAACATCCGGCATATTTTTGAGCATGTTTCATGTCCACAATGTTTAAGCATCATGTTAGGGCCTTAAATATGGCGTAACGGGCCTTAAACATGTCGGAAATGGCCTTAAACCACAACAGGGACCTAAACTGTCATTTTTGAAAGTTGTTTTCTGATCAGGACACCCAGGCGGCCCGCGTATGCCCAGGGTGATCCTTTACACGGCCCGCGACAGCCCTTCAGATCAGCAAAGGTCGTTTTAACTGCTATAAACAGCCTTTCAACCCCCCAAAGGGCAATGCCTCTTGCAAATCTGTGGGTTGGGGTCATATTATGATACCACAACATTTCGACACTTGTACCGATGAGATTTGAGCACGTAAATCGATAAACGATCCTAACGGTCTTGCATATCCTATAAATACCCCCCCCATTCTTGCAAAAACCCACAAATCTGATCTAAAAGCTCTAAGTTGAGGCCATTGCTTCATACCTGAGCTCCTGGATCAAGATTAGCTTCCGGGGACCCTTCGTAAGTGTTCTTTCGTTCTTTTATCGCTTTTCGTGTCCTAAAGTCAAACTTTGTTTGACTTTCTGCATTGACCAGTTTATGGTCAATGCAAAGTTCGTTTGAACTTCATAACGTAAGCGTGATCACGATGGTTATAGTCCCTAGTGACTATACCTACTGATTACCACGTTATCTAGGCTCAGTGACGAGTCGTAGTTTCGGCCAAAATGCGCATTCTTGCGTATTTTGTAACCAAACTACTCATAGGCATCAAAACCATTTGTTTTGATACCAAACCTGTCTTCTAAACTTAGTTAAGCATGTTCTAACATGCTTAGCTCGCCACTTTTAGTTTAGTGCTTATATAAGGTCGTAAAGTAAGCGATCTAAACAATCGCTTATACTTTCTGTGACATCTGTGCTTGTAATAATTGTAAACAATTCAGTTATCAATAAAATAAAGTTATTTGATCCCTATGTTTGTTTATTTGTGTTTGATGTTTTTCATGTTTTGACTTTTATCCAATTTCAAACTCTATATCGCTTTCTGGAGAATTATGCGCAAACTGGTGCGAAAACGTAATCAGTTTAATGCAACAAATACTCCGGAACATAAATTTATGCATAACATACCTTAAATAACCTTTACATAACTTAGAAATAAGTTTTGAAGGCTTTGGTATGGCAAAATTCAAGTTAATTCGCTTACAGGGACTAAAATTGACAAACTGCGAAAGTATGCCGATTTGAACAGTAACGAACATTCCGGAACATGAACATAAGTTAAACACACCCTAAATATCCTTTACATATCTCAGAAATAGGCTTTGAGGGGTTCGGTGTGCTAAAATAAACTTTTGGGTCATTCAGGGACTAAAAGCGTTAAAAAATGCATAAGTTTGCATTTTCGCGCATAACTTACGTTCTGAATACATCCGGACATCCAAAAATTTATGTAAGCATTAAAATATTATGTTTTAGTGTTTAGCTTGTCAAAAATCCATTCGTCGCACAATTTGGACCGTTTTTGCGTCCGTTACGACTTCCGTCGTAATTAACCGAACAACGCAATCGTACGGCCAAACGAACCGACATCCGAGATATTTTTGAGCACATTTTAAGTTCCCTATACTTTAACTTCATTTTTGAGCTTTGAAATGGGGTTATCGGGGCTTAAACATGTCAAAAATGGGCCGAAATGCATGTTTCTCAAGTGTAGGGACCATTTTGCAATTTCTGGAAAGTATCAGACCTGCAAGGTCCTTACGGACCGTAAGACCTACTCCATACGGTCCGTAAGCAGGTCCCAGTTTAGCAGAAATCATTTTTAATAAAACCCAGCTGCTCCTTGGTTTTGCAAATGGTTTTAAGGTTCCTATGGGCTGGTTTTAAGGTCCCATGGTTTCACAAATCAATGGGCATGAGGTGTATGGCTAAGATTGAAGCTCGGTTTTCGATAAACGATCCTAACGGTTGTGCGAAAACTATAAATACCCCCACCCATTTCATTCTTTCCCTACTTGAATTATGAGATTTTCTCTAAGTTGAAGTGTAGAACACTTCATACCTGAGAAATACTTGGAATATCAATCTTGCGGGGACCTTCTGTAAGTATTCTTTCGCATTTTTCGTTCGTTTTAGCGATAAAGTCAAACTGTGTTTGACTTTCTGCATTGACCAGTTTTTGGTCAACGCGTAGTTCGTTTGAACTTCATAACGTGAGCGTAATCACGATGGTTATAGTCCCTAGTGACTATACCTACTGATTACCACGTTATCTAGGCTCAGTGACGAGTCGTAGTTTCGGCCAAAATGCGTTTTCTCGCGTATTTTGTAACCAAACTACTCTAGGGTATTAAAACCGTTTGTTTTAATACCAAACCTGTTTTCTAACATTACTAAACATGTTCTAGCATGTTTAGCTCGTCGCTTTTAGATTTGTGCTTGTTTAGGGTCGTAAAGGTAAGCGATCTAATCAATCGCTTATGCTTACGAACCCGACCCATTTGGTCGATCATTAGGATCCGACCAAACATTTTAGGTGACCATAATTGTGTAGGGAATAACCTTCCGAGTTTATACCTTATGGTCACGACGTTTAAGTAGTTGTATGATAAGTAGTTCTTATGCCTTAGGTAAATTACCAAAATACCCTTTTTGCGCCAAAATCCATTTTAAACCTATGTAACATAATTTTTGGTATCTAAACTGATTTAACAACAATATTAAGCTTGTTAAGGCATATCTTACTTGTCATAGGAGTAGTTAGGCTTTCCGAATGCGTTTTACGCAAACGACACGTTAAAGTAGCCTAAGCTACCTAAACGAGTCGTAACGGGTCAAAAACACTTAGGATAGGCTTCGTTTTAGTACATAGGCTTTGTCAAACCATATTACATAAGTTCCCATACTTATTTGGTTTACAAACCCTCGTACTACCCGATCCTCCGATAGGTCCGTTTATTAATGTAGATACCTATATAGGTGCCGTTTGATTCCGTGATCTTCTAGCATTGCTTGGTGGTTATCCTACGACTTCTAAGCAATCTCAAGTGAGTACATAGACCCCTCTTTTACTGTTTTTCAAACATTTTGGGGTGAAACACATGTGCCTACTTGTTACTTTCATGCTTTCCATGTTTTCACAACTTATACTTGCTATGTTCACTAGTACACTATTAGTACATGATTTCATTATGTTTTGCTATGTATGTTTACTTAACATGCTAGCACATTGATTTACATTACATTACTTTGCGATATATGTTTACATGGCATATTAGCACAATTGTTTTACATTACGTTTCTTTTGCTATGTATGTTTACTTAACATGCTAGCACATTGTTTTTCAGGACTTTTCTGCTTTGTATGTTTACTTAGCATACTTAGTACATTGTTTTCACATAACTTGTTTACATTTGGTATAACATTTGGTTTGCATAAACGGTTCTTTACTACATTCATTAACATTAGCTACGCCGCTCGGTAGTAAGTAATGGTACCATAGGACTTGACAAATCCCGTTCCTGACATCCTGGGTTGGTTTGGATGAAAGGAATGACTGAATCCGTGAACATTTTACTTTGATAACTTTTACTCAAAGGTTATCCTGCTGTCTCAAGGCTTGAATGTAATGCGTTAACTTTCCACATAAATGTTTGTATCAATAAAACAAGCTTTTACTTGGCAAAACATAACTTTTTGATTTATTCAAAATACTTTGTTTTGTTCCTTTTTACTTATGGTTAAGTATTCTCATTTGGTTACTTACCATACATAACTTTTGTTTACACTTAACTACATGACTACATTTTGGGTTTTAAACATTGACAATGGTTTAGACAAGAACATTTCATGATTGGTTTATGAACTATATGCTTTGGTGGTTTGTTTAATGACTTAAGTAACGAGATGTGTGTAGTATGATACAAGCATGGTGGATACGCCGCTGGTACTTCCTATATATAAGTGCTTGTATTATATTACATGATATACCGTTATTTAAATCATTCAATTTTGGACTTATACATTTTTGCAAATAACATATTTTTCACAAGACTTTGTTTTACAAAACAATTTATTTCATATAACTTATTTTTTTTACTTGGTTATTCTTTTAACCATACATCATTCTTTTATACATATATATTAACTGATTTGTTATCGCTTTTCAAACATTTTATAAGCAAACACTTAAACTAGATTCATGACAAGTTTCCATTAAACATTTTCTTAAACCTAAGTCATGAATCCTATTTTCATAAAACCTATGTTACTCACAGGCATTTTTATGCTGACGTACCTATTTTCACATGTGTTTCAGGAGCTAATGCATAGGATGATCGTGACACGCTAGGGTGGACTTGGGCCTTAGTGACATAAAACAGAGCTAGACTTAGTTTAATTACGTTATGTACTCTTTAATTCTGTGGTTTTAAGACAATGTAACATATTGGTTCTTGTTTCGAACGATGTATTCCACCCTTGGGTGATGAATAAAATATTATTTTAATTACCTTGGTTGTGGAACAATAATTCTGTTACAACACTCCCCGACGTTTCCGCCACGATTTGATGTTTTACGTGGTCGGGGTGTGACAGAAGAGTTGGTATCAGAGCCAATGGTTATAGGGAATTAGGTTATTAGTAATGCTTTGACCTAGACTATAACCTTTCTAGGACCCCAACACAAGTTGTCATGTGTTTAGATCTTAAAACGTGCACTTCACCTATTCTTAGGTGATCAACAGAACAAGAACCCAGTTCTCTAAAACGATTTTTGAAAAAAAAAAATCTTCTGTTTTCAAATGATTTATTATATGGTTTTGAACCCTTTTGATTTTTTTCAAATTCATTTTGAAAATTTATCATTTGTTTTAATGATTCTTTTGGCCTTGTGCCTTCCAAGTTTTCAAAATCTCGTCAAAGTTTTGGATTCTAAATAATGTGAACACGTGCAAACTGGAAGGGTGAATGCCTGTACCCTGGGTTTTCTGTCTAAGGCTAGAGTGTTCGTACAAATCCACATAATCGGACCAGTCACTCTTACCTGGGAACTCCTGGGGTGAGTGTTCACTTATAGGCGAGCATGTCTTCGCTAAGCATTATTTATGGACCCATTTACTTTGATTAGTCACTGTGTGTCATTTGTTTGCTTTGTGATACGGACGAATGACCACCATCCTTGCTTTGTTGATTTTGTTTCGTCTCGTTCCTTTTCATCTAATCATCTCACTCGTTTCCTCTCATGTTTTCCTGATTTTAGCATGCCTCCTCGACGCGAAAATCAGCTACCCAATGCCGAACTGGCAGAAATCATCGCACAGCATATGGCTGCTGCGTTCCCGAATCTTATTGCTCAGTTTAACCAAGCCAACATCAATCAGAACGCTCCTTGTAACTTCAAGAGCTTCAATTCGGCTAAACCACTCAAGTTCAGTGGTACTGAGGGGGCAACTGGGCTCCTTCAATGGTTTGAGAGCATTGAGAATACCTTCCGTCACGTTCAGTGTCCTGATAATCGCAAAGTCGAGTTTGCTTCTAGTGTTTTTCAAAAGAGGGCGTTAACATGGTGGAATGGGGTTATGAGAGATCGAGGTGCTGAAGTCGCTTTAGCACAGTCTTGGGCTGAGTGGAGGACTCTCATGATGAGTGAGTTTTGTCCTCGTCATGAACTACGAGCACTGGAAAGGGAGTTTGATGATCTAAAGCAGTTTAGTGGCGAGCACCAGGCATATACTGATAGGTACGAAGAGTTGAGTTTGTTATGCCCAACGATGGTTACCCCACTTGATAAGGCTATCGAAAGATACATCGATGGTCTACCTGACTCTGTGCAAGACATAGTTACTGGTAGTAAACCTACCACTGTTCGTCAGGCAATCGAACTATCTGCAACGTTGACTGAGTCGCAGATCCGAAAGGGTAAGTTGCATAGAAAGGGTGACAAGAAGGGTAAAAAGCAGGATTCTGAGAAGAAGGAGAGCAAGAAAGGTAAAAACAAGAAGGGGAATGATGTGGGTTCTTCGAAGGGTTCGAGGAAGCGGAAGGCTTCCCAGAATTTTGCCGTTACTACTCAGGCTCAAGCTGCTCAGAATCAGCCTGCGCAACCTCTTGCCAAGAAACCATACTTTGGCAATGCACCTCTGTGCAATAAGTGTAACGGACATCATCAACCACACCACCAGTGCCGTCAATGCACCAACTGCGGAAGACCTGGTCATCTTGCTGCTACATGCCGCATTCCTGTCAATCAGAATCGGGCAGCTCAGAACCCGGCTCAACAGGTTGCTCAGCCTCTTGCTCAGCAACAAGGTCAAGCAGCACGACCTCACTTCCCACCAGGCTCTTGTTACAACTGTGGGGATCTGACCCACTACCGTAACCAGTGTCCAAGGTTGATAAATGCGAACCCAGTTCAAGCTCAGGCTCGTGGACGAGCTTTTAACATGAATGCTGTTGAAGCGCAAGCAGACAACGAGGTGGTGAGCGGTACGTTCTTTGTTAATAATCAACCTGCGTCTGTTCTTTTTGATTCAGGGGCCGATAAGAGTTTTGTGTCGTTATCTTTTGAGCCCTTGCTTCGCGTGTCTAGAACGAAACTTGGTAAGCCTTTGACAGTCGAAGTTGCGAATGGTGAACCCATTGTTCTTGATTCTGTTCTTCGCAACTGCCAGTTGAACCTTAACGACCATCTTTTTCCTATTGACCTCACGCCTATGCAACTTGGGAGCTTCGACATTATTGTGGGTATGGATTGGCTAGCTAAGCATCGCGCAGAGGTAGTGTGTTTTGAGAAGATCGTTCGTGTGCCGCTTTCGTCAGGTAAGATACTACAGGTTCGTGGTGAGAAACCTGCTAGTAGCCTCAAGCTTATGTCTTGTTTTCAAGCTCGGAGGTATCTGCGAAAGAACTATGTGGCCTTCTTGGCACATGTTACTGCAGATAAGGGCAAAGGTAAGTTTATTCAAGATATCCCTGTTGTTCAGGATTATCCGGAGCTGTTTCCTGAAGAATTACCTGGACTACCCCCAGCACGCCAAGTCGAGTTCCGTATTGATCTTGTACCTGGTGCAAATCCTATTGCCAGGGCTCCATATCGTCTTGCACCGTCTGAGATGCAAGATTTGTCTAACCAGCTTCAAGAGCTTTCTGACAAAGGTTTTATCCGTCCTAGCTTTTCACCTTGGGGTGCTCCCGTTCTTTTTGTCAAGAAGAAGGATGGATCCTTCAGAATGTGTATCGATTATCGTGAGCTGAATAAGCTTACCATCAAGAATCGATATCCCCTACCTCGCATTGATGATCTCTTTGACCAGTTACAGGGTGCTACTTGCTTTTCGAAGATTGACCTTCGTTCTGGGTATCATCAACTTCGTGTGCATGAAGAGGATATTCCCAAAACAGCATTCCGCACTCGATATGGGCATTATGAGTTCACAGTCATACCATTCGGTTTGATCAATGCTCCTGCTGTTTTCATGGACTTAGTGAATAGGGTCTGCAAGCCTTATTTGGATAAGTTCATCATCGTTTTCATTGATGACATCTTGATTTACTCTAAGACGCGAGCTGATCACGAGCGCCATCTTCGTCTTACTCTGGAACTCCTAAAGAAAGAGCAACTTTTTGCCAAGTTCTCCAAGTGTGAATTTTGGCTTAAGGAAGTTCAATTTTTATGACATATTGTCAACGAACAAGGTATTCATGTAGATCCCTCCAAGATCAGTGCGATTAAGGATTGGGATTCGCCTACTACTCCTACTGAGGTACGTTCTTTTCTTGGTCTTGCGGGTTATTACCGCCGCTTCATCGAGAACTTCTCAAAGATTGCAGTTCCTCTAACTGCTCTAACTCAGATGAACAAACCCTTTGAATGGGGTTTTAAGCAAGAAGAAGCATTTCAGACCTTGAAGCAGAAGCTTTGTGATGCACCTATTTTGACTTTGCCTGAGGGCAATGATGATTTTTTTGTTTACTGTGATGCATCGAAATTGGGTCTTGGCTGTGTTCTGATGCAAAGGAACAAAGTCATAGCCTACGCATCAAGGCAATTGAAGGTACATGAGAGAAACTACACCACTCATGATCTTGAGTTGGGTGCAGTTGTCTTCGCTCTCAAAATCTGGAAACACTATTTGTATGGCACAAAATGTGTGGTTTTCACTGACCACAAAAGTCTCCAGCATATCTTCAACCAGAAAGAACTCAACATGAGGCAAAGACGTTGGGTCGAACTCCTAAACGACTATGATTGCGAAATTCGCTACCATCCTGGTAAAGCGAATGTTGTGGCTGACGCATTAAGTCGTAAGGAACGTACTGTGCTTCATTGTGTTCGTGTTCAATCTGCTATTCAAGCTCGATCTGATATCCAAGCACGCATTACTCAGGCTCAACAGGCTTGTGTTTCACAAGACTTGATGGGTAAGGAATTACCCTATCACATTAAGCCTGATCTTGTGCTGAAGGAAGATGGATCGTATTATTTCATGGACCGTTTGTGGGTCCCAAGCCAAGATGATCTTCGCACTCTGCTTATGGATGAGGCCCGTAAGTCTCGTTACTCTATTCATCCTGGCTCAGATAAAATGTATAAGGATCTTCGTACTCAGTATTGGTGGCCTGGTATGAAGAAAGACATTGCCTCGTACGTTTCCAAATGCCTTACGTGTCTCAAGGTTAAGGCTGAACACCAACATCCTTATGGTCTTTTGGAGCAACCTGAGATCCCAGTTTGGAAATGGGAAAACATTGCTATGGATCTCATTACTAAACTCCCGCGCACTAAGAAAGGTCATGATGCCATCTGGGTAGTTGTTGATCATCTTACAAAGTCAGCGCATTTCCTACCGATCCGTGAGAATCTATCTGCTGAAATCTGGCCAAAATCTACGTGGATGAAATTGTATCTCGAGATGGTGTTCCTTTGTACATTATTTCTGATAGGGATGCTCGCTTCTCTTCTCGATTTTGGAGAACCATGCAATCTGCTATGGGGACCCAACTCAATCTGAGCACAGCATATCATCCACAAACAGATGGCCAAACTGAAAGAAAAATCCAGACTTTGGAGGATATGCTTAGAGCTTGTGTGATCGATTTTGGTGGTAGTTGGGATTCACATCTTCCATTGATTGAATTCTCCTACAACAATAGTTATCACTCTAGTATCAACATGGCTCCTTTCGAGGCTCTCTATGGTCGAAAATATCATTCACCAGTCTGCTGGAATGAAATAGGTGAGGCTCAGCTTACTGGACCTGACCTCATTCTAAAGACAACTGACAAGGTTAAGAAAGTTCGTGATAACTTACAGGCAGCTCGAAGCCGTCAAAAGAGTTACGCGGACCAACGACGCAAGCCCTTAGAATTCCAAGTCGGTGATCGAGTATTACTTAAGGTC
This sequence comes from Helianthus annuus, assembly GCF_002127325.2. Lineage (NCBI taxonomy): Eukaryota > Viridiplantae > Streptophyta > Magnoliopsida > Asterales > Asteraceae > Helianthus > Helianthus annuus. The sequence goes on from NC_035437.2 coordinate 63,610,908, forward strand.
TCGCCTTGGAAAGGTGTGATCAGATTTGGAAAGAAAGGAAAACTTGCACCTAGATACGTTGGGCCATTCAAGATCGTCGAAAGAATCGGTAAGGTAGCCTACAGACTTGCATTACCTCCTGAACTTGGAAATGTTCATCCTACTTTCCACGTATCCAATCTCAAAAAGTGTTTAGCTGATGAGAACCTCCACATACCGCTTGACGAAATCCGTGTTGATAAAACACTACATTTTGTTGAGAAACCTGTGGAAATTATGGATCGTGAAGTCAAATGGCTTAAACGCAAGCGCATTCCGTTGGTTAAAGTTCGCTGGGAATCTAAACGTGGACCTGAGTTTACTTGGGAACGTGAAGATCAAATGAAGGCGAAGTATCCACATCTTTTCTCACCAGTGTCCTCTAAACAAATTTCGGGACGAAATTTCCGCAAGTAGGGGAGACTGTGACATCTGTGCTTATAATCATTGTAAATAATTCAGTTATCAATAAAATAAAGTTATTTGATCCCTATGTTTGTTTATTTGTGTTTGATGTTTTTCATGTTTTGACTTTTATCCAATTTCAAACTCTATATCGCTTTCTGGAGAATTATGCGCAAACTGGTGCGAAAACGTAATCAGTTTAACGCAACAAATACTCCGGAACATCAATTTATGCATAACATACCTTAAATAACCTTTACATAACTTAGAAATAAGTTTTGAAGGCTTTGGTATGGCAAAATTCAAGTTAATTCGCTTACAGGGACTAAAATTGACAAACTGCGAAAGTATGCCGATTTGAATAGTAACGAACATTCCGGAACATGATCATAAGTTAAACACACCCTAAATATCCTTTACATAGCTTAGAAATAGGCTTTGGAGGGGTTCGGTGTGCTAAAATAAACTTTTAGGTCATTCAGGGACTAAAAGCGTCAAAAAGTGCATAAGTTTGCATTTTCGCGCATAACTTACGTTCTGAATACATCCGGACATCCAAAAATTTATGTAAGCATTAAAATATTATGTTTTAGTGTTTAGCTTGTCAAAAATCCATTTGTCGCGCAATTTGGACCGTTTTTGCGTCCGTTACGACTTCCGTCGTAATTAACCGAACAACGCAATCGTACGGCCAAACGAACCGACATCCGAGATATTTTTGAGCACATTTTAAGTTACCTATACTTTTACTTCATTTTTGAGCTTTGAAATGGGGTTAACGGGGCTTAAACGTGTCAAAAATGGGCCGAAATGCATGTTTCTCAAGTGCAGGGACCATTTTGCAATTTCTGGAAAGTATCAGACCTGCAAGGTCCTTACGGACCGTAAGACCTACTCCATACGGTCCGTAAGCAGGTCCCAGTTCAGCAGAAATCATTTTTAATAAAACCCAGCTGCTCCTTGGTTTTGCAAATGGTTTTAAGGTTCCTATGGGCTGGTTTTAAGGTCCCATGGTTTCACAAATCAGTGGGCATGAGGTGTATGGCTAAGATTGAAGCTCGGTTTTCGATAAACGATCCTAACGGTTGTGCGAAAACTATAAATACCCCCACCCATTTCATTCTTTCCCTACTTGAATTATGAGATTTTCTCTAAGTTGAAGTGTAGAACACTTCATACCTGAGAAATACTTGGAATATCAATCTTGCGGGGACCTTCTGTAAGTATTCTTTCGCATTTTTCGTTCGTTTTAGCGATAAAGTCAAACTGTGTTTGACTTTCTGCATTGACCAGTTTTTGGTCAACGCGAAGTTCGTTTGAACTTCATAACGTGAGCGTAATCACGATGGTTATAGTCCCTAGTGACTATACCTACTGATTACCACGTTATCTAGGCTCAGTGACGAGTCGTAGTTTCGGCCAAAATGCGTTTTCTCGCTTATTTTGTAACCAAACTACTCTAGGGTATTAAAACCGTTTGTTTTAATACCAAACCTGTTTTCTAACATTACTAAACATGTTCTAGCATGTTTAGCTCGTCGCTTTTAGATTTGTGCTTGTTTAGGGTCGTAAAAGTAAGCAATCTAATCAATCGCTTATGCTTACGAACCCGACCCATTTGGTCGATCATTAGGATCCGACCAAACATTTTAGGTGACCATAATTGTGTAGGGAATAACCTTCCGAGGTTATACCTTATGGTCACGACGTTTAAGTAGTTGTATGATAAGTAGTTCTTATGCCTTAGGTAAATTACCAAAATACCCTTTTTGCGCCAAAATCCATTTTAAACCTATGCAACATAATTTTTGGTATCTAAACTGATTTAACAACAATATTAAGCATGTTAAGGCATATCTTACTTGTCATAGGACTAGTTAGGCTTTCCGAATGCGTTTTACGCAAACGACACGTTAAAGTAGCCTAAGCTACCTAAACGAGTCGTAACGGGTAAAAAACACTTAGGATAGGCTTCGTTTTAGTACATAGGCTTTGTCAAACCATATTACATAAGTTCCCATACTTATTTGGTTTACGAACCCTCGTACTACCCGATCCTCCGATAGGTCCGTTTATTAATGTAGATACCTATATAGGTGCCGTTTGATTCCGTGATCTTCTAGCATTGCTTGGTGGTTATCCTACGACTTCTAAGCAATCTCAAGTGAGTACATAGACCCCTCTTTTACTGTTTTTCAAACATTTTGGGGTGAAACACATGTGCCTACTTGTTACTTTCATGCTTTCCATGTTTTCACAACTTATACTTGCTATGTTCATTAGTACACTATTAGTACATGATTTCATTATGTTTTGCTATGTATGTTTACTTAACATGCTAGTACATTGATTTACATTACATTACTTTGTGATATATGTTTACATGGCATATTAGCACAATTGTTTTACATTACGTTTCTTTTGCTATGTATGTTTACTTAACATGCTAGCACATTGTTTTTCATGACTTTTCTGCTTTGTATGTTTACTTAGCATACTTAGTACATTGTTTTCACATAACTTGTTTACATTTGGTATAACATTTGGTTTGCATAAACGGTTCTTTACTACATTCATTAACATTAGCTACGCCGCTCGGTAGTAAGTAATGGTACCATAGGACTTGACAAATCCCGTTCCTGACATCCTGGGTTGGTTTGGATGAAAGGAATGACTGAGTCCGTGAACATTTTACTTTGATAACCTTTACTCTAAGGTTATCCTGCTGTCTCAAGGCTTGAATGTAATGCGTTAACTTACCACATAAATGTTTGTATCAATAAAACAAGATTTTACTCGGCAAAACATAACTTTTTGATTTATTCAAAATACTTTGTTTTGTTCCTTTTTACTTATGGTTAAGTATTCTCATTTTGTTACTTACCATACATAACTTTTGTTTACACTTAACTACATGACTACATTTTGGGTTTTAAACATTGACAATGGTTTAGACAAGAACATTTGATGATTGGTTTATGAACTATATGCTTTGGTGGTTTGTTTAATGACTTATGTAACGAGATGTGTGTAGTATGATACAAGCATGGTGGATACGCCGCTGGTACTTCCTATATATAAGTGCTTGTACTATATTACATGACATACCGTTATTTAAATCATTCAATTTTGGACTTATACATTTTTGCAAATAACATATTTTTCACAAGACTTTGTTTTACAAAACAATTTATTTCATATAACTTATTTTTTTTACTTGGTTATTCTTTTAACCATACATCATTCTTTTATACATATATATTAACTGATTTGTTATCGCTTTTCAGACATTTTATAAGCAAACACTTAAACTAGATTCATGACAAGTTTTCATTAAACATTTTCTTAAACCTAAGTCATGAATCCTATTTTCATAAAACCTATGTTACTCACAGGCATTTTTATGCTGACGTACCTATTTTCACATGTGTTTCAGGAGCTAATGCATAGCATGATCGTGACACGCTAGGGTGGACTTGGGCCTTAGTGACATAAAACAGAGCTAGACTTAGTTTAATTACGTTATGTACTCTTTAATTCTGTGGTTTTAAGACAATGTAACATATTGGTTCTTGTTTCGAACGATGTATTCCACCCTTGGGTGATGAATAAAATATTATTTTAATTACCTTGGTTGTGGAACAATAATTCTGTTACAACACTCCCCGACGTTTCCGCCACGATTTGATGTTTTACGTGGTCGGGGTGTGACACTTTCGAACCCAACCCGTTTGGTCGATCATTAGGATCCGACCAAACACATTAGGTGACCATAGTTGTATAAGGAATAACCTTTCGAGGTTATACCTTATGGTCACATCGTTTGAGTAGTTGTATGATAGGTAGTATATATGCCTTAGGTAAATTACCAAAATACCCTTTGAACACCAAAATTCATTTTAAGCATATGTAACATAACTTTTAGTATCTAAACTGATTTAGCAACAATATTAGACATGTTAAGGCATATTTTACTTATCATAGGGCTAGTTAGGTGTTCCGAAAGCGTTTTACGCGAACGACGCGTTAAAGTAGCATAAGCTACCTAAACGGGTCGTAATGGGTCGTAAGCACTTAGGTTAGGTTTCATTTTAGTATGTGGGCTTTGTTAAACCATATTACACGAGTTTCCATACTCGTTTGGTTTCCGAACCCTCATTCATCCAATCCTCCGATTTAGGTCCGGTATATTAACATAGTTACCTATATTAGGTGTCGTATGATATCCGTGATCTCTAGCATTGTTTGGTTGTTACACAAGGACTTCTAAGCAATCTCAAGTGAGTACATAGACCCCTCTTTTACTGTTTTCCAAACTGTTTTGGGGTGAAACACATGTGCCTACTTGTTACTTTCATGCTTTCCTGTTTTCACATCATATACTTGCTATGTTCATTAGTACAGTTATAGTACATGATTTACATTACATCGTTTTTCTATGTATGTTGACTGATAGCATACTTAGTACATTGTTTTACATTACATTTCATGCTATGTATGTCCATTGTGTGCATACTCAGTACATCGTTTTACATTACATTTCATGCTATGTATGTCCATTGTGTGCATACTTAGTACATTGTTTTACATTGCATTTCATGCTATGTATGTCCATTGTGTGCATACTTAGTACATTTTTTTTACATTGCATTTCTATTGCATATGCTCATCCAGCATATGAACACATTATATTACATTTTGAACCGTTGTAACCATTTGACCATGTGAACCGTCGTAACCGTTTGATTATATGAGCTGATTTTAACTGTTGAACCATGTGAACCTTTTGTATCTGTTGACAAGATTTACATTTGACAATAGACATTGGACTATACATAAACATTTCTACAATTGTTAAACATTACATCTTGATGGTTTGGTTTGAATAAGTTATTTAAGTAACGAGGCGTGTGTAATATGTCACACCCCCAAAATCCACACGCGGAGTACCACCGCTTGGAGGCGTGACATGACCAGGATCAAGCCACCAATCATATTGAACATAGAAATTAAAAAGAAATCAATTCGACCCATCACAATATAACTGGTGTTTAACAAAACATAATTTGAGTAGCGGAAGCATAAGTATGTAAACCCAAAGTGAATCATAAGTTCAAATGTTTAAACGTTTAACATGGCAACCACGATCCATGTCCCACAACGACCTGCTCCTCCCTGTGCAAGCTCCATATGTACCTAAGGTCCTGCAAGGCATGCAGCAGAGAGTCAACAACTAGTTGAGCGAGTTCACAGAAAGTAAGTTCGTAATAGCAAAACGTATGTTCATTTAGTGGGGGCTTCCCATGTATGTATGTACTACTAGTGGGGGGTTTCCCATGATTATACTTATTACTAGTGGGGGCTTCCCATATTTAAACTTACTAGATTATTTGCAACCATGTGTTCTTCTTAGCTCGGGAACAGGAATACGTACAAGGTCACATAGGTTTTACATGAGTGCCCTTCCCCGAGGACAGTGGTACGCGTGGGGTTTACGTAGGTTTTACCTAAGTGTCCTTCCGACCCGGAAGACAGTAGTAGGTATGAGTTTACGTAGGTTTTACGTAAGTGTCCTCCCGACCCGGGAGACAGTGGTAGATACTAATTTACGTAGGTTTTACGTAAGTGTCCTGACTAACCTGAGGATGATGGTATATAGTCTAGCAATAACGTAAGTATGAGTAATTATCCATTTCAAAACTTCCAACCCATTCCCAACCCGGGAATCCCATGCCTTGGCTGTGTGAACTCACCTTGGTTTTGCTCGGCAGATACACAAAAGATTTCTTGAACTAAGAGTGGTCAACCACGTCCTAACAGGGTTACCATACAAGTTAGGTTTGCATTCAAGTGGTGCACATATGTTCTACACGTATTGTACGCAAGTATAATCATGGCAGTTCAACAACAATACAGTCACGTAAGCAAGTGCAAGTATGCGGCCCAAATGGTTGGGCTCGTAACAGAGTGCAAAGTCCAAAACAGTGTGCATGTGTTCATGGTCTCGAGTCGAGACTAGAGATCTCGAGTCGAGACAGGGTGGTCTCGAGTTGTGCTGGCCTGAAGATCTTGAGTCGCAACTGGGGAGGTCTCGGGTCATCATGTACTAGTCGAGACTACACGGTCTCGAGTCGCAACCGGACCCGCAACCGTGGTCTCGGGTTGTGCTGTTGGTGTCGTTGCTGTGGTCTCGAGTCGGGACTGTGCGTTCTCGACTCGCAATCCGTGTCGAGACTAACAGATTGTAACTGATTTCCTTATTTGCAGCTCATGATTTCCGTAACAATAGCAAACAACTTTGGCAGTTTCACAATCAGATCAAATCACAATTATTCAACATTCAAGTACGATCATATCACCACAATCATCATCAATCTAAGAACAGTAATTCAATATCATAAGGGACACATAATCAGATCATATGATTAATGATTTTAAAGACTATCATGCAACCCTAAGTCACGTGTACAATAAACCAATTAATACCACAACTCATAACATCACAGCCGATTAACAAACATTCGGTACTAGTTCATCATGTAATCAATTCGAAAGCAAACTATGGTAACCGATTATCATCATCACACACATCCGATTCACAAGAACATAATTATGTAGTACATTGTTGTTCATCATGCATGCAACCCTAATCATTTAATCAAAGCATAGAATCATAACATCATTCAACAAGAAATCAATAACAAAACACTAACCGATTTGTAGGTGAAACAAGGAAGGCAAATTCAAATGAAAACAAGGTCTTCGATTGCCAACGGGTGTTGCCGTCGGGTTCGTGAGGGAGAGAAAGAGCTAGGGTTTTGTGTGTTGTGATTTTTGATAAAAGTGAGAGGTGGTTACTACCCCTAAGTGTTATGTGAACATCAAGATGGGCCGAGCCCCACTCGGCTGCCTATTGGTTTCGGTTACAAGCAATACGGCCCAAATGGGCTTGATCAAACAAGCATACACATAACATTCGTACATTACGCAATTTACACAAGGCACGTATAACATGTTATTCAAATAAAGTTCACATAATCACGTAACATTACACAAAGTAGGTTCGAATTACGAGTTGTCACATTATCCCCAACTGAGGAAGCTAGGTAAGTTGTATCGTTTACTGGTTTTCCTGGGGTGTCACATAATATGATACAAGCATGGTGGATACGCCGCTGGTACTTCCGATATATAAGTGTTTGTATGGTATTACATATCGTAGCGTTATTTGAATCATTTCAATTTGAGACATATAAGATTTTATACAAATAACATACTTTTCACAAGACATTGTTTTACAAACAACTTATCTTATACAAACTCATTTTACTTGGTTATTCATTTAACCTTACATTTATTTATACATATCATCTGATCTTATCGTTTTTCAAATGATTTACAAGACAAAGCAAATTACAAGGTTCATGACTAAACATTTTCTCAAATATAAGTCATGAATTCTATTTTCACAAAACCTATGTATCTCACAGGCATTTTTATGCTGAGTTACCTATTTTCACATGTGTTTCAGGATTTGATGCATAGGACTTATCAAGATACAATTAGGCGGACTTGGGCCTTAGTGACAATAAAAGATGCAAGACTAGTTATTTATGTTATATTTCTTTGATTGTCAAGACATTGTAACTCTTTTAATCAATAAAACAATATTTAAATTTCCATGCGTTATGAAACAATGATTCTGTTACAACACTCCCCGACGTTTCCGCCACATTTTGTTGTTTTACGTGGTCGGGATGTGACAGAAAAGTTGGTATCAGAGCCAATGGTTATAGGGAATTAGGTTATTAGTAATACTTAGACCTAGTCTATAACCTTCCTAGGACCCTAACGCGAGTTTACTTGCGTTTAGTCATAAAACGATACCTTCTCCTATCCTTAGGAGATAACCACAACGAGAACATCAATTCCGAATCCGCTTTGAAAATTAATCATCTGTTTTTGGATGATTGATTACTAGGTTTTGAACCCTCTATTATAAGGTTTTTAAACCCTTTGAGTTTTCAAAATCTCGTCAAAGTTTTGGGTCCTAAATAGTGTGAACATGTGCAAATTGGAAGAGTGAATGCCCGTACCCTGGGTTTTCTGTCTAAGGTTAAAGTGTTCGTACAAATCCACATAATCGGACCAGTCACTCTTACCTGGGAACTCTTGGGGTGAGTGTCCACTTATAGGCGAGCATGTCTTCGCGATACACTATGAGGATCTATTTGCTTTGATTCAGCCTTTGTGTTGTTTGTTTGTTTCGTGGTTCAAACAAATGACCATCAACCATGATTTTGGTCGGTGATTGTAACACCCTATTCTTACCCAATGCCATTTCATTTGTTTTCTCTCATGTTTTCCCCTTTTAGAATGCCTCCACGACGCGAAAATCAGGTATTTATTGAAGAGCTGGCAGCTGTCATTACACAGCAAATGACTGCTGCATTCCCGAACATCATTGCTCAATGTAACCAAGCCCTCAACAACAATAATGCCCCCTGCAACTTCAAGACGTTCAACTCGGCTAAGCCATCAAAGTTTTCTGGGTCTCAAGGAGCGACTTCACTTTTGTAATGGTTCGAGAGTTTAGAGAGCACCTTTAGACATGTTCAATGTCCAAACGAGCGAAAGGTAGAATTCGCATCTAGCGTCTTTGAGAAGCGAGCTTTGACATGGTGGAATGGTGTGTTGAGAGATAGGGGTGCCGATGTGGCACTGGCTCAAACATGGCAAGAGCTTTGAGCTCTGATGATGAAGGAATTATGTCCTCATCACGAGATCAGGGCAATGGAAAGGGAGTTCGACGATCTTAAGCAAGTTAGCGGTGAGCATCGAGCCTACACGGATCGTTATGAGGAGTTAAGTTTGTTATGCCCGAATATGGTTACGCCTTTGGATAAGGTAATCGAAAAGTACATTGATGGCCTCCCTGACTCAGTACAAGACATTGTGACCGGTAGTAATCCCACTACAGTTAGACAGGCCATTGAGCTATCTGCAACCTTGACTGAATCAAAGATCAGGAAAGGTAAACTTTTCGGAAAAGGTGACAAGAAACCGGTCGAGGAATCGAAACCAATCGAGGAATCAAAGACCATGGATGAACAGACTGGATCCCCTAAGAAGTCAAAGAAGCGAAAGGCTTCTCAGAACTTCGCCATGGTTACTCACAATGATCAAGCCGTCCCCAACCAACCAGCTCAACCCCCTGCTAGGAAGCCATACAATGGAACTGCACCCTTGTGCAACCAATGTAGCCTCCATCATCATGCCAATGTAAAGTGCCGCAAATGCTAAACTTGTGGACTTATAGGCCATACAGCAAGAGTTTGCCCAGCCGCAGCTACACCAAACCAAGCTGGCAACAATCCCGCTCAAGGTCGTTTCCTACCAGGTTCTTGTTTCAACTGTGGCGAGATTGGTCATTTCCGAAGAAATTGCCCAAAGCTTGCTAATGCAAATCCAGCACAGGGATGAGCATCTAACCGACCAGAAGACAACATCATTTAGAAATAATCACATCTTATGTATTATTTTCTTTTGTTGTCAAGGTTCATGAAAAAGTTGTTATCATTGTTTATAAATAAATCTTTTATTTACATTGCAATGTATTTATGTGGTTGTTTGTATAAAGAACATATCCCCTACAATACCGACAATCAAGGAATCGTATTCCTTGAAAAGCAAACTACCCCCCCCCAAGATTTTTCTATTTTATGATATCTTGCGTTATCCACAAAATTCCTAAAGTACCCGTTTATTCTAAGGAAACGAAGTACAAGGCGCAAGTTACAACACTGGACGAATACCCAAAGTACCACTATAAATCCTTAATAGGGTACCTAAGGGTATTTCCGTAAGTCCTTAATTGTTGTATACCTTAATTTGAATGTGGTGATTCCTTGTAATAAAGTACCAAATCGAATATTTGGAAGAACTTTCTATCTTCATAGTTAGATTCTTGATAATGTTTAAAGTACCAAATGAAATCCACGGAATGGATTCCTAGTGTGCTTTAAATACATGTGCACAGATAGCAGAACAAATTAACAAAATGACAACAAACCTAAAATCAAGTTAAACAATTTTGTGGCTATGTGACTATGTGTTTATGCATTTTGTGTTTTCTTTTATGCATTTTTCTGTGTTTTTGTATACTCTGGATATTCGTTATCCAAATCCTCGAAGAATCTTCCATATCATTCGTATAAGGGATTCATAGTAGGATACCCAAAGGTACTATATAAAATACTTAATGGACTTCTACGTTGTAGTTAAGTCCCATGGATTATAAAGTACTACTCCATAAGTAGACCCCTTGAGTGGTCTAGTTAAACAGATTGATCCAAAAATCTGGTTAGGAACATAATGTGATGATATAGCTGAAAGGAATCCTTGGTGACCTAATTAAAAAGATCATCTGTCGATCTAATTAAAAGGACCCTATGGTAGTTCTAGTCACCCTCATCACAGGTTTGATTTTCTTTCCCTAAACATTACAAGATAAACTGTGCGGACTGTGCAAGGAATTACGTAATTATGGATGCATACATAATTATGGGATTCAGTGCACAGAAACCAGAGCGAGTTTTGTCATGTGTCTAGAATTAGCTCTATTCATTTCCATTTCTGAGGAAGCAACCGTTGAAAATGACTCCGTCAGCTCATTTTTCGTTTCTGAAGATTTTCCGTTGAGGAAATGAATATCCGTTTGTTTATCCTTCTCATTTCCATTTCTGATGAAGCACCCGTTTAAAAATGACTCCGTCAGTTCATTTTTCGTTTCTGAAGATTGTCCATTGAGGAAATGAATATCCGTTTGTTTATCCTTCTCATTTCCATTTCTGATGAAGCACCCGTTGAAAAATGACTCCGTCAGTTCATTTTTTGGTTTCTGAAGATTGTCCGTTGAGGAAATGAATATCTGTTTGTTTATCCTTTTCATTTCCATTTCTAATGAAGCACCCGTTAAAAATGACTCCGTTTGTTCATTTTCGTTTCTGAAGATTGTCCGTTGAGGAAACGAATATCCGTTTGATTATCCTTTTCATTTCCATTTCTAAGGAAGAAACCGTTGAAAATGACTCCGTTTGTTCATTTTCGTTTCTGAAGATTTTCCATTGAGGAAATGAATATCCATTTGATTTTCCTTTTCATTTCCATTTCTGAGGAAGCACCCATTGAAAGTGACTCCGTTTGTTCATTTTCATTTCTGAAGATTGTCCGTCGAGGAAATGAATATCCGTTTGATCATCCTTTTCATTTCCATTTCTGAGGAAGCAACCGTTGAAAAAGACTCCGTCTGTTCATTTTCTTTTCTGCAGATTGACCGTTGAGGAAATAAATCCCCGTTTGTTTATTCCTTCATTTCTGCTTCTGAAGAATACTTATTGAGGAAAATGACTCCGTTTGTTCATTTTCATTTCTGAAGAATGTCCGTTAAGGAGATGACAGGATTATGCTTTCCTTATCTTTGATGGTTATAAACACAAAGTCACAAACAGAGCCCTATGAATAAATTTCGGGATGAAATTTCCTAAAGTAGGGGAGACTGTGACACCTGGGTCACTGTGACCATCAAACAAATACCAAGCCAATGAAATATTGTATTTCATACTTGGGATCTGTATAAATATGTGTATCTTTTGCACATATCATTTCTTGTCGATTTCAAGCTTTAAATCACTTTCTGGAAGGTTATACGCGCACTAATGCGTAAATATAACCAGTTTAATTCAACGAACACTCTGGAATAGTAAAATAGGCTTAACATACCTTAAATAACCTTTACATAACTTATAAATAAGTTTTGAAGGCTTTGGTAGGGTAAAAACAAGTTAATTCGCCTACAGGGACTAAATGTGACAAACTGCGAAAGTATGCGAATTTGAACTGTAACAGACATTCCAGAACATGACCATAAGTTAAACATACCATAAATATCCTTTACATAGCTTAGAAATAGGCTTTGAGGAGTTCGGTGTGCTAAAATAAACTTTTGGGTCATTCAGGGACTAAAAGTGTCAAAAAGTGCACAAGTTTGCACTTTCGCGCATAACTTACGTTCTGAATACATCCGGACATCCAAAAATTTATGTAAACACTAAAATTTATTTTAGTGTTTGGCATAAGAAAAATCCATTCGTAGCGTTGGATCGTTTTTCGCGCTTATGCGCATTCCGTCGTAATTAAGTGAACATCGCGATCGTACGACCAAACGAACCGATATCCGACATATTTTTGAGCATGTTTCATGTCCACAATGTTTAAGCATCATTTAGGGCCTTAAATATGGCTTAACGGGCCTTAAACATGTCGGAAATGGCCTTAAACCACAACAGGGACCTAAACTGTCATTTTTGAAAGTTGTTTTCTGATCAGGACAACCAGGTGGCCCGCGTAAGCCCAGGGTGATCCTTTACGCGGCCCGCGACAGCCCTTCAGATCAGCAAAGGTCGTTTTAACTGCTGTAAACAGCCTTTCAACCCTCCAAAGGGCAATGCCTCTTGCAAATCTCTGGGGTTGGGGTCATATTATGATACCACAACATTTCGACACTTGTACGGATGAGATTCGAGCACGTAAATCGATAAACGATCCTAACGGTCTTGCATATCCTATGAATACCCCCCCCCCATTCTTGCAAAAACCCACAAATCTGGTCTAAAAGCTCTAAGTTGAGGCCATTGCTTCATACCTGAGCTCATGGATCAAGATTAGCTTTCAGGGACCCTTCGTAAGTGTTCTTTCGTTTTTTATCGCTTTTCGTGTCCTAAAGTCAAACTTTGTTTGACTTTCTACATTGACCAGTTTATGGTCAATGCGAAGTTCGTTTGAACTTCATAACGTAAGCGTGATCACGATGGTTATAGTCCCTAGTGACTATACCTACTGATTACCACGTTATCTAGGCTCAGTGACGAGTCATAGTTTCGGCCAAAATGCGCATTCTTGCGTATTTTGTAACCAAACTACTCATAGGCATCAAAACCGTTTGTTTTGATACCAAACCTATTTTCTAAACTTAGTTAAGCATGTTCTAACATGCTAAGCTCGTCACTTTTAGTTTAGTGCTTATATAGGGTCATAAGGTAAGCGATCTAAATAATCGCTTATACTTTCAAACCCGACCCATTTGGTCGATCATTAGGATCCGACCAAACACATTAGGTGACCATAGTTGTATAGGGAATATCCTTCCGAGGTTATACCTTATGGTCACATCGTTTGAGTAGTTGTATGATAGGTAGTATATATGCCTTAGGTAAATTACCAAAATACCCTTTGAACACCAAAATTCATTTTAAGCATATGTAACATAACTTTAGGTATCTAAACTGATTTGGCAACAATATTAGACATGTTAAGGCATATTTAACTTATCATAGGGCTAGTTAGGCGTCCCGAACGCGTTTTACGCAAACGACGCGTTAAAGTAGCATAAGCTACCTAAACGGGTAGTAATGGGTCGTAAGCACTTAGGTTAGGTTTCATTTTAGTATGTGGGCTTTGTTAAACCATATTACACGAGTTTCCTTTACTCGTTTGGTTTACAAACCCTCATTCTATCCATTCCTCCGATTTAGGTCCGGTATATTAACATAGTTACCTATATTAGGTGCCGTATGATATCCGTGATCTCTAGCATTGTTTGGTTGTTACACAAGGACTTCTAAGCAATCTCATGTGAGTACATAGACCCCTCTTTTACTGTTTTCCAAACTGTTTTGGGGTGAAACACATGTGCCTACTTGTTACTTTCATGCTTTCCTGTTTTCACATCATATACTTGCTATGTTCATTAGTACAGTTATAGTACATGATTTACATTACATCGTTTTGCTATGTATGTTGACTGATAGCATACTTAGTACATTGTTTTACATTACATTTCATGCTATGTATGTCCATTGTGTGCATACTTAGTACATCGTTTTACATTACATTTCATGCTATGTATGTCCATTGTGTGCATACTTAGTACATTGTTTTACATTACATTTCATGCTATGTATGTCCATCGTGTGCATACTTAGTACATTGTTTTACATTGCATTTCTGTTGCATATGCTCATCCAGCATATGAACACATTATATTACATTTTGAACCGTTGTAACCATTTGACCATGTGAACCGTCGTAACCGTTTGATTCTATGAGCTGATTTTAACTGTTGAACCATGTGAACCTTTTGTATCTGTTGACAAGATTTACATTTGACAATAGACATTGGACTATACATAAACATTTCTACAATTGTTAAACATTACATCTTGATGGTTTGGTTTGAATAAGTTATTTAAGTAACGAGGTGTGTGTAATATGATACAAGCATGGTGGATACGCCGCTGGTACTTCCTATATATAAGTGTTTGTATGGTATTACATATCATAGCGTTATTTGAATCATTTCAATTTGAGACATATAACATTTTATACAAATAACATACTTTTCACAAGACATTGTTTTACAAACAACTCATCTTATACAAACTCATTTTACTTGGTTATTTATTTAACCTTACATTTATTTATACATATCATCTGATCTTATCGTTTTTCAAATGATTTACAAGACAAAGCAAATTACAAGGTTCATGACTAAACATTTTCTCAAATATAAGTCATGAATTCTATTTTCACAAAACCTATGTATCTCACAGGCATTTTTATGCTGACGTACCTATTTTCACATGTGTTTCAGGATTTGATGCATAGGACTTATCAAGATACACTTAGGCAGACTTGGGCCTTAGTGACAATAAAAGATGCAAGACTAGTTATTTATGTTATATTTCTTTGATTGTCAAGACATTGTAACTCTTTTAATCAATAAAACAATATTTAAATTTCCATGCGTTATGACACAATGATTTTGTTACAACACTCCCCAACGTTTCCGCCACGTTTTGTTGTTTTACGTGGTCGGGGTGTGACAAACATCTTCTTCACCATTACTTTCAACAGACTTGTGAACATTCATTTTTGAAGCATAGAATTCTTTCACTCCTTTGGCCTTACCATTGACCATTTTTCCAAAAATGTGTTCCACATTTCCGTTGAAAGCCTTTTCAACATCAAACTTATTCTTTTCAGAATAAAATTGATTTGAAATTTCAACTTTCCCAACTTTCTTCTTAAAATTTTCAGCCCGTAGAGGTGGAAAATTCGCGTCATCCACCGTCGGAACTGATTTTTCAACTTTTTCATCAACACGTGGCTCCTCTGATTTTGTGGAATCAGATTCATCACCAGAACTGTTTCCTGAACCCTTAACCACCCATTTTTGGTTTTTCAGATTTTCTTTTCTTTTTTCCATATTCTTTGAACATTCACCACCCTCAAAAGTTGAATTTTCAAAGCCTGTAAATTTTCTAGTTGAAAGTTCAGTTTTCTCAGCAACTTTTTCTTTTAGTTTACCAGAGACTCCCTGTTTTGTCTGTATTTTCTTTGGACAATTCCTGGCAATATGACCTACTGTTCTACATTGAAAACAGGTTCTCGTCTCTGTCTTCTTCTGAACAACACTTTTCTTCATGTCCTCTTGATTCTTTGCAAGGAATTCTTTGTTTGTCTGCTTTCTGAATGCTTGCTCCTTTTCAGTTTCTGAAGTTTTTCCTGAAACAAACACAACTTTTGGTTTATAAACTTTTTCATTTTTATAATTTTTCGATTGATTAAAACCAACGCCTTTTTTTTTTGAAATTACCATTATGGTTTGGTTTCTTTTGAAAACTATAACCACAATTGTAACCCATTTTCTTGTTTATCCTTTGTTGTTCTCTTGAAGTGTATTGTTTAGGTTTTCCAGAAAGATTTAAATCTTTTATTTCAGAAATATTAATTTCTGTAATTTTGAAAACCTTTTTAATCATCTTGATTTTAACACTTCTTATTGGAAAAATCTCATCAGAATATAATTTGTCAGAATCTTTCAAAGTATATGCTACTTTGACCGGTTCGTCATTTAAATTAGATTTTGATAGCAAAAATTCTTTATCATAAACCCGTTTGTCCTTTTTGATTGTTGACTTTGACTTGTCGTACTCAGACTTTGACTCGGATTTGGACTCCGTTTTTGACTCCTCTATGTCATCTTTATCTAACACCTGATCGACCACACTTTTTATCAACTCGGACTCATGATCAGTGTCGGACGATGTGAACGTAACATCAATATTTTCTGGCAAATTATCTGACGACCCCGACTCCCACTGTAAATTTGTTGCCTTTTTTACTCTTTCGGAATTTGGATTTCGAGGAGAATATCCATTTTCGACCAGGGGCGGACATCTATTGTAAGCAACACTTGGTTTCTTACCAGAAATCTTCACTTCATCATCTTCATTTGTTTCGGACTTCTTTTCTTCCGAAGTCTTCTCTTCCTCAAACGTCTTCAATCTTTCCACAATTGGGTAAATCCTGTCAACAACAAAAGTAGAACATGAGTAACTTTTCAATAAATTGTTAACTCTTTCAGTTTCAATTCTTTGTGTTGCCAACTTCAATTCCAGCTCAGCACACTTCTCTGTGTAGTAGTTGACATTGTCAAGCTGTTTCATGTATGCTCCTTTGAGTGTATTCATTGCTACAGCTTGTTCACTACTTGAATCGTTGTACTTATTCATTTCTCTGTTCAAGGTATCATATGATTCTTTCAACCTTTTTATGTTGTGAAGCAACTCGTTGTTTTGCTTGATCAGAGAATCACAATTCATGCACTTCTCAGGAACTTTGACTGCCTCAGCATCTGTTTCGATTTCAATTTCTGGAACTTTTTTGACGATTATTCCTGGAACTTCTTCTTTAGTCTTTTTCTTCTTCTCAGCTTCAGCTTGTTCCCGTTCTTCTTCTACTTCATATTTCTTCCATTTCTCTTCTTCAGCTTCCCTAATTTTTCTGTATTCTGCCCAATATTCATCAGAAGCATTAGCAACAAAAGCTTTAGCGTTTAACATTTCTTTGGCCATGAATTCTTTGTCTGGGCAATAATTGTCTCAACTGAAACCTTCTGGCAATTTTTCATCTTCTTGATCTGCCAAGCATACTTTACTATCCTTTGGAATGTATTTATCCCAACTGAAATCACTATCCTTGCCTTGATTAACCAGACATGCTCTCTTTGAGTCTTCAATTTCTTTTCTACCATGTGTGGTTTGTGCCTGTTGATATTAACGTGGCTGTTGTGTAACTTGATGATAAATCGCCTTTTTATAGTAGTCGTTGTTTCCGAAAGGGTTTTGAGCTCCACTCGCTTCACGATTTGTACACTCCCTTTTGAAATGCCCCTTGCAACGAAAACAAGTAACTTTAGACTTATCAAAACCTAAAGTTGAAACATGTGCCTCGCGAAAATCATCTCTGCCTGTAATTTGTTTAAACTTTTCAGCCCGTCTCAACACACTAGCCATGCACCATTTTATATCCATTAATTCCATCTCCTCAGCATCAATTTGATCGTAATCCTCTTTCGTGAGCATTGGATTCCCGATCCTTCCTGCAACTAAACCTCCTTAGGATTCAAGCACAGTCACCAACAAAGACATGTGACTTTTAGCAACTTCCTCAGTATAATTCTGATCATTTTCAAGATTCAACGCAATGTTGCATTGAAGACCTTTGCCACTCTTTGTTGTAGAAAAAATGTGGATCAAATGTTGGAAATGAAGAAAATCCTGTTTTACTACTTGATCCCTGAGATAAATATTCAGAAGAACCTTTTGCATTAAAAGCAGTTTCAACTTTTGGAGAAAAATTTGTCTTATCACTAACACCACTTTTGAAATACAACCCGATGTCTTGTTCTCCATCATAGTTCTTCATCCTAGCAATCTTTCTTTGCTCCATCTCTTGAGCTTCAAGATGTTAAATAAACTCACCCAGTGTTAATTTTTTATATTCTTTTCTATTATTTCTCAACATCATCAGATACGTTCCCCAAATATCATGTGGTAACGCATCAGCTAGTTTCTCAATCAGCTCATCTGTATCCTTTTTGATGCCTAATTTCGACATATTTTTCACCAAATTACAATATCTTTCAATAATCTGCTTGGTGTTCTCTGATTTCAAACCACGAAATAGATCAAATTCTTTCTTCGTAAGTGACATTTTGTTCTTTAGCATATCATCACTCCCCAGAAATTCATTCCAAATCGAATATGCACTTCCATCATGTTGAAGAAGAACCAAAATATCATCTTTAATCACTTGCTGTAACAGACTAACCATCAATTTCTCATCTCTATACTTCTTTTTCTCATCAGCATTCATTTCTCTAATTGGCATTATCTGATTATTGTTCTTTGTTGGCCTTTCATATGGAACTTCAGTATGTTCCCAAGCATCCAAATGATAAGCTTCAACCCAGTTACCAAAACGTTTGGACCAACCATTATAATCATCAATATCCAAAAGCTTAGGTGGTTTTTGTGATGTCCCCATTTCATTCTCAAGCAATGTGTTAGTGCATTTAATGTCTATCGCCTTCGTCAATCCGAGCCGTAGCGAGAAACCGAAGAAATCGAGTCTTTATAGTGTTATATCTAGTTAAAAGGCAAGGTGGCAATCTTGTAATTAATGAGAAATCTCATTAAAAGCCTTGGCCTATAAATAGAGAGTTAGTGTGTGAGTGTTAGGACTTTTGCTCCATTTGGTGATTTAGTGATTCAAGTCTAGAGAGAGAAAGTATACTCTCCACGTGATTTTTGCTTGTACACGTCATCTTCATCAATAAAATCACGGTTCTAGTACGTTATTGTGTGTTCGGTCACGCACGTTCACGGATTCCGCACGTCGAACGTTCGTTACGCAATCGAACAGCGTCAAAACCGGTCCTACAAGTGGTATCAGAGCCAGTTGTGAGGTAGTTGACCAGAATCAAGGCATTTTTCAAGCACTTTGTGAGTTTCTGACAGTTCTGTCGGTCAAAATGGACTAAGAATTGGACATACTGTGTAAAAGTACCTAATAACAAACCCTTGAAAAGCTCAGACCTTAATTCAGCCTAAAAGTAATCAAAAATGGCTCGAGAGTAGGTTCCGCTTGTGTGTCACCCTAGAGGTCCCGCTTATTAGGACCTGGAATTCAGAAGTTTCGCTTGTAGTGTTCCGCTTCAAGTGCCATTGTCAAAAGTTTCGCTTGTAGTGTTCCGCTTCAAGTGCCATTTTCAGAAAGTTCCGCTTGTAGTGTTCCGCTTCAAGTGCCATATTCAGAAGGTTCCGCTTGTGGTGTTCCGCTTATTGTGACATAATAGAAGGTTTCGCTTGAAGGGGTAGTTTTGATTCCGCTTCAAACGTCTGTGCTGTGGTTTCGCTTCAAGGTTTCGCTTATCAGTCTTGAAATAGTTTCGCTTGTGAAGACATTGTGTAGTTCCGCTTGGTTGTACATCATCTGGGTTTCGCTTATTTGTTCATCTGAGTGGTTTCGCTTGTACGTACACTTGGTGTTTGGTTTCGCTTATTTGTCCTGTGTTAGTGAAAAATCTGTGTTAGTCCGTTTTATACGCGATCAAGTATTGAAAACTTATTCATTGTTCGAGATTTGTTACTAAAAATGGATAGTCAAGATTTCTATAACATGTTTGCGGGAAGTGGTGCGGCTATTCAAAGTCCAGCTAGTATCATGCAGAATGTCAACTTAGAAAATGAATTGGGAACAATGCAGAAGCCACCCAAACTGATGAGCTTAGATGAATATTCTGGATGGTCCGGAAGGTTTAAAAACTGGGTTCAGGCCAACCATTTCGAGTGTTGGATGAAGATCGAAAAGAAATTCGTACCTCCAGTTGATGGGCTCAGGATGGTTAAACATATTGGAAGTTTTACAGATACTGAACATACAGATTTTAAAGCTGAAAAGAAAATGGTGAGCATCTTGCAGCAAGCCATTAAAGAAGACATCCTTGTATTGTTACAACATGACGAAAGTTCTTAGTCAATCTGGCAAGCGCTAGAACTGAAGTTTAAAGGAAGTGCTTCTATGATCAAGAGCAAAAAGGCTCTTATCAAGAAAGAGTTCGATATTTTTACTGGGATCAAAGGAGAGTCAACGAAACAGTTAATCGAAAGATATTGTCACCTTGTAGTTGAAATGAAAAGATTAGAAATTGAAAAAACAAATGAAGAATGGATTGACAAACTTTGTGATGCACTTCCATATGACGAGTGGGGAACTTATCTTATGATGTTGAAAAACAGTTCTGATTTTGTGAATTACAATCTGAGTGCATTTATTAGAAAGATCGAAGCTCACGAGCTTGAGTTGTTGAAGATAAAGAAGATGAATTCTGCTAGCATGCAACAAGACATATCTTTAAACTACAAAGGCAGTCCTTCAGTTGCAAATCTTCAAAGTCCAAAGATACATACAGGATTCAGTGCTGATAACACTTCAAATGCTGCATCAAGTTCTCATCAATCAGGCAGTTCTACACCTTTCGCAAGTTTTGAACCGAATGTCAAAGTTCAGGAACAGTCTTCGCCTCAAAGCTCTACCGGATCTAATCATCAGGCGTCTGTTTCTGGAGTACAGTGTAATATCGCAGTGAACATCAAAAATGGAAACGAGATAACAGAAACTGCTGCGAAGCAACATATTGCACTACTCGCTTCCGTTCTCGAGGCATATGAAGGTCTAGTTACAGGGAAAATTGGAAATCCGGACATGACAAAGGAGGACTATGACCAAATAGACCCCGAGGAGTTTGAACTGATTGACATTAAATGGGGTATGGCAAGTCTAGTTCGTCGTGCTCAAAGGTTCATGGAAATCACGGGAAGAAACAGTTTATCGGGTCCGGATAAGAAGTTGGGATTTGATAAGTCGAAAGTAACGTGTTTCAAGTGTAAAGAACGAGGTCACTTTAAACGTGAATGCCCAAACCGTGAAGTCAACAATCACCAAAACCCGTTCACCAATGATTACTATCGACAGGCAATCTACCATCGACTGAACCAACAACAAACTGTTCAAAGGCCACAGATAGAAAACACACCTGAAAAGGCATTGATTGTGAATCAAGATGATGAACAGGTAGTTGCAGGTTTTAGCTGGGATAAATATATCCTTGGTAGAGATGATCTGGCCATGATGGCAGAGGTGGTTGAGATTTCTGAGGTAGTTTCTGAACCGAAGGTTGTTTCTGAAGTTGTTTCTGAAATTGTAGAGGAGGTTCCTACGGAAAGTGTTATAGATGTTGAGGAGATAGCAGCTGAAGCTTACTACTATCAATCACAACAGGAGGAGTTAGTTTATACTATGAAATCAGTTATGCCTCCTAATGTGTTTGATTCTTTTGCAGGTTATTTCGAGGAACCAAGAACCGGATCTTGTCCTAGATTTGAGGAGAAGAAAGAAGCCGTCGAAGAAGTGATTGATGTGTCTAAAGAGATGACCGGAGAAGTTCTGAAAGACATTGCAGACAAAGCTCTAATGGGAAAGCTTAAAAAGGTAGATTCAGAACCCAAGGAGTCACAGTCTGTCGATAAGGTGTCGGTTAACAAAGAGGAAACTGGAGTTCAGGAGGTCGAATCTGTCAAACAGTCTGTGTCTGAGTCAAAGCATGTCGGTAAAACTGATTGTGATGAAAAGGTTGTTGAAAAAGATGTTACAATCTCCGAAACGCCATGCCAACGTTGTTTACAACCGTGCGTGGAGTGTCTTGAAAAAGACACTAAGTATCGGGAATTGAAACATCATACAGATATGATTAAGTTTGATCTTGAACAATTAAAAGAAGCTTATGATACCTTAGCCAGATCAATTAAGATGATTCAAAAAGAAAGCGTCGAAAATGATAAAGCTACTAAATTGGCACAAGCTACATTGTTTGATAAACAAAGAGAAGTCAATTATCATCTTGATACAAGTGCGTCACTAAGAAAAGAACTTAAATTGGCCAAGATAGAGAATGACAGGATTGATAAAAAGTTAATAAGCTATGTGGCTTCGTCTTATGTTTTGGAACAAATCGTCCCTCAACAGCCACATGCTACACCTGTTTTCAAAAGCGTTCCACCCCCAATGTGGAATCACTACACTCAGAAATATCCAGATGGGGTGGAAGCTGCTTTAAATCTTAAGCTGAAAACGATTGAGAGTGATTTACCTGATAGCATTGATATCACTTTCACTGCATCTGACACTGATAACGAATCTCAGGTTATCAAAAATGTTACCGATCAGGTGTTGGATGATGAAAGTGAGAAATATGAGAAGGATCATTCTAAGAAGGCTGTCAGTGATTCTGAAGACGAAGGAAATTTTTTAGATCGATATGTACCGAAATCGGAAAAAAGTATGAATGATGATCCGATCATGGTGGTATACACTATGGTTGGAACTGACAAACTTTATTCCGACGTCGAGTACCCGCTTCAGAATGTCAAGATCGAAAATGTCGAGAAAGTTTATAAACTGGTTGAATTGAACGTTAACGAAATCAATAACAAAGATTTCTTTTCGAAACTGATAAAATCTTTTGGTACTTCACATCCCACTAGTTCGGAAAAGAAAGATGGGGTTGGTAAAGGTCAAAACAAGAAAAATCAGCTTAAAAATAAAGGTACTGGGTTTGAAAAAGAAAACAGCTAAACAAGTGTTTAAGCGAAAAGAAAAGATAAATGATGTTTTTGTTGCTGGTCCTAGTACTGAGGTTGAAAAGGAATATATTTTTAGTCAAAAAGATGTGGACGATTTCAATGCAGCACAGAAGCTTAAAGAAGAAACTGTCAATTCTACTTTTGTCGAGTATGATAAAAGAGTGTGCTATCGCTGCAATGAAATTGGACATATGGCAAAACAATGTCAAAAAGTGTTTAAGAAACATGTTGTTGAGAAACCAGTTCAAAACCAAATGGTTGAGAAATCAAAGGTTGAAAAACCAAATGTTCAAAAACAAAATGTTCAAAAACAAATGGTTCAAAAATCTCGACCTAAATCACCAGTTGTTTCAAAAGGTAAAAAGGAAATGATTTCTCTGATCCGTATTCTGAAAAGAGGTGAATCATTGAAGTCGGAGGATAAGCCAAAATCGATTTTCAGGATTGGCGAATCCTCTAAGACTAGCAAGACTTCAAAATTTTACCCCAAGATGAAAATTTTTGAAAATCAGTCGTGGATCGTGAAATCGAAACCGTAAGTTGAGATCAAGAAAATGGAGAACGTTTTGAAAAATGATTTAAATCTTTTTAAAGATAATGTGGTTGATTTTGAAAAAGAAGTAGATAAGTTTCTTGATAAATTTCCTCCAATTACTGACAAAGTTAAAACAATTGTGAGAGAAAAGGTTCAAAATGTCACATTTGATTTTCCTAAAACAAATGAAAAGTGTGATGTACTGTTCGGGACTGTGTCGGAAGTAAAGAAATCATGGGCTTTATTGTTTGAGTAATTTGTTTTTTGTTGGTTGCATGGGCTGCCCAAGTCAATTCTATCAAGATGGATTATGGACAGTGGAGCATCACGACATATGACTGGGACTTTAGCTCTTCTTTATGATGTTAAGTCAATCAATGGAAGCTATGTTGGGTTCGCAGGGAATCAAGGAGGAAGAATTGTCGGTCAAGGAACGCTTACAAACGGAGTGATCTCATTTGACAAAGTGAATTATATCGTAGAGTTAACGAACAACTTACTGAGTATATCACAGATTTGTGATAAAGATTTTAGTGTGCATTTTACTAAATCTGAATGTTTAGTGTTGAAACCAGGGTTTAAAATCCCTGATGAGTTGGTGTTGTTGCGCGCTCCGCGGGTAAATGATCTTTATATTTTGGACATGAGTGCTGCAACGCCAACAACTCATCAAAAACAGTGTTTTGTCACCAAGTCTTAAGCTACTGAAAAGGAGTCAGTAATGTGGCACCGGAAAATGGGTCACATTCACGTGCGAAAAATGAATTTTTTGGTGCATAACGATTTAGTTGATGGTGTTAATGTAAAAAACTTTCATTTGACTGATGATTGTGTTGCTTGTAAAAAGGGGAAGCAGACTCGAAAGTCACATCCACCAAAGATGCTCAATTCTATCAGATTACCTCTTGAGAGATTGCACATGGATCTCTTCGGGCCTGTGAACGTCAAGAGCATTAGCGGGGATTTATATTGTTTGGTGGTGACAGACGACTATACGAGGTTTTCATGGGTTGTATGCTTAGAACGAAAAGATCAAACATTCGAGTCAGTGATGATGCTTTTTAAGAAAATGGAAACGGTGTACAAACTGCCAGTCTGGAAGATTAGGAGCGACAACGGAACGGAATTCAAGAACAATAAGATGTACGAGTTCTGCAACGAGAAGGGAATTCTTCATGAATTCAGTGCGCCATACACACCACAGCAAAACGGCGTAGCTGAAGGAAAGAATCGAACCCTGATCGAGACAGCCCATACGATGTTAGCAGATTCCAAGCTACCAATCTACTACTGGAGTGAAGCAGTTTCAGCACCCTGTTTGTAACATTTGTGCTTGTAATCATTGTGAACAGTTCAATTATCAATAAAATAATGTTATTTGATCCCAATGTTTGTTTGGTTGTCTTTTTCATTTTTCATGTTTTGACTTTTGTTCAAATTCAAAGTCTACATCGCTTTCTGGAGCATTATACGCAAACTGGTGCGTAAACGTACTCAGTTTAATGCGACAAATACTCCGGAACATCAACATACACTCAACGTACCTTAAATAACCTTTACATGGCTTAGAAATAGGCTTTGAGGGGTTTGGTATGCTAAAATAAACTTCTGGGTCATTCAGGGACTAAAAGTGTTAAAAAGTGCACAAGTTTGCACTTTTGCGCATAACTTACCTTCTGAATACATCCGGACATCCAAAAATTTATGTAAGCATCCTTATATTATGCCTTAGTGCTTGGCATAAGAAAAATCCATTCGTCGCGTCATTTGGATCGTCTTTCGCGCTTATGCGCATTCCGTCGTAATTAAGCGAACATCGCGATCGTACGGCCAAACGAGCCAACATCCGGAACATTTCTGGGCATGTTTCATGTCCACAATGTTTAGGCATCATTTTAGGGCCTTAAAGATGGCTTTACAGGTCTTAAAAGGGATGGAAATAGCTTAAAAACGTAACAGGGGCCAAATATGTAAATTCTGCAAGTGGTGCAGATCAGACGGGGCCAGGCGACCCGCGTAAGACCTGCACTCCCTTTCACGTGGGCCGCGTAAGGATGTCTGACAGAAAGATTTTGCATTTAATGCAAAATCTGGCCTTTCGTTCGATCAAGGGGCGATGCCTTTTCACCCAATGAAGGGCCAAGAGCCAAGTTCAGTGAATTTAACCCCTGGACACATGTACGCACGAGATCAAGGCACGATATTCGATAAAACGATCCTAACGGTTCCACTTTTCCTATAAATACCCCCCCCCCCTTTTGTGTAAAAATCACAACAATCTGATCTTGAAGCTCTAAGTTGAAACCATTGTTTCATACCTGAGCTATTTGATCTAGATTAGCACTCGGGGACCCTCCGTAAGTCTTCTTTCGCTCTTTTATTCGCTTTTCGAGTCCGAAAGTCAACGTTTTGTTGACTTTCTGCATTGACCAGCTTTTGGTCGATGTGAAGTTCATGGAACTTCATAACGTGAGCGTGATCACGATGGTTATGGTCCGTAGTAACCATACCTACTGATCACCACGTTATCTAGGCTCAGTGACGAGTCGTAGTTTCGGCCAAAATGTGCATTCTTGCATATTTTGTAACCAAACTACTCGTGAGCATCAAAGCCGTTTGTTTTGATGTCAAACCTGTTTTCAAACTTAGTTAAGCATGTTCTAACATGCTTAGCTCGTCACGTTTAGTATAGTGCTTATATAGGGTCGTAAGGTAAGCAATCTAAACCATCGCTTATACTTTCGAACCCGACCCATTTGGTCGATCTTTAGGATCCGACCAAACATATTAGGTGACCATAGCTATAACCTTCCGAGGTTATACCTTGTGGTCGCAATGTTAGGCGTTCCAGACGCGTTCTACGCGAACGACGCGTAAGGTAGCATAAGCTACCTAAACGGGTCGTGATGGACCGTAAGCACTTAGGTTAAGTTTCATTTTAGTATGTAGGCTTTGTTAAACCATACTACACGAGTCTCCATACTCGTTTGGTTTACGAACCCGCGTACTATCCGATCCTTCCGATTTGGTCCGGTATATTAACATAGCTACCTATTAGGTGTCGTTTGATATCCCGTGATCTTTAGCATTATCTGGTTATTATACAAGAACTCCAAAGCAATCTCAGGTGAGTACATTGAACCCCATCTTTTACATGTTTTCGAGGAGTCAATGTGAGTACATTGAACCCTTCTTTTACTGTTTTCCAAACTGTTTTGGGGTGAAACACATGTGCCTATCTGTTACTTTCATGCTTCCTGTTTTTACATCATATACTTGCTATGTTCAATAGTACATATATAGTACATGATTTCATTGTGTTTATGCTATGTATGTCCATCGTGTGCATACTTAGCACAACACTTTACATTACATTTCATGCTATGTATGCCCATTGTGTGCGTACTTAGTACATCGCTTTACATTTTATGCTATGTATGCCCATTGTGTGCGTACTTAGTACATCGCTTTACATTTCATGCTATGTATGCCCATTGTGTGCGTACTTAGTACATTGATTTACATTACATTTTCTGTTGCATATGTTTACTCAGCATATGGACACATTGATTTACATGAACATTTCTGCTGCATATGTTTACTCAGCATATTGGCACATGCCTTCATTTTGTTATGACATTTGGTTTGTTTAACATGGGACAATACATTCATTAACATTAGGTACGCCGTTCGTTAGTAGGTAGTGGTACCATAGGAATTGACAACTCCCATTCCTGAAGTCCTGGGTTTGATAGGACTAGAAGGAATGACCGAATTCGATATACATAACTTAGATAAACCTTTAATTTGTTTAAGGGTTTATCGCCGCAGTCTCAAGGCTTGGATGTATGCATAGTTTACAATACCGCATAAATGTTAATACCAATAGAGCATGCATTTTCCGCAGAACATAACGTTGATTTAAACCACGTTTTACTTCAACGACTTGTTTTGTGCATATGGTTTAAGTTGATACATTTCGCTTACCATACATGATACATCTTGGGATGCACATTACATGATTTACATTGAACATAAACACGTCGACATTGACATACCCATTTGGTGGTTTACATTTGAACATAAACATTTGACATGGTTTACAATAACACTTGACATTTGGTTTACACATGAACAATTTACATGGTGGATTGGTTTGGGTAAATGATTTAAGTAACGTGGCGTATGTAATATGATACAAACATGGTGGATACGCCGCTGGTACTTCCTATATATAAATGTTTGTATAATATTACATATCGTGGCGTTATCTAAGTCATTTCAGTTTAGACACATTACATTTTACATAAATAACATATTCTTCACAAGACATTATTTTCACAAACAACTTATCTTATTCAACTCATTTTACTTGGTTATTCGTTTAACCTTGCACTTATCTATACATATCGTTTGATGTTATCGTTTTTTTTCAAATGGTTTACAAAGCAAAACAAATTACAAGGTTCGTGACTGACTGTTATTAAATATTTCTTTAAGCTCAAGTCATGAATCCCATTTTCACAAAAACTATGCATCTCACAGGCATTTTTATGCTGACGTACCTACTTTCACATGTGGTTTCAGGAGTTATTCCATAGGACGATGATCATGATTCTAGGGCGGACCTGTGCCTTAGAGCCTAAAAATGAAGTTTGAACTAGCTTAATTATGTTTTGATTTCCGTACTCTCTTTCCAAGACAATGTAACACCTTTGTTTATAAATAAAATACAACTTGTATGCCATGGTTATGAAACAATTTAATTCTGTCCTCAACACTCCCCGGCGTTTCCGCCGCGGTTGCATGTTATACGCGGCCGGGGTGTGACAGAAGAGTTGGTATCAGAGCCAATGGTTATAGGGAATTAGGTTATTAGTAATGCTTTGACCTAGACTATAACTTTCTAGGACCCTAACACAAGTTATCTTGTGTTTAGAGTTTAAAACATGCACATCACCTATCCTTAGGTGATAACCACAACGGGAACTTCGGTTCCGAATCCGCTTTGAAAATTAATCATCTGTTCTAGGATGATTAATTACTAGGTTTTGAACCCTCTGTTATAAGGTTTTGAACCCTCTGTTATATGTTTTTGAACCCCTTTGGATTTTCAAAAATCCCGTCAAAGTGTTGGGTTAATAGTGTGAACACGTGCGAACTGGAAGGGTGAATGCCTGTACCCTGAGTTTTCTGTCTAAGGCTAGAGTGTTCGTACAAATCCACATAATCGGACCAGTCACTCTTACCTGGGAACTCTTGGGGTGAGTGTTCACTTATAGGCGAGCATGTCTTCGCGATACACTAATTCTGACCCATTTACTTTGACCAGACACTTCATATCGCTTGTTTGCATTGCGATGCATAACCACCATCTTTGCTTTTGTTGATTTTGCTTCATCTCATTCTCTTCATCCAAACATCTCACTCGTTTCATTTCATGTTTTTCTCTTCTAGAATGCCTCCTCGACGCGACAACCAGATAGCCACTGCCGAGCTGGCGGAGATTATTGCGCAGCAGATGGCTGCTCAATTTCCGAATCTCTTTGCTCAATGGAACCAGGCCAATAACAACAACAATGGTACATGCAAATACAAGGATTTTAGCTCGGCTAAGCCACTCAAGTTTAGTGGTTCTGAGGGAGCAACTGGGCTTCTTCAGTGGTTCGAGAGCATCGAGAACACTTTCCGTCACGTGCAGTGTCTGGATAATCGCAAAGTCGAGTTTTCTTCAAGCGTGTTTCAGAAGAGGGCTCTTACATGGTGGAATGGGGTTATGAGAGATCAAGGTGCAGAAGTTGCTCTAGCTCAGACATGGGCTTAACTGAGAGCTCTTATGATGAGGGAATTTTGACCTCGTCATGAACAACGAGCGTTGGAGAAAGAATTTGATGTTCTGAAGCAAGATAGTGGCGAGCACAGGGCTTATACGGATAGGTTTGAGGAGTTGAGTCTTCTTTGCCCGACTATGGTTACCCCACTCGATAAGGCCATCGAAAGGTACATCGACGGCCTACCTGACTCAGTACAAGACATCCTTACTGGTAGCAACCCTACCACACTCCGTCAGGCAATCGAGTTATCAGCGACACTGACTGAGTCGTAGATTCGAAAGAATAAATTGCACAGGAAGGGTGACAAGGGCAAGAAGCAGTCGGCTGACAAGGAAGATAGAAAGAAAGGTCAGAACAAGAAGGGAAAGGACTCTGGTTCCTCAAGGGGGTCAAGGAAGCGTAAGGCTTCCCAAAATTTTGCTGTCACTGCCCAAGCAAACCAGGCAACTCCCAACCAGCCTCCAGCAAAGAAACCCTACTCAGGAAGTGCACCTTTGTGCAATCGATGCA
This sequence comes from Helianthus annuus, assembly GCF_002127325.2. NCBI lineage: Eukaryota > Viridiplantae > Streptophyta > Magnoliopsida > Asterales > Asteraceae > Helianthus > Helianthus annuus. The sequence continues at coordinate 63,640,817 of NC_035437.2, forward strand.
ACAGTCACCACCAGCCACAATATCAGTGTCGTTTCTGTACTAACTGTGGGAAATCGGGTCATCTTGCCGATGTTTGTCAGTTTGCTCAGAACCGCGCAGTACAGAACCCTGCTCCACAAGTTGCTCAACAACAGGGTCAGGTTGCACGACCAAACTACCCACCAGGTGCTTGTTATAACTGTGGGGATCTGACCCACTACAGAAATCGGTGTCCAAGACTAGTCAACCAGAACCAGAATGCAAACCAGAATCCGGCACCGGCTCGAGGTCGAGTCTTTAACATGAATGCACAAGAAGCACAAGCAGACAACGAGGTGGTGAACGGTACGTTCTTTATTAATAATCAGCCAGCATCTGTTCTTTTTGATTCGGGTGCCGACAAGAGCTTTGTGTCATTGTCTTTTGAGACAATGCTTCGCGTGTCTAGAACAAAACTAGGTAAACCTTTGACAGTAGAGGTTGCCAGTGGTGAACCCATTGTTCTTAATTCTGTTCTACGCAACTGCCAGTTGAATCTTAACGACCATATTTTTCCTATTGACCTCACGCCAATGCAACTTGGAAGCTTCGACGTTATAGTGGGAATGGATTGGTTATCCAAGCATCGCGCAGAGATAGTTTGTTCTGAGAAGATTATTCGTGTGCCGCTGTCTACAGGCGAGATCCTACAGGTTCGTGGTGAGAAGCCTGCCGGTGGTCTCAAACTCATGTCTTGTTTTAAGGCACGGAAGTATCTACGAAAGCACTATGTGGCTTTCTTAGCACATGTTACAGCAGATAAAGGCAAGGGTAAGTCTATTTCAGATATTCCTGTCGTTCGGGATTATTCCGAAGTATTCCCTGAAGACTTACCTGGTCTACCTCCAGCACGCCAAGTCGAGTTCCGTATTGATCTCGTACCTGGTGCAAATCCCGTTGCCAGAGCTCCATACCGTCTTGCACCGTCAGAGATGCAAGAATTATCTAAACAGCTGCAGGAACTCTCCGACAAAGGTTTTATCCGTCCTAGCTTTTCACCTTGGGGTGCTCCCGTTCTCTTTGTAAAGAAGAAGGATGGATCTTTTAGGATGTGTATCGATTATCGTGAGCTTAACAAGCTTACCATCAAAAATCGATATCCCCTACCTCGCATTGATGATCTCTTCGATCAATTACAAGGCGCATCTTACTTTTCAAAGATTGATCTACGATCTGGATATCATCAGCTTCATGTACAAGAAGAAGACATTCCCAAGACAGCGTTCCGTACTCGTTATAGACATTACGAGTTCACAGTCATGCCATTCGGTTTGACTAATGCTCCTGTTGTTTTCATGGACTTAATGAATAGGGTCTGCAAGCCTTATTTAGATAAGTTCATCATAGTTTTCATTGATGACATTTTGATATATTCTAAGACGCGAGCTGATCATGAGCAACATCTCCGTCTTACTTTGGAACTCCTAAAGAAAGAACAACTTTTCGCCAAATTCTCCAAGTGTGAATTCTGGCTTAAAGAGGTTCAATTCTTAGGACATATTGTCAACGAAGAAGGTATTCATGTAGATCCCTCCAAGATCAGTGCGATTAGGGATTGGGATACGCCTACTACTCCTACGGAAGTTCGTTCTTTTCTTGGCCTAGCGGGGTATTACCGCCGCTTCATTGAAAACTTCTCAAAGATTGCAGTTCCTCTAACTGCTCTAACTCAGAAGAACAAGCCATTTGATTGGGGAGTCAAACAAGAGGAAGCGTTTCAGACTTTGAAACAAAAGCTTTGCGACGCACCTGTCCTAACATTGCCTGAGGGCAATGATGATTTCGTCGTTTATTGTGATGCATCTAAATTAGGTCTCGGCTGCGTCCTAATGCAAAGAAACAAAGTCATAGCATACGCATCAAGGCAGTTAAAGATACATGAGAGGAACTACACCACTCATGATCTTGAGTTGGGTGCAGTTGTCTTCGCTCTCAAAATTTGGAGACACTACTTGTACGGTACAAAATGTGTGGTTTTCACGGACCACAAAAGTCTTCAACATATCTTCAATCAAAAAGAGCTCAACATGAGACAACGACGTTGGGTTGAACTTCTAAACGACTACGACTGCGAGATTCGCTACCATCCTGGTAAGGCGAATGTCGTAGCCGATGCATTGAGTCGCAAGGAACGTACTAAGCTTCATTGTGTACGTGTCCAATCTGTTATTCAAACCGATATCCAAGCTCGTATTTCTCAGGCTCAACAAACTTGTGTTTCACAAGGCTTGATGGATAAGGAATTTCCTTATCACATAACTCCTGCTCTAGAACTGAAGGACATTGGATCATATTACTTCATGGACCGTTTGTGGGTCCCAAGCCAAGATGATCTTCATACCTTGCTTATGGATGAAGCCCATAAGTCTCGTTACTCTATTCATCCTGGCTCAGATAAGATGTATAAGGATCTTCGTATTCAGTATTGGTGGCCTGGTATGAAGAAAGACATTGCCTTATACGTATCCAAATGCCTTACTTGTCTTAAGGTTAAGGCTGAACATCAGCGTCCTTCCGGATTATTGGAGCAACCAGAGATCCCAGTTTGGAAATGGGAAAACATTACTATGGATCTCATTACCAAACTCCCGCGCACAAAGAAAGGTCACGATGCCATCTGGGTAACGTTGATCGTCTTACCAAACAGCGCATTTCTTGCCAATCCGTGAGGACTTTTCGGCTGACAAACTTGCTCAAATCTACGTGGATGAAATTGTAGCTAGACATGGTGTTCCTTTGAGCATCATTTCTGACAGAGATGCTCGTTTCACCTCTCACTTTTGGAGAACCATGCAATCTGCTATGGGGTCCCAACTCAATTTGAGCACAGCTTATCATCCGCAAACGGATGGTCAATCTGAAAGAACAATCCAGACACTGGAGGATATGCTTAGAGCTTGTGTGATAGATTTTGGTGGTAGTTGGGATTCACATCTTCCATTAATTGAATTCTCCTACAACAACAGTTATCACTCCAGCATCAACATGGCTCCTTTCGAGGCTCTCTATGGTCGAAAATGTCGTTCACCAGTCTGCTGGAATGAGATCGGTGAGGCTCAGCTTACTGGACCTGCCATCATTCTAGAGACAACAGAAAAGGTAAAGAAAGTACGTGATAACCTTCAGACAGCTAGAAGCCGTCAGAAGAATTACGCGGACCTAAAACGCAAACCCTTGGATTTTCAAGTCGGTGATCGTGTATTACTTAAGGTCTCACCTTGGAAAGGTGTGATCAGATTTGGAAAGAAAGGAAAACTTGCACCTAGATATGTTGGACCATTTAAGATCGTCGAAAGAATCGGCAAGGTAGCCTACAGACTTGAGTTACCTCCTGAAGTTGGAAATGTTCATCCAACCTTTTTACGTGTCCAATCTCAAGAGGTGTTTAGTTGATGAAAACCTCCACATACCGCTTGACGAAATTCGTGTTGATAAAACAATGAAGTTTGTTGAGAAACCGGTCGAAATCATGGAACGTGAAGTCAAGTGGCTTAAACGCAAGCGCATTCCTTTGGTCAAGGTTCGTTGGGAATCTAAGCGTGGACCCGAGTTTACTTGGGAACGTGAGGATCAAATGAAGGCAAAATATCCGCATCTTTTTCAATCAGTTTCCTCTAAATAAATTTCGGGACGAAATTTCCACAAGTAGGGGAGACTGTAACATTTGTGCTTGTAATCATTGTGAACAGTTCAATTATCAATAAAATAATGTTATTTGATCCCAATGTTTGTTTGGTTGTCTTTTTCATTTTTCATGTTTTGACTTTTGTTCAAATTCAAACTCTACATCGCTTTCTGGAGCATTATACGCAAACTGGTGCGTAAACGTACTCAGTTTAATGCGACAAATACTCCGGAACATCAACATACACTCAACGTACCTTAAATAACCTTTACATGGCTTAGAAATAGGCTTTGAGGGGTTTGGTATGCTAAAATAAACTTCTGGGTCATTCAGGGACTAAAAGTGTTAAAAAGTGCACAAGTTTGTACTTTTGCGCATAACTTACGTTCTGAATACATCCGGACATCCAAAAATTTATGTAAGCATCCTTATATTATGCCTTAGTGCTTGGCATAAGAAAAATCCATTCGTCGCGTCATTTGGATCGTCTTTCGCGCTTATGCGCATTCCGTCGTAATTAAGCGAACATCGCGATCGTACGGCCAAACGAGCCAACATCCGGAACATTTCTGGGCATGTTTCATGTCCACAATGTTTAGGCATCATTTTAGGGCCTTAAAGATGGCTTTACAAGTCTTAAAAGGGTTGGAAATAGCTTAAAAACGTAACAGGGGCCAAATATGTAAATTCTGCAAGTGGTGCAGATCAGACGGGGCCAGGCGACCCGCGTAAGACCTGCACTCCCTTTCACGCGGGCCGCGTAAGGATGTCTGACAGAAAGATTTTGCATTTAATGAAAAATCTGGCATTTCGTTCGATCAAGGGGCGATGCCTTTTCACCCAATGAAGGGCCAAGAGCCAAGTTCAGTGAATTTAACCCCTGGACACATGTACGCACGAGATCAAGGCACGATATTCGATAAAACGATCCTAACGGTTCCACTTTTCCTATAAATACCCCCCCCCCCTTTTGTGTAAAAATCACAACAATCTGATCTTGAAGCTCTAAGTTGAAACCATTGTTTCATACCTGAGCTATTTGATCTAGATTAGCACTCGTGGACCCTCCGTAAGTCTTCTTTCGCTCTTTTATTCGCTTTTCGAGTCCGAAAGTCAACGTTTTGTTGACTTTCTGCATTGACCAGCTTTTGGTCGATGTGAAGTTCATGGAACTTCATAACGTGAGCGTGATCACGATGGTTATGGTCCGTAGTAACCATACCTACTGATCACCACGTTATCTAGGCTCAGTGACGAGTCGTAGTTTCGGCCAAAATGTGCATTCTTGCATATTTTGTAACCAAACTACTCGTGAGCATCAAAGCCGTTTGTTTTGATGTCAAACCTGTTTTCAAACTTAGTTAAGCATGTTCTAACATGCTTAGCTCGTCACGTTTAGTATAGTGCTTATATAGGGTCGTAAGGTAAGCAATCTAAACCATCGCTTATACTTTCGAACCCGACCCATTTGGTCGATCTTTAGGATCCGACCAAACATATTAGGTGACCATAGCTATAACCTTCCGAGGTTATACCTTGTGGTCGCAATGTTAGGCGTTCCAGACGCGTTCTACGCGAACGACGCGTAAGGTAGCATAAGCTACCTAAACGGGTCGTGATGGACCGTAAGCACTTAGGTTAAGTTTCATTTTAGTATGTAGGCTTTGTTAAACCATACTACACGAGTCTCCATACTCGTTTGGTTTACGAACCCGCGTACTATCCGATCCTTCCGATTTGGTCTGGTATATTAACATAGCTACCTATTAGGTGCCGTTTGATATCCCGTGATCTTTAGCATTATCTGGTTATTATACAAGAACTCCAAAGCAATCTCAGGTGAGTACATTGAACCCCATCTTTTACATGTTTTCGAGGAGTCAATGTGAGTACATTGAACCCCTCTTTTACTGTTTTCCAAACTGTTTTGGGGTGAAACACATGTGCCTATCTGTTACTTTCATGCTTCCTGTTTTTACATCATATACTTGCTATGTTCAATAGTACATATATAGTACATGATTTCATTGTGTTTATGCTATGTATGTCCATCGTGTGCATACTTAGCACAACACTTTACATTACATTTCATGCTATGTATGCCCATTGTGTGCGTACTTAGTACATCGCTTTACATTTTATGCTATGTATGCCATTGTGTGCGTACTTAGTACATCGCTTTACATTTCATGCTATGTATGCCCATTGTGTGCGTACTTAGTACATTGATTTACATTACATTTTCTGTTGCATATGTTTACTCAGCATATGGACACATTGATTTACATGAACATTTCTGCTGCATATGTTTACTCAGCATATTGGGACATGCCTTCATTTTGTTATGACATTTGGTTTGTTTAACATGGGACAATACATTCATTAACATTAGCTACGCCGTTCGTTAGTAGGTAGTGGTACCATAGGAATTGACAACTCCCATTCCTGAAGTCCTGGGTTTGATAGGACTGGAAGGAATGACCGAATTCGATATACATAACTTAGATAAACCATTAATTTGTTTAAGGGTTTATCGCCGCAGTCTCAAGGCTTGGATGTATGCATAGTTTACAATACCGCATAAATGTTAATATCAATAGAGCATGCATTATTGGCAGAACATAACGTTGATTTAAACCACGTTTTACTTCAACGACTTGTTTTGTGCATATGGTTTAAGTTGATACATTTCGCTTACCATACATGATACATCTTGGGATGCACATTACATGATTTACATTGAACATAAACACGTCGACATTGACATACCCATTTGGTGGTTTACATTTGAGCATAAACATTTGACATGGTTTACAATAACACTTGACATTTGGTTTACACATGAACAATTTACATGGTGGATTGGTTTGGGTAAATGATTTAAGTAACGTGGCGTATGTAATATGATACAAACATGGTGGATACGCCGCTGGTACTTCCTATATATAAATGTTTGTATAATATTACATATCGTGGCGTTATCTAAGTCATTTCAGTTTAGACACATTACATTTTACATAAATAACATATTCTTCACAAGACATTATTTTCACAAACAACTTATCTTATTCAACTCATTTTACTTGGTTATTCGTTTAACCTTGCACTTATCTATACATATCGTTTGATGTTATCGTTTTTTTTTTCAAATGGTTTACAAAGCAAAACAAATTACAAGGTTCATGACTGACTGTTATTAAATATTTCTTTAAGCTCAAGTCATGAATTCCGTATCTCACAGGCATTTTTATGCTGACGTACCTACTTTCACATGTGGTTTCAGGAGTTATTCCATAGGACGATGATCATGATTCTAGGGCGGACCTGTGCCTTAGAGCCTAAAAATGAAGTTTGAACTAGCTTAATTATGTTTTGATTTCCGTACTCTCTTTCCAAGACAATGTAACACCTTTGTTTATAAATAAAATACAACTTGTATGCCATGGTTATGAAACAATTTAATTCTATCCTCAACACTCCCCGGCGTTTCCGCCGCGGTTGCATGTTATACGCGGCCGGGGTGTGACACTGTTACACTTTGAATAGGGTTCTCACTGTCAAGAAATACAAGAAGACTTACTTTGAGCTGCTGCACCGTTACAAGCCAAATCTTGAGTTTTTAGAACCTTTTGGCTCACCTTGCACGTTTATAGATGAAAATGGTAAATTTGGAGCAAAAGCTAATGAGGGTTTCTTTGTAGGTTACGCAAGCCCGTTGAAAAGGGTGTTCGTACCATGTCTGGGGAAGGTGATTCAAGTCCAACACGTGGATTGTTAGAAGCACACTCCATCGCCAAAACTTCCCGGACAAAGATTCCTATTCGATTACGACAAACTCTGGGAGTGTTTCAACTGCCTGTCGAGCCGAGTGATGAGGAACTAGCTTTTCTGTACCAGTATCAGCAATATACTTCGCAAGAGCCTGTGTCTAGTCCGCTAGAAGTTTCTCAACCCACCGTGGGTACTCACGACAATGAAGCAGGGCCAAGTGGAACTACTCATGAACCACCAGAGGAACCAGCTCCGTCATTTGACGTTTCTGACGACTCAGAGGAGGAACCCGCTCTACCTTTGACGACGAGCCAAATGATACTTTGGAGGATGCTGTGAACCAAATCGTTGATCTCGACATTTCGAATTTGGAATCGGAAGTAGATGTGCCTGTGTAGGATCGTTCGTTGACCTGTTTGAGTCGTTCAGAGAAGTTCGTATCCGAATTAAGAGGCGGAAACTAATAATTTGGTGCTATTCAAGCTGTATTCACTTTAATCCTGCTGTTTTATTGATATCAAACGCGATTACACAATCAGACAGCACTTCGGCAGAGTACCGGAACAATACACCATCAACTATCTGTTGTGGATCGCCCCTAGGACCTATATATAGAGTTTCTGGTCCGCTCATACGACATGTACGTATGAGCGGTCCATCAGTGACATAAAAGCGATCCAGCACATGTCCTAATAAGCGACCCTAACCTATCTTGTCACAAAAGCAATCCTAGACTAGGTACAGATAAGCGATCCATATACAAACTACTATTTCTAGGATTCCGTGCCATGTCTGGTCTGTTCAGTCTTCAAGACTCGATGGAAGACGTAGTCAGCAAACGTAGGTGCACTAACAGACTCCCCCTCGGATGTTGACGGAGTCTTCATAGATCTTTCCAATCTGTCTTCGCACATGTCTATCTACTATCTTCATCAGTCGACAATCTGCCTCTGAAATATCTTGTCATTCCAAGAATCCTCGTTCTCTATCTTCATCATCAACAAAACTCTTCTCTCTTGAATGTTGACTTGGTGTCTTCAGACTCCCCCTCTCACACAGCTGGGATCGTAGTCTGGAATTAAAAGTTTCACTGGTTCTGAGATCACAAACAGGCTCCCATCAGGTTCTAGATCGAAACCTGGCTTTTTTTACATCTGTTTGATCTCTACCCAACCATAAGTTTCTACAAAGATAAAAAAACATTTCAACAATTTAGAAACTATATTGAATCAAAACAGTAATGATTTTGCATTCAAGAAATGATTACTGGTTCTTATCAAAACAACTTTACTATCTACACACAAACACTCTCCAAACCAGTTCTTTAAGTTTAGCACTTTGAATTTTGAAAATCAGCATCTCAACATCAGTTGTCAAAAAACTTTTTGATTTTTCAAAATTTATGCTAAAACATACCAAAAATCTTTTTGAATTTTCTGAATAAAAGTAAATGCAGAAAAGAAATATTAACAAACAATATTTTTGTGAGTTTGTGCAAGAGGATCATATCAGTTATGAACCATATCACGAACACCGTTAAGCTTCTAATCGTTTTAAGTTCTAAACAATTTACCTAGATTGTCAGTATGTTTGTCCACTTAAATTTTCACACAAATTTCAACTGATTCGAGATACGATATTAATGTTTTAAAGACTTAAACTTAATTGTGTATCACTCCACCTGAATATACTCCCGTATCCAGATCCCAAATATTCAGTCTTACAGGTGAGTATACCACAGATGATATCTGTAAAGGGGTAAATGCGAAACTGTGAGAGCTCAGGTCAGAACTTCCGTTCAGCAGAGAGATGACGGCTCGACTTTTGGTGGGTCCCCTTTAGAGGATCTTTTGTTACAACAGCAAAGATTACCAATTTTATTGTTTAATCAGTTTGCTGAGGGCGGCGCTTATGTTTCAAAGCTTTTTGCAGAAAGTATTATTCGGGGACTAGGTCAGTATTTCCATACAGCAGAAGTCCTGGAATAATACCCCAGATATCACTGAGCATAAAGACCTAGTATCTCAGAATACGGGACCTTTCAAACAAGATTTCAGGGGTTACCCATATATCCAAGAATAGTTACCCACGAATCAAGTAAGTATGATTTAGGTTTATATCTTGTTTCAATTTACTAAATGTGCGAAAATCTACTGACACATCCGCAGTAAGATTGTTTATCACATTTTGACTTTACAATTCTTTAGCGTGCTGTGATAGTTCACTGATGTACTATCATTTCCTCTTTTATGCAACAAAAACTCATTTTTCAATTTTATCATGTTTTTGTCTTTTTCAAATTTTCTGATGTTTTTGGATTTTCTAATAATTCTTACTTCCCCTAATAATTCAAATACATCTAAATAAAATTGAAAACAAACTGTACAAAACATGATAACTGATATCGAAACACCTCAATTCTCCATCCGTTTGGCTTAAACCATCAGAACTCCCCCTCACAACAAACTATTTTCCCATAATGATTTCAAAACACTTAAGTTTGTTTTAATCAGAATGGTTTTTCCGGAAAATAAGTTTAGTTGTTTTTACCTTTTGTAAAATGGGGCAAAATCATCACATTGTTTACCAAATTCATGAATGATAATTAAATCAAGTCCAACTCAATGACCTTGATTTAATCACTTGTAAGATCAACTGGTTCTCATTCTGAACCAAATATAACAATCACAAACATACAACCACTTGTAAGTTTAGCAATTCAAGCTCTTCAAACCTGTTTTTCAACCAATTACCATCTTTTAGTTGAATTCTCAAGGTGCCGATTCCTACTCCTCGCTTACAAACCTGGGAGTTCCGGCAAGTCCTACAAAAACTTTACAAACAAATTTAGAAAGATGCCGATACAGGATCCACAATACCATCTTGGGATCTCCGGCAAGTCAGGTTTTCATTCTTGAAAAAATATATCCACCCAAGCCTGACCTTCCTTGGGTGTAATCTCATCTTTTTCATTGTTTCTTTCAACCGACCTGTAAACCCATCCTTTGGAAGCATAAAAATCCTTAAGGCTTTGGGCCTTACCACTGACCATTTTTCCAAAGATGCATTTTACATTTCCGTTAAAAGTTTTTTCCACATCAATTGTCTTCTTGTCAGAATAAAACTGATTTGATATTTCAACTTTTCCGATTTTAGATTTGTAATTTTTAGCATTTAGTGGCGGAAAATTCACATCGTCCACTTCCTGAACTTTCTTTTCAATCTTTTTTCTCAACACGTGGCTCCTCTGATTTTATGGAATCAGATTCATCACCAGACTTGTTACCTGAACCTTTTACAACCCATTTCTGATTTGTGGCATTGTCTATTCTTTTGGAAGCACTCTTTGAACATTCTCCTTTTTCATAAGTTGAATTCTCAAAGCCTGTGAACTTCCGGGTTGACAGTTCAGTTTTCTCCATAATTTTTCCTTTCATTTTTCTTGAGACTTCTTGTTTTGGTCGAAATGTCTTCGGACAATCTTTCGCCACATGACCCACAGCTTTACACTGAAAACAAGATCTCTTTTCAACCTTCTTCGGGTCTTCTTTCTTCTTCATGCCCTCTTGCTCCTTAGCAAGGAATTCTTGATTCGTTTGATTTCTGAAAGATTTTTCTTTTTCAGCTTCTGTAGTTTTTCCTGCAACAAACATTGTTTTTGGTTTATAAACTTTTTCATTTTTATAGTTTTTCTGTGGATCAAAACCAAGACCTTTCTTTTTGTAATTACGATTATGGTTTGGTTTCTTTTGGAAACTATAACCACAATTGTAACCCATTTTCTTGTTAATTCTTTGTTGATCTCTTGAAGTGTATTGTTTAGGTTTTCCATTAAGATTGAAATATTTTATTTCATAAATATTAATTTCTGTAATTTTGAAAACCTTTTGAATCATTTCAAGTCTGACACTTCTTATTGGAAAACTTTCATCTGAATATAATTTGTCAGAACCTTTCAAAGTATATGCCACTTTGACTGATTCATCATTCAAATTAGATTTCGAAAGTAAAAATTCTTTATCATAAACCCGTTTGTCCTTTTTATTTGTTGGCTGTGACGCACTGGACCCAGACTTTGACTCGGATTTAGACTTCGGTTTTGATTCCTCATTGTCATCTGTGTCTAACACCTGATCGACCATACTTTTTATCAACTTTGACTCATGATCAGTGTCGGATGACGTATATGTGACATCGATATTTTCTGGCAAGTTATCCGATGGCCCAGACTCCCATTTCAAATTGATTGCTTTATTGACTCTTTCTGAATTTGGATTTCGAGGTGAATATCCATTTTCGACCGGGGGCGGACATCTATTGTAGGATACACTCGGTTTCTTACCAGAAGTCTTCAATTTTTCTTCATCTTTTGTCAAGGATTTTTCTTCTTCAAATATCTTCACTTCTTCAAATGTCTTCAAATCTTTCACAACTGGATAAATCCTGTCAACAACAAAAGTAGAACATGAGTAACTGTCTAATAATTTCTTAACTTTTTCAGTTTCTATCTTTTGTGCAAGATCTGCACATTTCTTTATGTTATAGTTTGCCGTATCAAGCTGTCTCAGATAAGCTATCTTCAAAGTATTCATAGCTTCAGCTTGTTCACCATCAGAATCAGTATACTTGTTGATTTCTCTGTTCATAGTATCATATGATTCTTTCAGCTTGTGAATATTGTGCAACAACTCATTGTTCTGTTTAATCAGCGAATCACAGTTCATGCACTTTTCTTGGACCATGACCGGTTCAGCATCCACTTTAATCTCGAACTCAGGAACCTCCTTGGCTGTCCTGCTTGAATTTAAAAATTGAGCTCTTCTCAATTTCTCAGCTTTCGCTTCTTCCTTCAATCTCTCTTCCTCTTCTGCCTCCTCTCTGTTCTTTCTTTGTCTCTCTTCAGCAGCTTCCATGACTTTTCTGCACCTTTCTGCACATTTCAAATCATAAGCATTAGCAAAGAAAGCATGAGAAGTGTTTTTAGACATCTCTTTGGCCATAAGATTTTGATCTGGACAAAAATCATCCCAAGTAAATCCTTCAGCCAACTTCTCGTCATTTTGTTCAGCTAGACACACTTTGCTATCTTTTGGAAGATACTTTTCCCAGGTAAAATTATCATATTTTATGTAACATTTGTGCTTGTAATCATTGTAAACAGTTCAATTATCAATAAAATAATGTTATTTGATCCCAATGTTTGTTTGGTTGTCTTTTTCATTTTTCATGTTTTGACTTTTGTTCAAATTCAAACTCTACATTACTTTCTGGAGCATTATACGCAAACTGGTGCGTAAACGTACTCAGTTTAATGCGACAAATACTCCGGAACATCAACATACACTCAACGTACCATAAATAACCTTTACATAACTTAGAAATAAGTTTTGAAGGCTTTGGTATAGCAAAAACAAGTTAATTCGCTTACAGGGACTAAACTTGACAAACTGCGAAAGTATGCCAATTTGAACTGTAACGAACATTCTGGAACATGTCCATAAGTTAAACATACCATAAATATCCTTTACATAGCTTAGAAATAGGCTTTGAGGGGTTTGGTATGCTAAAATAAACTTTTGGATCATTCAGGGACTAAAAGTGTCAAAAAGTGCATAAGTTTGCACTTTCGCGCATAACTTACGTTCTGAATACATCCGGACATCCAAAAATTTATGTAAGCATCCTTATATTATGCCTTAGTGTTTGGAATAAGAAAAATCCATTCGTCGCGTCATTTGGATCGTCTTTCGCGCTTATGCACATTCCGTCGTAATTAAGCGAACATCGCGATCGTACGGCCAAACGAGCCAACATCCGGAACATTTTTGGGCATGTTTCATGTCCACAATGTTTAGGCATCATTTTGAGGCCTTAAAGATGGCTTTACAGGTCTTAAAAGGGCTGGAAATAGCTTAAAAACGCAACATGGGCCAAATATGTAAATTCTGCAAGTGGTGCAGATCAGACAGGGCCAGACGACCCGCGTAAGATCTGCACTCCCTTTCACGCGGGCCGCGTGAGGATGTCTGACAGAAAGATTTTGCATTTAATGCAAAATCTGGCCTTTCGTTCGATCAAGAGGCGATGCCTTTTCACCCAATGAAGGGCCAAGGGCCAAGTTCAGTGAATTTAACCACTGGACACATGTACGCACGAGATCAAGGCACGATATTCGATAAAACGATCCTAACGGTTCCACTTTTCCTATAAATACCCCCCCCTTTTGTGTAAAAATCTCAACAATCTGATCTTGAAGCTCTAAGTTGAAACCATTGTTTCATACCTGAGCTATTTGATCTAGATTAGCACTCGGGGACCCTCCGTAAGTCTTCTTTCGCTCTTTTATTCGCTTTTCAAGTCCGAAAGTCAACATTTTGTTGACTTTCTGCATTGACCAGCTTATGGTCGATGCGAAGTTCATGGAACTTCATAACGTGAGCGTGATCACGATGGTTATGGTCCGTAGTGACCATACCTACTGATTACCCCGTTATCTAGGCTCAGTGACGAGTCGTAGTTTCGGCCAAAATGCCCATTCTTGCGTATTTTGTAACCAAACTACTCGTGGGCATCAAAGCCGTTTGTTTTGATGTCAAACCTGTTTTCAAACTTAGGTAAGCATGTTCTAACATGCTTAGCTCGTCACGTTTAGTATAGTGCTTATATAGGGTCGTAAGGTAAGCGATCTAAACCATCGCTTATACTTTCGAACCCGACCCATTTGGTCGGTCATTAGGACCTGACCAAACACATTAGGTGACCATAGCTATAACCTTCCAAGGTTATACCTTGTGGTCACGATGTTAGGCGTTCCAGACGCGTTCTACGCGAACGACGCGTTAGGGTGGCATAAGCTACCTCAACGGGTCGTGATGGACCGTAAGCACTTAGGTTAAGTTTCATTTTAGTATGTCGGCTTTGTTAAACCATATTACACGAGTCTCCATACTCGTTTGGTTTTCGAACCCGCGTTCTGTCCGATCCTTCCGATTTGGTCCGGTATATTAACATAAGCTACCTATTAGGTGCCGTTGATATTCCGTGATCATTAGCATTATCTGGTTATTATACAAGGAACTCAAAGCAATCTCAGGTGAGTACATTGAACCCCTCTTTTACTGTTTTCCAAACTGTTTTGGGGTGAAACACATGTGCCTATCTGTTACTTTCATGCTTTCCATGTTTTCACATCATATGCCTGCTATGTTGTTAGTACATTAGAGTACACGATTTCATTACATATCATGCTATGTATGCCCATTGTGTGCGTACTTAGTACATTGATTTACATTACATTTCTGTTGCATATGTTTACTCAGCATATGGACACATTGGTTTACATGAACATTTCTGCTTCGTATGTTTACTTAGCATACATAGTACAATTGTTTACATCACATGCCTTCATTTTGTTATGACATTTGGTTTGTTTAACATGGGACAATACATTCATTAACATTGATCACGCCGTTCGTTAGTAGGTAGTGGTACCATAGGAATTGACAACTCCCATTCCTGAAGTCCTGGGTTTGATAGGACTGGAAGGAGTGACCGAATTCGATATACATAACTTAGATAAACCTTTAATTTGTTTAAAGGTTTATCGCCGCAGTCTCAAGGCTTGGATGTATGCATAGTTTACAATACCACATAAATGTTAATATCAATAGAGCATGCATTTTTCCACAGAACATAACGTTGATTTAAACCACGTGTTACTTCATCGACTTGTTTTGTGCAGTTTACATATGGTTTAAGTTGATACATTTCGCTTACCATACATGATTCATTTTGGGATACACATTACATGATTTACATTGAACATAAACACGTTGACATTGACATACACATTGGTGGTTTACATTTGAACATAAACATTTGACATGGTTTACACAATAACACTTGACATTTGGTTTACACATGAACAATTTACATGGTGGATTGGTTTGGGTAAATGATTTAAGTAACGTGGCGTATGTAATATGATACAAACATGGTGGATACGCCGCTGGTACTTCCTATATATAAATGTTTGTATAATATTACATATCGTGGCGTTATCTAAGTCATTTCAGTTTAGACACATTACATTTTACATAAATAACATATTCTTCACAGGACATTATTTTCACAAACAACTTATCTTATTCAACTCATTTTGCTTGGTTATTCGTTTAACCTTGCACTTATCTATACATATCGTTTGATGTTATCGTTTTTCAAATGGTTTACAAAGCAAAACAAATTACAAGGTTCATGACTGACTGTTATTAAATATTTCTTTAAGCTCAAGTCATGAATCCCATTTTCACAAAAACTATGTATCTCACAGGCATTTTTATGCTGACGTACCTACTTTCACATGTGTTTTCAGGAGCTATTCCATAGGACGATGATCATAATTCTAGGGCCGACCTGTGCCTTAGAGCCTAAAAATGAAGTTTGAACTAGCTTAATTATGTTTTGATTTCCGTACTCTCTTTCCAAGACAATGTAACACCTTTGTTTATAAATAAAATACAACTTGTATGCCATGGTTATGAAACAATTTAATTCTGTTCACAACACTCCCCGACGTTTTCCGCCGCGGTTGCGTGTTATACGCGGTCGGGGTGTGACAGAAGAGTTGGTATCAGAGCCAATGGTTATAGGGAATTAGGTTATTAGTAATGCTTTGACCTAGACTATAACTTTAGGACCCTAACACAAGTTATCTTGTGTTTAGAGTTTAAAACATGCACATCACCTATCCTTAGGTGATAACCACAACGGGAACTTCGGTTCCGAATCCGCTTTGAAAATTAATCATCTGTTCTAGGATGATTGATTACTAGGTTTTGAACCCTCTATTATAAGGTTTTGAACCCTCTGTTATAAGGTTTTGAACCCTCTGTTATATGGTTTTGAACCTCTTTGGATTTCAAAAATCCCGTCAAAGTTTTGGGTTAATAGTGTGAACACGTGCGAACTGGAAGAGTGAATGCCTGTACCCTGGGTTTTCTGTCTAAGGCTAGAGTGTTCGTACAAATCCACATAATCGGACCAGTCACTCTTACCTGGGAACTCTTGGGGTGAGTGTTCACTTATAGGCGAGCATGTCTTCGCGATACACTAATCCTGACCCATTTACTTTGACTAAACATTTCATGTCGCTTATTTGCTTTGCGATGCATAACCGCCATCTTTGCTTTTGTTGATTTTGCTTCATCTCATTCTCTACACCCAATCATCTCACTCGTTTCCTTTCATGTTTTCCTCTTCCAGAATGCCTCCTCGACGTGAACACCAAATAGCGACTGCTGAACTGGCAGAGATCATTGCGCAACAGATGGCTGCCCAATTCCCGAATCTCTTTACTCAATGGAACCAGGCCAACAACAACAACAATGGTACATGCAAATACAAAGATTTTAACTCGGCTAAGCCACTCAAGTTTAGTGGTTCTGAGGGAGCAACTGGGCTTCTTCAGTGGTTCGAGAGCATCGAGAACACTTTCCGTCATGTTCAGTGTCCTGACAATCGCAAGGTCGAGTTTTCTTCGAGTGTGTTTCAGAAGAGGGCTCTTACGTGGTGGAACGGGGTAATGAGAGACCGTGGTGCGGAAGTTGCTCTAGCACAGACGTGGGCTGAACTGAGAGCTCTTATGATGAGGGAGTTTTGTCCCCGTCATGAGCAACGAGCGTTAGAGAAAGAGTTTGATGATTTGAAACAGGATAGTGGTGAGCACAGGGCTTATACTGACAGGTTTGAGGAGTTAAGTCTGCTTTGCCCGACTATGGTTGCCCCACTCGACAAGGCTATCGAAAGGTACATCGACGGCCAGCCTGACTCAGTACAAGACATCCTTACTGGTAGCAACCCTACCACACTCCATCAGGCAATCGAGTTATCGGCGACGTTGACTGAGTCGCAGATCCGAAAGAATAAACTACACAGGAAGGGTGACAAGGGCAAGAAGCAGTCGTCTGACAAGGAGGATAGTAAGAAAGGTCAGAACAAGAAGGGAAAGGACTCTGGTTCCTCAAGGGGGTCAAGGAAGCGTAAGGCTTCCCAAAATTTTGCTGTAACTGCCCAAGCTAACCAGGCAGCTCCCAACCAAGCCGCACAGCCTCCAGCCAAGAAACCCTATTCAGGAAGTGCACCTTTGTGCAATCGATGCAACAGTCACCACCAGCCACAATATCAGTGCCGTTTCTGTACTAACTGTGGGAAGTCGGGTCATCTTGCCGATGTTTGTCGGTTTGCTCAGAATCACGCAGTCCAGAACCCTGCTCAACAGGTTGCTCAGCAACAGGGTCAGGCTGCACGACCAAACTACCCACCAGGTGCATGTTATAATTGTGGGGATCTGACCCACTACAGAAATCGGTGTCCAAAACTAGTCAACCAGAACCAGAATGCAAACCAGAATCTGGCACCGGCTCGAGGACGAGTCTTCAACATGAATGCACAAGAAGCACAAGCAGACAACGAGGTGGTGAACGGTACGTTCTTTATTAATAATCAGCCAGCATCTGTTCTTTTTGATTCGGGTGCCGACAAGAGCTTTGTGTCATTGTCTTTTGAGACAATGCTTCACGTGTCTAGAACGAAACTAGGTAAACCTTTGACAGTAGAGGTTGCCAATGGTGAACCCATTCTTCTTAATTCCGTTCTACGCAACTGCCAGTTAAACCTTAACGACCATATTTTTCCTATTGACCTCACGCCAATGCAACTTGGAAGCTTCGACGTTATAGTGGGAATGGATTGGTTATCCAAGCATCATGCAGAGATAATTTGTTCTGAGAAGATTATTCGTGTACCACTGTCAACAGGCGAGATCCTGCAGGTTCGTGGTGAGAAGCCTGCCGGTGGTCTCAAACTCATGTCCTGTTTTAAAGCACGGAAGTATCTGCGAAAGCACTATGTGGCTTTCTTAGCACATGTTACAGCGGATAAAGGCAAGGGTCCTATTTCAGATATTCCTGTCGTTCGGGATTATTCCGAAGTATTCCCTGAAGACTTACCTGGTCTACCTCCAGCACGCCAAGTCGAGTTCCGTATTGATCTCGTACCTGGTGCAAATCCCGTTGCCAGAGCTCCATATCGTCTTGCACCGTCCGAGATGCAAGAGTTGTCTAAACAGCTGCAGGAACTCTCCGACAAAGGTTTTATCCGTCCTAGCTTTTCACCTTGGGGTGCTCCCGTTCTCTTTGTAAAGAAGAAGGATGGATCTTTTAGGATGTCTATCGATTATCGTGAGCTTAACAAGCTTACCATCAAAAATCGATATCCCCTACCTCGCATTGATGATCTCTTCGATCAATTACAAGGCGCATCTTACTTTTCAAAGATTGATCTACGATCTGGATATCATCAGCTTCGTGTACATGAA
The DNA here is from genome assembly GCF_002127325.2 of Helianthus annuus. Classification (NCBI taxonomy): domain Eukaryota; kingdom Viridiplantae; phylum Streptophyta; class Magnoliopsida; order Asterales; family Asteraceae; genus Helianthus; species Helianthus annuus. The sequence goes on from NC_035437.2 coordinate 63,659,608, forward strand.
GAAGACATTCCCAAGACAGCGTTCCGTACTCGTTATGGACATTACGAGTTCACAGTCATGCCATTCGGTTTGACTAATGCTCCTGCTGTTTTCATGGACTTAATGAATAGGGTCTGCAAGCCTTATTTAGATAAGTTCATCATTGTTTTCATTGACGACATTTTGATATATTCTAAGACGCGAGCTGATCATGAGCAACATCTCCGTCTTACTTTGGAACTCCTAAAGAAAGAACAACTTTTCGCCAAATTCTCCAAGTGTGAATTCTGGCTTAAAGAGGTTCAATTCTTAGGACATATTGTCAACGAACAAGGTATTCATGTAGATCCCTCCAAGATCAGCGCGATTAAGGATTGGGATACACCTACTACTCCTACTGAAGTTCGTTCTTTTCTTGGTCTAGCGGGTTATTACCGCCGCTTCATAGAAAATTTCTCAAAGATAGCAGTTCCTCTAACTGCTCTAACTCAGAAGAACAAGCCATTTGATTGGGGAGTCAAACAAGAGGAAGCGTTTCAGACTTTGAAGCAAAAGCTTTGCGACGCGCCTATCCTAACATTGCCTGAGGGCAACGATGATTTCGTCGTTTATTGCGACGCGTCTAAATTAGGTCTTGGCTGCGTCCTGATGCAAAGAAACAAGGTCATAGCATACGCATCAAGACAGTTGAAGATACATGAGAGGAACTACACCACTCATGATCTTGAGTTGGGTGCAGTGGTCTTCGCTCTCAAAATCTGGAGACACTACTTGTACGGTACAAAATGTGTGGTTTTCACGGACCACAAAAGTCTTCAACATATCTTCAATCAAAAAGAGCTCAACATGAGACAACGACGTTGGGTTGAACTTCTAAACGACTACGACTGCGAGATTCGCTACCATCCTGGTAAGGCGAATGTCGTAGCCGATGCATTGAGTCGCAAGGAACGTACTAAGCTTCATTGTGTACGTGTCCAATCTGTTATTCAAACCGATATCCAAGCCCGTATTTCTCAGGCTCAACAAGCTTGTGTTTCACAAGGTTTAATGGATAAGGAATTTCCTTATCACATAACTCCTGCCCTAGAACTGAAGGACAATGGATCATATTACTTCATGGACCGTTTGTGGGTCCCAAGCCAAGATGATCTTCGTACCTTGCTTATGGATGAAGCCCATAAGTCTCGTTATTCTATTCATCCTGGCTCAGATAAGATGTATAAGGATCTTCGTATTCAGTATTGGTGGCCTGGTATGAAGAAAGACATTGCCTTATATGTATCAAAATGCCTTACCTGTCTTAAGGTTAAGGCTGAACATCAGCGTCCTTCTGGTTTATTGGAGCAACCAGAGATCCCAGTTTGGAAATGGGAAAACATTACTATGGATCTCATTACCAAACTCCCGCGCACAAAGAAAGGTCACGATGCCATCTGGGTAGTCGTTGATCGTCTTACAAAGTCAGCGCATTTCTTGCCAATCCGTGAGGATTTTTCGGCTGACAAACTTGCTCAAATCTACGTGGATGAAATTGTAGCTAGACATGGTGTTCCTTTGAGCATCATTTCTGACAGAGATGCTCGTTTCACCTCTCATTTTTGGAGAACCATGCAAACTGCTATGGGGTCCCAACTTAATCTGAGCACAGCTTATCATCCGCAAACGGATGGTCAATCTGAAAGAACAATCCAGACACTGGAGGATATGCTTAGAGCTTGTGTGATCGACTTTGGTGGTAGTTGGGATTCACATCTTCCATTGATTGAATTCTCCTACAACAACAGTTATCACTCCAGCATCAACATGGCTCCTTTCGAGGCTCTCTATGGTCGAAAATGTCGTTCACCAGTCTGCTGGAATGAGATTGGCGAGGCTCAACTTACTGGACCTGCCCTCATTTTAGAGACAACAGATAAGGTAAAGAAAGTTCGTGATAACCTTCAGACAGCTAGAAGCCGTCAGAAGAATTACGCGGACTTAAAACGCAAGCCCTTGGATTTTCAAGTCGGTGATCGTGTATTACTTAAGGTCTCACCTTGGAAAGGTGTGATCAGATTCGGAAAGAAAGGAAAACTTGCACCTAGATATGTTGGACCATTCAAGATCGTCGAAAGAATCGGCAAGGTAGCCTACAGACTTGAGTTGCCTCCTGAACTTGGAAATGTTCATCCAACCTTTCACGTGTCCAATCTCAAGAGGTGTTTAGCTGATGAAAACCTCCACATACCGCTTGACGAAATTCGTGTTGATAAAACACTGAAGTTTGTTGAGAAACCGGTAGAAATCATGGAACGTGAAGTCAAGTGGCTTAAACGCAAGCGCATTCCTTTGGTCAAGGTTTGTTGGGAATCTAAGCGTGGACCCGAGTTTACTTGGGAACGTGAGGATCAAATGAAGGCAAAATATCCGCATCTTTTTCAATCAGTTTCCTCTAAATAAATTTCGGGACGAAATTTCCACAAGTAGGGGAGACTGTAACATTTGTGCTTGTAATCATTATGAACAGTTCAATTATCAATAAAATAATGTTATTTGATCCCAATGTTTGTTTGGTTGTCTTTTTCATTTTTCATGTTTTGACTTTTGTTCAAATTCAAACTCTACATCACTTTCTGGAGCATTATACGCAAACTGGTGCGTAAACGTACTCAGTTTAATGCGACAAATACTCCGGAACATCAACATACACTCAACGTACCTTAAATAACCTTTACATAACTTAGAAATAAGTTTTGAAGGCTTTGGTATAGCAAAAACAAGTTAATTCGCTTACAGGGACTAAACTTGACAAACTGTGAAAGTATGCCAATTTGAACTGTAACGAACATTCCGGAACATGTCCATAAGTTAAACATACCATAAATATCCTTTACATAGCTTAGAAATAGGCTTTGAGGGGTTTGGTATGCTAAAATAAACTTTTGGATCATTCAGGGACTAAAAGTGTCAAAAAGTGCATAAGTTTGCACTTTCGCGCATAACTTACGTTCTGAATACATCCGGACATCCAAAAATTTATGTAAGCATCCTTATATTATGCCTTAGTGTTTGGCATGAGAAAAATCCATTCGTCGCGTCATTTGGATCGTCTTTCGCGCTTATGCACATTCCGTCGTAATTAAGCGAACATCGCGATCGTACGGCCAAACGAGCCAACATCCGGAACATTTTTGGGCATGTTTCATGTCCACAATGTTTAGGCATCATTTTGAGGCCTTAAAGATGGCTTTACAGGTCTTAAAAGGGCTGGAAATAGCTTAAGTTGAAACCATTGTTTCATACCTGAGCTATTTGATCTAGATTAGCACTCGGGGACCCTCCGTAAGTCTTCTTTCGCTCTTTTATTCGCTTTTCGAGTCCGAAAGTCAACATTTTGTTGACTTTCTGCATTGACCAGCTTATGGTCGATGCGAAGTTCATGGAACTTCATAACGTGAGCGTGATCACCATGGTTATGGTCCGTAGTGACCATACCTACTGATTACCCCGTTATCTAGGCTCAGTGACGAGTCGTAGTTTCGGCCAAAATGCGCATTCTTGCGTATTTTGTAACCAAACTACTCGTGGGCATCAAAGCCGTTTGTTTTGATGTCAAACCTGTTTTCAAACTTAGTTAAGCATGTTCTAACATGCTTAGCTCGTCACGTTTAGTATAGTGCTTATATAGGGTCGTAAGGTAAGCGATCTAAACCATCGCTTATACTTTCGAACCCAACCCATTTGGTCGGTCATTAGGACCTGACCAAACACATTAGGTGACCATAGCTATAACCTTCCGAGGTTATACCTTGTGGTCACGATGTTAGGCGTTCCAGACGCGTTCTACGCGAACGACGCGTTAGGGTGGCATAAGCTACCTCAACGGGTCGTGATGGACCGTAAGCACTTAGGTTAAGTTTCATTTTAGTATGTCGGCTTTGTTAAACCATATTACACGAGTCTCCATACTCGTTTGGTTTTCGAACCCGCGTACTGTCCAATCCTTCCGATTTGGTCCGGTATATTAACATAAGCTACCTATTAGGTGTCGTTGATATTCCGTGATCATTAGCATTATCTGGTTATTATACAAGGAACTCAAAGCAATCTCAGGTGAGTACATTGAACCCCGCTTTTACTGTTTTCCAAACTGTTTTGGGGTGAAACACATGTGCCTATCTGTTACTTTCATGCTTTCCATGTTTTCACATCATATGCCTGCTATGTTGTTAGTACATTAGAGTACACGATTTCATTACATTTCATGCTATGTATGCCCATTGTGTGCGTACTTAGTACATTGATTTACATTACATTTCTGTTGCATATGTTTACTCAGCATATGGACACATTGGTTTACATGAACATTTCTGCTTCGTATGTTTACTTAGCATACTTAGTACAATTTTTTACATCACATGCCTTCATTTTGTTATGACATTTGGTTTGTTTAACATGGGACAATACATTCATTAACATTGATCACGCCGTTCGTTAGTAGGTAGTGGTACCATAGGAATTCACAACTCCCATTCCTGAAGTCCTGGGTTTGATAGGACTGGAAGGAGTGACCGAATTCGATATACATAACTTAGATAAACCTTTAATTTGTTTAAAGGTTTATCGCCGCAGTCTCAAGGCTTGGATGTATGCATAGTTTACAATACCACATAAATGTTAATATCAATAGAGCATGCATTTTTCCACAGAACATAACGTTGATTTAAACCACGTGTTACTTCATCGACTTGTTTTGTGCAGTTTACATATGGTTTAAGTTGATACATTTCGCTTACCATACATGATTCATTTTGGGATACACATTACATGATTTACATTGAACATAAACACGTTGACATTGACATACACATTGGTGGTTTACATTTGAACATAAACATTTGACATGGTTTACACAATAACACTTGACATTTGGTTTACACATGAACAATTTACATGGTGGATTGGTTTGGGTAAATGATTTAAGTAACGTGGCGTATGTAATATGATACAAACATGGTGGATACGCCGCTGGTACTTCCTATATATAAATGTTTGTATAATATTACATATCGTGGCGTTATCTAAGTCATTTCAGTTTAGACACATTACATTTTACATAAATAACATATTCTTCACAGGACATTATTTTCACAAACAACTTATCTTATTCAACTCATTTTACTTGGTTATTCGTTTAACCTTGCACTTATCTATACATATCGTTTGATGTTATCGTTTTTCAAATGGTTTACAAAGCAAAACAAATTACAAGGTTCATGACTGACTGTTATTAAATATTTCTTTAAGCTCAAGTCATGAATCCCATTTTCACAAAAACTATGTATCTCACAGGCATTTTTATGCTGATGTACCTACTTTCACATGTGTTTTCAGGAGCTATTCCATAGGACGATGATCATAATTCTAGGGCGGACCTGTGCCTTAGAGCCTAAAAATGAAGTTTGAACTAGCTTAATTATGTTTTGATTTCCGTACTCTCTTTCCAAGACAATGTAACACCTTTGTTTATAAATAAAAGACAACTTGTATGCCATGGTTATGAAACAATTTAATTCTGTTCACAACACTCCCCGACGTTTTCCGCCGCGGTTGCATGTTATACGCGGTCGGGGTGTGACATTTTACCTGACTAACAACACATGCTCTTTTATCAACCACATCTCTTCCATGAGCCGTTTGTGCCTGATGCTGCTGTGCTGGTTGAGTGATTTGATGATAAATGGCCTTCTTGTGATAATCATTGTTTCCGAAAGGATTCTGGGCACCGGTAGCTTCACGGTTTTTGCATTCCCTCTTGAAATGCCCCTTCTCCCTGCAACGAAAACACGTAACTTTAGATTTATCAAAACCTAAAGCTGAAACGTTTGCATCACGAAAATCATCACGGCCGGTAATTTGTTTAAACTTCTCAGCGCGTCTCATCACACTCGCCATACACCATCTTATATCCATCAATTCCATTTCTTCAGCATCAATTTGATCGTAATCCTCTTTCGTGAGCATTGGATTTCCGATCTTTCCTGCAACAAAACAACTATAAGACTCTAAAATCATCCCTAACAAAGACATTTGATTTTTTGCAATATCTTCAGTGTAGTCTTGATCATTTTCAAGGCTTAACACAATGTTACACTGAAGTTTTCTACCATTCTTTGTTACAGAGATGTTAGGATCGAAAGATGAAAATCTTGTGCTGTTGCTTGATCCTTGAGATGCCGTCTTCTCAGCAGAATCTTTGACACTGTAAGCAGTTTCGATCTTAGGAGAGAATCTTGTTGAATCAGTAGTACCATGCTTGTAGTACAAACTGATATCCTGTTCTCCATCGTAGTTCTTCATCCTAGCGATCTTTCTCTGCTCCATCTCTTGAGCTTCCAAATGCTTTATGAAGTCTCCTAGTTTCATCTTTTTATATTCCACTTTGTTGGACTTTAGCATCATCAAAAATGTTCCCCAGATTTCGTATGGAAGCGCATCTGCAAGTTTTTCAATTAATTCATCAGTATCTTTCTTAACACCTAACTTTGTCATATTTCTCACCAAGTTACAATATCTATCAATAATTTGTTTGGTGGTTTCATTTTTCAATCCCCGAAACAAGTCAAATTCTTTCTTCATGAGAGACATTTTGTTCTTTAACATATCATCACTTCCCGTAAACTTTGCTTCCAACTCTGTCCAAATAGAATATGCAGTTCCGTCATGTTGAAGCAGTATCAAAATATCTTCTTTTATCGCTTGCTGAAGTAGACTCACCATCAATTTCTCATCTCGATATTTCTTTTTATCTGCAGTACTCATCTCTCTAAGCGTTAGCGGAATACCATTCTCAATATTGTCCTTTGTGGGTTTAACATATGGTTCCTCAGTGTGTTCCCACGCATCAAGATGATAGGCTTCAACCCAATTTCCGAATCGTTCCGACCACACGTTGTAATCATCAATATCCATGAGTTTCGGTGGTTTCTGAGACGTTCCGGTTTCATTTTCAATCAAAGCACTTTGAGTAATTAAGGCCGGGGTAGCAAAAGCGTTATAAAATTCGGTATCCATTATTCACAATTGTTCACAAAGATTCCAAATTTTAGACAACTGTTCAGAAGAGCGTGTTGGACTCTGTATGCCCAAGACACATATTAAATTGATGTGGCTAGTACGTTATGATCCAAGTCGACTCATACCCAATAACAAGCTAGACAAACACTTATATTATTTATTTGTGATATGATCAAACAAATAAATATTAACACTTACAATATTTAGAAATTGGTTTTCTGAATAATTACACTTGAGAAACTAATAAATTATATGGATAATTTATTTTGAGAGAATATTTTATTTTGTTATTTAATGGGTTAAATAACATTATAAAAGATTACATAAAGTCTTGCAAACATATGGTGTAATATTTTATAAAAGTTATAAAATAAACAAGACTTAAAATTGTTAAAAGAAAATTTATTTTTTTTAAAACACCCTCCAAAATCGGCCATCATATGGTCTTCCCAAGAATTTGTGGTCCAATCACAATTCATGCTTTTGCATGTGTTAGAGAGGATTTGATTGGATGGTCTTTCCAAGACCATTTTGGCCAATTATCTTGCATACTTTTGCATGTGGAAGAAGCCTCTTGATTGGGCAAAAGGGAGGTGGCTCTTCTCTCATCATTTATATATTTTTTGTGTGACAAAAATGAATGAGAGATATAGAGATAATCTCAAAGAAAAGGAGCTGAATTTTTCTCCAAAAATTTCGGCCATAGAAGGGTTCCAAGGAGCTTTTCGGTTTCGTTTCAAGTGTTAAATCCTAGCTATTTCGTGGTGTTTTGTTGGAAGCTTGGGGTATACAAGCTTGAGGTCTTCTACTCTTGAAGGCAACCATTCTTGAAGCATCATCCATTTCATTCTCATTACTCCAAGAAGGTAGTTTTGCTAAACACCCTATGGTTATGTTTGATAGTATGCATCTTCATATATGGATCCGGGTTTTGGGATTTTGCATATAAATAGTTTTATATCTTACAAAAGTAACATGTTTTAAACATTATTTCCGCTGCGTTTTTATTTCATATGGATGAAATTGCTTTGATAAACATGTTAAAATCCCTTCAATGGCATCTAGAGCCGCTTATGTGAGTGCATACTTCAATAGATTAAAAATTTCGGGTTTCGGGTTTGAATAAAACCCTATGGCCGAAAATTTTAACATGGTTAACCCTTTGTTTTTCAAGATTATTTTCTTACATGCATAAGAGAATCTTGAAAAATTTATTTCATATGGATGATTTGTTTGTTTGGACAAAACTTACCTTTTCGGTTTTTTGAACATAGCCGAAAATGTTTATAAAAGGGAACCATTTTTTTATGCTTCTTGAAATTAATATATATATATATATATATGTATATATATATATTCGGATATATATTTTGGTGCATATGACCTAGCCATGACCTTGTGTTGAATGATTGTGTTGTTATTTATTATTTCAATGGGTTGTAATAATTATTATTTTGTTCTTCCATTAGAAGATATGTAATTTATTTATTTTCATTTGGTATGTAAAATAAATAGATTAGGTGCATTTTATTTTACTAGAAAAATGTATTAGGATATATTTTGTAAAAGAAGATGCACACAAGAATGAGCTTTTGGTTTGGACCATAATATTCGGTCCAAAGAACTTCATCGTTCTCAACGGGATTTTAACCCGATAACCAAAACTCATTTTTGGAGTCTAGAGGAGTTTGGAGCTGAATATAAAAGACTTTTGGAAGCCCAAAGAAGGTGGAGAAATCACAACACAAGAAGGAGACTTGAAGCATTTGGATGCGGGATCAAGTGGGAGTTCAACGACACATAACTTGTGTCATTTTTCACCCCTTAGGAAGGACCTTTTGGCACACTTGTTTCGGCTAACAAGTGTTGTCAAAATAGTTGGCTATGGTTATGCACCTATTATTATGAATGATGTGCTTGTTTGGTTGCTTATTTTGTTGTTTAGATGATATGTCGATATGCATGACTTAACAAACTAATAATCAACAACAAGCGTAAAATTGGTTCTTAACAAAATCATTAAAATGGTTAATAAAAGGTTTTATTAAAAATTAATGATTTTATAATAAAATGGGTTTTATTAAAAAGAACCTTGAAAATTAGTTTTCACTAAAGTACCATTAATTTGAATGCATGCAAATGTATGGTACATAATATTTTCTAACTAGAATTTTGAAATATTGAAAACCCTTTTATAACACAAGTCAAACTCCATCCTTTTATACAACACTCGAAATACTTGGGAACTCTTATTGTGGGATAAAGGTCACCTAACCACATTTGAGGGAACTTGTATGTTCGAGGTGGGTTTACCATGTTTGTGGGATAAAGGTCACCTAACCACTTATGTGTATAAACTCACTCGTGTGTGTAAGTTGGACGACTTGATTTGGAAACCATGAACTTAGGGTCACCAAAGCATGGGGAACAAAGGTGTTGATGGGATTAAACATGCCAACTAAACATAAAGATGTTTAACCGATCCCATATGGCTAGAAATTGCAAAGACTTGCAATTGTCAAACGTTGACTACCTTGTTAATTTAAATAGAGGGATAAAGGTCACCTAACCAATATTTAAATGTAACGTTGGATTCTAGATTTTAATTATTAATTGTCTTTAAGACACAAAAGGGTATTAATGATTAAAATATAATAATATCGAAAATACTAAAATTGAACTTGTTAAATTTTGTAGATGGCCGCTAACAATGCAAACCCGATTACCCAAACCGTCCGAAACCTATCACTAAGAACCATCCTTGAAAAGGATCGTCTCAACCATAACAACTTCATGGATTGGTTTCGAAACTTGAGAATCGTTCTCAAGCAAGAGAAGATATCCTATGTGTTGGATGATCCTATTCCTGATGAACCTAACGTGGAAGATGTGGAAGCCTACAACGATTGGGTTAAGTATACCGAGGACTCCATGCAAGCCTCATGCCTCATGTTGGGAACTATGATTCCCGAAATTCAAAAGGATTTTGAACACCACGGGGCATATGACATGATTACCCAGTTAAAGGAAATGTTCCTACAACAAGCAAGGGTAGAACGCTTCGAAACTGTTCGGGCGCTTCATGCATGTCGAATGGAGGAAACCCAATCGGTATCATCTTATGTTCTCAAGATGAAAAGCCACATTGATCGCCTCGAACGGCTAAATTGTCCCGTCTCCAAAGAGTTGGCTACGGATTTGATCCTCAACTCTTTAACAAAGAAATTTGAGAGCTTTGTTATGAATTACAACATGAATGGATGGGACAAGAGCATTGGTGAGCTTCATGCAATGCTTAAAACGGCCGAAGCAAGTATGGGCAAAAAGGCTTTACCCGTCCTTGCGATCAATGAAGGAGGAAATAACAAAAGGCCCCTCCCCGACTCTAAAGCAACCTATGCTAAAAGAAAGGGACACGTCAAGGGAAAGGGAAAAGGAAAAGCTAAAGCAGAACCCGCCAAACCAAAAGAAAAGAAGCAAAAGGTTGCTACGAATGACCCATGTTTTGGATGTGGTGAGATAGGACATTGGAAGAGAAATTGTCCGACCTATCTCAAAGAGTTGAAAAACAAGAGGGATGCAGGGCAAACCTCAGGTACTATCTTTATGATACATGTTGAGCTTAATGTTATTTCTTCTAACACATGGGTACTAGATACCGGATGTGGAACTCATATTTGCAATTCGTTGCAGGGGTTCAAAAGAAATAAACATTACAAGAAGGGGGACACTAGTCTCTTCATGGGCAACGGAGCAAAGGTTGATGTCGAAGCTCAAGGAGACTACGTTTTAAAGCTTCCAAGTGGTTTGGAAGTTATTTTGAAGAATGTTTTGTATGCTCCTAGTTTGACTAGGAACATAATTTCAGTTTCCTTTTTAAAACAATCTGGTTTCAATTTCGAATTTGTTAACTATGACATTCATGTTTCTAAGAACAATGTGTTTTATTTTAAAGCTATGTCTTTAAATGGTATTTATGAATTAGATCATGATAACGCATCATATGATAGCTCAATGTACCAAGTAACTAACAAGAAACTCAAAATGGATTTGAGTGATTCCTACCTTTGGCATTGTCGCCTTGGACATATAAGCAAGAATCGCATGCATACACTTCAGAAAAATGGTCTTTTGAATACAAATGAAGATAATTCATTTGATGTATGCGAGTCTTGTTTACAAGGCAAAATGACCAAGACGCCCTTTTGTGGAACATTTGAAAGGGCTAAGGACTTATTAGGTATCATACATTCAGATGTATGTGGTCCTTTTAAGCCGATGACTAGGAATGGTGAAAGATACTTCATTACCTTTACCGACGACTATAGTCGTTATGGTTATGTGTATTTACTAAAACACAAGGACGAAACATTTGAAATGTTCAAAGACTTCAAAAGTGAAGTAGAAAATCAACTCAAGAAAACAATCAAAGTCCTTCGCACCGATAGAGGAGGTGAATACCTTAGTGGTGCTTTTCAAGATCATCTTAGGAGTTGTGGGATTATCTCACAACTTACTCCACCTGGAACACCACAACACAATGGTGTATCTGAAAGGAGAAATCGAACTCTATTAGATATGGTTCGATCTATGATGGCTAGAAGCACATTGCCTCTATCATTTTGGGGTTACGCTTTGCTCTCCGCAGTCCGTATATTAAATATGGCCCCAACCAAGAAAGTGGAAAAGACACCTTTTGAAATATGGCACGGAAACCCTCCATCATTATCATTCTTAAGGGTTTGGGGTTGTGAAGCTTATGTTAAGCAATACACTCCAAATAAATTGGAAGTCCGATCTACTAAGTGTATCTTTGTAGGTTATCCTAAAGATGATATAGGATACTATTTCTATGACCCAACTGAGCAAAAGGTATTTGTTGCTCGAAAGGGTAAGTTCTTAGAAGCTAAGTTCCTTATGGAAGGAACTAGTGATAGAACAGTGGAACTTGAGGAGGATCAAGAACCACAAGACGATACACGTTTGGTTGATACTAGCACTCAACAAGAGGTTGTTGAAAACGATCAAGAGGTTGATCGAAATACACAAAATGTTCGCAGATCTGGTAGAATTAGCAATCCACCTGAAAGATATGGATTTTTCATGGATGGATGCTACATGGTAGATTCAGATGAACCAACCACATACCATGATGCAATGTCAAAATCCGATTGCGACAAATTGCTCGAAGCCATGAACATAGAGATGCAATCCATGTATGACAACCAAGTTTGGGAATTGGTTGTGCCACCACTTAACTCTAAAGTAGTTGGAAGTAAGTGGGTTTTCAAGAAGAAAACAGATATGCATGGTAACTTGGATACTTATAAAGCAAGACTTGTAGCAAAAGGTTTCACTCAAACTCAAGGGATTGATTATGATGAGACCTTCTCGCCTGTGGCGATGCTAAAGTCAATCAGGATATTATTTGCCATAGCCGCATATTATGACTATGAGATTGGCAATTGGATGTCAAAACGGCATTTCTCAATGGATATCTTGATGGAGATGTCTATATGGTTCAGCCTGAAGGTTTTGTCGATCCAAAACATCCTGACAAAGTATGCAAGTTAAAGAAATCAATCTATGGATTGAAACAAGCATCTAGAAGTTGGAATCACCGTTTTGATGAAGAAATTAAGAATTTTGGATTCATCAAGAACGGCGATGAAGCTTGTGTGTATAAGAAGGCTAGTGGGAGCATCATTACTTTCTTAGTACTGTATGTCGATGACATTCTACTATTTGGGAATGACATTCCAACCATGGAAGGTGTAAAAGCTTGGCTTGGAAGTTGTTTTTCCATTAAGGATCTTGGTGAAGTAGCCTACATTCTGGGAATAAAGGTCTATAGGGATAGATCAAGGCGCTTGATAGGTTTAAACCAAAGTGCATACATTGACAAAGTCTTGAATAGGTTCCAAATGGAGAACTCTAAGAGAGGTTTTGTACCTATTCAAAAGGGGACAATTTTGAATACATCTCAATGTCCAAGCTCAAAGGATGAGCAAGAGAAAATGAAAAGAATCCCATATGCGTCAGCTATAGGATCCATCATGTATGCAATGATATGCACCAGACCGGACGTCTCATGCGCCTTGAGCATGACGAGTAGATACCAACAAAATCCAGGTAACAGTCATTGGATGGCTGTTAAAAGCATATTGAAATATCTTAGGAGGACTAAGGATATGTTCTTAATATATGGATCTGGTGAGGAGGAACTCGTTGTAAAGGGTTACACGGACGCGAGTTTCCAAACCGATCGAAGTGATTCTCGATCGCAATCAGGGTATGTCTTCATTTTAAATGGAGGAGCAGTCTCCTGGAAGAGCTCAAAACAAGACGTGGTAGCATTGTCCACTACAGAATCAGAATACATCGCCGCTTCATTGGCAGCCCAGGAAGCTGCATGGCTGAAGAAATTTATAGCCGACCTAGGGGTGGTCCCTACCATTCAAGATCCCCTAGAGATCTTTTGTGATAACGAGGGTGCGATTGCTCAAATCAAGGAACCTCGTGCGCACCAAAAGACTAGACATATCGAGCGGAGATTCAACTACATAAGGGATGAAGTTGAAAAAGGAAAGATATGTATCCGCCAAGTTCACACCGATCAAAACATTGCGGATCCACTCACGAAGCTCCTTGACAGAGGAAAACATGAAGGTCACACATGTTCCTTAGGACTTCGATATTCTAGTGATTGGAATTGATCAAATTTTGTATTTGGATATTGAAACAATTGTTATTTTAACTCATTTATGGTATTTTGAGTTACGTTTCATATTAGCATGTTTAAATCCGTGAATAACTTAATTATTCTAAATGTCCGTAGTCAATCATAATTGTGGGAACAAATATGAATGTAAGACTATTATGAACTTGGATTGGTGGATATTCATTTAGAATGAATATAGAGCAAAGTGTTGCTGCCAAAGTTCATAGATATTTGTGGGATACAAATATTGGACTGACTCGCTCTCAAATATTACTGCATGGAATCATTTGTGATTGATCATAAGTAAATTTTGAGTTAAAGCGAATATCATAGTATCCTCTGACCTGAGATACATATTGGGTCTTGATATTCACCAAATATTATGCCTTGACTTATTTCTTCGCTGTCAGTAATATGACAGTACATAAGGCTGAGCTTAGGTGTGGTACAAGGTGGTTGTGAGAGACGTATGTAGTCAAGAAGGGATTTGTTCCTCTTATTCGTTGAGAGTAAGATGTCTAAGGCCTGATAAAGTTAAATCAACAGAGAGTGATCACTCTATGTCTCTGGATTTAACATAACATCTGTAACGAAAGGATAAATGATAGATTCACCTAAATCATGTTCAAGTAAGGGACTTGAAAGGGATGATGTTATTGAATGGCAAATATAGTCATACGTATTGGGGGTAGTAAACCGTAGTTAGGCGTCATTTACTGCTTGCATCAATCTTCTATGTATCTTGTGCAAGTGGGAGATTGTTGGACTCTGTATGCCCAAGACACATATTAAATTGATGTGGCTAGTACGTTATGATCCAAGTCGAGTCATACCCAATAACAAGCTAGACAAACACTTATATTATTTATTTGTGATATGATCAAACAAATAAATATTAACACTTACAATATTTAGAAATTGGTTTTCTGAATAATTACACTTGAGAAACTAATAAATTATATGGATAATTTATTTTGAGAGAATATTTTATTTTGTTATTTAATGGGTTAAATAACATTATAAAAGATTACATAAAGTCTTGCAAACATATGGTGTAATATTTTATAAAAATTATAAAATAAACAAGACTTAAAATTGTTAAAAGAATTTTTTTTTTAAAACAACCTCCAAAATCGGCCATCATATGGTCTTCCCAAGAATTTGTGGTCCAATCACATTTCATGCTTTTGCATGTGTTAGAGAGGATTTGATTGGATGGTCTTTCCAAGACCATTTTGGCGAGTTATCTTGCATACTTTTGCATGTGGAAGAAGCCTCTTGATTGGGCAAAAGGGAGGTGGCTCTTCTCTCATCATTTATATATTTTTTGAGTGACAAAAATGAATGAGAGATATAGAGATAATCTCAAAGAAAAGGAGCTGAATTTTTCTCCAAAAATTTCGGCCATAGAAGGGTTCCAAGGAGCTTTTCGGTTTCGTTTCAAGTGTTAAATCCTAGCTATTTCGTGGTGTTTTGTTGGAAGCTTGGGGTATACAAGCTTGAGGTCTTCTACTCTTGAAGGCAACCATTCTTGAAGCATCATCCATTTCATTCTCATTACTCCAAGAAGGTAGTTTTGCTAAACACCCTATGGTTATGTTTGATAGTATGCATCTTCATATATGGATCCGGGTTTTGGGATTTTGCATATAAATAGTTTTATATCTTACAAAAGTAACATGTTTTAAACATTATTTCCGCTGCGTTTTTATTTCATATGGATGAAATTGCTTTGATAAACATGTTAAAATCCCTTCAGAGCGAACCAATGAAATGACTAAATGTCCAATTAAGAGGTCCAAAACACACTGTTCGTTCGAGCGATCTGACCAAATATCAAATGAGCGGTCCAATATAATCCCGATGAGCGGTCCAGAAATCTTAGTTCGAGCGGTTCAAAGCTTGTTCGTTCGAGCGGTTCACAAGGGTCAGTTCGAGCGGTTCAACCTTGTATGAATGAGCGGTCCATAATCAAAATTTCGAGCGATCCAGAAGTCAAAATTGATACTTGGAGCGGTCCAGACAATCAATTTGGAGCGATCCAGATGCTGACATCACCTTTTGCGCGAACCGGAAAAAGCAAATCAACTAAAAAACAACTTTCTAGATCGATTTTAGTTCTGAAAACTTCAAGGATTTGTTAATGCATGATTCCGAGTGCACTGTGTGATTTTGAGCTTGTTTTACCGTGAAAAATTTTGAAAAAATGAAGAAAGTGTAGAAAAACAGAGAAATAGCAGCAAAAATGGCAAGAACTCCTCCTCCTGAGCTCTGATACCACTTGTAGGATCGTTCGTTGACCTGTTTGAGTCGTTCAGAGAAGTTCGTATCCGAATTAAGAGGCGGAAACTAATAATCCGGTGCTATTCAAGCTGTATTCACTTTAATCCTGCTGTTTTATTGATATCAAACGCGATTACACAATCAGACAGCACTTCGGCAGAGTACCGGAACAATACACCATCAACTATCTGTTGTGGATCGCCCCTAGGACCTATATATAGAGTTTCTGGTCCGCTCATATGACATGTACGTATGAGCGGTCCATCAGTGACATAAAAGCGATCCAGCACATGTCCTAATAAGCGACCCTAACCTATCTTGTCACAAAAGCGATCCTAGACTAGGTATAGATAAGCGATCCATATACAAACTACTATTTCTAGGATTCTGTGCCATGTCTGGTATGTTCAGTCTTCAAGACTCGATGGAAGACGTAGTCAGCAGACGTAGGTGCACTAACAGCCTGATACGGTTATGCCACGGACGTTGTCTTACCACCCTTCAGAACTGATCATTGGTGACCTACAAAGTGGTGTCAAGACCCGACGTCAAATAGACCAAGCTTTTACTTGTTTTTACTCTTCTATTGCTGATATGCAGAAAAAAGTCTCTCTTAAATGTTTTATTTCGCAGATAGAGCCCAGAACCTACAAAGAGGCATTGACCAAAGATAGTTGGGTGAATGCAAAGCAGGAGGAGCTGCAACAGTTTGAAAAACTGGGCGTCTGGAGACTTATTGATCTGCCAAAGAATCAGAAGTTAATCAAGACAAAATGGGTCTTTAAGTGTAAGTGTGATGACAGAGGTGTCGTGGTGAGAAACAAGGCACGACTTTTGGTTCAAGGCTTCAGCCAATAGGAAGGAATAGATTACGATGAAGTTTACGCACCGGTTGCAAGGCTTGAAGCAATTCGTATTTTTCTAGCCTTTGCATCTTGGAAAGATTTTAAAGTCTATCAACTTGACGTCAAATCTGCTTTCCTGTACGGCACAATCAGAGAAGAAGTGTACGTGGGGCAACCACCGGGGTTCACAGACCCACTACACAGAAATAAAGTGTATTCCTTCTGTTTCTACTCATTTCTTCTATGGTTTTGCTTTGATTCATGCCAAATATGTATTTCCGCTACATATTCGGTAGGTGCTAGCTCCGATTGTCTCATAGGAAGGAGAAACTCGATCCTAAAATTGGTATCAGAGCCTACAAGTGTGTTGAGCGGTATACAGATTGTACCAGGCTCATTCGATCCTACAATTGGTACAATTGTAGGATCGAGTTTGTCCTTCCTATGAGACAATCAGTGCTAGCACCTACCGAATATGTAGCGGAAATACATATTTGGCATGAATCAAAGCAAAACCGTAGAACAAATGGGTAGAAACAGAAGGAATACACTTTAACAACGTTTTCTCATTCAACTTTCTGAAAATACAAGGTCAGCAGGTCGGCTACACTTGTGACATCGACGTACAAAATGAGAAAACATATGGGGTATTTATATGTGGATTAGTTCCGCTTGAATGGTCATGACCATACAAGCGAAACCTTATCAAATAGTTTCGCTTGTATGTCATGTGTCCATTCAAGCGAAACCTTTACATGAAAGTCATACATTTTCACCTTTAACCCCTGTACAGTACATAATTAACCAAAATAGACCCTATACATTGATCAACTACAACTAAGACGCAGGCTTTAGACATTATGCACCAACAAACTCCCCCTTGGATAAAGCCGCAGTCTTTGTCTAGTCTTCGGGTCTTCAAACAGCTCTATACGTCTCTTCCCTTGGCTTTGGCTTCCTGCTCAGCGCAACCCTAATTCTTTCATTCTCTTTCTTCTTTGCTTTCTCTTCTTCAGCTTGCATCTTCAAAAAACCTTCGGTAGCTCATCTACATCCCACCAAGGTAATGACATGATGTCATATAAACGTTCAAAGTATTGAACTCCGCATTCTCGCCTAACCGCATACGCATTCACTTGTGGTAAATAACCCCAACTAATGATATCACCGAGAGACACACTTCTATCACGCTGATAATACTTCAAAGGTCTTTTAAACTTTCTCTCGTGACTCTTTTTGAACCACTTCGATCTATCTTCCTTTTCCATTTCCTTTTGAGTGCTCTCGAAGTTCTTTTCTTTCACTGCCTCAGTCACCTTTTGTCTTAATTCTTCTCTATTTTCGTCAGCAAAGAACTCCATAAGTGTAGGAAACTTAGAAGTATCTTCAACTACATCTTCATCATCCGTCCAGTCTTCAATCTCAACTCGATCATACTTATCAGCCTCTTCAACATACTTATACGTGTAATCAGGCTGTTGATTGATATCAAAAGAATCCAACTCTTCTTCAAAATCAAACTTGATCTCCGGATTCACATTTTGCAACATTTCTCTATAAACATCTAAACTCAAGAATAACTTTTCAGAATGCTCAACGATCTGAGACTTACTAGACTCCCCCTTTCCACTTGCTTCCCCTGATTCTTCATTTACCGAATCATTCATCAGATCATCAACTGTTTTTTCTCGGTGGAAGCTTCTGTAACTTTCAAACCTGTACCACCTGCATCATCATCATCATCATCATCATCATCATCATCATCTTTATCAGATCCATGACTGTGCAGAGAATACTTTTTCATCCTCTTCATCTGCCTCATCCTCCTCTTCATCATCCTCATCATCACTGTTACCCATCAACTCTTCAAGATGTGTTTCCTCTTCAAACAAACCAGATATTGCAGTGATAGGCTCGGGATTATCAACCACCATAGAAGGTACTATTGATCTTTCAGACACAGCTGAACTTCCTTCAACTCCCTTACCTTTATCTTTCATTTGCTCGTCTATTTTGGCTTGACGTTCAGCTCTTAGTTCTTCAACCTGCAGCTCTTCAAACTTTTGTTCTAACGATGTTCCAAGCATGCTTTCGACAACTTTGTTCAGCATATAGAACTCGTGATCTCTTAATGCCTTGGCTGCTTCAAATTCTTTGTTCTTCAACTTAAAGTATTCATTTTGTTCATCACGTCTAGCCTTTTCTTCTTCAAGTTCAGCAACTTTAACCTTCAAGATATCAATTTCTGATTGATCAGCATCAATCTTTTTCACCAACTCTTGATTTTCATTCTCTAACTTCTTCACACGCTTCTCAAGAAGTCTTTCTCTATCAGACACTTTCTTATTCTCAGCTGCCAGCCTCTTGTTCTCAGCAACAACTTCTTCAACTTTCTTTTCAACATTTCTAACTTGTGAAGTGTTGGCAAAATCAAAATCTCCAACATCTAACAGATTATCCTGTGGAGTATAAAGTCCTCTGCTAGACAAACCAGGTTGCACTTGGGTGAGTGGAGGTGCTTGAAATATATCTTGTGAGGTAACAAAAGGTTGTTGTGGTGGTGGTGTTTGATGAATGGGTGATGGTTGTCTTGGAGGTGTTGGTTGTTTAGGTGGTGAGGATTGTTGTGGTGGAGTAGGTTGTCTGGGTGGTGATTGGATAAGTGATTGTGGAGGTGTAGGTTCATGTGGTGGTGTGGGAGGCTTCTTCCTTTCTCTTGTTTGTTTCTTCTTTAACACGATCTTCGGAGACTTCTTTGTAGTGACTTTGACACTCTTTGGAGACACCACTTTCTTTCGACCTCCAGCTTTCTTTCTAACTCTTTGAGAAGATTGTGATCCTGAGACATGCTCTAGAGAAGGCACACAAACATCATCATCGTCCTTTTCCTGTCTCTTTCTCTTTCTTAACAGCTTTTGTTTTTCTATCTCTTCTTGAATTCTTTTTCGACTTTCAATCTCATCAATACCATCATCTGAAGAACTTGATGAACTTGTTGTACTTTTGTCTACATCGTCACCCTCAACATCATCAACAATCTTTTCTTTCTCTTTCTGGCTTTCAACATTTACCACTTTATCAACATCAGCAACAATTTCTGGCCCTGTTTCCAAGACATCAGTATCAAATAAAGCATCAGTATTAAATGGATCATCTTCATTAGTTGTCACTTGTTCCTTTTCTGCAGTAACCATCGAATTATCTTCTCCTGGTTCATCTACTAAAGATATTGTTGCTTCTTTCTTTTGCTTCTTTCTAGGTTTTGATGACGATCCTTCACCTTCTTTAACAATAGGAGTGGCTTTCCTGTGACGTCTCCCAGTTTCGTTCACGTACCACTCATTCTTTGTGTTTTTGAACTCTGCAAGAGCTTTCAACTCATCAGCATATGCCGCTTCTTTCAACTCAGCTTCATTCCTCCAGTTCTGGTGTTCAACTGGATCTGGATCGACATAATTTGCATCTTTAATGGCACCAAAGAATACAACATCAACTTTCGGTTCTGGATGGTTTGGATGATATCTCACAAGCTGTTTGATAGAAACTTCATTCATGTGTGATTGCACCAATAAATCATCCTTGATATTTCTGTCGATCTCAGGATACATGTGATCTATCAGCATCTGTACAAACCTCGGATACGTCCAAGACTTGACCTTTGAGGTAGTGTTCTCTGCCATGTAATGAAAAATGATATGTGAAAAGTTATATTTCTTGTTTAACACCAATGCAGTCACCATATTCATTTGGTAGTCTCTCATTGCATCATAACCTCCTTTGGTGTGACTTAACGACATCAGAATACTATGAATCAAAAACTTGTAAGGCTTAGTAAACTTTGACTTCAAATAATTTGCGGCATTTAACGCTCCCTGATATCCCATCCTTAACATGCATCCCTTCACCATTCTTTCTGGGAATCTCATTGGAGATTCTGCGTCATGAACTTCTACATCTGAAGAAATAACTTTATTCTGCTCATCGTAGACGGCATTCTTCCAGAATCGTTCAATATGAGATCTATACAATGGTCTTTGATCCGTCAACGCCTTTTGAATAGGAATACGTCTCATGAACTCCAAAATGCCACTGAAATTGACCAGTTCTGGATATTTTTGAATATCCAAGTCACAACAGCTGTTGTGAAGAGGATCAAATACCACATTAGACACCTGCAAATCATAAACACATTAAATCAGACACTTAGAAATTTTTTAACATTAAAGCTTTTCAAGTGCACTATAAGCGAAACACCTTGATGATCATATAAGAGAAACATGTAAATGTTCATTCAAGCGAAACATGTAATGAACATACAAGCGGAACCTGTGAAAGAACATATAAGCGGAACACCTTGATAAACTATGATCATACAAGCGGAACCATATGTTGAACAAACAAGTGAAAACATAACATGAACATACAAGCGAAATCACAAATGCACTTATAAGCGGAACATGTGATAAACTTACAAGCGGAACATGACATTGGTCATACAAGCGGAACATCTGAAATATGAACGTTTAAGCGAAACAATAAATCAAACCCATCAAAACTGATCAAATCCTAAAATTGAACCTACCCACCTGTTATTTTGACAAAACCGAGACTAGGGATATATTTTGATTTCAATTTTTTACATTTCTAAAACCCTAGATCTACAGCCGTAACAATCAGACATCAACAAACATCATCATACATCAACTTTGAAACAATCAAAGCGTATTATCATGATCTAGACATCAAAACGACTACACATGATCATTATCAATCTTCAATTTCACATATACAAGCCTACATCTATGTTAAGTTTCAAAACCGATGCCGACATGTCAAATAAAGCATGAAATAGAACAAATTGAACGAAGACTTACCTTGCCCATGATCAATTCACTGATAATACAACAAAAACAGATGAAAAACGGGCAGCACAACGTTTGGAAATGGCTGAAATAGGTTTCGCTTCAAATCACCGGTGAGAAATGGTCGTGTAAGCGAAAGGGTGAAAGTGACCGACAAGCGAAACCTTTGGCCTTATATATGAGATGAGGTTTCGCTTGTGTGACCATTGACACATAAGCGAAACCTTATATGTAGCTATAAGCGGAATACTTGAAACGGCCATTCAAGCGAAACCTTTGTTTGGGTGACATTTAAGCGAAACCTTGTTGTTATTTTCAAAAATTTAACTTTTTGACATTTTTCTGATTGACCACCATCACACCCAGTTGACCAAGTCCAAGTTAATGACCTTGGACAACTGTTTGACCCACCAAGTCCAAATTAATGGCCTTGGATGATCAGATTTATGAAGTTTGTTGACGTTTCTTTCTGAAATCAGTTCAACTGAATGAACTTTTGATCAATTTGAACTTCCAAACACATTTTAACTTTCAAACAGTATACCAATCACTGTATAGCAATCTCCAGCTTACCCATCCCTAATCAGACACTGACATGTTTTGCACTTAGGTTTTGATCTTCCAATTCCCAACATCGGTTGTCGAAAAATAAGATGAGAAAAGAAAATCCTTTTGGATTTTAACTGGATAAACTGAAACTATGTACACACAATATTTTTGTGAGTGTGTTAGGGGATCATATTAGCTGCCGACCAGACACAAGCACCATTAAGCTGATTATTACATACTAAGCTTTTAAACAATTCGCGTAGATTGCTGATATACTGATCCACTTAAATTCTCACAAAATTTTCAATCTGTTCGGGATACGTGATTAGTGTTTTAAGACTTAACAATCTACATGTGTCCCACCTCAGTATATACTCCCGTATCCGGATCCCAGTATTCAGTCTTACAGGTGAGTATACCACAGCTGATATCTGTTAAGGGGTAATGTGCGAGGGCCGTGAGAGCTCAGGTCGATACTTCCGTATACGCAGAGAGATGACGGCTTCGACTTCAAGGTGTGTCCCCTTTAGAGGATCTTTTGTTTTCAACAGCAACGACTATCAATTTTATTGTTTCATCAGCACGCTGAGGGCGAGCTTATATTTCAAAGCTTTTGCAGAAAGTATTATCCGGGGACTAGGTGAGTATTTCCATACAGCAGAAGTCCCGGGATAATACCCCAGATATCACTGAGTATAAAGACCTAGTATCTCAGAATACGGGACCTTTCAAACAGGATTTCAGGGGTTACCTATATATCCTGGAGGTGCTCCCCACGTAAACGCAAGTGAATTTTATGTTTATATCCCAAACTAATCTACTAATTTTGCAAAAACCTATCAGCACATCTTTAGCGAGACTGCTTAAATGCATTTTAAACACTACAAATCTTTAGCTTACTATGTCCGTCTAGCTGATGTACTATCATTTCCCCTATTCTACACAACTCTTTTTGAAATTTTCTAATGTTTTTGGATTTTATGGTTTTCTATTGTTTTTGTATTTTTATGATTTTATCATGTTTTTGTATTTTTCTGCGAATATCTCCCCTAAAACTAAAACATATTTTTGTGTTTTTGTTTTTATCGAAAAGCAGAAAATACAACTGTACAAAAGAAATTTGACAACACGACACAGGTTCATGTTAGATCGCCGCCCAACTCGGCTTCACATTCGATTACCCTCCCAGATTGCAGATTCTTCATCCCGTTTAATCTCAAAAGATAATAAAATCTCTTTTTGTCGAATGGTTTAGTGTAAAAATTCGCTTTCTGATCATCGGTGTTAACGTGTTCAATCCGAATTAACTTTTTCTCGTGACAATCACGGATAAAGTGATGACGGATTTCAATGTGTTTAGTTTTCGAATGGTGAACCGGATTTTTAGTAACATTAATAGCTGCTTTATTGTCCTCGAAAATCGGTGTATCCAAGAATTGCAAACCGAAGTCGCGCATCTGCTGTTGGATCCAAAGGATCTGTGAGCAACAGCTAGAAGCTGAGACATACTCAGCCTCACATGTGGAGAGCGCAACTGCAGTTTATTTCTTGCACTGCCAGGTGACAAGCCGAGTTCTGAAGAACTGGCACCCAGCAGTGGTGGACTTAGCATTCTGTTTACAGCTACCAAAATCAGAATCAGCGAAACCGGACAAAGTAAAGTCACCAGATCGAGGGTACCACAAGCCGATGCTTGGGCAACCCTTCAAATACCGTAAAATATGTTTCACTATAGTCAGGTGCGACTGCTTCGGATTCGACTGATATCTGGCGCAGAGACACGTCGGATACATGATGTCGGGACGGGAAGCCGTGAGATACATCAACGACCCGATGATTGATCGATACAATGTTTCGTCCATCTTCACACCTTGCTCGTCTGGACAAATACCATGATTCTGCGCTGGAGGGGTGGATGCAGGACTGCAATCTGTCATGTCGAACTTATCAAGCACGTCCTTTACATACTTTGACTGGTGAATGAAGATTCCGTCGGGCGTTTGTTCCACCTGCAACCCGAGGAAGAACTTCATCTCCCCCATCGAACTCATCTCGAACTTCTTCTTCATTACCTTCTCAAACTCTTTGCAAACATCGTCGTTGGTCGATCGAAAAATAATATCGTCCACATAAATCTGCACGATCAACAAGTGGCCTGCTTCTTCTTTGGTGAACAGAGTGCTGTCTACTGTGCCTCTTGTGAACCCATTGTCCAGCAAGTATGTCGAAAGCGTCTCGTACCAGGCTCTCGGGGCCTGGTGCAGTCCGTATAGCACTTTGTCCGGTAGATACACTTTAACACACTTGTACCAGGCTTTCGATCCTACAAGTGTGTTGAGCGGTGCAATAGAATTAGAAAGTTATTAAAAGAGAGGCCAAATCAGATTTAGTCTCAGGTTCGGCCCAATCACAATTGATTCATCAATTTTTTCGGGCCCATGTGATTGGCCTTTATAGCGGTCCAATAGAATAATTTTGAATGTTGTTTGTCAGTTGAATGGATTTTTCGGCCCAATCATGTAAAAGGATAAAAGTGTCAGTTATAATTGATATTGCATGTGCACATTGAATATTTGTTGTTGAGTGGAATAGGTGGCCTAATAAAATTTGATCTCAATTAATTTTTGTCAACCCATCTTATATCACGGCCCTATCACATGTTTTGACTAAAATTGAGAGGTCCAAAGTTCAAATCAGTAGTGGGATCTTGTGGCCCAATCAGTGTAAACAAAAGTGAAAAACAAGTCAAGAGATTTTTAGGCCAATTGGATAGCTCATCAGTTTTGAAGATCCGTTAGGCACAAGTCATTCTAAGCCCATTCAAAGGACGTGTCACATTTGTCCATTTTCCGGATCATTCATATACAACGATTACAACCGAACAACTTTGGATCGAATCGACGAATCTTCGACAACGAGTCTTAGATTGATTTTACACACTCACTGTTACGGATTCAAGCTGACAGATTGTGTGTTTGTTTGTTTGTAGGTGATTCAAGGTGATTTGTTGAGCATCGGATATACTCACAAGCGAATCTTCACTCGATCTGTTGTCACCGGTTTATCAGATATTCATCTGAATCATTTGTTTTGAAAAAGAGATTGAACGGATTTTAGATTGTGTGAATTTCAGAATTATTTGAAAATCCGTTTTTGTGATTCCTTTAATACCGAAATATGGGTTCTGAGATTTATGTTACACTGAACAAATTTGATAATTTACAGGTATAAAGGGAGAATCAACTGAAGAGTTGATCAAAAGGTATGTCAAGTTGCATTTAGAGATGAAGCGTTTGAACATTAGCAAAATGGATGAGATGTGGGTTGACAAATTGGCGAATGCTTTACCAATTGATTTGTGGGGAACGTATTTGTATGCTTGGAAGAAGAGCGGTGAATTTTATAGATTCAATTTGAGCATGTTCGTCGAGAAGATTCAAGCTCAAGAATTTGAATTTCAAAAGATTAGAAAATTGAAGACTGATTCAGGAGAGAAGAATCATGAAACAGCAACTGATGAATTAAAAGTCAAATCTGAAGAAATTGTTCTTGAGGTAGAGGAGCAGGTTAAAGACATTTCAGCTATCAAAGTTGAGAAGAAAGCTGAAGCTGAAAAGATGACCGAGAAGTGCTTAAATTGTGAAAATCTGAAATCTAAAAATGCCAAACTCTTGAGGGATTTAGAGAGTTTGTCATTAGAAAATGAAAATCTTAAAATATCAGACAATGTTTTGAAAAATCAAAAACAAAATTTAGAAAATGAAAAATTAAAAATGGAAAAAGAATTTCAAAATCAAATAAAAATTCTTGAAGATGGGAGAGATGTGTTTAGCAAAAACAACATCGAAAAGCAAAAAATGATAAATTCGCATCTTCAGAAGATTATTCAACTTGAAAAAGAAGGTGAGCAAGCTCGAAAGAAAATCAACGAGCTTGAAACGAAATTGAAAGGTTTTGTGACTTCTTCAGAGTATTTGAATATTCCATGTCCAATAGATACACTTTAACACACTTGTACCAGGCTCTCGATCCTACAAGTGTGTTGAGCGGTGCAATAGAATTAGAAAGTTATTAAAAGAGAGGCCAAATCAGATTTAGTCACAGGTTCAGCCCAATCAAAAATTATTCATCAATTTTGTCGGCCCATGTGATTGGCCTTTATAGCGGTCCAATAGAATCAATATTGAATGTTGTTTGTCAGTTGAATGGATTTTTCGGCCCAATCATGTAAAAGGATAAAAGTGTCAGTTATAATTGATATTGCATGTGCACATTGAATATTTGTTGTTGAGTGGAATGGGTGGCCTAATAAAATTTGATCTCAATTAATTTTTGTCAACCCATCTTATATCACGGCCCTATCACATGTTTTGACTAAAATTGAGAGGTCCAAAGTTCAAATCAGTGGTGGGATCTTGTGGCCCAATCAGTGTAAACAAAAGTGAAAAACAAGTCAAGAGATTTTTAGGCCAAATTGGATAGCTCATCAGTTTTGAAGATCCGTAGGCCCAAGTCATTCTAAGCCCATTCAAAGGACGTGTCACATTTGTCCATTTTCCGGATCATTCATATACAACGATTACAACCGAACAACTTTGGATCGAATCGACGAATCTTCGACAACGAGTCTTAGATTGAGTTTACACACTCACTGTTACGGATTCAGTTCGTTTAAAACTGACAGATTGTGTGTTTGTTTGTTTGCAGGTGATTCAAGGTGATTTGTTGAGCATCAGATATACTCACAAGCGAATCTTCACTCGATCTGTTGTCACCGGTTTATCAGATATTCATCTTATTCATTTGTTTTGAAAAAGAGATTGAACGGATTTTAGATTGTGTGAATTTCAGAATTATTTGAAAATCCGTTTTTGTGAATCCTTTAATACCGAAATATGTGTTCTGAGATTTATGTTACACTGAACAAATTTGATAATTTTACAGGTATGAAGGGAGAATCAACTGAAGAGTTGATCAAAAGGTATGTCAAGTTGCATTTAGAGATGAAGCGTTTGAACATTAGCAAAATGGATGAGATGTGGGTTGACAAATTGGCGAATGCTTTACCAATTGATTTGTGGGGAACGTATTTGTATGCTTGGAAGAAGAGCGGTGAATTTTATAGATTCAATTTGAGCATGTTCGTCGAGAAGATTCAAGCTCAAGAATTTGAATTTCAAAAGATTAGAAAATTGAAGACTGATTCAGGAGAGAAGAATCATGAAACAGCAACTGATGAATTAAAAGTCAAATCTGAAGAAATTGTTCATGAGGTAGAGGAGCAGGTTAAAGACATTTCAGCTATCAAAGTTAAGAAGAAAGCTGAAGCTGAAAAGATGACCTAGAAGTGCTTAAATTGTGAAAATATGAAATCTGAAAATGCCAAACTCTTGAGGGATTTAGAGAGTTTGTCATTAGAAAATGAAAATCTTAAAAATCAGAAAATGTTTTGACAAATCAAAAACAAAATTTAAAAAATGAAAAATTAAAAATGGAAAAAGAATTTCAAAATAAAATAAAAATTCTTGAAGATGGGAGAGATGTGTTTAGCAAAAACAACATCAAAAAGCAAAAAATGATAAATTCTCATCTTCAGAAGATTATTCAACTTGAAAAAGAAGGTGAGCAAGCTCGAAAGAAAATCAACGAGCTTGAAACGAAACTGAAAGGTTTTGTGACTTCTTCAGAGTATTTGAATATTCCATGTCCAATAGATACACTTTAACACACTTGTACCAGGCTCTCGATCCTACAAGTGTGTTGAGCGGTGCAATAGAATTAGAAAGTTATTAAAAGAGAGGCCAAATCAGATTTAGTCACAGGTTCGGCCCAATCACAATTGATTCATCAATTTTGTCAGCCCATGTGATTGGCCTTTATAGCGGTCCAATAGAATCAATATTGAATGTTGTTTGTCAGTTGAATGGATTTTTCGGCCCAATCATGTAAAAGGATAAAAGTGTCAGTTATAATTGATATTGCATGTGCACATTGAATATTTGTTGTTGAGTGGAATGGGTGGCCTAATAAAATTTGATCTCAATTAATTTTTGTCAACCCATCTTATATCACGGCCCTATCACATGTTTTGACTAAAATTGAGAGGTCCAAAGTTCAAATCAGTAGTGGGATCTTGCGGCCCAATCAGTGTAAACAAAAGTGAAAAACAAGTCAAGAGATTTTTTGGCCAAATTGGATAGCTCATCAGTTTTGAAGATCCGTTAGGCCCAAGTCATTCTAAGCCCATTCAAAGGACGTGTCAAATTTGTCCATTTTCCGGATCATTCATATACAACGATTACAACCGAACAACTTTGGATCGAATCGATGAATCTTCGACAACAAGTCTTAGATTGATTTTACACACTCACTGTTACGGATTCAGTTCGTTTAAAGCTGACAGATTGTGTGTTTGTTTGTTTGCAGGTGATTCAAGGTGATTTGTTGAGCATCGGATATACTCACAAGCGAATCTTCACTCGATCTGTTGTCACCGGTTTATCAGATATTCATCTTATTCATTTGTTTTGAAAAAGAGATTGAACGGATTTTAGATTGTGTGAATTTCAGAATTATTTGAAAATCCGTTTTTGTGAATCCTTTAATACCGAAATATGTGTTCTGAGATTTATGTTACACTGAACAAATTTGATAATTTTACAGGTATAAAGGGAGAATCAACTGAAGAGTTGATCAAAAGGTATGTCAAGTTGCATTTAGAGATGAAGCGTTTGAACATTAGCAAAATGGATGAGATGTGGGTTGACAAATTGGCGAATGCTTTACCAATTGATTTGTGGGGAACGTATTTGTATGCTTGGAAGAAGAGCGGTGAATTTTATAGATTCAATTTGAGCATGTTCGTCGAGAAGATTCAAGCTCAAGAATTTGAATTTCAAAAGATTAGAAAATTGAAGACTGATTCAGGAGAGAAGAATCATGAAACAGCAACTGATGAATTAAAAGTCAAATCTGAAGAAATTGTTCATGAGGTAGAGGAGCAGGTTAAAGACATTTCAGCTATCAAAGTTAAGAAGAAAGCTGAAGCTGAAAAGATGACCGAGAAGTGCTTAAATTGTGAAAATATGAAATCTGAAAATGCCAAACTCTTGAGGGATTTAGAGAGTTTGTCATTAGAAAATGAAAATCTTAAAAATCAGAAAATGTTTTGACAAATCAAAAACAAAATTTAAAAAATGAAAAATTAAAAATGGAAAAAGAATTTCAAAATAAAATAAAAATTCTTAAAGATGGGAGAGATGTGTTTAGCAAAAACAACATCAAAAAGCAAAAAATGATAAATTCTCATCTTCAGAAGATTATTCAACTTGAAAAAGAAGGTGAGCAAGCTCGAAAGAAAATCAACGAGCTTGAAACGAAACTGAAAGGTTTTGTGACTTCTTCAGAGTATTTGAATATTCCATGTCCAATAGATACACTTTAACACACTTGTACCAGGCTCTCGATCCTACAAGTGTGTTGAGCGGTGCAATAGAATTAGAAAGTTATTAAAAGAGAGGCCAAATCAGATTTAGTCACAGGTTCGGCCCAATCACAATTGATTCATCAATTTTGTCAGCCCATGTGATTGGCCTTTATAGCGGTCCAATAGAATCAATATTGAATGTTGTTTGTCAGTTGAATGGATTTTTCGGCCCAATCATGTAAAAGGATAAAAGTGTCAGTTATAATTGATATTGCATGTGCACATTGAATATTTGTTGTTGAGTGGAATGGGTGGCCTAATAAAATTTGATCTCAATTAATTTTTGTCAACCCATCTTATATCACGGCCCTATCACATTTTTTGACTAATATTGAGAGGTCCAAAGTTCAAATCAGTAGTGGGATCTTGTGGCCCAATCAGTGTAAACAAAAGTGAAAAACAAGTCAAGAGATTTTTAGGCCAAATTGGATAGCTCATCAGTTTTGAAGATCCGTTAGGCCCAAGTCATTCTAAGCCCATTCAAAGTACGTGTCACATTTGTCCATTTTCCGGATCATTCATATACAACGATTACAACCGAACAAATTTGGATCGAATCGACGAATCTTCGACAACGAGTCTTAGATTGATTTTACACACTCACTGTTACGGATTCAGTTCGTTTAAAACTGACAGATTGTGTGTTTGTTTGTTTGCAGGTGATTCAAGGTGATTTGTTGAGCATCGGATATACTCACAAGCGAATCTTCACTCGATCTGTTGTCACCGGTTTATCAGATATTCATCTGATTCATTTGTTTTGAAAAAGAGATTGAACGGATTTTAGATTGTGTGAATTTCAGAATTATTTGAAAATCCGTTTTTGTGAATCCTTTAATACCGAAATATGGGTTCTGAGATTTATGTTACACTGAACAAATTTGATAATTTTACAGGTATAAAGGGAGAATCAACTGAAGAGTTGATCAAAGGGTATGTCAAGTTGCATTTAGAGATGAAGCGTTTGAACATTAGCAAAATGGATGAGATGTGGGTTGACAAATTGGCGAATGCTTTACCAATTGATTTGTGGGGAACGTATTTGTATGCTTGGAAGAAGAGCGGTAAATTTTATAGATTCAATTTGAGCATGTTCGTCGAGAAGATTCAAGCTCAAGAATTTGAATTTCAAAAGATTAGAAAATTGAAGACTGATTCAGGAGAGAAGAATCATGAAGCAGCAACTGATGAATTAAAAGTCATATCTGAAGAAATTGTTCATGAGGTAGAGGAGCAGGTTAAAGACATTTCAGCTATCAAAGTTGAGAAGAAAGCTGAAGCTGAAAAGATGACCGAGAAGTGATTAAATTGTGAAAATCTGAAATCTGAAAATGCCAAACTCTTGAGGGATTTAGAGAGTTTGTCATTAGAAAATGAAAATCTTAAAAAATCAGAAAATGTTTTGAAAAATCAAAACAAAATTTAGAAAATGAAAAATTAAAAATGGAAAAAAAATTTCAAAATCAAATAAAAATTCTTGAAGACGGGAGAGATGTGTTTAGCAAAAACAACATCGAAAAGCAAAAAATGATAAATTCTCATCTTCAGAAGATTATTCAAGTTGAAAAAGAAGGTGAGCAAGCTCGAAAGAAAATCAACAAGCTTGAAACGAAATTGAAAGGTTTTGTGACTTCTTCAGAGTATTTGAATATTCCATGTCCAATAGATACACTTTAACACACTTGTACCAGGCTCTCGATCCTACAAGTGTGTTGAGCGGTGCAATAGAGTTAGAAAGTTATTAAAAGAGAGGCCAAATCAGATTTAGTCACAGGTTCGGCCCAATCACAATTGATTCATCAATTTTGTCGGCCCATGTGATTGGCCTTTATAGCGGTCCAATAGAATCAATATTGAATGTTGTTTGTCAGTTGAATGGATTTTTTGGCCCAATCATGTAAAAGGATAAAAGTGTCAGTTATAATTGATATTGCGTGTGCACATTGAATATTTGTTGTTGAGTGGAATGGGTGGCCTAATAAAATTTGATCTCAGTTAATTTTTGTCAACCCATCTTATATCACGGCCCTATCACATGTTTTGACTAAAATTGAGAGGTCCAAAGTTCAAATCAGTAGTGGGATCTTGTGGCCCAATCAGTGTAAACAAAAGTGAAAAACAAGTCAAGAGATTTTTAGGCCAAATTGGATAGCTCATCAGTTTTGAAGATCCGTTAGGCCCAAGTCATTCTAAGCCCATTCAAAGGACGTGTCACATTTGTCCATTTTCCGGATCATTCATATACAACGATTACAACCGAACAACTTTGGATCGAATCGATGAATCTTCGATAACGAGTCTTAGATTGATTTTACACACTCACTGTTACGGATTCAGTTCGTTTAAAACTGACAGATTGTGTGTTTGTTGGTTTGCAGGTGTTTCAAGGTGATTTGTTGAGCATCGGATATACTCACAAGCGAATCTTCACTCGATCTGTTGTCACCGGTTTATCAGATATTCATCAGATTTATTTGTTTTGAAAAAGAGATTGAACGGATTTTAGATTGTGTGAATTTCAGAATTATTTGAAAATCCGTTTTTGTGAATCCTTTAATACCGAAATATGGGTTTTGAGATTTATGTTACACTGAACAAATTTGATAATTTTACAGGTATAAACGGAGAATCAACTGAAGAGTTGATCAAAAGGTATGTCAAGTTGCATTTAGAGATGAAGCGTTTGAACATTAGCAAAATGGATGAGATGTGGGTTGACAAATTGGCGAATGCTTTACCAATTGATTTATGGGGAACGTATTTGTATGCTTGGAAGAAGAGCGGTGAATTTTATAGATTCAATTTGAGCATGTTCGTCGAGAAGATTCAAGCTCAAGAATTTGAATTTCAAAAGATTAGAAAATTGAAGACTGATTCAGGAGAGAAGAATCATGAAGCAGCAACTGATGAATTAAAAGTCATATCTGAAGAAATTGTTCATGAGGTAGAGGAGCAGGTTAAAGACATTTCAGCTATCAAAGTTGAGAAGAAAGCTGAAGCTGAAAAGATGACCGAGAAGTGCTTAAATTGTGAAAATCTGAAATCTGAAAATGCCAAACTCTTGAGGGATTTAGAGAGTTTGTCATTAGAAAATGAAAATCTTAAAAAATCAGAAAATGTTTTGAAAAATCAAAAACAAAATTTAGAAAATGAAAAATTAAAAATGGAAAAAAAATTTCAAAATCAAATAAAAATTCTTGAAGACGGGAGAGATGTGTTTAGCAAAAACAACATCGAAAAGCAAAAAATGATAAATTCTCATCTTCAGAAGATTATTCAAGTTGAAAAAGAAGGTGAGCAAGCTCGAAAGAAAATCAACGAGCTTGAAACGAAATTGAAAGGTTTTGTGACTTCTTCAGAGTATTTGAATATTCCATGTCCAATAGATACACTTTAACACACTTGTACCAGGCTCTCGATCCTACAAGTGTGTTGAGTGGTGCAATAGAGTTAGAAAGTTATTAAAAGAGAGGCCAAATCAGATTTAGGCACAGGTTCGGCCCAATCACAATTGATTCATCAATTTTGTCGGCCCATGTGATTGGCCTTTATAGCGGTCCAATAGAATCAATATTGAATGTTGTTTGTCAGTTGAATGGATTTTTTGGCCCACTCATGTAAAAGGATAAAAGTGTCAGTTATAATTGATATTGCGTGTGCACATTGAATATTTGTTGTTGAGTGGAATGGGTGGCCTAATAAAATTTGATCTCAGTTAATTTTTGTCAACCCATCTTATATCACGGCCCTATCACATGTTTTGACTAAAATTGAGAGGTCCAAAGTTCAAATCAGTAGTGGGATCTTGTGGCCCAATCAGTGTAAACAAAAGTGAAAAACAAGTCAAGAGATTTTTAGGCCAAATTGGATAGCTCATCAGTTTTGAAGATCCGTTAGGCCCAAGTCATTCTAAGCCCATTCAAAGGACGTGTCACATTTGTCCATTTTCCGGATCATTCATATACAACGATTACAACCGAACAACTTTGGATCGAATCGATGAATCTTCGATAACGAGTCTTAGATTGATTTTACACACTCACTGTTACGGATTCAGTTCGTTTAAAACTGACAGATTGTGTGTTTGTTGGTTTGCAGGTGTTTCAAGGTGATTTGTTGGGCATCGGATATACTCACAAGCGAATCTTCACTCGATCTGTTTTCACCGGTTTATCAGATATTCATCTGATTTATTTGTTTTGAAAAAGAGATTGAACGGATTTTAGATTGTGTGAATTTCAGAATTATTTGAAAATCCGTTTTTGTGAATCCTTTAATACCGAAATATGGGTTCTGAGACTTATGTTACACTGAACAAATTTGATAATTTTACAGGTATAAACGGAGAATCAACTGAAGAGTTGATCAAAAGGTATGTCAAGTTGCATTTAGAGATGAAGCGTTTGAACATTAGCAAAATGGATGAGATGTGGGTTGACAAATTGGCGAATGCTTTACCAATTGATTTATGGGGAACGTATTTGTATGCTTGGAAGAAGAGCGGTGAATTTTATAGATTCAATTTGAGCATGTTCGTCGAGAAGATTCAAGCTCAAGAATTTGAATTTCAAAAGATTAGAAAATTGAAGACTGATTCAGGAGAGAAGAATCATGAAGCAGCAACTGATGAATTAAAAGTCAAATCTGAAGAAATTGTTCATGAGGTAGAGGAGCAGGTTAAAGACATTTCAGCTATCAAAGTTGAGAAGAAAGCTGAAGCTGAAAAGATGACCGAGAAGTGCTTAAATTGTGAAAATCTGAAATCTGAAAATGCCAAACTCTTGAGGGATTTAGAGAGTTTGTCATTAGAAAATGAAAATCTTAAAAAATCAGAAAATGTATTGAAAAATCAAAAACAAAATTTAGAAAATGAAAAATTAAAAATGGAAAAAGAATTTCAAAATCAAATAAAAATTCTTGAAGATGGGAGAGATGTGTTTAGCAAAAACAACATCGAAAAGCAAAAAATGATAAATTCTCATCTTCAGAAGATTATTCAACTTGAAAAATAAGGTGAGCAAGCTCGAAAGAAAATCAACGAGCTTGAAACGAAATTGAAAGGTTTTGTGACTTCTTTAGAGTATTTGAATATTCCATGTCCAATAGATACACTTTAACACACTTGTACCAGGCTCTCGATCCTACAAGTGTGTTGAGCGGTGCAATAGAATTAGAAAGTTATTAAAAGAGAGGCAAATCAGATTTAGTCACGGGTTCGGCCCAATCACAATTGATTCATCAATTTTGTCGGCCCATGTGATTGGCCTTTATAGCGGTCCAATAGAATCAATATTGAATGTTGTTTGTCAGTTGAATGGATTTTTCGGCCCAATCATGTAAAAGGATAAAAGTGTCAGTTATAATTGATATTGCATGTGCACATTGAATATTTGTTGTTGAGTGGAATGGGTGGCCTAATAAAATTTGATCTCAATTAATTTTTGTCAACCCATCTTATATCACGGCCCTATCACACGTTTTGACTAAAATTGAGAGGTCCAAAGTTCAAATCAGTAGTGGGATCTTGTGGCCCAATCAGTGTAAACAAAAGTGAAAAACAAGTCAAGAGATTTTTAGGCCAAATTGGATAGCTCATCAGTTTTGAAGATCCGTTAGGCCCAAGTCATTCTAAGCCCATTCAAAGGACGTGTCACATTTGTCCATTTTCCGGATCATTCATATACAACGATTACAACCGAACAACTTTGGATCGAATCTACGAATCTTCGACAACGAGTCTTAGATTGATTTTACACACTCACTGTTACGGATTCAGTTCGTTTAAAACTGACAGATTGTGTGTTTGTTTGTTTGCAGGTGATTCAAGGTGATTTGTTGAGCATCGGATATACTCACAAGCGAATCTTCACTCGATCTGTTGTCACCGGTTTATCAGATATTCATCTGATTCATTTGTTTTGAAAAAGAGATTGAACGGATTTTAGATTGTGTGAATTTCAGAATTATTTGAAAATCCGTTTTTGTGAATCCTTTAATACCGAAATATGGGTTCTGAGATTTATGTTACACTGAACAAATTTGATAATTTTACAGGTATAAAGGGAGAATCAACTAAAGAGTTGATCAAAAGGTATGTCAAGTTGCATTTAGAGATGAAGCGTTTGAACATTAGCAAAATGGATGAGATGTGGGTTGACAAATTGGCGAATGCTTTACCAATTGATTTGTGGGGAACGTATTTGTATGCTTGGAAGAAGAGCGGTGAATTTTATAGATTCAATTTGAGCATGTTCGTCGAGAAGATTCAAGCTCAAGAATTTGAATTTCAAAAGATTAGAAAATTGAAGACTGATTCAGGAGAGAAGAATCATGAAGCAGCAACTGATGAATTAAAAGTCAAATCTGAAGTAATTGTTCATGAGGTAGAGGAGCAGGTTAAAGACATTTTAGCTATCAAAGTTGAGAAGAAAGCTGAAGCAGAAAAGATGACCGAGAAGTGCTTAAATTGTGAAAATCTGAAATCTGAAAATGCCAAACTCTTGAGGGATTTAGAGAGTTTGTCATTAGAAAATGAAAATCTTAAAAAATCAGAAAATGTTTTGAAAAATCAAAAACAAAATTTAGAAAATGAAAAATAAAAAATGGAAAAAGAATTTCAAAATCAAATAAAAATTCTTGAAGATGGGAGAGATGTGTTTAGCAAAAACAACATCGAAAAGCAAAAAATGATAAATTCTCATCTTCAGAAGATTATTCAAGTTGAAAAAGAAGGTGAGCAAGCTCGAAAGAAAATCAACGAGCTTGAAACGAAATTGAAAGGTTTTGTGACTTCTTCAGAGTATTTGAATATTCCATGTCCAATAGATACACTTTAACACACTTGTACCAGGCTCTCGATCCTACAAGTGTGTTGAGCGGTGCAATAGAATTAGAAAGTTATTAAAAGAGAGGCCAAATCAGATTTAGTCACAGGTTCAGCCCAATCAAAAATTATTCATCAATTTTGTCGGCCCATGTGATTGGCCTTTATAGCGGTCCAATAGAATCAATACTGAATGTTGTTTGTCAGTTGAATGGATTTTTCGGCCCAATCATGTAAAAGGATAAAAGTGTCAGTTATAATTGATATTGCATGTGCACATTGAATATTTGTTGTTGAGTGGAATGGGTGGCCTAATAAAATTTGATCTCAATTAATTTTTGTCAACCCATCTTATATCACGGCCCTATCACATGTTTTGACTAAAATTGAGAGGTCCAAAGTTCAAATCAGTAGTGGGATCTTGTGGCCCAATCAGTGTAAACAAAAGTGAAAAACAAGTCAAGAGATTTTTAGGCCAAATTGGATAGCTCATCAGTTTTGAAGATCCGTAGGCCCAAGTCATTCTAAGCCCATTCAAAGGACGTGTCACATTTGTCCATTTTCCGGATCATTCATATACAACGATTACAACCGAACAACTTTGGATCGAATCGACGAATCTTCGACAACGAGTCTTAGATTGAGTTTACACACTCACTGTTACGGATTCAGTTGGTTTAAAACTGACAGATTGTGTGTTTGTTTGTTTGCAGGTGATTCAAGGTGATTTGTTGAGCATCGGATATACTCACAAGCGAATCTTCACTCGATCTGTTGTCACCGGTTTATCAGATATTCATCTGATCATTCATTTGTTTTGAAAAAGAGATTGAACGGATTTTAGATTGTGTGAATTTCAGAATTATTTGAAAATCCGTTTTTGTGAATCCTTTAATACCGAAATATGGGTTCTGAGATTTATGTTACACTGAACAAATTTGATAATTTTACAGGTATAAAGGGAGAATCAACTAAAGAGTTGATCAAAAGGTATGTCAAGTTGCATTTAGAGATGAAGCGTTTGAAAATTAGGAAAATGGATGCGATGTGGGTTGACAAATTGGCGAATGCTTTACCAATTGATTTGTGGGGAACGTATTTGTACGCTTGGAAGAAGAGCGGTGAATTTTATAGATTCAATTTGAGCATGTTCGTCGAGAAGATTCAAGCTCAAGAATTTGAATTTCAAAAGATTAGAAAATTGAAGACTGATTCAGGAGAGAAGAATCATGAAGCAACAACTGATGAATTAAAAGTCAAATCTGAAGAAATTGTTCATGAGGTAGAGGAGCAGGTTAAAGACATTTCAGCTATCAAAGTTGAGAAGAAAGCTGAAGCTGAAAAGATGACCGAGAAGTGCTTAAATTGTGAAAATCTGAAATCTGAAAATGCCAAACTCTTGAGGGATTTAGAGAGTTTGTCATTAGAAAATGAAAATCTTAAAAAATCAGAAAATGTTTTGAAAAATCAAAAACAAAATTTAGAAAATGAAAAATTAAAAATGGAAAAAGAATTTCAAAATCAAATAAAAATTCTTGAAGATGGGAGAGATGTGTTTAGCAAAAACAACATCGAAAAGCAAAAAATGATAAATTCTCATCTTCAGAAGATTATTCAACATGAAAAAGAAGGTGAGCAAGCTCGAAAGAAAATCAACGAGCTTGAAACGAAATTGAAAGGTTTTGTGACTTCTTCAGAGTATTTGAATATTCCATGTCCAAAACCGATCAATTCTGTTCCAATAAGTGACGATGTCACAAACTATGACAAAGTCGTAGTTGTAGATTGTGATGAGAAATCTGATGATGAAAATGAAAAAACTGAAAAACAAAAATTATTTTTGGAATTAAAAAAAAATTTAAAAATATTGTTTTGCAATCTACTGAAATAGGTGAATGCTCAAAGCAAAAACCTGTTAAGAAGATGGTAGAACAGAAACAAAAAGTTAAAAATTTGAAAGATTTTAAAAATGAAAATAAAAGCTCATCAGATCAATCATCCAATCGCAATAAAAAATCACAAAAATTTGAAAATGAAAACTCAAAAATTGTTGGCAATAAGTGGTGCAGGTCGGACCACAGTGCTCAAAAGTCAAATCCAGCAATCAAGAGGAGAAAGGAGTATCACCAAGCCAAACAATGCTTTGACCTGAGCATTTGGGTTGACAATGGTGATCGGTACGATAACAGAGTGTGTTACAGATGCAGCTATCAAGGACACATTGCTGTTAGCTGCCAGAATTGGAGGTTTGAACCGAGAAGATGCTATAATTGTCAAATCAGAGGTCACATTGCCAGAGATTGCCCAAGGAAATCAAGTGAAAGATTGAGGGTTAATTCTCAGAAAGTGGCAAAGAAAATAGTCAATGTCAAGCCCAAAGAACAAAAAGTCAAAGAACCTAAAGTTCAAGAAAAGAAAGTGAAGCTTTCTCAGGGGTAGAAAGACAGACTGCAAAAGAAGAGGAAGAAGGCTAGAGAGTATCTAGAGAAGATTTTGTCCTCAGGTTCACCGAACATATCGAATAAGAGTTCTGATGAATCAACTCCCTCGACTACAAAGTCAAGCAAGACGAATTCATCAGATACAAATCTGAGGACGAAAGAGGAAAAGAAGAAGGTAAAAGTTGGTGGCAATGAATCTGTTTCTTCGAAAACAAAGGAGCCACATGTCGGCGATGAATCTGACAGGTCAAAGTCAGACAAGCCACCTTCAGGCGATGAATCAGACAGGTCAAAGTCAGACAAGCCATGTGCAGGCAATGATTCTGGTTCGTCAAAGCCAGAGGAGCCATTTGTTGAGGAAAAATCTGAAAATTCAGGTTTAACAATGGATGATGCAAATTTTCCACCATTGTTGAACAAGAATACGAAATCACCCAAGGACAGTCAGGCTTGGGTGAATCTCTTTAACTAAAAAACCTGACTTGCCGGAACTCCCAGGTTGGTAATTGGGGAGTAGGAATCGGCGTCTTTCTTGAGAAATTCACTTCGGTGATATTTCGACTTTCAAAAGATAGATTAAGGACCTTAAGTTGTACTTGATTCATCTTTCCTACAAGTGGTAATTTGAATAACAAGGTGATGAAACCCCGAGTTTATGAAATGACACACAAAACTAATTTTCCGGAAAAACCATTTTGATTAAAACAAACTTAAGTGTTTTGAAATCATAATGGGAAAATAGTTTGTTGTGAGGGGGAGTTCTGATTGTTTACGCCAGGTGGATGGACAATTGTAACATTTGTGCTTGTAATCATTGTGAACAGTTCAATTATCAATAAAATAATGTTATTTGATCCCAATGTTTGTTTCATTGCGTTCTACGTTTTTCATGTTTTGACTTTTGTTCAATTTCAAACTCTACATCGCTTTCTAGAGAATTATACGCAAACTGGTGCGTAAACGCACTCAGTTTAATGCGACAAATACTCCGGAACATCAACATATACTCAACGTACCTTAAATAACCTTTACATAACTTAGAAATAAGTTTTGAAGGCTTTGGTATAGCAAAAACAAGTTAATTCGCTTACAGGGACTAAACTTGACAAACTGCGAAAGTATGCCAATTTGAACTGTAACGAACATTCCGGAACATGTCCATAAGTTAAACATACCATAAATATCCTTTACATAGCTTAGAAATAGGCTTTGAGGGGTTTGGTATGCTAAAATAAACTTTTGGATCATTCAGGGACTAAAAGTGTCAAAAAGTGCACAAGTTTGCACTTTCGCGCATAACTTACGTTCTGAATACATCCGGACATCCAAAAATTTATGTAAGCATCCTTATATTATGCCTTAGTGTTTGGCATGAGAAAAATCCATTCGTCGCGTCATTTGGATCGTCTTTCACGCTTATGCGCATTCCGTCGTAATTAAGCGAACATCGCGATCGTACGGCCAAACGAACCGACATCCGACATATTTTTGGGCATGTTTCATGTCCACAATGTTTAGGCATCATTTTAGGGCCTTAAAGATGACTTTACAGGTCTTAAAGGGGCTGGAAATAGCTTAAAAACGCAACAGGGGCTGAATACGTAAATTCTGCAAGTGGTGCAGATCAGACAGGGCTAGGCGACCCGCGTAAGACCTGCACCCACTTTCACGCGGGCCGCGTGAACATGTCTGACAGCAGATTCTGCATTTAATGCAGAATCTGGCCTTTCGTTCGATCAAAGGGCGATGCCTTTTCACCCAAATGAAGGGCCAAGGGTCAAATACACTGAATGTAACCCCTGGACACGTGTACGCACGAGATCAAAGCACGTTATTCGATAAAATGATCCTAACGGTTCCACCTTTCCTATAAATACCCCCCCCCCCCCTTTTTGTGTAAAAACCCACAAATCAGATCTAAATGCTCTAAGTTGATGCTTTTGCTTCATACCTGAGCTATTGGATCTTGATTAGCACTCGGGGACCCTCCGTAAGTCTTCTTTCGCTCTTTTATTCGCTTTTCGAGTCCGAAAGTCAACGTTTTGTTGACTTTCTGCATTGACCAGCTTATGGTCGATGCGAAGTTCATGGAACTTCATAACGTGAGCGTGATCACGATGGTTATGGTCCATAGTGACCATACCTACTGATCACCACGTTATCTAGGCTCAGTGACGAGTCGTAGTTTCGGCCAAAATATGCATTCTTGCATATTTTGTAACCAAACTACTCGTGGGCATCAAGGCCGTTTGTTTTGATGTCAAACCCGTTTCTAAACTTAGTTAAGCATGTTCTAACATGCTTAGCTCGTCACTTTTAGTTTAGTGCTTATATAGGGTCGTAAGGTAAGCGATCTAAACCATCGCTTATACTTTCGAACCCGACCCATTTGGTCGGTCATTAGGACCTGACCAAACACATTAGGTGACCATAGCTATAACCTTCCGAGGTTATACCTTGTGGTCACGATGTTAGGCGTTCCAGACGCGTTCTACGCGAACGACGCGTAAGGTGGCATAAGCTACCTAAACGGGTCGTGATGGACCGTAAGCACCTAGGTTAAGTTTCATTTTAGTATGTAGGCTTTGTTAAACCATATTACACGAGTCTCCATACTCGTTTGGTTTTCGAACCCGCGTACTGTCCGATCCTTCCGACTTGGTCCGGTATATTAACATAAGCTACCTATTAGGTGCCGTTGATATCCCGTGATCTTTAGCATTATCTGGTTATTCTACAAGAACTCAAAGCAATCTCAGGTGAGTACATTGAACCCCATCTTTTACATGTTTTCGAGGAGTCAATGTGAGTACATTGAACCCCTCTTTTACTGTTTTCCAAACTGTTTTGGGGTGAAACACATGTGCCTATCTGTTACTTTCATGCTTTCCATGTTTTCACATCATATATCTGCTATGCTCATTAGTACATTATAGTACATGATTTCATTACATTTCATGCTAAGTATGCCCATTGTGTGCGTACTTAGTACATTGATTTACATTACATTTTCTGTTGCATATGTTTACTCAGCATATGGACACATTGATTTACATAAACATTTCTGTTGCATATGTTTACTCAGCATATGGACACATTGATTTACATGAACATTTCTGCTGCATATGTTTACTCAGCATATGGGCACATTGATTTACATAAACATTTCTGCTTCGTATGTTTACTTAGCATACTTAGTACAATTGTTTACATCACATGCCTTCATTTTGTTATGACATTTGGTTTGTTTAACATGGGACAATACATTCATTAACACTAGCTACGCCGTTCGTTACTAGGTAGTGGTACCATAGGAATTGACAACTCCCATTCCTGAAGTCCTGGGTTTGATAGGACTGGAAGGAATGACCGAATTCGATATACATAACTTAGATAAACCTTTAATTTGTTTAAGGGTTTATCGCCGCAGTCTCAAGGCTTGGATGTATGCATAGTTTACAATACCGCATAAATGTTAATATCAATAGAGCATGCATTTTCCGCAGAACATAACGTTGATTTAAACCACGTTTTACTTCAACGACTTGTTTTGTGCATATGGTTTAAGTTGATACATCTCGCTTACCATACATGATACATTTTGGGATGCACAATACATGATTTACATTGAACATAAACACGTCGACATTGACATACACATTTGGTGGTTTACATTTGAACATAAACATTTGACATGATTTACAAATAACACTTGACATTTGGTTTACACATGAACAATTTACATGGTGGATTGGTTTGGGTAAATGATTTAAGTAACGTGGCGTATGTAATATGATACAAACATGGTGGATACGCCGCTCAAACATGGTGGATACGCCGCTGGTACTTCCTATATATAAATGTTTGTATAATATTACATATCGTGGCGTTATCTAAGTCATTTCAGTTTAGACACATTACACTTTACATAAGTAACATATTCTTCACAAGACATTATTTTCACAAACAACTTATCTTATTCAACTCATTTTACTTGGTTATTCGTTTAACCTTGCACTTATCTATACATATCGTTTGATGTTATCGTTTTTCAAATGATTTACAAAGCAAAACAAATTACAAGGTTCATGACTGACTGTTATTAAACATTCTTTAAAACTCAAGTCATGAACCCCATTTTCACAAAACCTATGTATCTCACAGGCATTTTTATGCTGACGTACCTACTTTCACATGTGTTTTCAGGAGCTATTCCATAGGACGATGATCATGATTCTAGGGTGGACCTGTGCCTTAGAGCCTAAAAATGAAGTTTGAACTAGCTTAATTATGTTTTGATTTCCGTACTCTCTTTCTAAGACAATGTAACACCT
The DNA here is from genome assembly GCF_002127325.2 of Helianthus annuus. Taxonomy (NCBI): domain Eukaryota; kingdom Viridiplantae; phylum Streptophyta; class Magnoliopsida; order Asterales; family Asteraceae; genus Helianthus; species Helianthus annuus. Next base: position 63,702,990 of record NC_035437.2, read on the forward strand.
TTGTTTATAAATAAAATACAACTTGTATGCCATGGTTATGTAACAATTTAATTCTGTCCACGACACTCCCCGGCGTTTCCGCCGCGGTTGCATGTTATACGCGGCCGGGGTGTGACAACAATTGAAGTGATTCTCATCAAGTTGTCAAGTTTGTACAGTTTGTTTCAAATTTTCTCAGAAGTCAAAATTGAAACATATGTTGATTTTAGGGGGAGACAAATTTTAAAAAAAATAGAAAATTTGAAAATGTCAAAAACATTGAAAAATCAAAAATGAGTTTTTGTTGCATAAAAGAGGAAATGATAGTACATCAGTGGTCTATCACAACACGCTAAAGATATGTAATGTTTAAAAGTGTTAAACAATCTTACTACGGATGTGTCAGTAGATTTTTGCACACTTAGTAAATTGAAATGAGATATAAACCTAAATTCAAACTTGCTTAATTCGTGGGTAACTATTCTTGGATATATGGGTAACCCCCGAAATCTTGTTTGAAAGATCCCTCTTTCTGAGATACTAGGTCTTTATACTCAGTGATATCTGGGGTATTATTCCGGGACTTCTGCTGTATGGAAATACTGACCTAGTCCCCGAATAATACTTTCTGCAAAATGCTTTGAAATATAAGCGCAGCCCTCAGGAAGTTGATAAAACAATAAAATTGAAAGTCACTGTTGTTGTAACAAAAGATCCTCTAAAGGGGACCCACCAAAAGTCGAAGCCGTCATCTCTCTGCGTATACGGAAGTATCGACCTGAGCTCTCACGGCCCTCGCAATTTACCCCTTAATAGATATCATCTGTGGTATACTCACCTGTAAGACTGAACATTGGGATCTGGATACGGGAGTATATTCAAGGGAGTGATACACATTTAAGTTCAAGTTTCTAAAACATTAATATTGTATCTCGAATCAATTGAAATTTGTGTGAAAATTTAAAGTGGACCAATATACTGACAATCTAGGTAAATTGTTTAAAACTTGAAATGTTTAAAAGCTTAACGGTGTTGGTGATATGTCTCAAAAACTGATATGATCCTCTTGCACAAACTCACAAAAATATGTTTGTACATATTTCATTTCTGCATTTAATTTTTGTTTTTGCACTTATGTTTCATATTATTGAAAAAATCCAAAAAGATTTTCGACAACTGATGTTGAAAAACAGATATTCAAAATCACAAAGGCTAAACATGATGAACAGACAGGTTGGTTAAATGGTTTGAAATATTTAAGATGATTCATTAATTTGAATCAGATTTTGGAATGTTTCAAAGTTGATAAATTTAAAATGTAAATGATTCTCAAAAGTTTAGTTGATTCATTAAGTTGAATCACAACATGGTTTGTTGTAATAGAGTGTTTGAGTTGTGTAGGTTTCTAATTCTGTTGCTACGGGAAAGCCAGGCGTCGATCCTAAAAGCACGGAAGCTTGACGAAAGGGGGAGCCTGAAGAAAGAGACTACCGATAGGAAGAGCAATGGAAGCTTGAAGACAGATCGACGGGGATTTTGTTCGAGAAAGAGAAAGACAAGACGCTACGAGATTGACTACGGCAATAACCAAGGGAGAGATTGTTAGTGCATTTAATGTCTATCGCCTTCGTCAATCCGAGCCGTAGCGAGAAACCGAAGAAATCGAGTCTTTATAGTGTTATATCTAGTTAAAAGGCAAGGTGGCAATCTTGTAATTAATGAGAAATCTCATTAAAAGCCTTGGCCTATAAATAGAGAGTTAGTGTGTTAGTGTTAGGACTTTTGCTCCATTTGGTGATTTAGTGATTCAAGTCTAAAGAGAGAAAGTATACTCTCCACGTGATTTTTGCTTGTACACGTCATCTTCATCAATAAAATCACGGTTCTAGTACGTTATTGTGTGTTCGGTCACGCACGTTCACGGATTCCGCACGTCGAATGTTCGTTACGCAATCGAACGGCGTCAAAACCGGTCCTACACAATGTACTCTGAGTAATATTCATTGGACCAGCAAAGGCATTATAAAACTTGTTCTCCATGTTTCAATTTTCAAAAGTTCACAATTTTCAAATTTCAAGCGAAACCCTTCTTTCAAGCGAAATCAACAACAATACACTTTCAAGCGGAATAGGTACTTTGAAACGGAATCACAATGATTATCCAAGCGGAATCAACTTGCGGAAACACAATTTCAAGCGGAATATGATGTTTCAAGCGGAATCAAACCAAAACAAGCGGAATATGATTTTCAAGCGGAATCAACAGGCTAATTCAAGCGGAATACCGGTTTTCAAGCGGAATCAGCAAGAAATGCTGCTGATGTCATCATTTACACGCTGATTTTCAAGCGGAATCAAGAAAAAAACCAGTTTTAGATCGATTTTAGGCCTGAAACTTTCAAGGCTTTGTTAAAACACTATTGCGCACATTCGGTGAGAATTTTAGCCAATTTTAACCGTGAAAAATTTTGAATTTTGAAAAAGAAGGTGTAGAAATCAGAAATTTCAGCTGAATTGGTAAGAACTCTTCCTCCTGAGCTCTGATACCACTTGTAGGATCGTTTTCAGACCCGAACGAGTCGACCAAAAGAGTTTTACTCAGTTTGAACGGCGGAAACAGACAAACTGAGGTCAATTCAGAACACAAATCGCTTTAAACTGTCGATTTTATTGATATAAAGCTGCTTTACAGGATGACGACACTTCGGCAACACTTTGTTGCAAACCGGAAGAACTAACTTACTGATTTCGCTCCAACTAACCTATATATAAATGACCAGATTCCGCTTGAACACGTTTCAAGCGGAATTAGAACAATTACATTCAAGCGAAATCAGCATAGGACCTTTCGAGCGGAATCAGTATGATTGAGATTTCGCTTGAAATGACATGATGTCATTTCAAGCGGAATCACCTACAATTTCCAAATTTTTTATTTCCGAGCCCTAAACTATCTATTTCTATACAAGACTCGATACAAGACGAAGTCGACAGACGGATGCACCAACAGATAACGACGAAACCGAGGATTCAAAGTCGGAATCAAATTCAGAGTCAAAGTCTGAAACGTCAAGTCCAACAGTCAAAAAGGGCAAACGAGTTTATAATAAAGAATTTATGTTATCAAAATCTAATTTGAATGATGAAACATTCAAAGTAGCTTATACCGTAAATGATTCTGACAAATTATATTCTGATGAAGACTTTCCAATAAGAGGTGTTAAATCAGAAATGATAAAAAAGGTTTTTAAACTAACAGAAATTAATATTTCTGAAATATAAGATGTAAATTTCTCTAAAAAACCAAGACCTTACACCTCAAGAATTCAACAAAGAGAAAAAAAGAAAAAGGGTTACGGTTCTGGTTTAGGTTATTGAAAGAAACCAAACCATAACGGTAATTCAAAAAGAAAGGATTGGGTTTTGTTTCACCTGAAAATCATAAAAATGAGAAAATTAATAAACCAAAAATTGTATTTGTTTCAGGAAAATCATCTGAAGAAGAAAAGGAGCATGTGTTCAAGAATCAGACAAACAAAGAATTCCTTGCTAGGAAGTAAGAGGAAATGAAGTTGAAAGTTGTTCAGAAGAAGGAAGAGACGAGGATCTATTTTGAATGCAACACAGTTGGTCACATTGCCAGGAATTGTCCAAAGGCAATTCAAACAAAACAGGGAGTCTCTGAAAAACTGAAAGGAAAGATGGTTGAAAATGAACTACCAACCAAACAATTTATTGTTTTAAAAAATTCAAAGTTTTAGGTTGGTGAATGTTTAAAAAGCATTTTCAAAAGAAAAGCAAAACTTAACAACAAAAAAATGGGTTGTTAAGAAATCTGATGATAGTTCTAGCAATGATTCTGATTCATCAAAATCAGAGGAGCTATCTTTTGGCGATGAATCTGATTCCACAAAGTCAGAGGAGCCACATGTTGGAAGAAAAATTGAAAAATCAGTGTCGCCATTGGATGATGCAAACTTTCCACCATTGCGGGCTGAAAATTTGAAATTAAAAATTAGAAAAGTTGAGAATTTGATGTTGAAAAATCCTTTTACCCCACAGTTCAAAATATGTTTGGAAAAATGATTGACGGGAAGGTTAAAGGGGTAAAAGAATTCTATGAAAAAAAGAAAAAAAGGAAAGAAACCGAGTGTTGACAACCCGGAATCTCCCAAGGACCGTCAGGCTTGGGAGAATCTCTCTAACTGAAAAACCTAACTTGCCGGAGCTCCCAAGTTGGTAATCGTGGAGTAGGAATCGGCATCATTTTTTAAATATGTTTGCTTGAATAAACTTACAAGTGATTGAAAAGTGGGTTTTCACTTAAAAGTGGTTAATCAAGGTCATTAAGTTGAACTTGATTTAACTTTCATTCAAAATGATTGGAAAACAATGTGATGAGTTTTTCCCCATTCCTACAAATGGTAAAATCAACAAATCTTATTTTCCGGAAAAACCATTTTGATTAAAACAAACTTAAGTGTTTTGAAATCATAATTGGAAATAGGTTTGTTGTCAGGGGGAGTTCTGATTGTTTATGCCAAAAGAATTGTTGTGAATTGCTTGTAACAACAGTTGTCAATTTTTGTATAGTTTGTTTTCAAATTTTTCCAGAAAATCAAAATTGAAACATATTTTGATTTTAGGGAGAGTAAAAATTTAGAAATTTAGAAAATTTGAAAAATCCAAAAACATGATAAAATCTAAAAAGGCAAAAACATTGAAAAATTCAAAAACGAGTTTTGTTATAAAAGGAGGAATGATAGTACATCAGTGGACTATCACAACATGCTAAAGATACGGAATGTTTAATGTGATAAATGATCTCACTGAGGATGTGTCAGTAGGTTTTTACTAATTTAGTAGATTGTTTTCGAGATATAAACATAAACTAATATGCTTGCTTATCTCGTGGGGAACATCTCTCGGATATATGGGTAACCCCCAAAATCTTGTTTGAAAGATTTTCTATTTCTGACATACTAGGTCTTTGTGCGTGGTGATATCTGGGGTATTATACCTGGACTTCTGATTTTGCGGGAGCAATAGCCTAGTCCTTGTATAATACTTTGCTTAAGCTTTAATCTTAAAGCCAGCCCTAAGTACAAAAAATGATGAAACATTGAAAAATGCTAATCATGTGCTGTTGAAGAAAAGATCCCCAATCAGGACACACCTAAAGTCGAGTCATCATCTCTCTGATTGAACGGAAGTTCTAGCCTAAGCTCTCATGGTCTCACATTACCCGTTTACAGATATCATTAGTGTACATTCACCTATAAGACTGAATATAGAAGTCTGGATACGGGAGTATATTCTGAGGTGGTACACACGAATAAGTTTAAGTTCTTAAAATACTAATCTCGTACCTCAAAACAGTTGAACTTTGTGTAAAAATTTAAGTGGATCAATATATTGACAATCTAAGTGAATCGTTTAGAACTTAAAATGTCTAAAGCTTAACGGTGTTGATGATTTGTCTCAAAAACTGATATGATCCTCTTACACAAACTCATAAAAAATAGTGTCTGTAAATATTTCTTTACAGCTTTCCTTTAAAATCAAAATTCAAAAAGATTTTTAGTGTGTTTTAGCATAAAATTTTGAAAAATTCAAAAAGATTTTCAACAACTGTTGTTGGATAGCTGATTTTCAAAATTCCAAGTGCTGAACATGATGAACAGGTTTGGGAGAGTGTGTTTGAAAAAGATATTCTTAAAAGTGGTTATCAGAGATTAAATCATTTTTGAACAACATCTGCAATGTGGTTTCTAAATTTGTAAAATTTAAAATTTGAGAAATTTATTGTGAGGTAGAGAATGTGCAGGAATGAAGCTTGGAAAGAGCCAGGTTCTGATTCATGGGAAGCTTGTGGTTACAACGAGCCAGATTACGATCTTAGAACCTGTGGAAGTGATTAGAGCCAGGTGTTCGATCCAAAGCTTGAAGATTGTGAATTCCAGACTGCGATCCCAGCTTATTGAAGGGGGGAGTCTGAGGACGGTCAAGAAGGAGTGTTTAAAGTCAGTGTCTGATCCTGGAACTATGTCTATGCAAGATGCTGATGCTGAAACAGGATTAGAGCCAGGATTACGATTCTGAGAAGAAGAATCAAGAAATCTGATCAAGAGAATTAGAAAGCTCAAGAACCAGATCAACATTCAAGGGAAGATTAGAAAGAAAGAAGATAGAGAATGATTGAGAATGCATATGTCGACAACCGAAGACTCGACACTGAAGACTTCGTCAACATCCAAGGGGAGTCTGTTGGTGCATATGTCTGTCGACTTCGTCTTGTATCGAGTCTTGTAATAGAGTAGATAAGATCAGGGCACGAAAAACGAGAAAAGAGTGTTTATGGCATTTCGCACGAAATGAATTGGAAACCATTTCGCCCGAAATGACTTGGTCATTTCGTACGGAATGACTTGATCATTTCGTACGGAATGAGCTGGCCATTTCGTTTATGTTGTTTCGTGCGAAATCACATTACCTATAAATACTAGTTGTGCCAAATCATTTGTAACGATCTGATTCCGGTGCCGAAGTGCTGCCGAAGTGTCTCCAGGCTGTAATCTGTTGTGTTTTCAATATAAGAGGCAATTTAAAGTGATTCTTGTGCAAAATAGCTTAAACAACTTCGATACGAATGAATTCCGCCTCTCGTATTGATTAGAACTCTTCAGAACGACTCGTTTGGTCATGAAAACGATCCTACACTCAAACTGTGACAACGGTAATTTATGCCCTTAATTACGTAATTAAACCGTGTTGGGATTGAACCCTACCAAAGGAATAGATAATTAAAGCCAAAACTGGATCAGAGCAATGGATCCAGAATAAGCAGATGTTATGTATACAAGTCTCTCCCCTTGAAAGTGGTTTCAACATCTGGTGACCTCCTATCTACTGATCGTACAAACTGCTGACCTACACCTGCGGATCAAGTCAAAGACTGATGAAGAACTAAAGCCCTGCTGCCCAATCTACTGACTTGAGTCAAGCACTGCTGATCATGACAAGTACTACTGGGTTCACAACAGTGGAAGGATGCAGCAGTAGTTTTTGTTTACTTTATGTAATGAATTGTAATATCAGTAGTTAGCACAGTAGAGGTTGTGTAGATCAGAGGTTAGAGTTTGTTAGGAGGTTAGATGTCACTTTCATGATGACGTCAGCTTAGATGCTTCAGTGGTTTGCTCGTGCCTATAAATAGAACAGTGCTCTGTACTGTTCTATTAGCTCTTTCACCATCTTCTTCCTACACGAACAAATACTGTGAGCTCAGGCTGAGGGGGAGTTTGTTGCATACTTGCAAAATTGTAATCGTTGTTGAAATAAATTCAATCATTCGGTTCAATGTTAAACTTGTATGTTAAAAGCAATTCTCCTGTTTGATTGTGAAAAGTTTGCTTCCATCTTAATTCCGCTGCACATGTCATTCATCTTCATCTTAATTCAAACGTAAAACACAATCAAAACCAAACTCAGATCCTAACAATTGATATCAGAGCTTGGACAGTCAAATTTGGTTTAACAATCATTTTGACATAAATAGTTTAGCTCGCAATTGTTGATACTGATAGTTAGTTCGTTTTGTTGAAAAACAGAGCAAGGTTTAATCACCATCAAAGTTGATTAATCAGTGCCTGTAAAACAACCAGGATGACGTCACAATCACAAGATGATAAGAATAACATCGGCTCTCTTTTCAAACCACCTTTGCTTAAACGTAATGAATACAACATCTGGGAGAGAAGGATGGGTCACATCCTTACTCAACAGAATACTGGATGTTGGAGGTCTGTTGTTTTTGGTCCCCATGTTCCTATGGTGCCCAGTGCTGAGGATGCAAAGAAGTTCGTACCTAAACCAACTGAAAACTATACTGAAACTGACTTTCAAAAGTTCGAACTCGATGCCAAAGCATTTAGCATCATAGCATCTGCATTACCCAATGAAATCTATGCTGTCCTGTTACATTGTAACAGTGCCAAAGAATTGTGGGATGCATTGAAAGAACAATTTGGGGGGACGGAAGAGGTTATTGAAAACAACAGGGAAATTCTGAATCATGTTGATGCATGGAATGTCTGTTGACTACGTCTACATGAAGTCTTAAGTCAAGATTGGTCAACATAGGGTCTAGAAAGTCAATATTGTGTTTTATATTAAGGTTTCACTTATGTGTACTTTTAGGAAAAAGGTTCCGCTTCTGTGTCAATAGGTTTCGCTTGTAGGGATTAAGTGATAGTCTCGCTTATACGGACATGCCATATAAGCGAAACCATAGGAGCTATATATAGTCAGGTTGAGCGAAACCTGAGTATTCGTATGTGTATGTTGAAGCGCATTTGGTACTAAAACTCTGTCAAAACTGATTCAAATTGCAATAAAAGAGAAGGAATTGAAAAGGAAACGATGTCTTACTTCACATATATTGATTCCGCCTTTATACGTGAAGATGAACTATCTCCACTGACGGATTAGGGTCGGTACACGGTCCAACAAGTGGTATCAGAGCTCAGGACGAGGAGTTCATACTACTACAGCTTGAATCTGCAGAAATCTCTCATTTCTACTCACTTTCTATCATACTTTTTCAGTTTGAAGTGGTTCCTACAGTTGAAATGGCCTGAATTTTGACTATATTGTGTGATATACATAATAACAAATCCTAGAAAGTTTCAAGTTAAAATTCAGACTAAAACATGGTGAAAACTGGTTAGAACTAGGTTCCGCTTATCCGGACATCGAGGTTCCGCTTATAAGACATAGTTTCACCTGTTGGTTCCGCTTGAAACGACATAGATTCCGCTTGAAGTACCTACTTCCGCTTGTAGGTTTCGCTTGAAAGGACAGTTTAGGATTCGCTTGAACGGGATTTCGCTTATTTGAACCTTTCGCTTATAGGTTCCGCTTGAACGATCAAGTTAGGTTCGCTTGTAGTGACAATTAGGTGGTTTCGCTTTATTGGACACTGATAGTTTCGCTTATCCGAACTTGCTAGTTTCGCTTATCAGTCACTTCTGATTTCGCTTATCAGTCATACTGTTTCGCTTGTTTGTCACTTTTGTCAAAAACTTGAAAATTTTTCTAAGTGTTGATTGATTTTGCAGGTACGTTCACGATGGATGATATTTTCTTGAACCCTTTCAGCGACATGTACGCTTTCACGGGAAATTCCGGAAACGATGATACTTCATCAAGGAAAGAAAATGAGAATCCGTCGAAAGAAAAGAAAAAGGAAGCTTGGGAATCGGAAAGTGCTTTTGGAACATTCAATAAACCCCCAAAGCTTATGGCTATCGAGGAGTACAGTCGGTGGTCTAGGAAGTTTGAAGATTGGATGATGGCATTCGCATTTCCCAGCTGGAAAAGTTTGAAGAACAGATATGCAAATGGAAACAAAAATGGTGAAGCGTTAAGATCAGCTAAAGAGATTGATGCTTTTGTAGCAGAACAGAAGTGTGTAGCTTTGTTGTTCCAGTCTGTTCGAGAAGACATCATTGCGTTGATCGATTACACAAATGCAAAAGATCTTTGGCAAAAGCTAGAAAAGAAGTGTCTAGGAAGTATTGAAATTGTAAAAAGTAAAAAGAAACTTCTTAGGAAAGAGTTCGATATGTTCGGTTGTCTTAAGAATGAGTCAGTTTGTAAGATGATAGAAAGGTTTGGTCATCTGAAGCTGGAATTAGCACGACACGATATCACATATTCTGATGATGAACTTGTTGACAAATTGTTCGATTCATTACCAGACGAGATGGATTGGAGATATTATGCGCTAATGTTGAAGAACACTATTGCTCCTGAAAACTTGAAACCAGATTTGGTGATTGAGAGACTTGAAAGTCACGAACTGGAACTGAAGAAGACATACAAAGTCAATCATTCATCTTATCAACAAAATTTGGATCTCTACTATCCGAAAAGCATGATGCCAAAACCTACTTCTCCCAAGACTGCATTTTCTGCCGAGAATGTTTCGTCAGCAAGCAAAGAAAGTCAAAGTAGTCAAAGCAGTGGAAGTCACAGTGGGTATCAGAGTGGATCTTCATCTTCTACAAATCGTTCTGATGCAAAATTTTCATGCAACATTGCAATAGATTTGAAGAATGCTCAGAATTTTGACGAGGAGTCGGCTAAGCAACAAATGGTCTTCTTGGCGTCTGTGTTGGAATCATATGAAGGGTTGGTGGCTGGCAAGATCGGGAATACAAATCTGACGAAGGAAGATTATGATTAGATAGATCCTGAAGAAATGGAGCCGATTGATATTCGGTGGGCAATGGCCAGTGCTGTTCGTTTTATGGAAATTACTGGCAGGAAGACGATTGGTGGTCCATCTACCAAGCTGGGGTTCGATAAATCCAAAGTGACGTGTTTCAAGTGTAAGCAGAAGGGTCACTTTAAGCGAGAATGCAGAAACGCCTATGCTGATGAGTCGGAGAATCCTTTTAGGGACGATTACTACAAGAAGGCAATATACCATCAGAATAAATCCGAGCCGCCGAGATTGAAGCAGGGTGAAGATAGCAGAGAAAAATCTAGAGCTCTTGCGGTGATTTACGATGATGAGGAGTATGATTGGAGTAAAGATGTTTCACCGGAAGAAGATGCAGTTGGTTACGCATTCATGGCGAAAAACGATGAACCTATTCCGTGGAAAGATAATCGTACTGAAGAGCAGAAGTATAGCTATCAGAAAATGATTGCTGAAAACAGAATCATCAGAATTTCTCGTATCTATCTGGAGGCTAGAAGAGCGAGAAGATGGGATCCGGACAAGGAGTGTTATCTGGATGAATATGGGAACATTGCAATCGATGACAAAACGCTCGATCTGGAGGCTATCATCAAGGAGATAAAAGAAGATCATGAGTATTGGCAACACAAATGGTGGGGAACTCCAACTAAGAAAATGAAAGAAGAAGAGAAAGAAAAAGAGAGAAAGAAGAAAGAAGAGAAAGAGAAGAAAGATAAAGAAGAGATCGAGAAAGCAAAACAGATTGATACTGGCATTATTGATACAACGCAGGAGTTGACTGCAGAGAACCTGGGAAAAATGGCTGACAAAGTGCTAGCTGCTAAAGCACTTGAGGTAGACTCTAACTCCGTATCTGAGTCAAAAGGCCAGGTCAGTCCAAATTCGTCAACAAATGCGTCAGGTAAAAAGATCGAAGGAAATGCTGATTACAAAAATTGCAACAAAGAATGCAAGTTTTGTAACACTGTCACGTATCTCAACAGTGAGAAAGTTAAAGATCTGACAGCAAAGGTCAGAAGCGTTGAGAATCAGATTCTTGCGCGTGACAAAACAGTTAAAGCTTCAACTGAACGGATTAAAGAATTAACTACTCAAATTGAAACTGATAAAATTTGAAGCTAATCAATAACCGCAAGCCGAATTTGAAGTATCTAGAACCGTTCGGTCACCCTGTACAGTTATAGAACCTCATTGAAAGTTTAGTCCGAAGAGCATTGAGGGAATATTTGTTGGTTATGCCCATCCAATGCGACGTGTCTTCATTCCAAGTGAAAAGCGGATTATTGAAGCAGCGAATGTTGAATGTCAAGGTTATACCATGCCGCCACAAAGTCCTGGAGATTCATGGAAATATCATTATGATAAACTTTGGGATTCGTTTGACATGAGAGAAGGATCAGAGGAAGAAGAAGATTTCTTTGATGAGCTGGATATTTTGCGAGAGTATGAGTCGCAGCTCAGGTTCCCAGCGGAGTATTCTGGAAGACCTCGGGAAACTTCAAACAATGATGAAGCAGGTCCTAGTCATGCTTGTGAACATGATGATGAAGTTGCTCCTTGTAATCAGTCGGAGGTGAATGATAATCAAGAAGCTGAAAATATGCCAGTTTTTGATCATGGTGATTCAGACTCTGAGGGGGAGCAGATCCAGTTATCAAGTCAAACAAACCAAGTTGGTGAACAAGATGCAGAACAGAATGTTACTAATCTGGAGGGAAATGTTGATGTTCCAAGCGAAGTGATGCCGCGAACTCTTTCTTATCATCCAGAGGAGTTGATCATAGGAGAACTGCATTCGGGCATTCGTACAAGACGTCAAATAGACCATGGCTTAACATGTTTTTATTCAACAGTAGCACCTTTACAAACTGAATTTTCATTAATTTGTTTTATCTCGCAGGTCGAACCGAGAACTTACAAAGAGACGCTTACTGAAGACTCTTGGGTCATAGCAATGCAAGAAGAGTTAAGTCAGTTTGAAAAGTTAGGTGTGTGGAAGTTAGTGGATTTACCGGATGGTCAAAGGAAAATCAATACAAAATGGGTATTCAAGTGTAAGAGAGACGACAGAGGAGTGGTTGTAAGGAACAAAGCTCGACTCGTTGTTCAGGGCTTTAGTCAACAGGAGGGGATTGATTTTACAGAAGTCTATGCTCCTGTGGCACGACTAGAGGCTATCAGAATTTTCCTAGCATTTACGTCTTGGAAGAATTTTAAAGTGTATCAGTTGGATGTTAAATCGGTGTTTCTTTATGGGAAGGTCAAAGAGGAGGTTTATGTCGGTAAGCCGCCGGGTTTTACTGACCCAATCCACAAGAACAAAGTTTATCTGCTGGACAAAGCGTTGTATGGTCTACATCAGGCACCGAGAGCCTGGTACGAGACTTTGTCTCAACACCTACTCGCTAACAGCTTTATCAGAGGGAAAGTGGATGCCACTCTCTTCACTAAAGAGGTCGACGGACACCTTCTGATCGTTCAGATTTATGTAGACGATATAATTTTTGGGTCAACGAATGAGAAATTGTGCAAAGATTTCGAACAGGTGATGAAGCAGAAATTCGAAATGTCATCAATGGGGGAGATGAAATTCTTTCTGGGTTTACAAGTTGAACAACTACCTGAGGGAATTTTCATTCACCGGACGAAGTACGTGCATGATATTCTAGAGAAATTTGGAATGTCAAGTTCTACTCCTGCTGCTACCCCACTTGCGACTAATCATGGGATTCACCCAGATCTCACCGGAGACAGGGCTGATGAAACGTTCTACCGTTCCATGATAGGTTCTTTGATGTATCTAACTGCTTCACGTCCTGATATTATGTACCCAATGTGCCTTGCAGCAGGATATCAATCTAACCCGAGAGCTTCGCACATGATCATTGTCAAGAGGATATTCCGTTACTTGAAAGGAACACCCACATTGGGGTTGTGGTATCCTAGAAAAGGCGATTTTATGCTCGAAGGGTATTCCGATTCGGATTTCGGAAGCTGCAAAGTCAACACGAAATCAACAACTGCAGGATGCCAGTTCTTAGGACCTAGGTTGGTTACCTGGCAGTGTAAGAAACAAACGTCTGTGGCGCTATCTACATGTGAAGTGGAGTACGTTTCTGCTAGCAGTTGCTGCTCTCAGATCCTATGGATACAACAACAGATGCGCGACTATGGTTTGTAGTTTCTTAACACACCTCTGTTTGTTGATAATGACGTCGCAATAAATATAACTAAAAATCCAGTACATCACGCTAAAACTAAACATATAGAGATTCGTCATCACTTTATTCGCGATTGCTTCGAGAAAAAGCTGATACGAATTGAGAAAATCCACACTGACGAACAAAAGGCTGATTTGCATACCAAAGCTTTAGATAAAAATCGGTTTCAATATTTGTTAAAACTTAATGGTATGAAATTTCTTTCGGTGTCGGATGGAATTGTGAGCGTTGATGAGAGTACTGTTGCGGATGAAGACGAGAAACAATCTGCAATGGTTTGTCGATTTTTTACTTGTTTTGGTATTTAGGGGGAGTATAGTTAGTTGTATATAGGTATATTTTCTGAAAAATACAAAAACAGTAAAAAATGCAAAAATACAAAAACATGATAAAATTGAAAAAGAGCTTGTGTATATAGGGAAAATGATAGTACATCGGGTAGACAATTACAGTATGCTAAAGATTTGAAAAGACAAAAATGAGTTAAACAGTCTCACTAATGATGTGTCGATAGGTTTTCACACATTTAGTAGATTTATTCGGGATATAAACCTAAAATTTCAAACTTGTGAAATTCGTGGGGAACACTACTTGGATATATAGGTAACCCCTGAAATCTCGTTTGAAGGTCTCGTATTCTGATATACTAGGTTTTTACACTCAATGATGTCTGGGGTATTATTCTGGGACTTCTGCTGAACGGAAGTTCTGACCTAGTCCTTGGCTAATACTTTCACCTAATGCTTGAAACATAGCATAAACCCTCAGCATGCAGATGAAACAATAAAATTGATAGTCGCTGCTGTTGTAGCTAAAAGATCCTCTAAAGGGGACATACTGAAAAGTCGAAGCTGATATCTCTCTGCGTATATGGAAGTATCGACCTGAGATCCTTCGGCCCTCGCATACCTAATTTATGAACATATATTGTGACATCTCGAGTTTTCGACCTTCACTTTCGCATTAAATGCACGTTGACTTTGACTGATTAGTTGTTTGACTTATTGACTTGTAATGTACACATTGTGATATGATGTAACGTATCGTGAGTACTGCATGTTTATGTGTTAATAATATTATGTGAACCTGTTAGTACACACTGGAACTAGTTAAGTATTGTATAACCTTCACAACCTGACTAAACAGAATTGCATAGTCATAACATACTCGACGAAACAAAAGCTTGTTTCGCCAAACACTCTTCGACGAAACAGGAGTGTGATTCGTCAACCATAGCTCGACGAAACAGGATGTGTTTCGCCGGCCCAGTTTCGCCAAGGCCCAGTTCGGGCCCAGTACGGTAAATTGTACATATTAACGTGAACAGACTTCAGTTGTATACTTTTTGGCAAATAAGAAAAACCCTAGGAGCTCTATCCACTGTGTGACGGCAACATCCATCCTTCATCATCATCTTCCCTATTGAATCCTTATTTGTTCGTCTCGAATCGGTTAGTGTAAACTCTATTGTATGCATATCTTTAATTGAGGTCTTATGTGTTTGAATTAGGGTCAGTTAACTATATGAAATCAGAATTATGATGTTGAAATATATATGATGAGATCCTTGAATGCGTTGGTTGATGTTGATGTTGATGTGGTATATTATCGGTGATATTGTGATTAAAAGAAACATGGTTACCGAATCCGTATGTCTCGATCTAGGCTACACATGACTATCTCGTGACCTAGGGTTCATGCTAGATGATTGGTTATGATGATACGCTTTGTTTAGATTAACGATGTTCTTTGTGAATGATAATGACTGCGTAATGATATGTGATTGATGATGATAGTCTGATCGTATGATATTGATGTGTAACGGCTGAAGATGATTAGGGTTTCTGGGTTGATACTGTAACTGATCGGCATGATTGACGTAATTACTAATTGACGTAACTGATGTCGACGTAACTGACTGGTCTGACGAAACAAAAATATTGACGAAACAGAATCTTGTTTCGCCAAGGGTAGTTGACAAAACAGAACTGTGTTTCGTCAACGGGTTGAACGACGAAACAGAAGGTGATTCGCCAATTCTGTGTTTCGCCGACTTTGATAAATTGCACAGTAACTGACTTAACTCTATTAGAAGTTAACTGAGATATTTAACTGCTGCTAACTGCTATGCATGACTTGTACGATGCGGATTACGTGCTATATACTACTTGGTGATCATTGACTGTATCTATACGTAAACTTTGTGAACATAAACTGATTTTAGTACACGTGCCTACTTTAGGACTTGACTGATTAAGTGTGAGCGAGTAGTTATTCATACCGAGCAAACCAAGGTGAGTTCACTGCATTTCTCAAGCATGCGTCCCGGTGGTTTGGGATAACTGGTAAACATTTGGAAGGGAATCTTGGGTAAACAGTTAAATTGGGTTTTGGTTATTGAACATGGGACCAATCATTATCGGATTGCCTGTAGGGCAATGGGGTAATTAGTTGATAGCGCTATTAGGTCTGACACCTCACACCGGGCTGTAAGGACGGGCGTGAACTAATTATCTGGGCATCATTACCAATGCTTGGTTAGGGGCATTGGGGACTGGGCACACTTCCAGGTTATTAAGGGGCACACTCCCCGGATACATATGGGCACACTCCCTAGGGTATCTAGCATGAGATAAGCAACATCGTATCACAACGTTGAATTGGCGTAACATACATTTGGTAACAAAACACGTAAACAAAACTTTGAACTCACCAGCGTCGTCTGACAAACTTGTTTGCATGCTTGCAGGTCGTTAGAATTCGAGACATGGACTTGCCATCTGGGAGTGCTGGAGTGGTCATGGATCGAGGCTCTTGGATTAACTTATAAGTGATACAGTGGTTTTTGAACATTTATTATGAAACAATTGTTAAACGATTTACTATATGCTTCCGCTACACAACTCTTTGGGAGTAATCTTATGTTTGACATTTACTATTGGTAATTCATGACATGTTTTATTTAAATACTTATCATTGGTTCAATGTGGTTAGTGGCTCGAACTCTGATGCGTAACACGCCCCGCGGAGCTCCCGCAGGTGGTATTTTGGGGGTGTTACAGTTTGGTATCAGAGCCACTGGTTATAATGAACTAGGTTTTAAAACGTTTTATAAAACCAGACTATAACCGAATACCTTCGAAGAATCGATCATGACACTCAGCTCCAGATCGCAAGGTTCGTCTTCTGTTTAGTTTATGCATTACTTCTTTAGTAGTCACACACTCATAACTCGCATGACACGATACACTTGATACTATGGTGACTTGATAGTGTGACACTACTCTTCGACTTATGTGAATAGTAAACCTGTGATACCATTCGTTGTGTTGTGTGAACGGGGGAAACTTTGAGCGCAAGCTAAGAGGCATTGAGATAAGCATGCAAATTGCCTTATTATTATGGGTGCACACTTAATAATAACGTGGGGTGCATGCAAGTCCCAGTGAGGCTTATCAAGCGTGAGAAGGGTTCTGCCTTATTATGTGTGAACTTGGTAGTACATAGATATCAACATGATACTTGATTTCCATCTCGATTCGATTTCCTAAATCGGTTCATCTCTATATATAGAAACATGAGTGGACGAGGACACGGACGTGGCAACATCAACATGACTCAGGCTGAG
Source organism: Helianthus annuus (assembly GCF_002127325.2). Taxonomy (NCBI): domain Eukaryota; kingdom Viridiplantae; phylum Streptophyta; class Magnoliopsida; order Asterales; family Asteraceae; genus Helianthus; species Helianthus annuus. The sequence goes on from NC_035437.2 coordinate 63,720,088, forward strand.
TTGACTGACTTAATCAACACCCGTGTGGCTGAGGCTTTAGCAGCCTATCAAGCTGGTACGGAATGTACCAAAGTACTTTTTCCTCTTATACCGCGTACACGTCTTTTCACTCCTATAATGTGTTTCCGTTCGTCATTTAGGTCAGCAAGTGCAACCTCAACCCAACCAGCCTGTGTGTACGTTCAAAATGTTCATGGACTGTAAGCCACAGACCTTCACCGGGACTGAAGGGGCTGTGGGACTCTTGAGATGGTTCGAGAAAGCAGAGTCCGTGTTTGCTATTTGTAACTGTCCCGCAGGGGACAGGGTGAAATATGTTGCGGGTACCTTGGCGGATGGTGCCCTAACGTGGTGGAATGCCCAGGTGCAGTTGTTGGGCATCGAGGCAGCGAATGCCACAACTTGGGATGACTTTAAAGAACTGATCAGGGAGGAGTATTGTCCTCGGGATGAGGTCCAGAAGTTGGAAAACGAGTACTATGACTTGAAGATGGTTGGATCTGAAGTTGAAGCATATGTGAAGCGATCGTATGAATTGGCCGACATGTGTCCGAACTTGTCCCGGCCTATGTCTCGGAGGATTGAGTTATTCATCAAGGGGCTGCCTCCGCGTGTGAAGAGTTTGGTCACTGCAGCCCATCTCAATGATTTGACACAGATTGTCCGTTTGACCCACAAGATTGTGGATCAAGAAATAGAGAGTAACTCGTTACCACCGCGTGTTTCAACCACTACTGCTGCTGCACCCACTACCTCTGCGTCCGTTAATGATAACAAAAGGAAGTGGAGTGACTATGATAAAGCCTCTAGCGCGGGTCAGACATAGAAAAGACCAGATAATAACAACAACCGCAGTATCAGCCAGTCGTCTTCCGTCAATCAAGGCTAGGGAAGTAGCCAAAGTCAGGGCTCGTATGTAGGGAGGAAGCCACGATGTAACAAGTGTGGCTATCATCATTTCGGGCCGTGTGGTCGGATGTGTAACAGGTGTGGTAAGGCGGGCCATGAGGCCAGGGATTGTAGGGCCCCACAGCCCAAACACCAGCAGCAACAGAACCAGCAGAACCAGAGACAGCAGGGACAACCACCCCAGCAGAATCAGGGCTTCAGGAAGGGGTGTTATCAGTGTGGTGACGAGGGTCACTTTAAGCGGGATTGCCCTCAGCTAAACCAGAACGCTAATGACAACAATCGCCCGAATAACAACAATGCTGGGAACAACAACAACAATGGCAACAATGGGGGTAATGGTGCTCGGGGCAGGGTGTTTCAGCTTGGGGCAGGGGATGCTAGGAATGACGGCAATGTTGTCACCGGTACGTTTCCTGTAAACAATCATATTGCTTCTGTGTTATTTGATTCTGGTGCCGATTGGAGTTATGTGTCCCTAGAGTTTAGTCAACGATTGGGGATAACCCCAACACCTTTAGAAGTTAAGCAGGTAGTAGAACTAGCAGATGGTAAGACGATAGAAGCCTCGAATGTCCTTTTCGGGTGCAAACTAGATCTCGTGGGTCAAGTGTTTGATATTGATCTCCTTCCCGTTATGCTCGGTAGTTTCGATATAGTGGTAGGCATGGATTGGCTGTCTAAGCACCAAGCGGAAATTTTGGGTAAGGAGAAGGTTGTGCGTATTCCTCTCCCCAATGGGGAGTCATTATTAGTTCAAGGGCATCGTAGTGGGACGATGGTTGGCATTATCTCGGCCATGCATGCGCAGAAGTATCTACAAAAGGGGTATCCTGCAATGTTAGCGTTAGTTACTAACGCTCAGTCTAAAGAGAGAAAGATCGAGGGTCTACCAGTGGTGCGAGAATTCACTGATGTGTTCCCAGAGGAGCTACCGGGGTTACCTCCTCACCGTCAAGTAGAATTTCAGGTTGATCTGGCGCCGGGAGCGGCCCCAATTGCTCGAGCTCCATACCGGTTGGCCCCTGGGGAGTTACAGGAACTGTCTAATCAGCTACAGGAATTGTTGGATAGAGGTTTCATTCGACCCAGTTCTTCGCCTTGGGGAGCCCCAGTTCTGTTTGTAAAGAAGAAAGACGGGTCATTTCGTATGTGTATCGATTATCAAGAGCTCAACAAGGTAACCATTAAGAACCGCTATCCATTACCACGAATCGACGACTTGTTTGACCAGTTGCAAGGGTCAAGTTTCTATTCAAAGATCGACTTAAGATCGGGTTATCATCAGGTGCGGGTTAGGGAGGAAGATGTTCCCAAGACTGCTTTTCGAACGCGCTACGGACACTATGAGTTTTTGGTTATGCCGTTTGGGTTGAAAAATGCACCAGCGGTCTTCATGGATCTCATGAACCGCGTATGTAAGCCATATCTCGACGAGTTTGTTATAGTGTTTATTGACGACATCTTGGTTTATTCAAAGAACAAGGAGGATCACGAGCGTCACCTACGTCTCATCTTGGAACTTTTGAGAAGGGAACAGCTGTATGCGAAGTTTTCTAAGTGCGATTTTTGGATTCGAGAAGTACATTTCCTTGGCCACGTTGTTAATGAAAAAGGGATACATGTGGATCCTGCAAAAGTAGATGCGGTTAAGAATTGGGCGGCACCAAAGACTCCTTTTGAGGTGCGACAATTTCTTGGTCTCGCTGGATATTCTCGAAGATTTATTAGAGACTTCTCGAAAATCGCGCAACCTCTCACCTCCCTGACACAGAAGAACACGGTATACTCTTGGGGAACGAAACAGGAAGAGGCTTTCCAGTTGTTAAAACAGAAACTTTGCAGTGCACCAATCTTGTCTTTACCAGAGGGTACCGAAGAGTTTGTGGTCTACTGTGATGCATCCATTCAGGGTCTCGGATGCGTGTTAATGCAACGCGAGAAGGTGATAGCCTATGCCTCGCGACAGTTGAAGATTCATGAGAAAAACTACACGACACACGACTTGGAGTTAGGAGCGGTGGTATTTGCGTTGAAGATCTGGAGGCACTATCTGTACGGTACCAAATGCACCATCTACACCGACCATAGGAGTCTTTAGCATATCTTCGACCAGAAAGAATTGAATATGCGGCAACGGCGATGGGTTGAATTATTGAACGATTATGAATGTGCCATCAAGTATCATCTGGGCAAGGCGAACATTGTAGCTGACGCCCTCAGCAGGAAGGATAATGCACCTAGGCGTGTACGAGCATTGCAACTCACGATCCAGTCCAATCTTCCTTCCCAGATACGAGACGCTCAGTTAGAAGCGTTGAAACCAGAGAACGTTCGAGCTGAAGCTTTACGCGGCTCAAGGCAACGACTAGAACAAAAGGGAGACGGTTCTTACTACGTAACCGGACGCATCTGGGTCCCACTCTATGGCAACTTACGAGAACTTGTAATGGAGGAGGCACATAAGTCACGATACTCCGTACATCCTGGATCAGATAAGATGTACCACGACTTGAAAACTACATACTGGTGGCCTAGCATGAAAGGATAATGCACCTAGGCGTGTACGAGCATTGCAACTCACGATCCAGTCCAATCTTCCTTCCCAGATACGAGACGCTCAGTTAGAAGCGTTGAAACCAGAGAACGTTCGAGCTGAAGCTTTACGCGGCTCAAGGCAATGACTAGAACAAAAGGGAGACGGTTCTTACTACGTAACCGGACGCATCTGGGTCCCACTCTATGGCAACTTACGAGAACTTGTAATGGAGGAGGCACATAAGTCACGATACTCCGTACATCCTGGATCAGATAAGATGTACCACGACTTGAAAACTACATACTGGTGGCCTAGCATGAAAGCTCACATAGCAACTTACGTCAGCAAATGTTTGACTTGTGCTAAAGTCAAAGCAGAACATCAAAAGCCCTCGGGTCTACTGCAGCAACCAGAGATACCCACATGGAAGTGGGAACATATCGCCATGGATTTCGTGACAGGACTACCAAGAACTCAGGCTGGAAACTATACCATTTGGGTGATTGTTGATCGCCTCACGAAGTCAGTGCATTTCTTAGCAATCAAGGAGACAGACAAGTTTTCGCAACTAGCAGCGGTTTATCTTAAAGATGTCGTCTCTAGACATGGGGTACCAACTTCTATCATCTCAGATCGAGATCCACGTTTCACTTCTGACCTTTGGCAAGCAATGCATAAGTCGTTCGGTTCACGACTCGACATGAGTACCGCTTATCACCCACAGACGGATGGTCAAAGCGAGCGCACCATCCAAACACTTGAAGACATGCTGCGGGCATGTGTAATTGATTTCAGGAAAGTGTGGGAGAAACACTTACCATTGATAGAATTCTCCTACAAGAACAGCTACCACACTAGCATACAGGCAGCTCCGTTCGAAGCGCTGTACGGACGGAAATGTCGTTCACCTCTCTGTTGGCTTGAAGTAGGTGATAGTCAGATCACAGGCCCTGAACTTGTGCTTGAAACATCGGAAAATATTGTCCGGATACGGAACCATATGGCCGCAGCTCACGACCGCCAGAAAAGCTACGCTGACAAGCGTAGTAAACCGTTGGAATTTGAGGATAATGATCGCGTTATGTTAAAGGTCTCACCCTGGAAGGGTGTGGTGCGTTTTGGGAAACGCGGCAAACTAAACCCTCGTTATGTAGGACCATTCAAAATTCTGGAACGAATTGGAAAGGTGGCCTACAGGTTGGAATTACCTGCTGAGTTGGGTAATGTCCATGATGTATTTCACGTGTCGCAGTTAAAGAAGTGTTTGGCTGACGAAACACTAGTTGTACCATTTCAAGAGCTAAAGATAGATGACAAGTTGCAGTTTGTCGAAGAACCAATTGAGATTATGGATCGGGAAGTTAAAATTCGTAAGCACAGCCGTATACCCATTGTGAGAATTCGTTGGAACTCAAGACGTGGTCCGGAGTTCACGTGGGAACGCGAGGACCAGATGGAACGTAAGTATCCACATTTGTTTCCCAAAGACAAGACCAAGCCTGGCAATGCTAGATCTCATGTAACTAGTGAATTTCGGGACGAAATTCCCTAGTTACTTTGGGGATGATGTGACACCTGCAGAAAATGCACAAATGCACAGTCATCCTGATTAGCATCGCAACCTAATTAGCATCGCATCGTGTTGCGGATGGCTTATCAAATTTCGGGACGAAATTTCTTTCAAGTTGGGGATGATGTGACAACTCGAGTTTTCGACCTTCACTTTCGCATTAAATGCACGTTGACTTTGACTGATTAGTTGTTTGACTTATTGACTTGTAATGTACACATTGTGATATGATGTAATGTATCGTGAGTACTGCATGTTTATGTGTTAATAATATTATGTGAACCTGTTAGTACACACTGGAACTAGTTAAGTATTGTATAACCTTCACAACCTGACTAAACAGAATTGCATAGTCATAACATACTCGACGAAACAAAAGCTTGTTTCGCCAAACACTCTTCGACGAAACAGGAGTGTGATTCGTCAACCATAGCTCGACGAAACAGGATGTGTTTCGCCGGCCCAGTTTCGCCAAGGCCCAGTTCGGGCCCAGTACGGTAAATTGTACATATTAACGTGAACAGACTTCAGTTGTATACTTTTTGGCAAATAAGAAAAAACCTAGGAGCTCTATCCACTGTGTGACGGCAACATCCATCCTTCATCATCATCTTCCCTATTGAATCCTTATTTGTTCGTCTCGAATCGGTTAGTGTAAACTCTATTGTATGCATATCTTTAATTGAGGTCTTATGTGTTTGAATTAGGGTCAGTTAACTATATGAAATCAGAATTATGATGTTGAAATATATATGATGAGATCCTTGAATGCGTTGGTTGATGTTGATGTTGATGTGGTATATTATCGGAGATATTGTGATTAAAAGAAACATGGTTACCGAATCCGTATGTCTCGATCTAGGCTACACATGACTATCTCGTGACCTAGGGTTCATGCTAGATGATTGGTTATGATGATACGCTTTGTTTAGATTAACGATGTTCTTTGTGAATGATAATGACTGCGTAATGATATGTGATTGATGATGATAGTGTGATCGTATGATATTGATGTGTAACGGCTTAAGATGATTAGGGTTTCTGGGTTGATACTGTAACTGATCGGCATGATTGACGTAATTACTAATTGACGTAACTGATGTCGACGTAACTGACTGGTTTGACGAAACAGAAATATTGACCAAACAAAAGCTCTTTTAAGTCCATTGAATGAGGAAAAGACAGAGAGTTAGAGAAAAGACCAAGACTGAGGACTCAGAAGTTGGAGACTGCTGAGACTACGTCAACATCCAAGGGGGAGTCTGTTGATGCATGGAATGTCTGTTGACTATGTCTACATGAAGTCTTAAGTCAAGATTGGTCAACATAGGGTCTAGAAAGTCAATATTGTATTTTATATTAAGGTTTCACTTATGTGTACTTTTAGGAAAAAGGTTCCGCTTCTGTGTCAATAGGTTTCGCTTGTAGGGATTAAGTGATAGTCTCGCTTATACGGACATGCCGTATAAGCGAAACCATAGGAGCTATATATAGTCAGGTTGAGCGAAACCTGAGTATTCGTATGTGTATGTTGAAGCGCATTTTGTACTAAGACTCTGTCAAAACTGATTCAAATTGCAATAAAAGAGAAGGAATTGAAAAGGAAAAGCTGTGTTACTTCACATATATTGATTCCGCCTTTATACGTGAAGATGAACTATCTTAACTGACGGATTAGGGTCGGTACACGGTCCAACAAATCAGCAGTATGAAACATTTTGTCACATCAAGGGTGAATCATTAACCCAACAGTTTGAATGTTTTAGCTGTCTCATTAGTGAACTAAGGCTTGTTAAAGTTACATTTCTAAATGCAACTCAAAATAGCAGGTTTCTTAGATCACTACCTGAAAAATGGGACACAATTGCTTTTGTCACTAGAAATTCAGCTAAGTTCAAAGATCTGACCCTTACCAAACTCCATGGTAGACTCCTGACCTATGAAAGGGAGTTAAACCAGAAAAGGAAGTTGCAAGAGTCTGGTAAAGTTGCTGATGATTATTCATTTGGCAGCACAGCTCTTTTTGGTCAGGAAGAATCTGGTAGCAGTAGTAAGGATCAGAGTTATGATCATTTTATTGACATAACTGGTGGAAATTTTAACAACTCTGATTCTCACTCTGCAAATTATCCTTTCACTACAAATTGTGAAAACTAGATGTCAGATAACTTGTGCTTTCAACTTAATGATTTGCAACATTTTGATCCCCCTGACTTAGAAGAGATGGACATTTTGCATCAATTGGCTTTGCTTAGTGTTAGAACAAGCAAATTCTACAAAAGAACAGGGAGAAAATTCGTAGGGCTTCATGGGAATTTAAGGGTGGGGTTGGATAAGTCAAAAATTAAGTGTTACAAGTGTAATAGGCTAGGTCATTTTGCTAGGGAATGCAGGAGTCAAACCACTGGTCCAATAATTACTCATCCCAGCTCAAACCCTAGACCACAACAACAAAATACTGTGCACTATACCCAATATACCCTTGCCGCACATGTTAACACTGCTCACTATGCTGCAACCCCTGTGCCTGTGCATTATGTTCCAACCACTGTTCCACAAATTCAGTATGTTCAGGCCCCTGTTCCTCAGGCACAAGTGCAACCTGTTGCATCTCAACAAGCTGCTCCAACAGTGGCACAACCAGATCAGCAAAGCTTTTTTCACACAAGGCTTTGTTGATTGGAGCAGCATGCCTTAAGAACTTGGTGATGAAAATTTTGCTCTCTATGCTTCCAGTGATACTTTTGATGATGAATTTTGTTTGATGGCATTAGAGTCAATACCAGAAGGGGTAGAAACTGAAGGTGAACAGCTAAGTGCTGAAACCGTGGATGGAGTTGCTAAAGCAGTGGTTACTGCAGTTGCTGGTGAACTACTGCTGGGAGAAAATTCAGAAACCCTGATTGAACCACTGTCTGACCCCTGGTCCAAAGAAGACAAAGAGAAAGACGAAAAGAAGAAAGCTGGTGAGGAAGAAATTAGAGCTGATGAAGAAGGTGATCATCAATGTGATTGTGCCATGATGGCTGCTGCCAAGGTAACACCTCAAATTCTTGAAAAATTGTGTCCAGACAAATGTATTATTGCATTTGCTAACATTAAAGAGGTAAATGAAAACCTTAGGGATAAAGTCTTGTCTGATGAAGTCAAATTTGAAAAGTCATTAAAAGAACTTAGAACAAATTGGCTGAAAAAGATAAAGGGATCAGCAGTCTCAAAGAAGAACACAACATAACCAAAACTCAACTCCAAACTATGGTAGAAAACTACCAAGTTTGCAAAAAGGAGTTGGAGTCCACCCAGATCACCTGTGAAAGATGGGTGGAATCTTGTAAAGGGTATGAGGTTATGCTTGCAAAACAGCTTGAAAGCAATGTCAAGTTTGGTATAGGACATAGAAAATATGTGATCTTGTGAACACTGCTGAAAAACAAGCTGGTTCAACTGAAATAATACCAACCAACAAGAATGGCCAAGAGGTTAAAATAACTAACAAACTTGGTAACAAAATTACTCTGGAAAGATCTGTGGGATCCTCAACATTTGAGGAGATTGAGAAATATCAATTTAAACCTAGATGGTCTGATGAGTGTGACATCCTGGAAAACTTCAAACCAATGGATTTCACAACCACTGATGGTGTTAAAGCTCCAAAAGCAAAGGTCATTCCTATCAAAGATATCACAACAGTGGTTCAAAACTCTGTTGCAAGGGAATCTGAGAAAAAGGAAGAAGAGAGAAAAGATTAAAAACTGGTTTTGTGATTTTTGTGAAAAAAAGGAATCATCAAATAAAAGACTGTTTTCATCTAAAAGAACATGATCTAAACAAAACAAGTGTCATTGTACCTGCTGAAAGCTGCACCATCCGTGGTAAAAATAACCATAAAACTAAGGAATGTGTGTATCACAAAAACTTTGATGAGAAAAAGAATGAGTACATTGCAAAAACATCCTTAAGTTTATCATCATCATCAGCTGTCAAATTCACCAAGAAACAACCATTGTTTGTCCCAGTCCAAACAGCTGTCACAAAACAGCTGAATCAAACTTCTATTCAAAGAGATGTTCAAGTGACTGATGCACCTCCTGCAAATCAATTCAGGAGAGGTAAAGGACAACCATCATACCAAAGGACCCCCCATGTTTATGAGGCTTACAAAAAGCCCTCTAAACCATGAGTGAACAGGCATCCTTTTGGTTATCAACAGGTGATTGGCCAAGACCCCCAACAGTGGTTAGAGAAAAACATTCCAAAAAATGTTCAAACCCCTTAGCTAACCACTGTCCATGCATCTGCCACCATCCCAGACACTGTTGAGACCCCATCCAAAGCCTTATTGGCTTTGGAGACCTTAATGAACTAATCCTTTTACTTCATGTGCAGGGAGCTTTTGCATGCTTAGATAGTCTTTGGTATGTAGATAGTGGAGGCTCCAGGCGTATGACAGGATGTAAAGCCCTACTCAAAGATTTCAAAATCCATGGAGGGGGTGATATATCCTTTGGGAATAATAGTAAAGGGAAAGTTCTGGGGTCTGGTACAGTTCAGTTTGGAAATGTAAAATTTGAAAATGTCAATCTGATAGACAATCTGAAATTCAACCTCCTGAGTGTCTCACAAATGAGTGATAAGGGGTATGGGTCATTCTTCGCAAAGGAGTGTTGTAGGATTGATGGACCAGAAATGGTTGAAAAGATTGAAGCAATAATAAAAACTGGAAAAACAAAACTTGTTGCTCAAAGAAGTGGCAATGTTTATGTTGTTGATATGTCAAAAGAGTGTCCCAGAACTGATGCCTGTCTGTTCTCAGCTGCCTCTAACAAAGAGACAGAACTTTGGCACAGAAGACTGGAGCACACAAATCTTAAGACAATCACTGAAATTTCAAAAAATGGCCTAGTAAGAGGCTTACCACAAAAATTGTTTTCATGTCCTAAGCATTGTGTTTCCTGTTTAAAATGAAAACAACATAAAAGCTCTTTTAAGTCCATTGAGGAATCCAAAACAACCCAGTGTTTGCAAATGCTGCACATGGATTTGTTTGGCCCAGTTCAAGTCATGAGTCTCAAAAAGAAGAGATATTGTTTGGTTATTATTGATGACTTATCTAGGTTTACATGGACTTTCTTTTTACACTCAAAAGATGAGACTGCATGCATTTTGCAAGACTTTGTGACCCAGGTTGAAAAGCAATTTGACCTTCCAGTAAAAGTCTTCAGGAGTGACAATGGCGCAGAATTCAAAAATAAGGAGTTGGATGCCTTCTGTGTGAAGAAAGGGATTGTAAGGCAGTACAGCATCCCTAGAACACCAGGGCAAAATGGGGTAGTTGAAAGAAAGAATAGGACTCTGATTAAAGCTGCTAGGACCATGCTTGCTAACTCAGGTTTGCCTTTGACCTTCTAGGCAGAGGCAGTAAACACTGCTTGCTATGTCCAAAACAGAGTTTTAATCAACCCCAGGCACAAAAAGACTGCTTATGAAATTCTGTATAAAATCAAACCATTGATCTCATACTTTAAAGTATTTGGTTGCCCATGTTTTATTTTGAATTTAAAAGATTCCATCACAAAATTTGCAGCCAATGTAGATTGTGGTTATCACCTGGGATACTCAACCACTACCAAGGCCTACAAAGTGTTTAATACACGGACCAAAGCAGTGGAGGAGACTTTGAATGTAAAGTTCAATGAACTTTCATCAATGAAAATCCCAGCAAATCCTGCAGATTTGTTTGATCTTGATAAATTCACTTTTGAAACACTGATGTCAAGACTAACAGTGCAGGTCCATCAGAGGATTCAACACCAGACTATGGGTATGAAATTATCATCCCTCAAAAGTCTGTCAAAATGGGAAGAGCAGCAGGTGTTCAAAGCAGCTGTCAAAGCTCAACCACTACTACCTCAACAGTTGTTGACCAAAGTAGCCCATTAACCCCTGCTTCCACGTCATCAAACACTGTTGATAACATTCCTCAAACAGTGGATCAAAGTCAGCATGTGTCCAAACCTTTACCTCCTATTCGACCACCTTTTGAAGCCACTGCTGGATCATCAAAGTCACCAGTAGTGGTTAGCTAAGTCACTAGCAGTGGTTAGCTCAGATGATACACATCTTCAGCCTTCACCAACAAATTCCATCACCCCATACCAAGGAGATTTAATCTTCTTGAGATCTCATCCACCTGACCAAATAATTGGCAACATCAATGAAGGGGTGCTCACAAGAAGCCAAACCCAAAACATTTGTCTTTTTGCTGGTTTTCTATCACTCCATTAGCCACTCAAGTACCAAGAGGCACTGAAAGACAATAGCTGGGTAGAAGCCATGCAAGAGGAGCTCCAACAGTTTAAAAGACAACAAGTATAGGAGCTTGTACCACTGCCAGAGAATGTAAATCCTATTGGCACAAAGTGGGTCTTCAAAAACAAAACTGATGAAAGGGACATTGTTGTCAAGAATAAAGCCAGGCTTGTGGTTCAAGGTTACAGTCAAGAAGAGGGCATTGACTATGATGAAACATTTGCCCCTGTAGCAAGACTTGAAGCTATCAGATTATTTCTGGCCTTTGCTGTCAACCACAACATCAACGTGTACCAATGGACATTAAATGTGCATTCCTCTATGGTAAGATTCAAGAAGAGGTTTATGTGTAACATCCGTCAAAATCGACCCGTTTAAAAAAAAAAATCGAATCCTAACCTTGAACAAACGAAAATTTTCGTGAAATAAACAACCGTTGAACGATTTTTATTCCAAATTCAATTCTTTTATAAATACGATTTCTTATTTAATTATTGGTTTAATTAATTTGTTAATTAGTATTGTTATGGTAATAAAACCATTATGATAATAATATTAATTAGCTATTAAACTTAGTTAGGCTCATCAAAGGTTTCAAAGACGCTTGTAAACGAGGTTATTAAAGTTAGTTTATTTGAGGAAATATAACTTAAACAAAATTACTCTACCTAATCTATTAACCTCTCATAGTTAAGTGACAACTTGTGCATTTATTAGAAAATAAAACAAGATTAATTTTTGTTTTGTTTCAATTCCATCCTCTTTTACCGCCAACCCAACTGTAACCTAACCTCTAAGTTTTAAGTAGGCATTAATTTAATTTCCTTTTGAAAACCAACCATGCCGCCTAACTACTTTTGACAGCAATGCAGACATAAAGTTTCAATAAAATGCCGTTCCCGATTTCTCGATCACGCGTGCTCTCTATTTTAAAAACAATCATGAACTGGAACCTTATTATAACCTTCATACAGTTCACATAACCATATATGTATATACCATCGCACACTCTGTTCGTCATCGGCACATCACTGGAGTTTGGAGCACCCGAAACGACTTGAAAACTTCGTGCGATCACATATAAACAGGCGCGAAGTTTATTCTTCCCGTTACCCCACCCGCGAGGACATCGGAGGGCCGCCGGAACGTGAAGACGACACCGGAGTCAACCGGGTTTCACGTCGAAGTTGAACTCACCATCGCCCCACTGTTCGGTATACTTTCTTGCTCATTTCGTTTTTCGTTTAACCTCCTATTACTTTCACTCGACATCATACACGATTTAAACAACAAAATATTTTGAGTTCATAATCAACAGTTTACGTATATTCTTTTCTCCTTTGTATGTATTCCTATCCTCCTTTCATTTTAATGTTCATATTGTTTACATCCAAGTCAATAGAATGAAAACAAAATGTTGTGTTTTTTTTGTTTATGTCGTTGTTCTTGTTCTGTTGTATTATGGAAGAAGATGACAAGGTAGCAAGTATTCAAGTTCAAAGGAAATAAAAAAAAAAAAAATCCAATTCCACACTAAATAATATTATAGTTCAGTAGTGGGTTCGAGTCCCGTTTTCGTTTTTGACGCTGCAACTTAAATCCTTTTTATAAAACCTGATTATGTAACATCGTAGGCATCTCAAGTTCGATCCCGGTTCGGCCGGTTTTGATCATTTTTTTTTATGTATTCAGTTTATAATATCCGTTTTACATATATAGTAAAGCCTTATTCAAAGTGAATAATTATTAATTAATAAGTTCCCTTTCGTTTCCTTTAAAAAACTTAATCAACGCAAGTATCATTTTCATTTCATTCTTTTATAATAAAAATCTCTAACCTAAATAAATTGTCAATTTTATTTCCTTTTTATAACAATAAAAGTTGATAGTGACATAAGATATAATATACAAAGTTATTAATCCATAAACGATAAATATTAGAACTATTTACTTTAAACCAATAAATAATGGGTTCGTTATGTGATCTTAAATATCTAGGATAATCGCTCTTGTTCGTTCTCTTGGATTTTTCCCTATCTTTACTCGTGCGATAATTCAAGAAATTCTCTTACGCAACCAATGTGAGTACACTTGACCCATTTTCCTTTTAATACACTTTGGGTGCAACATGTTTACTTGTTATAATGCACAATTTACAAACATGCTTTTATTCATTCGATCCGTATACATGCTTTGTTATGCTTAAGTTCATACTAGAATACATACTACTTGTTAACTCGGCTTAAACAATTATAGCGCTATAGGAGTAGCACACCACCCGACGGGGTTTTGTTAAGTTTTATACTATACGGTCTCGGTTACTTCGGTATCGAGGGATGCTATTTATTATACATAACGGTCTCGTCACTCTTGCGGCGAGGGATGCTAAATACTAGTGGACACTAGAGTTGACATATTGTGTTGCATGATAGTTTGACTTTGTATACCAAATGCTATGTTGGATTGAAAATGCTTTTATACACACGACACGAGTCTAAAACTTGTGTACTCGCCAATACTTTTGTATTGAACTATGCTTTTTAAAACATGTTGCAGGTTTTGAGATGACGTTGATGATGCATGGAATCTAGTAGGATGCTTAGATACACACTTTAAATTTTGTATTCTTATTGTATGGTAATTCATTATTCATGTTGTACTTTGTTTCAAATTCTTGTAATTGATTCATTAGGAATGAAATGAAATTTACTAATTAAATACTTGTCACAATATTTAGTGTTATGATGTCTCGAGCAATCTTCACACTTCGTCTCATCCCGATGTTTCCGCCATTGGTTGGGGTGTGACAGATTGGTATCAGAGCCATAACTATAGGGAATTAGGAAAAGTAGGAGTGCTTTAACCTAGTCTATAGTTTTAGAGCTTTATTCTCATGTTTTGCTTAAAACTACTTGACATGCTATACTTGTTTTATTATGTAGTAATAATTGTTTTATGTGCTAATACGTGTTTCATTGTTCGATTATTTATGTGCTACTCTTAACTTGTTTTTTCGATGTGTTAATATTTGTTTTATTGTCCCACTCTTTATGTGCTATTCTTGGTATGCTTTCTGATGTGTTATACTTGTTTGTTCATTCCTTTAACATACGCTCTTCCTTATACATTTTACTCGACTGTTCTAAATTCACAAACCCTCGTAATACACAAACGAGACGACTTCACCAAAATAGGCGTGAAACCCACAATTTGGTGAATGACTCTCAATCCATCTACTTTTCTTTTTACATGAAATTCACCATTAAGTTAGGAGTGAAATCCTCACCTTGATGGAGAAATTCAAATTTCAAATTCTAGTGTACCCTCGTCAAAGTGTCGAAATTAACTTTTGACCGGACGAGTACCAACCACACTTGGGATACTAAATCGCCAAGTTAGGGGTGAAACCCGCACCTTGTCGAGTAGTTCCACTCCTTGATTTTTTTTTTCATAAATCCCGCCAAGTCTCGAAATTTCAATTGATTTGGGACATGTAGTAACCGGAAGGGTAAATACCGTTAACCGACTTGTCGGCGAGAGTATTTTACCTATTAGGCCAAAGCATGCTCCTCAAATTCAAAAGACTTTTCGACCACTTTGGTTAGTCAAAGTTCCGGTTTGGGACACTCCAAACTTTGGTCAAACATGTGTTTCCATTGTTCATTTTATACGATGTAATCTTTCAACCTCGAGTCTTACCTTCGATTTCTCTTTTAACGCGCACAACATATCGAACCTTTTCGATACATTTATATATGCATTATTTTCATATAATTTAAATTAATATTCCTTGTAACAACTAGTGGAGACGTATCATCGAGATTGGAGTGATTTCCTTACCTTGACGATTAACTCCACTCCTTAAAAAAAAAAAAAAAAAAAAAAACGACCTCACCAACGAGCTAGGGGTGATTCCTTTACCTAGGTGATCGTTTCCAAAACGCCTCTTCAAAATATCTTATTATGCAAACTCGATCATACTTTATACCCAAATTGCTTAATGTTATTCAAAATACCCACTCATACCGATTTCAAAACACATTGTTTTATCAAACGTACTTCTTATTCTACAATCTATTTCCACTCAACTCTTATACGCGAAATTCATAATCATGTCTTAAAACGTTTTATTGCTCGAACTTCAAAACCTTACGAAGTGCTACCTATCAATTTAATCGGTTCAATGAAACTCTTGCCCATGAACTTCATATTCGACTTAATCACTAAAACATGCTCACCTTCTACTTTTAATCAAAATCCAACCAACCCTTCTCAAATACTTATGAGATCTTATAGAAGTTATATGATTGTTTTACCAAATACCCTTTTCAACATCAACAAATCATTTGTTACTTTTTTTTATTTACTAAGCCCTTTTTTGCTAAATTTCTCTTCTAAGGATCCTAGTTTTCACAAGAACCTCCTAAATTCATAATTTCTTATTTGATGAAACGAACTTACTTTTAACGAAAACCTTTTTCCTACACCAATTTACAAAACACGCGGGTAAGAAGTCTTCATGGGAACCGACAATCTGTGACTTACATGAACTTTTTTTAAACAAAAGTAGCATTTCAATCATTACAAAAATACATTATGCTTAACCAATTAGCACTTTATATCCTCTCCCATATACAACCATATTCTACCCTTCCAATCAAGGTCAACCTAATTTTGATTCGATAAACTCAATGTTTCATTTAAACAACTATACATGCATATCATCGTACACATTTTGGTCGATACCTCGCGATAACATCATTTATATCATTCGTATTTACATACTCGACCTTTTGAATGTTTTATACACTTAGATCCGTGGTGTCCCAACAAACACTATATACGCAATATTTATTTTTCATACCTACACCTATGTTCATACGTTTTATGCTTGTACTTATACGCATACTACTTATACGTTTTACGCTTCTACTTGTATACATACTACTTACACGTTTTATGTTTATGCTCATACATACATGCGTATTCATACTTAAACTTATGCTCATACTTTCATCCTTACTCATGATTCATACATTCGTACCTATACGCGAGCGTAACCCGAGGGATTCGCTTGCGTGGGTCCCACATACACTTAAACATGGACTTGCTTATATACTATATCCTTGTACGTGCACATTCTAAATTTTTTTGTATACCCCGATTCATACGCAACTAGTACAAGCTATGCGGATCATGCGACGATCAAAATAATCACGGGTGCACACGGGATTATAGTGATAGGCGTATGAGAACCATAGAGTGTGCTACTGCGTATGGTAATATACAGAACGTGACATGACACCGAAGACGAAACGGATGTAACATGGTCAAAACATGGTGGATACGCCGCTGGTACTTCCTATATATAAGTGTTTTCACCATGTTACCAAACTTTCGTAAAACGTGCCATGAGAAATTCAGTGTTTTGCAGACCTTTTTGAACCTTTTATATGCTATGTGAAGAAAAAAAAAACTATATGCTTGCATTCATGAAAACAGCTTTCTTTAAGCAAAACATTATGATCAAGTCTCGTCTATTCTTTATCTATTCTTTCTTTTGAATCTTTAGAAGTCTTTCTCTTAGATTTCGAGGACGAAATCTCCAAAAGTAGGTGAGACTGTAACATCCGTCAAAATCGACCCGTTTAAAAAAAAAAATCGAATCCTAACCTTGAACAAACGAAAATTTTCGTGAAATAAACAACCGTTGAACGATTTTTATTCCAAATTCAATTCTTTTATAAATACGATTTCTTATTTAATTATTGGTTTAATTAATTTGTTAATTAGTATTGTTATGGTAATAAAACCATTATGATAATAATATTAATTAGCTATTAAACTTAGTTAGGCTCATCAAAGGTTTCAAAGACGCTTGTAAACGAGGTTATTAAAGTTAGTTTATTTGAGGAAATATAACTTAAACAAAATTACTCTACCTAATCTATTAACCTCTCATAGTTAAGTGACAACTTGTGCATTTATTAGAAAATAAAACAAGATTAATTTTTGTTTTGTTTCAATTCCATCCTCTTTTACCGCCAACCCAACTGTAACCTAACCTCTAAGTTTTAAGTAGGCATTAATTTAATTTCCTTTTGAAAACCAACCATGCCGCCTAACTACTTTTGACAGCAATGCAGACATAAAGTTTCAATAAAATGCCGTTCCCGATTTCTCGATCACGCGTGCTCTCTATTTTAAAAACAATCATGAACTGGAACCTTATTATAACCTTCATACAGTTCACATAACCATATATGTATATACCATCGCACACTCTGTTCGTCATCGGCACATCACTGGAGTTTGGAGCACCCGAAACGACTTGAAAACTTCGTGCGATCACATATAAACAGGCGCGAAGTTTATTCTTCCCGTTACCCCACCCGCGAGGACATCGGAGGGCCGCCGGAACGTGAAGACGACACCGGAGTCAACCGGGTTTCACGTCGAAGTTGAACTCACCATCGCCCCACTGTTCGGTATACTTTCTTGCTCATTTCGTTTTTCGTTTAACCTCCTATTACTTTCACTCGACATCATACACGATTTAAACAACAAAATATTTTGAGTTCATAATCAACAGTTTACGTATATTCTTTTCTCCTTTGTATGTATTCCTATCCTCCTTTCATTTTAATGTTCATATTGTTTACATCCAAGTCAATAGAATGAAAACAAAATGTTGTGTTTTTTTTGTTTATGTCGTTGTTCTTGTTCTGTTGTATTATGGAAGAAGATGACAAGGTAGCAAGTATTCAAGTTCAAAGGAAATAAAAAAAAAAAAAAATCCAATTCCACACTAAATAATATTATAGTTCAGTAGTGGGTTCGAGTCCCGTTTTCGTTTTTGACGCTGCAACTTAAATCCTTTTTATAAAACCTGATTATGTAACATCGTAGGCATCTCAAGTTCGATCCCGGTTCGGCCGGTTTTGATCATTTTTTTTATGTATTCAGTTTATAATATCCGTTTTACATATATAGTAAAGCCTTATTCAAAGTGAATAATTATTAATTAATAAGTTCCCTTTCGTTTCCTTTAAAAAACTTAATCAACGCAAGTATCATTTTCATTTCATTCTTTTATAATAAAAATCTCTAACCTAAATAAATTGTCAATTTTATTTCCTTTTTATAACAATAAAAGTTGATAGTGACATAAGATATAATATACAAAGTTATTAATCCATAAACGATAAATATTAGAACTATTTACTTTAAACCAATAAATAATGGGTTCGTTATGTGATCTTAAATATCTAGGATAATCGCTCTTGTTCGTTCTCTTGGATTTTTCCCTATCTTTACTCGTGCGATAATTCAAGAAATTCTCTTACGCAACCAATGTGAGTACACTTGACCCATTTTCCTTTTAATACACTTTGGGTGCAACATGTTTACTTGTTATAATGCACAATTTACAAACATGCTTTTATTCATTCGATCCGTATACATGCTTTGTTATGCTTAAGTTCATACTAGAATACATACTACTTGTTAACTCGGCTTAAACAATTATAGCGCTATAGGAGTAGCACACCACCCGACGGGGTTTTGTTAAGTTTTATACTATACGGTCTCGGTTACTTCGGTATCGAGGGATGCTATTTATTATACATAACGGTCTCGTCACTCTTGCGGCGAGGGATGCTAAATACTAGTGGACACTAGAGTTGACATATTGTGTTGCATGATAGTTTGACTTTGTATACCAAATGCTATGTTGGATTGAAAATGCTTTTATACACACGACACGAGTCTAAAACTTGTGTACTCGCCAATACTTTTGTATTGAACTATGCTTTTTAAAACATGTTGCAGGTTTTGAGATGACGTTGATGATGCATGGAATCTAGTAGGATGCTTAGATACACACTTTAAATTTTGTATTCTTATTGTATGGTAATTCATTATTCATGTTGTACTTTGTTTCAAATTCTTGTAATTGATTCATTAGGAATGAAATGAAATTTACTAATTAAATACTTGTCACAATATTTAGTGTTATGATGTCTCGAGCAATCTTCACACTTCGTCTCATCCCGATGTTTCCGCCATTGGTTGGGGTGTGACATTATGTTTGTCAACCTCCAGGCTTTGAGGATCCATTTAATCCAGATCATGTCTACAAGCTAAATAAAGCTTTGTATGGCTTGAAACAAGCACCAAGAGCCTGGTATGAAACTCTTTCCACCTTTCTACTTTCCATTGGTTTCACCGGAGGCAGAATTGATAAAACACTGTTTTTAAAATGGAGAGGGAAGGAGTTGATGATCGTCCAAATTTACGTGGATGACATCATCTTTGGAAGCACATGTAACAAAATGTGTGAGGAGTTCAGACAACACATGACAGCTGTGTTTGAAATGAGTGCAATGGGTGAACTCTAGTGTTTTCTTGGTCTCCAAGTAAAACAACTGCAAAATGGCACTTTTATCCATCAAGGCAAATATACCAAAGAACTTTTAAAGAAATTTGATATGGATGATTGTAAGCCATGCAGTACACCCATTGCAACCAATAAATTAGTCATGTCTGATGAGAAGGATGATTTGGTTGATCAGACCTTATATAGAAGCATGATTGGGTCCTTATTGTACCTAACTGCATCTAGACTAGACATCATGTTTGCAACATGTGTTTGTGCAAGATACCAATCAGCCCCTAGAAAGTCAAACCTTATTACTTTAAAAAGGATATTCAGATACCTCAAAGGTGCTCCCACACTTGGTATCTGGTATCCAGCTGATGGTAAAATTGAGCTTTCAGGTTTCTCAGATAGTGACTTTGCTGGATGTGACAAAACAAGGAAGTCCACTTCAGGAGGGTGCTAATTCCTAGGCAATTGCTTAGTGTCTTGGCAAAGAAAAAAGCAAGCAGCTGTTTCCACATCCACTGCTGAGGCAGAATATATAGCTGCTGCAAGCTGTACAGCCCAACTGCTCTGGCTTCAAAATCAGTTACTGGATTTTGGTATCACTGCCTTGAAGACACCACTCATGTTGGACAGCCAGGCAGCAGAAAATATCATCAAAAATCCAGTTTCTCATTCAACCACCAAACACATTGACATCAGACATCACTTTGTGAGGGATTGCTATGAAAAAGGTTTGATTTCTCTGCATCATGTTCCAACTAAGGATCAGCTGGCAAATGTGCTAACCAAAGCATTAGACACATCCACCTTTAAAAGCTTGATCTCTAGGATTGGCATGCTAAACATGGAATAACAGGCAAAATCCTGTTTTTCTATGAATAAAAGCATTAAAATGTTTTAAGAAAATCAAAAAATCCATCCTTAAAAATAGCTAAAAATGAATTTTTCATTAAAATCCTAAAAGTCTGCCATAACCACTGATGAGTTCAAAAGTCTGCTCTACTTTAAAAGTCTGTCCACTGCTGAAAGTCATCCCCTGTTCCCATATTCCTTTGAAAAGCACTGTTGTTCAAAATCAGTGTTGAATCCACTGATATGCTATCCACTGATAGTAAAAATCATCGACTGTCTTCATTACCCTTGCAACCACTGCCTTCATCAATAGTTTTCACAGAAGTACTGTCCTTCGCTTCATCAGGGGATGGCACGTGCACAGTACATAGTGGTCAGACCTTTTGTAACCGCTGCAACGTCAGCACTAACTTTTTCTCCATAAAACCCCCTTTCTAAACCCCAAACAGGGTTTTACTGTCGAATTGAATTCTTAAAAATTCTCTTCTCAAAGCAGTTTTCTTCACATTTCATCAAATTCCTTCACAAATTTCTTCGATCATCTTCTCCAAAATGACTAAATCGAAGTCTTCCACAAAATCATCTTCCAAAGAAGCCTCTCAAAAGGCCAAAACCACAGAAATTCCACACAAACCCTCTCACAATCTTCTGGGTCTTCTCACAAAACCCGGCACCACAGATGCTTTTGATTCCATCCTCGATATGATCACTGCTTCAAAGTACAAAACTTTGTTAACCGCAGATGCACCAATTTACTTGACAACCCAAAGAGAGTTTTGGAAAAATGCAACCCTTGAAAAACGAGGTGAGACTGTCACTACCATTAACCTTTCTCTAAAGGGTAAAACTGTCAAAATTACACCACAATCCATCTCGGAGGTCTTTCAACTCAATGATCAGGAAGGTAAAAATTCTTTTCCCAAAAATGAGTTAAAGATTGACTTCATTGAAAGAGGGTATGCAGATACAATGATGAAGAGGGATACCTTACAAAAAGGTTACTTCCCTCCTGCAACAAGATTTTTATTTCAAACTCTGCTATTATGTGTTTCAAATAAAACACTTCTTTTAATGAAATACCATTAAAAATTCAAAATCTTGGATTTGCTATTCTTCAAAATGAAGATTTCAATTATTCTCAGGAATTTTTTAATGATTTAGTTAAAAATGTTGAAAATAAGTCATTCTTACTGTTTCCAAGATTTCTAAGTTACTATTTTGAAAAGAAATTTAGTAAGGATGACATTTCTGAAATAAACCAAGGTGAATCTTTTCAAATGCACAGCTTAACTAATGAAACTTTTATAAGAATGTCAACACCTTGCAAAACACAAGAAGAGGTGCCTGAGCAGAATTTAGCAGCTCCCACTGCTCCTCAGGTATCTCCTGCTGAGCCCACTGCTCAAGGTGATCAAAGTGGCAAAACAACTGCTTTGTAACCCACACCTACAATCACCAAAAACCCACAGAAAAAGAAAACTCAAAAACCCCCAAATCTACCAAAAAGGCAACTCTGGAGGATGAGATACCAGAGCAACTGCCTGTGACAACACAAAAGTCACAAGAAACCACTGCTGCTACTTCCTCACAGCAGTTGGTAGAAATATCTCACACCATGGCTGAAACTCCTCCTGTTTCTTATCAAAAAGAACAGGTTATATAACAAGGGACACCACTCTATGATGCTCTGGAATCACTTGTTTCCATCATCCGCAGCCCAATGCCTGGGGCAAATTCTATTTCTACACCCAGCCTCACATCCATAATTCCCCCACCAACTAAACTTTTGTTGGATGCTATCGATTTGAACCAGGCACAAACCAGTCCTTCTCAATCACCTGTCAATGAGAATATACTTCAACCAATGACTAGGTCTGATGCATCAATCATAGTTAACCCACCAACAATGCTTGAGGAGGTTACACCCCTTGAGTTACAAGTAACTCTTGGTGGTAATCCAAGTGAAGCAGCCACTACAAGTGCTGAACCCATGGTTTGCATTTGGACAGTGGTTACATCAATAAGACTTCCTTGGAGGCAATTCCTTCCGTAGCACCTCTAACATCCACCAGTGGATTTGTTTTGACCACTGGCAACATTAAAAGGTTCTCAAGTGTTGAAGGAAGAAGACCCCAGTACTAAGAAAAAAGGGTATCAGTGGTTAATGTTTGGAGTACACTCCCTACCTCAACCACTGATAAAACCACTGCTAGTGGGCAATCAGATGATCCCATTAAATTGGGTGATGGTTTAAAGTACCTGGAATTGACGGAACGTGTTGAAAAACTGGATACTTCGGTTGCAGAGATCAAAGAAATGCTGCAACAGTTGTTAACAGTACAAAAGGTGCAATCCACTGCTGTTCCACCTCAAGCACCTGCTCCACCACAAGCATCTGCTGCAGATGAGATATGGAACTTCTTCCAACCTTTTCTCCAACAACAACAACAAATGGCTGATCAGCAACATGAAAAACATGTTCAAGAGCTGAGAAACACAATGGAGTCTAGGTTCAGGAACACACAAGCTGACATGAAGGCTATAAAGGCCCATCTATTGACAACCACTGGCACTGCTCCTCCAACTGTTCTATTCATTGATCAACTGCCCCCTGATAATGCCAAAAAGGGAGAGAAAATTCAGGAGTGGAAAAAGAAGGGTATAGATGATGGGTTGTATGTTGAACCTGAAAAGGATGCTATGACCAGAAACATTCCCTTGCCAGATGGTAGCAAAAAGGTTGATATTACCCAAAATGCACTTGATAAAGGAGTAGCAAGTGTAAAAAGGGACCGAGCGGCAAAGGATATGCCAAGGTGGAATGAGGTGAAAAGAGCTTACATGGAGCTGAATGCGCAAGATTGTTCTGGGCTAAAGGATGTTCAAAATCCTGTGGCAAAAAGAAATCCTACTAGATATGTAAGGGAACCCAAGTCCACACTATCCAGACTCATAAAGCATACTTCAAAACCACCATCCAAAAGCCTCTAACATCATACCTCCACCCAAACAGTTGTTGAAACTCTTGCTGTATCAACATCTGCTGGTACTTCAGTTGTTTCAACATCTGCTATCACTTCAACACACACTACTTCAACACACACCACAACCACTGCCTTACCACCACCACCATCACCACCAAAAACAACATCTCCACCATCGCCTCCTGCCAAAAAGCAGAAGACAGCAGATGTTATAACACCTGTTGTAATGACAACAGTGGTTGAAACACCAGTTGTTTCAATAGCTGTTAGTCAATCACAAATCACTGCCACTCAAACCACCACCACTGTTCCACCCAAAACATCATCTGCCTCTCCTACAATAAAAAGGAGAAGGATTCTCATACCAAATGTTGATTCTCCATCACCACCACCAACATCTTCAAAATCTCTATCACTTGTTACAATACCCAAGGCTGTTCCTCTCTCATCAACTCAAATTCTAAAGCCCTTACCTCCTGCAGGTGTTCAATTTCCTCTTGAACTTATAACAGTCAGAGAAGAAATCAAGTCTTTTTATTATGAGGACTACCCTGCTAAAAGGAGTTTGCCATCAGTTGAAGGATATCCAAGGCCAAACAATATTGAAGAATATTTGAAAGTCAAAGCTAAACAAGCAGAGGATATCTCAAAAAGAAATGCTCAAGGAAAATCTGATAGAGAAATTCAGCAGAATTACCAATTCTTGCTCACACAAGTCAGTTCCTTAGAGCAATTTGCAAAAAAATGTGTGTCAACAAATCTTAGAGAGAGCAGATGAAACTCTAAGAAAAGACTACATTGAAAGCATCATGGCAACCAAGAAGTACAAAGGAGAAAAACACATGTACAAAGAGTGGACCATTCCTGAGCTTGAAAGTGAAGCTGCCAGGATTCAAGAAATGGTCAAGAATAAGGTCAAGCACACTCCTCCAGATTGGGCAAAGTTCAAAAACAATGTACCTGATAAAAAGGTAGAGATGAGGAGAATGAAAGAGGAATTAGCTGCTGCTGATTATGGGTCTGTGAATCAAGTGATGAGATGGAAAGAAGATAAAATCAGGGCTACCTACAAAAGTTTGGAGAAATTAAGAAAGACAGATCCTACTGCTCCACAAAAGCCTGACTATCCTGAAGCAGAGGTTTCAAAAAGACCATCAAAGCTACAAATCAGGAGATCCACTGCTCCAGCTGGTGCAACCATCTTTAAAAGAAGGCCACAAAAACAGTTGGGTGCTGAAACAATCCAAGATCTAATGGCTGGTGATGACCTTGTAAAAGAGGGCATTAAGATAATGATGAAAGAAGATCTTGGATTGGAACAATCTGCAAGTACTGCTTAGACAGTCATGAATAGTCCTGCATCACCAAACTCCTCATCCAATAAAAATCTCCCAAGAAACCCACCATACTCAAAGGTACTAAAGTGGAAAACTGACAAATAGACCCACGTACTGACATTGATCAAGTCTAGTGGAGAAGTGAAGAATATATCAAGGGAACAAGCTCTTGGCCTGAGTCTTAAAGATTTGCAGGATCTCTTTGATCTTCCACTTAGCAAGGATAATGATGACACAGATGCCTTAGCCTTTGAACTTCAACTCAAAGGGCAAATAAGGGAACTGCTGATGAGGCAATAAAGATCTACAAAATAATGAAGAGTTTTGGCATTATCTGTTCCAGGGGGAGATTGTTGGGATTGAACCCTACCAAAGGAATAGATAATTAAAGCCAAAACTGGATCAGAGCAGTGGATCCAGAATAAGCATATGTTATGTATACAAGTCTCTCCCCTTGAAAGTGGTTTCAACATCTGGTGACCTCCTATCTACTGATCGTACAAACTGCTGACCTGCACCTGCTGATCAAGTCAAAGACTGATGAAGAACTAAAGCCCTGGAGCCCAATCTACTGCCATGAGTCAAGCACTGCTGATCATGACAAGTACTGCTGGGTTCACAGCAGTGGAAGGATGCAGCAGTAGTTTTTGTTTACTTTATGTAATGAATTGTAATAATCAGTAGTTAGCATAGCAGATGTTGTATAGATCAGAGGTTAGAGTTTGTTAGGAGATTAGATGTCACTTTCATGGTGTCTTCAGCTTAGATGCTTCAGTGGTTTGCTCGTGCCTATTAATAGAACAGTGCTCTGTACTGTTCTATTAGCTCTTTCACCATCTTCTTCCTGCACGAACAAATACTGTGAGCTCAGGCTGAGGGGGAGTTTGTTGCATACTTGCAAAACTGTAATCGTTGTTGAAATAAATTCAATCATTTGGTTCAATGTTAAACTTGTATGTTAAAAGCAATTCTCCTGTTTGATTGTGAAAAGTTTGCTTCCATCTTAATTCCACTTCACATCTCATTCATCTGCATCTTAATTCAAATGTAAAACACAATCAAAACCAAACTCAGATCCTAACAAACCGATAATAAATAGTGTTTACAGCATAAATTAATGTAATTAGGCCTTTAGAGTGCCTAGGCACGCTTATCCGACTTTACAGTACGCGTATAAAGATTCGCGTGGAATCTGCGGAACATTAAACAACAACGAACTGATACCGTACGAAATACGACAAACGCCACTATTATACGCCTTTTAATTTTAAAATTTTTATTCTTTCAACACTCATGGAGTTTGGGTTGCGATATCGGGTCTAGTAGGAATTACGGGCCACTTACACATAAGATGGGCTTGTGGGCCCTGGGCCCAAGCCCAAAACCCACAAGCCTAAACCTGCACATAATATATTAGATCTTATCAAGATCTCTACAAGATTTGAAAATCTTTCCAAAATCCCTGTAAAATCTTCGCAAGATTCACAAGATCTCTACAATATCTTGTAAGATCTCTTCAAGATATCAACCAAATCTCTATAAAACCTATACCCACTCACACAAAACCCATCTCAAATTATAAACTCATCTTTCTAATACTCTCTCTCTCTCTCGATTCTACTGCACGCAAAAGAAAAGATAGAGCACCTTCCTTTTTCATATATCTGATACACACACACACACACACACTCTACAACAATAACTTATCTCTCAAATGCACACATAAATCCACTGCCAAACACCCCCTACCTCTCGATCTCCTTGCCAGCGTGCAAGACGGATCACCACCACCACCGTCCGGTGGTGGTGCGGCGGCTACAAAACAGGAGAGAGAGAAAGAGGCTGATGAGAGAGAGAGAGAGTGGTGGAGTTAGGCAATCCAGTACAGGTCAGGTTTTTGGCTGGCAATCCAGTACAGGTCTGGTTTAGTTCAGCTTGGTTGTTCGAACGGTATGCAGTTTTGAGTTGGTTTCGGGTTTTATTCCGGGTAAAAATTACGGGTTCAGGCTCTGTTTTGGTTCGGGTTTTAGCTGGGTTCACATCGGGTCCTGGTTCTAGTTGGGTTCGGGACTGGTTCAGCTTCAACTTCGGTTCTCGGCTCGGTACAATAAGTCAGGCTTTAGGTTTGGTTTGGTCCATCTCTGTTTGACTCGGTCAAACCCGAGTTGACTCGTCATCACACAACCAAAACAAGTCAACTCAGTTTGGGTCCGAGTCAACAGAGTCAAAGGCAATCAACAGGAAGGCTCAGGTCAGTTTTGAATGCGGTTCAGTCAACTCAGCGAGTTGACTCGGTCAGCTCAGCTTTTCGACATGAGAAGATGGTAAAGATTTTACGGCGTAATACATTTCGTTATTCTTATAGTTTTATTTATGTATATGTGAAACGATCTCGAACCAATTTGATTATAGCTTTCATTTTGATGCATTTGATGAAAATATTTACATAGTTATTGCTTAGATTGTTGAATTTTGATAAAATGACGACAACTTGTGTTGTCGGGGGAGTCCAAAAACAGAGGAAACTCTGCCCGTTTTTTCAAGAAAATCCGTAAAAATAACGTGTTTTATTATAAACCAAAACCATCGGGTACAAATAATCTTTTAGAAAAACAGATCCAAATATACGATTACTTTCGACGGCGTTTTATAAATACGACTTCTTTTCATAAAAATAAATATGTTGTAAATCAAACATCACGACAATCCTTTTTCTAAAATAAATATAGTTATATATTTATTTCCAATATCATACAAAACGAATCCTTTTGTAAATACAGCTATATATTTATTTCCAACACACACAAGTCGAATTCTTTTATAAAATAAATATAGCCATATTTATTTTCAAACGCAATAACTCGATGATTCTTTTATGAAAATAAATATAACTATTATATTGATTCTAAACGACATAAACAGGAAAAATCAATTGAATAAATATAACTCTTTATATTCAAACGCCTCAACGGCACATACGTACATTTTGACAAATAGCATACAAGACGCAATATATATAATACAAGTTTATTATATATTACTTTCATACGAATATTCCTATATACATAAACGACTTCTCAGGGAGACAAAGTTTAACTTAGTCATTTCCATTAACTTAACAACTTAACCGTCAAATCATTCGGTCAACGATTCGGTAGAGCACGGTGACACGTATTTTAGTTACCGCTTTTGGTTAGAAACTTATAAGATATTCCGTGTTAGGAATATTGTAGAATGAACGCTAGCAAGTCTCATCTTGGGAACGACATGACGAAGTCGTAATTAGCTAGCTTTGCACAAGGCAATTCAGGTGAGTTCATAACCCCACCTTTTCACTGTTTTACATTTTATAAATGTTTTCGGGGTGGAAAGACATGCAAGTTTTGCAAAAATAAACAATTTATCGATAAACGAAAACTCATATTTCAAAACCAGGTTACGAATGGATTACAAAGAACTCAGACGGTTTACGAATGATTTGTACTAAAGATACCGGTTTTACAAAACAAATGGGTATTTTCGAAATGTGAAAGATTTTCATGAGTAAGGACGGGATCGTCCTGGTTATAATACAGGGCTGGGTTGGCCTGCGTACGTAAAAGGAGACAACCCAGTGAGTTCATGTCCCCACTTTTAAACTTTTACTTGTTTTCTAAACTTGGGAAAAATACATGTGTTATGGTATGTTGAATACAAAAACTAAGGAATGATACTTTAGATCAAGTCATGAATAGGGTACCAGAAGCACCATTAATCGTGTACATACTAAGATCGCGGAACAAAAGGTTAGATCTAATGGGTTTCGGGCAGCCACACTCTTGGTCATAACGAGTACCAAGCAGTGCTTTTGTGTCTCTAGTCATGAATCGACAACTAAATGCCTATGGTTTGGATGTTTCCTATGTCGTGTCACATGTTAATGGCCTTGCAAACCATTAGCGATCTCGATTTCCTTATATTTACAGAAATACTTGATTCATACAAATTACATACCATGTTTTATACAAATTCAAAGCATAGGATTATGCGGGCATGAAGTCAAAGTCAGGGTGGGCATTGACGGTTACACAAACTTTACAAATACAAGAGTTTACAAATACATGGTTCTACGAACATAATGCGATACAAATACAAAGTTTCCATATAACTTGACAAGAAAATGATTTTTAAATTCGTTTTCTCAATAATATTTCACAAACCGGTTATCAAAAAGATTTATTTCAAATCTTTTACAAACAAACTATGAACTCGCTCAACTTTATGTTGATTTTTCGCATGTTTCTTTCTCAGGTTACTTTTCAAAGTTATTGCACGGTTGGAATAGGAGAACCATGTGGAGTCGAGTACTTAGTGGGCGTTCAATTTTTCTAGAAGTCTTAGCTTATTTTCTTCCGCTGTGTAATGAAGATACCGGTCCAGTCACGCCAGCTCTGATATTTTCGGGGTGTGACAGATTGGTATCAGAGCGATAGGTTACATCGAATTAGGTTCTGTAGGGATACCTAGGCTCTAACCTCACTTTCCTCTGGGAACTTAGAATACTAAAACCTGAATAGATACAGAATGCCTAAGACTCGAATATGGTCTCCAACCATTGCTGAAAAACAAACAATCAAAATTTTGTTTTCAAACATACGCTGTAGTGGTGTTTTACACACGGTACACAAAAAAGTCGCATACAGTGCACAAAACTTTGAGAGTTTAGGAAACATGCATTCAGGACTTTTGGAAACTTATGTTGAAGTTCCTTAAAGGTCATCACGTAGGAACCACGCTTACTAACTCGGGCAAACGCCATTATTTTGTCGTCTATGCTATTGCATTTAACTGAGCAGGTAACCTACGCATAACGAAACGATAGTGCACAAATACACGTGAAACTCAATCTATACATCAACGGTGGTTGAAGTACGTCACATACGAATTTCAAGGCGAGGTCCTTTGGAAGACACGATGAAGCATTTCAGCGACGATACTAATCCTGTCAGCATGAAATCTACCGATCAGGATGTGGCAACGTGTCACGCGGTCCTAGCAACGAAACGAATTATGCTAAGGAGAAGACGCATGCCTTCAATTTCTTTTATTGAAATTCCGACTTTTGCATCTAGTGAGTAGATTTTCATATCTCTACTCCTCTTGATGGTCATTGTATCACGATCATTTCTTTCAGTATAGCGAATATTCAATTGCTTCATTCTTGAGGAATTCATATGTTACACATGCATCGTTTGTTACGCATGTGGTTTCAATTCAAATAAGCGTTTCATTTGTTCCGAGTCGTAGTGGACTTGTTTGGTCTATGACTCCATTAAGTTGTTTGTTGATTTCGACACCTTGTGATGGTGTTTTCACTAATTGAAGCTTGCGCTAATCTCGTTTACACATCTCATGCACGGATTTAAATTATTTATTTATTGATTTGCTTTAAATCTGCTTTGATTTATCATATTACAACAGTCTTAATACAATTGTGTGTTAAGACAATGGTACACAAATTCAATTCTATATTTCGATGTACCTCCTAACGGTTCTTTCATTATCGATCGAATGTTTTGCAATATTCATTGCTCTCTCATCTTCGATCGAAAACATTATTTCTTTGATGTTCCATTTTCAATTGAAAATTCTATGATGTCATTTGAAACGAACTTTCAGATTCACTTTATTGCGCTTTCATTTGATTTCAAACATGGTGAGCTTGTTCGGTCACCGCTATTGTTGAATTGCTTCATTCACTACGACACCTTGTGGTGTCGATATAAACTTGTAGCTTGGGCTAATCATAATCGAGCGTTTCATGCAAAACACATGTGATACTTGTTCGATCACCCCTATTATTGAATTGTTTCATTCATTACGACACCTTGTGGCATTGGTATAACTTGCAGCTTGTGCTGATCACGATCGAGCGTATCATGCAAAACTATTTCATGGAACTTGTTGATTCTAAGTTCCATTTAGTGGATGTTATCGTTTCTAGAATTCATTTGCATATTGTGAACGTCCACTTGGAATTCTATTGGTTAAAATTCCTCTTTTATTGGACCCCTGCTAACTTGGTCACATTGGTAACTGTATCAGTATATCTCGTTTCCTTTGACATTATTCATATTTACTTATGCATAACGTAACTCTAAGGAGTTAACGTAGTCTAAATTTCGAGGACGAAAATTTATTAACATGGGGAGAATGTGACAACCGGTAATTTACGCCCTTAATTACGTAATTAAACCGATAATAAATAGTGTTTACAGCACAAATTAACTTAATTAGGCCTTTGGAGTGCCTACGAACACTTATCCGACTTTACAGTACGCGTATGAAGATTCGCGTGGAATCTGCGGAACATCAAACAACAACGAACTGATACCGTACGAAATACGACAAACGCCACTATTATACGCCTTTTAATTTTTAAATTTTTATTCTTTCGACACTTATGGAGTTTGGGTTGCGATATCGGGTCTCGTAGGAATTACGGGCCACTTACACATAAGATGGGCTTGTTGGCCCTGGGCCCAAGCCCAAAACCCACAAGATTAAACCTGCACATAATATATTAGATCTTATCAAGATCTCTACAAGATTTGAAAATCTTTCCAAAATCCCTATAAAATCTTCACAAGATCTCCACAATATCTTGTAAGATCTCTTCAAGATCTCAACCAAATCTCTATAAAACCTATACCCACTCACACAAAACCCATCTCAAATTATAAACTCATCTTTCTAATACTCTCTCTCTCGATTCTACTACACATAAAAGAAAAGATAGAGCACCTTCCTTTTTCATATATCTGATATACTCACACACACACACTCTACAACAATAATTCATCCCTCAAATGCTCACATAAATCAACTGCCAAACACCCATACCTCTCGATCTCCTTGCCAGCGTGCAATGGGGAGGAGCCAGCTACCATTTCCGGCGAGACACCCCCCCTTTTCGATTAACAAGACGGATCACCACCACCACCGTCCGGTGGTGGTGCGGCGGCTACAAAACAAGAGAGAAAGAAAGAGGCTGATGAGAGAGAGAGAGAGAGTGGTGGAGTTAGGCGGCAGCACCGCCGTACACAGCGGCGACGCTCTCCGGTCGACCAGCGGAGCGACGGGACGCAGGCGGAGGTGGCCATGACGGTTCAAGTAGGTTCAGGTTTTTGGCTGGCAATCAGTACAGGTCAGGTTCATTTCAGCTTGGTTATTCGAACGGTATGCTGTTTTGAGTTGGTTTCGGGTTTTATTCTGGGTCAAAATTACGGGTTCAGGTTCTGTTTTGGTTCGGGTTTTAGCTGGGTTCACGTCGGGTCATGGTTCGAGTTGGGTTCGGGACTGGTTCAGCTTCGACTTCGGTTCTCGGCTCGGTACAATAAGTCAGGCTTCAGGTTTGGTTTGGTCCATCTCGGTTTGACTCGGTCAAACCCGAGTTGACTCGGTCTTCACACAACCAAAACAAGTCAACTCAGTTCGGGTCCGGGTCAACAGAGTCAAAGGCAGTCAACAGGAAGGCTCAGGTCAGTTTTGAATGCAGTTCAGTCAACTCAGCGAGTTGACTCGGTCAGCTCAGCTTTTCAACACGAGAGGATGGTAAAGATTTTATGGCGCAATACATTTTGTTATTCTTATAGTTTTATTTATTTACGTGTGAAACGAGCTCGAACCAATTTGATTATAGCCTTCATTTTGATGCATTTGATGAAAATATTTACATAGTTATTGCTTACATTGTTGAATTTTGATAAAATAACGACAACTTATGTTGTCGGGGGCGTCCAAAAACAGAGGAAACTCTGCCCGTTTTTCGAGAAAATCCGTAAAAATAACGTGTTTTATTATAAACCAAAACCATCGGATACAAATAATCTTTTAGAAAAACAGATCCAAATATACGATTACTTTCTACGGCGTTTTATAAATACGACTTCTTTTCATAAAAATAAATATGTTGTATATTTATTTTAACAATCAAACAACACGACGATCCTTTTTCTAAAATAAATATAGTTATATATTTATTTCCAATATCATACAAAACGAATCCTTTTATAAATATAGCTATATATTTATTTCCGACACAAACAAGTCAAATTCTTTTATAAAATAAATATAGCCATATTTATTTTCAAACATAATAACTCGATGATTCTTTTATGAAAATAAATAAAACTATTATATTTATTCTAAACCACACCAACAGGAAAACTCTATTGAATAAATATAACTCTTTATATTCAAACGCCTAAACGGCACATACGTATATTTTGACAAATAGCATACAAGACGCAATATATATAATACAAGTTTATTATATATTACTGTCATATGAATTGTTATGGGTCATTTTCTAAGCATACATATCCTGACCAATATCCTGCCTTTGTTTGTTTATTTGTGACCAGGATGCTGGAGGAGGATATTGCTAACATCTTGGGTGATATCCTGAGGTTTATTAATTAACCACGTGCAGATTAAAGGCTGAGGCTTACTAACGGTCAAGAGGACTTCTTCTCCTCAGGACTCGGACGAGTTTGTTGAAGAAGAGACGTTGAGCCCGAAAGACCAGGTCTACAATGTTCGATGAAGGAATATTCGGTGGATCCCGCAAGTTTAGGATAGTTTGTTAATTTATCTTTACTATAAATAGATGTGGCGGATCAGTTTAAGGCACACACTCTTTTCGCTAACACTCTTGTACACTCTTGCTCTCTAGATTACTGCAATCACCACACTTGTACCCAATCACCACACTCGTATCCCCAAACTGTTTTTACAAATAACTTAATTGACATATTTTTGAACACATTCTCTTAGCACACCACCTCACTTAACTAATTTGATCACTTAATTTCTTCGGTAATTTTTGACCAAAACAATTTGGCGCCCACCGTGGGGCGAGTGGTGCTCTCTTTACTAAAAATTTTTGTCAAATCGCTAATCAGTTTTCTATTTTCAAAACTTTTTGCCACATTGTCCATAATGGCCTCAAGATCAAACATGAGTTCCTCTACTGTGTCTGCTATGACTTCTGCTACTACTGGTTCGGTGCTTCCACCACCTCCTCCAGGGACGCCAGCCTCTTCACGACCTCAGGATATTATCCCTACCCGCAGTGTTCAGGAATCTGCTCCCGTTCTAGCTTCTAATGATGAAATTCTTACTTTATTTGGAAGTGTGCAGGAACAATTGAGGCAGCAACAGGAAACAAACCAAATGCTTTTAAGGGAAATACAATTCCTGAAGTCTGGCTCGAGCAGATCTGCTGAGGATAATGTCACTCCATTACACCCCAGAGCATTGAACTTTAGTTCAGCTGTGTATACTGAGGATAACAGGGGGAATATTGTGCCCAGTCTTCCTCAGAATCATACTCCTGAGATACCCTCCTCGGTCAGGATGTCAACCATGAGGAGCTCAGGATATGCTTCAGGATATGGGCAAAATCCTCCAACGGGTAACGTGTCAAATACTAATAATACTCATGCTACTAACAATAGTGGATCTTTGC
Organism: Helianthus annuus; assembly: GCF_002127325.2. Taxonomy (NCBI): domain Eukaryota; kingdom Viridiplantae; phylum Streptophyta; class Magnoliopsida; order Asterales; family Asteraceae; genus Helianthus; species Helianthus annuus. The sequence goes on from NC_035437.2 coordinate 63,754,485, forward strand.
AGGATACAGGTGTGACATCAGCACTTACTAGGGAACTTCAAAAGTTGAAGGACATGATATCCAGTGTACCTGGGGTGGTCCAGCCGATCCCGGAAGTGTCCCAAGACAGCCATAAGATATCTCGTTTTGCATATCCTATCTGTGATGCTGAGATCCCAAAGAGATTTCAAACCCCAAACATGAAGCTTTACGACGGAACTACGGATCCTGAGGAGCATATTGCTCAGTATAGGGAAAGAATAAAGATTAACCCTATCCCTCCGGAGCTCAAGGAAGCGTGCTTGTGCAAGGGATTTGGTTCTACTCTAACAGGATCAGCCTTAAAATGGCTGTTAAACGTTCCTTCTCACTCAATTACTTCGTTTGCTCATTTGGTTAATTTATTTAACAGTCAATTTTCTTGTAGTCGGAGTTTTGAAAAACTAACCAGTGATCTCTACAGGATAACTCAAGGACCTCAGGAATCCTTGAGGGATTATGTGAACAAGTTCAGTCGAGAATCCTTGGATATCCCGCATCTTGATGTTGCAACAGCTGTGCAAGCTTTTAAGATGGGGTTACAAAAAGATTCTCAGTTTTATCAGGATCTTGTAATGAATCCCTACAGGAATCTCGACGAAGCTCGTAACAGGGCTTTGAGATATATCCGTTTGGAAGATGACAAGAAGATGCAAGAGAAAATGAATTCTACCTCAACCTACGAATCAACCAACAGGAAATCAGAATCCTCATATAAGCCATATCGCTCCAAGCCATATGGCAGAAATGATAACAAGAGAGTGAATGCTGTTGAAGACGAGGATCCTGAAGAATATCCTGAATTATCTGAATATTGTTTTTCTGTTAATATACCTGAACTAATGTATGCTATGCAGGGTCTGGGAGATAAAGCCAGGTGGCCTCGGAAGAATCAACAAAAAGCTGATTGGAAGGATAAATCCAAATGGTGCGCCTTCCATGAGGATTTCGGACATGTTACGGAAGATTGCATTGCCTTGAGGAAGGAAATAAGCTACCTTCTCAGAAAAGGATATCTGAAGGACTTGCTAGGAAGGAAGAAAAATAAAGGGCAGGATCCCGAGAAGGATCCTGAAAGAGCACCCTCACCTCCTGCGGATGCCAAGATAATCAACTTCATTTCGGGAGGATCCGACATTTGTGGGACTTCGTATTCGGCGGCAAAGAGACATGCAAAAGAAGCTAAGGCTGAGAGGGGAGACAAACCTGTCAAGATGACTACCCTCACAACTGACAAAATGATCACGTTTGACGCTGACGACAGGGATACTGTCCAGGATCCTCATCATGATGCTCTGGTAATAACGTTATATGTGGCTAACAATTTTGTACGCAGGATACTGGTTGATAATGGTAGCTCCGTCAACATAATCCAACTAGAAACTCTGAAGAGAATGAATGTATCTCCGATGGATATCACTTCAAAGTCTACCGTGCTTCTTGGGTTCAGTGGAGAGGCTAGAAACACAGTGGGAGAGATAAAATTGCCAATATACGTTGAAGGAGTCAACTCGATACAACGTTTCTGTGTGATGGATTCTCTATCCTGCTATAACATCATACTGGGGAGACCATGGATTCATGATATGAAGGCCGTACCATCAACATATCACCAATGCATCAAGATCCCTACCCCTTGGGGAGTTGTCAAAGTCGATAGTGATCAACAAGAGGCGAAAGAATGCTACTCATCCTCAATGAAATCCTCGACCAAACCGAATCCAGCATAGCAATTAAAGATGCGGGCCCAGGATATCATGGAGAATTCGGAGCAGGATGTGAAGAAAGTTATCCTGGACCAGGATAATCCTGATCTCGGTGCTCGTAGGAACCAATATCCTTCAGGATATTGAAGAACAATTAACTAACTTTCTGAAATGCAGGATGTCAACGTTCGCATGGAAGCATGAGGATATGACAGGTATATCCAAAGATATTATCACTCACAAGCTTGGAATTGACAGGTCATACAAGCCTGTACAACAAAAGAGAAGGAAATTCGCCCCTGAACGAAATACAATTATCCAAGAGGAAGTTGAAAGATTATTGAAGTCCAGGATGAGTAGGGAAGTCGAATTCCCTAGATGGTTAGCAAATGTGGTAGTGGTTCAAAAGAAGAATGGGAAGTGGAGAGTCTGTGTAGACTACACAGACCTGAACAAAGCTTGTCCAAAAGACCCCTTCCCTCTGCCTCATATAGACTCAATGGTGGATGCCACTGCCGTTCATGAAATGTTAACCTTCATGGATGCATCCTCAGGATTCCAGCAGATTCAAATGGAACCTTCAGACCAGGAGGATACAGCTTTCATGACACAAACAGGTATTTACTGTTATACTGCTATGCCTTTCGGTCTAAAAAATGCAGGTGCAACGTACCAGAGATTGGTGAACATGATGTTTAAAGACAAACTGGGGGACACCATGGAGGTGTACATTGACGATATGGTGGTCAAATCCAAGAAAGCTGAGGATCATCTCCGGGATATTAAAGGAGCATTCGATATCCTGGACCAGTATAATATGAAACTTAATCCTGCAAAATGCCATCTTGGGGTGGGGGCAGGAAAGTTTTTAGGATACATGGTGACAAAAAGAGGGATAGAGGCAAGCCCGGAGCAGATCAAGGCTATCTTGAATATAAAATCACCCTCGAATATGAAGGATGTTCAGCGGTTAACAGGACGGGTGGCAGCCTTGAATAGGTTTATTTCAAGATCCTCGGAAAAGTGTAAAGAATTCTGTGATATCCTGAAGAAGAATAAGAAATTTGAATGGGGGGAGAAGCATGAAGCAGCCCTGCAGTATTTGAAACAGTATCTCTCAACCGCGTCTCTATTGATGAAGCCTGAGGATGGTGAACCACTATCCCTGTATCTTGCAGTATCAGGGAATGCAGTAAGTGCAGTACTCGTAAAGGATCACGAAGGTCAGCAGTATCCTGTTTATTATGTTAGCAAAAGTTTGTTAAATGCCAAAACTAGATATTCTCACCTAGAAAAGCTAATATTGGCTCTAGTAATGGCATCAACAAAGCTTAGACATTATTTTGAAACGCATAGGATCCATGTTAAAACTAATTATCCTGTTAAGAATGTGCTTAGAAAACCAGAGATGTCAGGAAGAATGGCTAAGTGGTCGGTAAAATTAAGTGCCTATGATTTAATATATGAACCTAGAAATGCAATAAAGTCTCAGGCCCTAGCAGACTTTGTGGCTGATTTCAGTAGTGATATTCAAAATGAAGTAGACCTACAGGTGCAACAACTAGGAGAAAACTTAGAATCCTGGATATTATATACTGATGGTGCATCTAATGTAAAGGGTGTAGGTTTAGGTATACTACTAAAATCGCCACAGGGGGACATAATACCCCAGGCTGTTAGATGTGAATTCCCTGCTACTAACAATGAGGCAGAATATGAAGCTTTAATTGCAGGACTAGAATTGTCTAAGAATATGAATATCAAAAATTTGCAAGTATATGTTGATTCCTTGTTAATTACTAATCATTTTAATGGATCCTATGTAGTCAAGGGTGAGAAACTAATTGAATACCTCGGTGTTCTTAAAAAATTAGCAGGATATTTCGATATTTTTACACTTGAACAGGTACCAAGAGAGGATAACGCCAAAGCAGACGCATTGGCAAACTTGGGATCATCAATCAGGATACCAGAAGGGACCCCAATACCGATATTACATATCCTGTATCCTGCCACGGATTCTCAGGATAAAGAAGTAGCAGGTATTCAGGATCCCGGAGCGGTGTATCCTGAAGAGGATCCTAAATCCTAGACGACTCCAATCATGAGATACCTCAAGGAAGGGCATATCCCCGAAGATGAAAATCCTAAGGCATTTAGGATGAAGGTATCATGATTCACTATTATAAATAACATTTTATATAAGAAATCTCTTACAGGACCATACTTGAGATGCTTGGAGGATCCTGAAGCTAAAGAAGTACTTCGGGATATACATGAAGGGGATTGTGGTAACCATACTGGGGGCAGGTCATTATTCTCAAAAGTATTAAGGACAGGATATTATTGGCCAACAATGATAAAAGATGCCGCAGAGTATGCTCGGAGATGTGATGCGTGTCAAAGACATAGTAACATATTGCATCAGCCCGCTGAACCGTTATATCCTATTGTTTCCCCTTGGCCATTTATGAAGTGGGGCATGGATATAGTAGGAAAGTTACCAAAAGCCCGGGAGGAAAAGTTTTTATGCTAGCAATGACGGACTATTTCTCTAAGTGGGTCGAAGCGGAAGCATTTGTTCAAGTTAGAGACTAAGAAGTAGTATCCTTCATAAAGAGGAATATCCTGACCAGATTTGGAGTACCAGCCGAAATAATCTGTGACAAAGGTTCTCAGTTTATAAGCAAGAGAACTACTGACTTTTGCAAGAGTTGGGGAATCAAAATAGTAACATCTACTCCAGTACATCCTCAAGCGAATGGACAAGCAGAATCCTCAAACAAGATAATTGTCAATAACTTAAAGAAAAGGCTTGGAGCCAAAATAGGAAGATGGGCAGATGAATTACCCTTTGTTTTATGGGCTGATAGGACAACAGTAAAGAATGCAACGGGCCAAACCCCATTCTCTTTGGTATTTGGAGGAGAAGCAATGATTCCGACGAAAATGACAATACCCACTGCAAGATCTACCCTAAGTGATCCTGAGCAGGATCCTGAAGCCTTGAGTCAGGATTTAGACACTATAGATGAGAAAAGAGATGCGGCAAGGCTAAGGATGGCAGCATATCAACAGAGAATATCCAGGGCATATAACAAGAACATCAGGACCAGAAGATTTAAGATTGGAGATTGGGTGCTAAGAAAGGCTTTTCAGAATACTACTAATCCTGCCGATGGCAAGTTAGCCCCAAAATGGGAAGGACCATACGAAGTTGAATCAGAAGCAGGAAAAGGAGCATACAGACTCAAGAATATGGAGGGGGATATGCTGCCGAGGTCTTGGAATGCTATACACCTCAAGCTCTATTTCAAGTGAGTTTAGAATTTAATTTCTAACTCAGGATGGTATGAATTCTACCTTTTTTAAATATGTTTGGTTTAATTTATTCTTTGTAACCCAATATTGACTTAAGCATCAGAGGGGTGTTAGCTTTTACAATTGTTTTGCAAGATATGTTTCAGGATGCAGCTCCGGGATATGTACTCAGGATAACTCGAAAGATTAGAGGATTGGCCCCCTCTCTCACGTTTAAGGGATACTGATCCCTTCACAGGTTTAAAGGTATTCACCTTTCTTTCGAATTGGGTTTAAACACCCCACCTGGAGCGCAAGTTATTCAGGGATAGTTCAAGGTGGCGGGACCAGTCCATGTAAAAGTGGCTGACAATTTCGTTACTGTTGGCTATATCCTGAATCCTAAAGGTATATGAGGATTGATCACCCTCTCTCACGAAAGGGTATTTTCATACTCTCTAAGGTTTAAAGGTTTTCACCTTTCTAAGTCTTGGAGTTTATACACTCCCGCCTGTAGCGCATGAAAATTTGGGATTTTCCCCAGGATACAAGGGATTTATCTCCAGTACATCCTTGGGTTTTGCCCTTGGGACGTAAAAAATTGCCTATACAATGTAAACTGACATTCAGAAGATTTCTAAAGCATTTGAAGGCATTGTACACAGGGGACATTCCCACTAAGGTGGTGGTGCAAAGCTAAAAGGATGGGACTTGGAACTAATGCACTAAGTACCTTGCACAGGGGACATCTTTATGGGAAGAATTGCAAAGGGACTGAAGTGTGGTAATAGGTTTATACCCTATTTCTGGTATGATCTTTCCTTTGTAAACATCGTTCAAGTTTTTAGTAACATTATATTTTATAAAAGGACAAGTATCCTGATATATTCTCAAAGTCTTTTTCAGAATATCTGATTAGGGTGTTTGAAACTAGTGATAGTTTGGAACTTTGATCATTTAAATATTATTGAAAACTGGTTGTTAATCAAAAACTTTCTACAAAGTTGAAGGGATGTTTGGAAGTTCTATCTAATAAAAAGTTTTACAGTGTATCGCTGAGCATACTGATTAGGATACTTTATAAGATAACATTATAAATTTTTTTTTGTAAAGCTAAAATTTATGCTTAGAAATATAAGAAGATGAAATTATTCTTGGAGCAATTATTACTGGTTGATAACCGAAGGTTTCATCCTGAAACCCAGGACCCATCCACATTCGGCTATCAAATTGTTTAGATACGGAAATATAAATTGTTCTTAAAAACATAAAATTGTTCGAATAATTAAAAGGAAATAAGCCCTAGGGAGTAGTGCCTTCTTGGTCCATAGTGGTTTCAGCAGCATCCGTCTTGGGATCCGCCTCAGCATCCTTCTCAGCATCGGTTGCTTTTTCGGCTGCGTTGGAAGATTCATCGACATTTGATTTGGAAAAGGTGCCGCCGAGGTTCTTTAGCTTGGTCTTCCAAGCACCAACATCCCAGGAAGGACAGTCGAAACCTAATGTTTTGGCTTCGTGAGCCATCTTCAACCTGGCTTGGAGGAGAGAAATGACGATGGAACTTTTGAGGCTCTCCCGGTAGCTGACCATATCCCGTTCGTACTGCACATGGGCGGCTTATAGGTCGGCCTGGGCTTGAAGAGTGGCTTGGTTTAGAGCAACTTGGTGTTCTTGGGTCATAGCTTTGTATTTCTCCTCGTAATGACGAGATTTGGCGGCTGCAATCATACCTTGGTCGGAGATTGTGACTTCTGCTTCCTTTAGTTTAGATTCGAGTGTCTTGTTGAGCTTACAGGATTCTTGATATAAGTTAACCAAACGCTCAAGACCCTACAAAGGTAAAACGATAGGTATTAATATTGATAAACCTTTGATAGTAGTGTTAATCGCAGGATATGATATGAGAATACTGACTTGGTTAAGAAAAGAAGTCATAAACCCGCTAGCTTTAATGAACCCGTGCTTCTCGTAAGGAAATGTGTCAGAAATGACAGGGGAATCAGGTTCTTTTCTTTTGCGGGAGCTTGAACTCCGGGGTTTGGTGGCCAGTGAAGGTTTAGGTATGACGATGGCTTTGGAGCTGCTGGGTTTGGATGTAGCTGTGGTCTTGGGGTTAGGCTCTTTCTTGACCTGGATCTGATCAGAATAGCTGTCCAATTCGTCAAGATCAAAGACTTCAGGGATCTTAGCTGGTGCTGCATAAAGGGGAAAGTTTTAATCTTTATATTATCATTATACTGTTGTGACTAATTATTTTGAAAGAAATTCTTACCAGACATCTCGGATGATGAGTATTGGCTGGAACTTGGGACGTGTGTGGTGAAAGTCCTATCTATTGCAGGCAACCAGTAAATAGTATTGATTCTCTCTTCTGAATCAGCGGTAGGGGGAGCAACTTCCTTAAAGTTCACTGCATAAAGATCAAAAAGAAGAGTATTAATGGAAGATAACAATTAAACGGTCTATGAGGATATTTATGATCCTACCGGTGGTAAACCACTCCACCGGAAGGCTGGCACCCTCGGCAATAGAATCTCGTTTGACAAAGAAAAATTTGCGTTGCCATCCGTCTTCGTTTTTGGTGGCTTTGAGAATCAAGGGTTTGCTGGATGTCGAGAAGAGCAAGAATCGGCTAGAGCCGTGGGATCGGAGGCGATAAGCAATAGGCAAATCCTCGATGCGAAGGTCGGAACAATGGAGATTTTTGATTTGATTAAGTACAATCAGTACTCTCCAAACCATGGGCATGGTTTGAGCAAAAGAGATGCCTGTGGTTCGAAAGAATTGCATCATGAATTCAGGAAAAGGGTACCAAAGACCTAGTGAAAAGGGATATGCCGGAAAACAAATCCATTCAGTAGAAGAAACATCCGATCGGATTGACCGATCGAATGATCTGAAGACCGTGTTGTCAGGGAAAGCGCCGGAAGCTCTTAGAGCCGCAATGTCTGCGTTGTCAAAAGCACAGATCTCCTTTTCGGGATTTTTAAGGAGATTCTGCTGGATGAAGGTCTCGGTATCCATTGCAAGTAAAGTGAAGTAAATTGACAGGAAGAAAATCTAAAATGAAGAAATTACCTGAAGGTTTTGTTGGAGATATCTACTTTTCAAACAAGAAACGAGAAGATATAGGGGCATCGTAAATCTCCATTGAGTAAAAAACGCGTTGGAAGTTACGATGTGATCTTGACCGTCGCTTCGTTTTAAATGCCTTGAGTTATGGGATACGATTTTTGAAATATATCCGTTGGATTGGTATACCAACAGATATATTTGGGGACAATTGTTATGGGTCATTTTCTAAGCATACATATCCTAACCAATATCCTGCCTTTGTTTGTTTATTTGTGACCAGGATGCTGGAATAGGATATTGCTAACATCTTGGGTGATATCCTGAGGTTTATTAATTAACCACGTGCAGATTAAAGGTTGAGGCTTACTAACGGTCAAGAGGACTTCTTCTCCTCAGGACTCGGACGAGTTTGTTGAAGAAGAGACGTTGAGCCCGAAAGACCAGGTCTACAACGTTCGATGAAGGAATATTCGGTGGATCCCACAAGTTTAGGATAGTTTGTTAATTTATCTTTACTATAAATAGATGTGGCGGATCAGTTTAAGGCACACACTCTTTTCGCTAACACTCTTGTACAATCTTGCTCTCTAGATTACTGCAATCACCACACTTGTACCCAATTCACGTTGTAACACTTAGTCGATCCGCACCACATCCTACACTGTATCCTGATATTTGAAGCAATAGAAGAACAAGGCAGCTGCGATTGTCAGCTCCCGAGGTTTTATGCCGGCGATCTAGATTGATCAAGGGCTTTCCTCGTACATCTCGTGTCATTTACTTTACTTTTTTGCTCATTGTTTGATCGCAGATACGACTCTATATCCTGAGCCGTATCCCCAAACTGTTTTTACAAATAACTCAATTGACATATTTTTGAACACATTCTCTTAGCATACTACCTCACTTAACTAATTTGATCACTTAATTGCTTCGGTAATTTTTGACCAAAACACGAATATTCCTATATACACAAACGACTTCTCGGGGCGACAAAGCTTAACTTAGTCATTTCCATTAACTTAACAACTTAACCGTCGAATCGTTCAGTCAACGATTCGGTAGAGCTCGGTGACACGTAATTTAGTTACCGCTTTTGGTTAGAAACTTATAAGATATTCCGTGTTAGGAATATTGTAGAATGAATGCTAGCAAGTCTCATCTTGGGAACGACATCACGAGGTCGTAGTTAGCTAGCTTTGCACAAGGCAATTCAAGTGAGTTCATAACCCCACCTTTTCACTGTTTTACATTTTATAGATGTTTTCGGGGTGGAAAGACATGCAAGTTTTGCAAAAATAAACAATTAATCGATAAACGAAAACTCATATTTCTAAACCAGGTTACGAATAGATTACAAAGAAATCAAATGGTTTACGAATGATTTGTACTAAAGATACCGGTTTTACAAAACAAATGGGTATTTTTGAAATGTGAATGATTTTCATGAGTAAGGACGGGATCGTCCTGGTTATAATACGGGGCTGGGTTGGCCTGCGTACGTAAAACGAAACAACCCAGTAAGTTCATGTCTCCACTTTTAAACTTTTACTTGTTTTCTAAACTTGGGGAAAATACATGTGTTATGGTATGTTAAATACAAAAACTAAGGAATGATAATTTAGATCATGTCACGAATAGGGTACCAGAAGCACCATTAATCGTGTACATACTAAGACCGCGAAACAAAAGGTTAGATCTAATGGATTTCAGGCAGCCACACTCTTGGTCATAACTAGTACCAAGCAGTGCTTTTGTGTCTCTAGTCGTGAATCGACAGCTAAATGCCTATGGTTTGGATGCTTCCTATGTCGTGTCACATGTTAATGGCCTTGCAAACCATTAGCGATCTCGATTTCCTTATATTTACAGAAATACTTGATTCATACAAATTACATACCATGTTTTATACAAATTCAAAGCATAGGATTATGGGGGCATGAAGTCAAAGTCAGGGTGGGCATTGACGGTTATACAAACTTTACAAATACAAGAGTTTACAAATACATGGTTCTACGAACATAATGCGTTACAAATACAAAGTTTCCATATAACTTGACAAGAAAATGATTTTTAAATTCGTTTTCTCAATAATATTTCACAAACCGGTTATCAAAAATGTTACACCCCGGCCGCGTAGAACATGCAACCGCAGCGGAAATGCCGGGGAGTGTTGTAACAGAATTAATTGTTTCAAATCCATGGCAATTGAAGTTTCGTTTTATTGATCAAACATGAAGGTTTACATTGTTTAAACAAGAACCAATGAGTACATGACATAAATTAACTAGTTCTTGTCTCGTTTTAAGTCACTAAGGCACAGGTCCGCCTAAGTATATCTTGATATGTCCTATGCATCATCTCCTGAAAACACATGTGAAAATAGGTACGTCAGCATAAAAATGCCTGTGAGATACATTGGTTTTGTGAAAACGGAATTCATGACTTATGTTCGAGAAAGTGTTTAGTCATGAACCTTGTAATTTGCTTTGTCTTGTAAATTATTTGAAAAACGATAAGATCAGATGATATGTATAAATAAGAGAACACTGTATGGTTAAAGGGATAACCATGTAAGACGAGTTTGTATAAGATAAGTTGTTTGTAAAAATAATGTCTTGTGAAGAATATGTTATTTGTGTAAAACGTAATATGTCCAAACTGAAATGATTTAGATAACGCTAGGATATGTAATATTATACAAGCATTTATATATAGGAAGTACCAGCGGCGTATCCACCATGTTTGTACCATATTACATACGCCACGTTACTCAAACCATTTACCCAAACCAACCACCATGTAAATTGTTCATGTATAAATCAATTGTCAAATGTTATTGTGTAAACCATGTCGAAATGTCTATGTTCAATGTAAACCATGTCGAAATGTCTATGTTCAATGTAAATCATGTCGAAATGTCTATGTTCAATGTAAACCATGTCGAAATGTCTATGTTCAATGTAAATCAATGTCAAAATGTTTATGTTTAATGTAGATCATGTAATGTGTACCCGAAATATGTCTTGTATGGTAAGTGAGATGTATCAACTAAACGATATGTAAAATGCACAAAACAAGGTGTTGAAGTAAAACATGGTTTAAATCAACATTATGTTTTGTGGAACAATGCATGATCAAATGTAAATCAAGTCAAAATGTTTATGTCAAAATGTCACGTTTGGCAAGTGAAATGTATATATGTATAAATATATCCACGAAGCCACAGGTAAAAATGCACAAAACAATATATTGAAGTAAAACATGGTTTAAATCAATGTTATGTCTTGTTGAAATGCATGCTATACTGAATATGAACATTTGTGCGGTATTGTTATAATGCGTACATCCAAGCCTTGAGACTGTAGCGATAAACCCTTAAATAAATTAAAGGTCTATCTAAGTTATGTATATCGAATTCGGTCATTCCTTCCAATCCAATCAAACCCAGGATTTCAGGAACGGGAGTTGTCAATTCCTATGGTACCACTACCTACTAACGAACGGCGTAGCTAATGTTAATGAATGTATTGTTCCATGTTAAACAAACCAAATGTCATACCAAAATGTAAGCATGTGAAAATAATGCACTAAGTATGTAATCAAATGAACATACGTAGCGTGAAATGTAATGTGAAACGATGTACTAAGTATGCACGCAATGGACATACATAGCATAAAATGTAATGTAAAACGATGTACTAAGTATGCACACAATGGACATACATAGCATAAACATAATGAAATCATGTACTATAAGTGTACTAATGAAAATAATAAGCATATGATATGAAAACATGGAAAGCATGAAAGTAACAAGTAGGCACATGTGTTTCACCCCAAAACAGTTTGGAAAATAGTAAAAGAGGGGTTCAATGTACTCACCTGAGATTGCTTTGAAGTTCTTGTATAATAACCAAATAATGCTAGAGATCACGGAATATCAAACGGCACCTAATAGGTAGCTATGTTAATATACAGGACCCAAATCGGAAGGATTGGATAGTATGCGGGTTCGTAAACCAAACGAGTATGGAGACTCGTGTAATATGGTTTAACCAAGCCTACATACTAAAATGAAACCTAACCTAAGTGCTTACGGCCCATTATGACCCGTTTAGGTAGCTTATGCTACCATAACGTGTCGTCCGCGTAGAACGCGTTTGGAACGCCTAACATCGTGACCCGAAGGTATAACCTCAGAAGGTTACAGCTATGGTCACCTAATGTGTTTGGTCGAATCCTAATGATCGACCAAATGGGTCGGGTTCGAAAGTATAAGCGATGGTTTAGATCGCTTACCTTACGACCCTATATAAGCACTAAACTAAAAGTGACGAGCTAAGCATGTTAGAACATGCTTAACTAAGTTTAGAAAACAGGTTTGGCATCAAAGCAAGAATGCGCATTTTGGCCGAAACTACGACTTGTCACTGAGCCTAGATAACGTGGTAATCAGTAGGTATAGTCGCTATGGACTATAACCATCGTGATCACGCTCACGTTATGAAGTTCCAATGAACTTCGTGTTGACCATAGGCTGGTCAATGCAGAAAGTCAACAAAACGTTGACTCTCGGACTCGAAAAGCGAATAAAAGAACGAAAGAACACTTACGAAGGGTCCCCGAATGCTAATCTAGATCAAAATAGCCCAGGTATGAAACAAAGGTTCCAACTTAGAGCTTTTGATCAGATTGTGTGGGTTTTTGCAAGAATGGGGGTGGGGTATTTATAGTATTTCCCGAACCGTTAGGATCGTTTCTTGAATAACGTGCAACGATCTGACCCGTACACTTGTCGAAAGGTTGTGGTTACTGAAAATGTCCCTTAATGAGTTGAAAGGGCAAGTTAAAACATGTGGTTGTGGTTTAATCAGCTGAGATTTGCTGACTAATTGATGTTATCTGATCTGCATGTCTGACGCGGCCCGCGTAAAGGTTGCCCTTACCTTTACGCGCCCCGCCTGAGGGTCCTGATCTACACCACTTGCAGAATTTACAGTTTTGGTCCCTGTCGCGTATTTATGCCATTTCCTACACTTCTAAGGCCCGTAAAGCCAACTTTAAGGCCCTAAAATGATTCCTAAACATTGTGGACATGAAACATGCTCAAAAATATGTCGGATGTTGGTTCATTCGGCCGTACGATCGCGATGTTCGCTTAATTACGACGGAATGCGCATAAGCGCGAAAGACGATCCAAATGACGCGACGAATGGATTTTTCTCATGCCAAACACTAAGGCATAATATTAGGATGCTTACATAAATTTTTGGATGTTCGGATGTATTCAGAACGTAAGTTATGCGCGAAAGTGCAAACTTATGCACTTTTTGACACTTTTAGTCCCTGAATGTCCCAAAAGTTTGTTTTAGCACACCAAACACCTCAAAGCCTATTTCTAAGCTATGGAGAGGATATTTATGGCATGTTTAACTTAGGGGCATGCTCCGGAATGTCTGTTTTAGTATGAATCAGCATACTTTCGCAGTTTGTTAAGTTTAGTCCCTGTAAGCGAATTAACTTGTTTTTGCCATACCAAAGCCTTCAAAACTTATTTCTAAGTCATGTAAAGGTTATTTAAGGTATGTTGAGTATATGTTGATGTCCCGGAGTATTTGTCGCATTAAACTGAGTACGTTTACGCACCAGTTTGCGTATAATTCTCAAGAAAGCGATGTAGAGTTTGAAATTGAACAAGAATTGATATGTGCAAAAGATACACATATTTATGCAAGATCCCAAGTATGAAATACAATATTTCATCGGCTTGGTATTTGTTTGATGGTCGCGGTGACACAGGTGTCACAAAAAAGATTTATTTCAAATCTTTTACAAACAAACTATGAACTCGCTCAACTTTATGTTGATTTTTCGCATGTTTCTTTCTCATGTTACTTTTCAAAGTTATTGCACGGTTGGAATAGGAGAACCATGTGGAGTCGAGTACTTAGTGGGCGTTCAATTTTTCTCGAAGTCTTAGCTTATTTGCTTCCGCTGTGCAATGAAGATACCGGTCCAGTCACGCCAGCTCTGATATTTTCGGGGTGTGACACAAACCACTTAGCCGAGGGTGACGTCACCTTCAAAAGAAGGGCCTACCACTTTTCGCATTTATAACTAACTTAATTGTCTTTCAATATTCAGACCATTTGTGATTGTATCCCTGCTGACTCAAACCACTGGGTTGAGGATAACGTCACCTTCAAAAAAGGGGTCTACTACTAAGATAATCTCTTAAAAATTCCAAAAGTGCGAAAGTCATCAAAGGATGCATTAAAGATGAGTTGCATCCAAGAGATTCTATCTTGTCTATTTGTTTTTCATTTTATTTATGTTTTCATTTTTAGTTTTAGTTTCATGTTTTGAAAAATCTTTCTCAAGAATTTGGATCGATTAGACGTTGAGGATAAACCGGTATTAAAAGCTCTTGTGTCCTTGGACGACCTCGGTATCTTACCAACACTATACTATGCTCGCGATAGGTGCACATGCCCAAGTGTGTGTTTAGTGTTAGTATAATATCATGTTTTATAAATTTATAACTTGACTAATGCGTAAAATGGGCTTAAAATATTAATAAAATCATATCACGCTTAACGCATACCATCTGCCCTTTTATTCTTTTTCTAATTGCCCCTTTTTGTCTCCACATGGGCTTATGTCAATGTTACTTCCTTCTTTTCTTTTGGTCCTCATTACCGTATGATACCTCTCAAAAGATGGCAGTCCAGAAGAATTTCAAACAAAATAACAATATGGCCCCCACTTCTATTAATTGCCTCCATCATTCACGTGATTTTAGTTTGAGTTGTGAATCTTTTTTTTTTCTAACTTGGAGCTCACATATATTCCAACAAATATATAACCTACAATCAATCACTTCATGTAAGTGTATTTTAATCTTGAACTAGAATTCCATTTTGAAAACTCATGTTGAGATCATGGATTCTATGCATATATTTTTTTTATTAGTTTCTAAAAAACAAATAATAATAAAACCTATTTAGAATTTCACTTGTCGACTCAAGTTTAGTCAAAATACTTCATTTTAGCTCATTATCTCTTAGAATCATTAAACATTAAATATGAATGAGATACGAGTAAAAATAGCCCGCAAACTACACAAAAGTGCAGGAATATTTATATACATATATATATATATATATATATATATATATATATATATATATATATATATATATATTTATTTTAGAGCTCATCAACCAGCGCCACCTCCATTACCCGTTCCCCAATAATTCTTGGTACGATGTCCTAATTGTCCACACTTATCACACTTCACCACACGGCAAGCACCCAAATGGTGGTATATGCACTTGTCACACTTGGGCATAGTGCCCTGGTACTTTTTAACTCCAGTATCGTTTGCAATAGCAAACGTATTCGCCTCTCGAGGCGGATTAGTGTCTTTCTTCTTGTTGTGTTGGAGTTATTGCTGTTGTTACGAGTTGCTTGCTTGAGGTTCAAGTGTTTCCTTTTCTTGTCACCAGAAGACTCGACATGTTTTTCCACTTTCATAGTGATTTGCAATGACAACTTCTTCATTCTGACTGCATCTTCATTGAGGCTGACAGCTAGAGTCATTGCCTGTGTGATTGTAGCGGGGTTTGTTGATGTCACCAAGCTTCGGATTTCCGGAGCTAATCCCTAGATGTAGCGCTCAATGCACTTGAATTCTGGAGTCACAAGATAGGGAATCACACGTGAAAGGTCGTGAAACCTTTGCGTGTGACCCACTATGTCAGCTCCAACCATGGACAAGTTCCAGAATTCGGTTTCCAGTTTCTGGAGTTCAGCTCGGGAGCAGTACTTCTCCCTCATCCTTTCCTTCAGATCATCTCATGACATACCATAAGCAGCATCATCACCCAACGTCTGTACTTGCAGATTCCACCATGTGAGGGCTGTGACACCTGTGTCACCGCGACCATCAAACAAATACCAAGCCGATGAAATATTGTATTTCATACTTGGGATCTTGTATAAATATGTGTATGTTTTGCACATATCAATTATTGTTCAATTTCAAACTCTACATTGCTTTCTAGAGCATTATACGCAAACTGGTGCGTAAACGTACTCAGTTTAATGCGACAAATACTCCGGAACATCAACATATACTCAACATACCTTAAATAACCTTTACATAACTTAGAAATAAGTTTTGAAGGCTTGGGTATAGCAAAAACAAGTTAATTCGCTTACAGGGACTAAACTTGACAAACTGCGAAAGTATGCCAATTTGAACTGTAACGAACATTCCGGAACATGTTCATAAGTTAAACATACCCTAAATATCCTCTACATAGCTTAGAAATAGGCTTTGAGGTGTTTGGTATGCTAAAACAAACTTTTGGATCATTCAGGGACTAAAAGTGTCAAAAAGTGCACAAGTTTGCACTTTCGCGCATAACTTACGTTCTGAATACATCCGGACATCCAAAAATTTATGTAAGCATCCTTATATTATGCCTTAGTGTTGGGCATGAGAAAAATCCATTCGTCGCGTCATTTGGATCGTCTTTCGCGCTTATGCGCATTCCGTCGTAATTAAGCGAACATCGCAATCGTACGGCCAAACGAACTGACATCCGGAATATTTTTGAGCATATTTCATGTCCCCTACACTTTAACTTCATCTTAGAGCCTTGAAATGAGGTTAACGGGGCTTAAACGTGCCAAAAATTGGCCAAAATACGTGTTTCTGAAGTGCAGGGACCAAAATTGTAAATTCTGATCTGGGAACCTTAAGCGGGGCGCGTAAGGATTTACCAAATCCTTACGTGGGGCGCGTAAGACTGTCAGACAGAAAAATCTTTGCATTTAATGCAGTTTGGCCTTTCGTTCGATCAAGGGGCAATGCCCTTTCACCCAATCAGGAGCCAAGGGCCAAGTTCTGACTTACCACAAGAATTTGACAAGTGTACGCTCGAGATCGCGGCACGATATTCGATAAACGATCCTAACGGTTCCACTTTTCCTATAAATACCCCCCCCCCTTTGTTCCAAAAACCCACAAAATCTGATCTTAAGGCTCTAAGTTGGAACCATTGTTCCATACCTGAGCTATTTGATCTAGATTAGCACTCGGGGACCTTCCGTAAGTCTTCTTTCGCTCTTTTATCGCTTTTCGAGTCCGAAAGTCAACATTTTGTTGACTTTCTGCATTGACCAGCTTATGGTCGATGCGAAGTTCATGGAACTTCATAACGTGAGCGTGATCACGATGGTTATAGTCCGTAGTGACTATACCTACTGATCACCACGTTAACTAGGCTCAGTGACGGGTCGTAGTTTCGGCCAAAATGTGCATTCTTGCATATTTTGTAACCAAACTACTCGTGAGCATCAAAGCCGTTTGTTTTGATGTCAAACCTGTTTTCTAAGCTTAGTTAAGCATGTTCTAACATGCTTAGCTCGTCACTTTTAAGTTTAGTGCTTATATAGGGTCGTAAGGTAAGCGATCTAAACCATCGCTTATACTTTCGAACCCGACCCATTTGGTCGATCATTATGATCCGACCAAACACATTAGGTGACCATAGCTATAACCTTCCGAGGTTATACCTTGTAGTCACGATGTTAGGCGTTCCAGACGCGTTCTACGCGAACGACGCGTTAGGGTAGCATAAGCTACCTAAACGGGTCGTGATGGACCGTAAGCACTTAGGTTAAGTTTCATTATAGTATGTAGGCTTTGTTAAACCATATTACACGAGTCTCCATACTCGTTTGGTTTACGAACCCGCGTACTATCCGATCCTTCCGATTTGGTCCGGTATATTAACATAGCTACCTATTAGGTGCCGTTTGATATCCCGTGATCTTTAGCATTATCTGGTTATTATACAAGGAATTCAAAGCAATCTCAGGTGAGTACATTGAACCCCTCTTTTACTGTTTTTCCAAACTGTTTTGGGGTGAAACACATGTGCCTACTTGCTACTTTCATGCTTTCCGGTTTTCACATCATATACTGCTATGTTCGATAGTACATACATAGTACATGATTTCATTGTGTTTATGCTATGTATGCCCATTGTGTGCGTACTTAGTACATTGCTTTACATTTCATGCTACGTACGCCCATTGTGTGCATACGTAGTACATTGTTTCACATTGCATTACTGTTGCATATGCTCATCCAGCATATGAACACATTACACTACATTTTGAACCGTTGTACTCTACAATACATTTCATGCTACGTACGCCCATTGTGTGCATACGTAGTACATTGTTTCACATTGCATTACTGTTGCATATGCTCATCCAGCATATGAACACATTACACTACATTTTGAACCGTTGTACTCTACAATACATTTCATACTACGTACGCCCATTGTGTGCATACGTAGTACATTGTTTCACATTGCATTTCTGTTGCATATGCTCATCCAGCATATGAACACATTATACTAAATTTTGAACCGTTGTAACCATTTGACTATACATAAACATTTCTACCGTTAAACATTTCATCTTGATGGTTTGGTTTGAGTAAGTGATTTAAGTAACGAGGCATGTGTAATATGATACAAGCATGGTGGATACGCCGCTGGTACTTCCTATATATAAGTGTTTGTATGGTATTACATATCGTAGCGTTATTTGAATCATTTCAATTTGAGACATAGAACATTTTATACAAATAACACGCTTTTCACAAGACATTGATTTACAAACAACAAATCTTATACAAACTCTTTTTACATGGTTATTCAGTTAACCAGGCATTGTTCTCTTATTTATACATATCATTTGATCTTACCGTTTTTCAAATGATTTACAAGACAAAGCAAAATACGAGGTTCATGACTAAACATTTTCTCAAACTCAAGTCATGAATTCCGTTTTCACAAAACCAATGTATCTCACAGGCATTTTTATGCTGACGTACCTATTTTCACATGTGTTTTCAGGAGATGATGCATAGGACTTATCAAGACATACTTAGGCGGACCTGTGCCTTAGTGACTTAAAACGAGACAAGAACTAGTTAATTCATGTTATGTACACTTTGATTCTTGTTCAGACAATGTAAACTTTCATGTTTGATTTATAAAACGAAACTTCATTTGCCATGGATTTGAAACAATTGATTCTGTTACAACACTCCCCGACGTTTCCGCCACGTTTTGTATGTTCTACGTGGTCGGGGTGTGACAGAAAAGATGGTATCAGAGCCAATGGTTATAGGGAATTAGGTTATTAGTAATGCTTTGACCTAGTCTATAACCTTCCTAGGAACCTAACGCGAGTTTACTTGCGTTTAGTCACAAAACAATACCGTCACCTACCCTTAGGCGACGACCACAACAAGAACATAAATTTCAAAACCGCCTTGAAAACTAATCATCTGTTCTAGGATGATTGATTACTAGGTTTTGAACCCTCTATTGTAAGGTTTTGAACCCTTTATTATAAGGTTTTGAACCCCTTTGAATTTTCAAAACTCCCGTCAAAGTTTTGGGTCCTAACTAGTGTGAACACGTGCGAACTGGAAGAGTGAATGCCTGTACCCTGGGTTTTCTGTCTAAGGTTAGAGTGTTCGTACAAATCCACATAATCGGACCAGTCACTCTTACCTGGGAACTCTTGGGGTGAGTGTCCACTTATAGGCGAGCATGTCTTCGCGATACACTATGAGGATCTATTTGCTTAGATTCAGCCTTGGTGTTGTTTGTTTGCTTCATGATTCAAACAAGTGACCATCAACCGTGATTATGGTCAGTGATTGTAACATCCTATTCTTACCCAATACCATTTTATTTGTTTCCTTTCATGTTCTCCTCTTTTAGAATGCCTCCTCGACGCGAACACCAGATAGCAACTGCCGAGCTGGCAGAAATTATTGCGCAGCAGATGGCTGCTCAATTCCCAAATCTCTTTGCTCAATGGAACCAAGCCAACAACAACAACAATGGTACATGCAATTTCAAGAACTTTAACTCGGCTAAACCACTCAAGTTTAGTGGTTCTGAGGGAGCAACTGGGCTTCTCCAATGGTTCGAGAGCATCGAGAATACCTTTCGCCACGTGCAGTGTCCGGAAAATCGCAAGGTCGAGTTTTCTTCGAGTGTGTTTCAGAAGAGGGCTCTTACATGGTGGAACGGGGTAATGAGAGACCATGGTGCAGATGTTGCTCTAGCACAAACATGGGCTGAACTGAGAGCACTTATGATGAGAGAGTTTTGTCCTCGTCATGAACAACGAGCGTTGGAGAAGGAGTTTGATGATTTGAAACAAGATAGTGGCGAACACAGGGCATATACTGATAGGTTTGAGGAGTTGAGTCTACTTTGCCCGACTATGGTCGCCCCACTCGACAAGGCTATCGAAAGGTACATCGACGGCCTGCCTGACTCGGTACAAGACATTGTCACTGGTAGCAACCCTACCACACTCCGTCAGGCCATTGAGCTATCTGCAACCTTGACTGAATCGCAGATCAGAAAGCATAAACTTTTTCGAAAAGGTGACAAGAAATTGGTCGGGGAATCAAACCCAATCAAGGAATCAAAGACCATGGATGAACAGACTGAATCTCCTAAGAAGTCAAGGAAGCGAAAGGCTTCTCAGAACTTCGCCGTGGTCGCTCACAATGGTCAAGCCGTCCCCAACCAACCAGCTCAACCCCCTGCTAGAAAACCATACAATGGAACTGCACCCTTGTGCAACCAATGTAGCCTCCATCATCACGCCAATGTACAGTGCCGCAAATGCCAAACTTGTGGACTCATAGGCCATACAACAAGAATCTGCCCAGCTGCAGCTGCACCAAACCAAGCTGGCAACAATCCCGCTCAAGGTCGTTTCCTACCAGGTTCTTGTTTCAACTGTGGCGAGATGGGTCATTTCCGAAGAAATTGCCCAAAGCTTGCTAATGCAAATCCAGCACAAGGATGATCACCCGACTGACTAGAAGACAACATCGTTTAGAAATAATCATGTCTTATGTATTAAGTTTCTTTTGTTGTCAAGATCCAAGGAACAGTTGATATCGTTGTTTATAAATAAATCTTTCATTTTTGCAATGTATTTCTATGGTTGCATGTATAAACGACATATCCCTTGCAATACCGACAATCAAGGAACCGTATTCCTTGAAGAACAAACTACCCCCAAAATTCTCCCATTCTATAATCGCTTGCGTCTTCCACGGAATTCCTAAGTACCCGTTTATTCTAAGGAAACGAAGTACAAGGCGCAGGTTACAACACATGACGAATACCCAAAGTACCACTATAAATCCTTAATAGGGTACCTAAGGATTTCCCGTAAGTCTTTAATTGTTGTATACCTTCATTCAAATGTGGTGATTCCTTGTAATCAAAAATCGAATTTTGGGAGATCTTTCTATCTTCTCAGATAGATTCCAGTGAACATTGAGATCCGTCGACAGGTTTCCGTATCCGTATTCAATCAATAACAAGTTAATAACAAATTATGATCAAGTTAAACAATTATGTGACTATGTGCTTATGTGTTTCCTTATGTATTGTTGTGTGATCCAAATTATGTTATCCAAATCTTCGTAGAATCTTACATGTCCGTGTACAAGAGATTCATAGTAGGATGCCCAAAGGTATTACTTAAAATCCTCAATGGACTTCTATGTTATAGTTAAGTCCCTCGGATTATAAAGTACTACTTCATAATTAGACCCCTTGAGTGGTCTAGCTAAACAGATTCATCCAAAAATCTGGTTAGGGATATCATGTGATGATATAGCTGAAAGGACTCCTTGGTGGCCTAACCAAGAGGATCCCCTGTCGATCTAATTAAAAGGAACCGATGGAAGTCTAGTCACCCTCGTCACAAGTTTGATATCCTTCCCCAAAACATTACAAAACAAACTGTGCGGACTGTGCAAGGGATTACGTAATTATGGATGCATACATAATTATGGAATTTAGTGCACAGAAATCACAGCAAGTTCTGTCATGTGTCTAGAGTTAACCCTATTCATTTCCAATTCTGATGAAGCATCCGTTGAGGAAAAATGAACTAGCTATTCATTTTTCACTTCTGAAGAATATCCGTTGAGGAAATGAATATCCGTTTATCCTTCATTTCCAAATCTGAAGAATACCCGTCGAGGAAAATGACTCCGTTTGTTCATTTTCGTTCTGAAGATTTATCCGTTGAGGAAATGAATATCCGTTTATCCTTCATTTCCAAATCTGAAGAATACCCGTTGAAGATGACCCCGTTTGCTCATTTTCGTTTCTGAAGATTTATCCGTTGAGGAAATGAATATCCGTTGTGTAATCCTTCATTTCCAACTCTGAGGAAGCATCCGTTGAAGATGACTCCGTTAGTTCATTTTCGTTTCTGAAGATTATCCGTTGAGGAAATGAATATCCGTTGTGTAATACTTCATTTCCAACTCTGAGGAAGCAACCGTTGAAGATGACCCCGTTTGTTCATTTTCGTTTCTGAAGATTTATCCGTTGAGGAAATGAATATCCGTTGTGTAATCCTTCATTTCCAACTCTGAGGAAGCATCCGTTGAAGATGACTCCGTTAGTTCATTTTCGTTTCTGAAGATTATCCGTTGAGGAAATGAATATCCGTTGTGTAATACTTCATTTCCAACTCTGAGGAAGCAACCGTTGAAGATGACCCCGTTTGTTCATTTTCGTTTCTGAAGATTATCCGTTGAGGAAATGAATATCCGTTGTGTAATCCTTCATTTCCAACTCTGAGGAAGCAACCGTTGAAGATGACTCCGTTAGTTCATTTTCGTTTCTGAAGATTATCCGTTGAGGAAATGAATATCCGTTGTGTAATACTTCATTTC
Source organism: Helianthus annuus (assembly GCF_002127325.2). Classification (NCBI taxonomy): domain Eukaryota; kingdom Viridiplantae; phylum Streptophyta; class Magnoliopsida; order Asterales; family Asteraceae; genus Helianthus; species Helianthus annuus. The sequence continues at coordinate 63,777,414 of NC_035437.2, forward strand.
CAACTCTGAGGAAGCAACCGTTGAAGATGACCCCGTTTGTTCATTTTCGTTTCTGAAGATTATCCGTTGAGGAAATGAATATCCGTTGTGTAATCCTTCATTTCCAATTCTGATGAAGCAACCATTGAAAATGACCCGTCTGTTCATTTTCGTTTCGGAAGAATGACCGTTAAGGAAATGACAAGATATTGCCTTACATATCATTGGTGGTTATTTGGCAAATTCACAAATAGACTCCTACAAATAAATTTCGGGACGAAATTTCCTAAGGTAGGGGAGACTGTGACACCTGTGTCACCGCGACCATCAAACAAATACCAAGCCGATGAAATATTGTATTTCATACTTGGGATCTTGTATAAATATGTGTATGTTTTGCACATATCAATTATTGTTCAATTTCAAACTCTACATTGCTTTCTAGAGCATTATACGCAAACTGGTGCGTAAACGTACTCAGTTTAATGCGACAAATACTCCGGAACATCAACATATACTCAACATACCTTAAATAACCTTTACATAACTTAGAAATAAGTTTTGAAGGCTTGGGTATAGCAAAAACAAGTTAATTCGCTTACAGGGACTAAACTTGACAAACTGCGAAAGTATGCCAATTTGAACTGTAACGAACATTCCGGAACATGTTCATAAGTTAAACATACCCTAAATATCCTCTACATAGCTTAGAAATAGGCTTTGAGGTGTTTGGTATGCTAAAACAAACTTTTGGATCATTCAGGGACTAAAAGTGTCAAAAAGTGCACAAGTTTGCACTTTCGCGCATAACTTACGTTCTGAATACATCCGGACATCCAAAAATTTATGTAAGCATCCTTATATTATGCCTTAGTGTTGGGCATGAGAAAAATCCATTCGTCGCGTCATTTGGATCGTCTTTCGCGCTTATGCGCATTCCGTCGTAATTAAGCGAACATCGCAATCGTACGGCCAAACGAACTGACATCCGGAATATTTTTGAGCATATTTCATGTCCCCTACACTTTAACTTCATCTTAGAGCCTTGAAATGAGGTTAACGGGGCTTAAACGTGCCAAAAATTGGCCAAAATACGTGTTTCTGAAGTGCAGGGACCAAAATTGTAAATTCTGATCTGGGAACCTTAAGCGGGGCGCGTAAGGATTTACCAAATCCTTACGCGGGGCGCGTAAGACTGTCAGACAGAAAAATCTTTGCATTTAATGCAGTTTGGCCTTTCGTTCGATCAAGGGGCAATGCCCTTTCACCCAATCAGGAGCCAAGGGCCAAGTTCTGACTTACCACAAGAATTTGACAAGTGTACGCTCGAGATCGCGGCACGATATTCGATAAACGATCCTAACGGTTCCACTTTTCCTATAAATACCCCCCCCCTTTGTTCCAAAAACCCACAAAATCTGATCTTAAGGCTCTAAGTTGGAACCATTGTTCCATACCTGAGCTATTTGATCTAGATTAGCACTCGGGGACCTTCCGTAAGTCTTCTTTCGCTCTTTTATCGCTTTTCGAGTCCGAAAGTCAACATTTTGTTGACTTTCTGCATTGACCAGCTTATGGTCGATGCGAAGTTCATGGAACTTCATAACGTGAGCGTGATCACGATGGTTATAGTCCGTAGTGACTATACCTACTGATCACCACGTTAACTAGGCTCAGTGACGGGTCGTAGTTTCGGCCAAAATGTGCATTCTTGCATATTTTGTAACCAAACTACTCGTGAGCATCAAAGCCGTTTGTTTTGATGTCAAACCTGTTTTCTAAACTTAGTTAAGCATGTTCTAACATGCTTAGCTCGTCACTTTTAAGTTTAGTGCTTATATAGGGTCGTAAGGTAAGCGATCTAAACCATCGCTTATACTTTCGAACCCGACCCATTTGGTCGATCATTATGATCCGACCAAACACATTAGGTGACCATAGCTATAACCTTCCGAGGTTATACCTTGTAGTCACGATGTTAGGCGTTCCAGACGCGTTCTACGCGAACGACGCGTTAGGGTAGCATAAGCTACCTAAACGGGTCGTGATGGACCGTAAGCACTTAGGTTAAGTTTCATTATAGTATGTAGGCTTTGTTAAACCATATTACACGAGTCTCCATACTCGTTTGGTTTACGAACCCGCGTACTATCCGATCCTTCCGATTTGGTCCGGTATATTAACATAGCTACCTATTAGGTGCCGTTTGATATCCCGTGATCTTTAGCATTATCTGGTTATTATACAAGGAATTCAAAGCAATCTCAGGTGAGTACATTGAACCCCTCTTTTACTGTTTTTCCAAACTGTTTTGGGGTGAAACACATGTGCCTACTTGCTACTTTCATGCTTTCCGGTTTTCACATCATATACTGCTATGTTCGATAGTACATACATAGTACATGATTTCATTGTGTTTATGCTATGTATGCCCATTGTGTGCGTACTTAGTACATTGCTTTACATTTCATGCTACGTACGCCCATTGTGTGCATACGTAGTACATTGTTTCACATTGCATTACTGTTGCATATGCTCATCCAGCATATGAACACATTACACTACATTTTGAACCGTTGTACTCTACAATACATTTCATGCTACGTACGCCCATTGTGTGCATACGTAGTACATTGTTTCACATTGCATTACTGTTGCATATGCTCATCCAGCATATGAACACATTACACTACATTTTGAACCGTTGTACTCTACAATACATTTCATACTACGTACGCCCATTGTGTGCATACATAGTACATTGTTTCACATTGCATTTCTGTTGCATATGCTCATCCAGCATATGAACACATTATACTAAATTTTGAACCGTTGTAACCATTTGACTATACATAAACATTTCTACCGTTGTTAAACATTTCATCTTGATGGTTTGGTTTGAGTAAGTGATTTAAGTAACGAGGCATGTGTAATATGATACAAGCATGGTGGATACGCCGCTGGTACTTCCTATATATAAGTGTTTGTATGGTATTACATATCGTAGCGTTATTTGAATCATTTCAATTTGAGACATAGAACATTTTATACAAATAACACGCTTTTCACAAGACATTGATTTACAAACAACAAATCTTATACAAACTCTTTTTACATGGTTATTCAGTTAACCAGGCATTGTTCTCTTATTTATACATATCATTTGATCTTACCGTTTTTCAAATGATTTACAAGACAAAGCAAAATACGAGGTTCATGACTAAACATTTTCTCAAACTCAAGTCATGAATTCCGTTTTCACAAAACCAATGTATCTCACAGGCATTTTTATGCTGACGTACCTATTTTCACATGTGTTTTCAGGAGATGATGCATAGGACTTATCAAGACATACTTAGGCGGACCTGTGCCTTAGTGACTTAAAACGAGACAAGAACTAGTTAATTCATGTTATGTACACTTTGATTCTTGTTCAGACAATGTAAACTTTCATGTTTGATTTATAAAACGAAACTTCATTTGCCATGGATTTGAAACAATTGATTCTGTTACAACACTCCCCGACGTTTCCGCCACGTTTTGTATGTTCTACGTGGTCGGGGTGTGACAAGGGCCTCATCAACAAACTGGCCAGTAACTGTCACACCCTGGCTTTGCGGAAGCGTGGGTTTATTTGGTGTGACTTCTTAATAGCATAGCTTAATCACAACGAAGCTATATGAAAGTAAAACCATGATGACCATCCATTAATTCAAGTTTTAAAAATAAAATACGACAACATTGTTTTAAAATTTGACACATGCAACGGAAATAAAAACATTGTTCATATGACACAACCTCAAAACATGCAATAAACACAGTTTAAGACTTGTGACTCGTCCAGGCAAAAGCCACAATCCCTAAACTTGGATGACATCATTCTTCTTACGCAGCTTGACGACATAGCATACCCTGCCAGATCCCTAATTCCCTGAAATACATGTAATTTGAAAAATCAACAAAAAGTTGAGCGAGTTCATGTAAAAGTGAGTATGTATAAACCTTTGTAATATATTTGTATGTATGAAAATCCCTGGTATGTAGCAAATAAGGAAAAAGAGATCACCATTGGGTTACAAAGCCAATGATATGTGTGAAGTGCTGTAGGAAGACTCAAACCTAGCAGATTTTTGCGTCGGGCTCAAAGTCACCCCAAGGTCCGTACAGTGGGCCTGGAGTTGGGCTCGCTACACCCAGATAGATCTACCGCTACTGACCCTCGGTCCTACTATGAGGATTAATGGCCTCAAGTTCCCGCCTACCCACTCACATGATCTAAGTAGTAACCCTCCTTAAGCTAACCATACCATGTATAAAAGTATCCGTAATTACTGTAACATGTATTCCACCCCCGAAGTGTAAAAACTGAAAACAGTTAAGAGAAAAGGGGGACATGAACTCACAGAAGTGCGTCTCGAAATAGTCCGTCCCAAAATAACCTGCTGCGTGGCGACCTACACGTATTAACTTTTATTAGACAGATGTTCGTGCCTTGGCTTAAGGTGTAACGTTTTTGGGAAATAGTTAGTCAACTATCTCGTATTTACACTTCTTAATTATTTTATAAGTATATTCCTTCCCAAGGATGGGGGTATTAATACATGTGTGTTTTATAATTCTGAAAATATATTTTTAAATCTCACTTGAAAATATATTTTAATTACTTTGTCTTAAATGTTTTAATTTCCAAAACATATATATTTTTCCTAAAAATATTATATTTTATTCCATAGGTTTTCCCAAAATAATATTTCACCAAAAATATTCTAATAAGAGTATTTTTCCTGTGACATCTGTGCTTGTAATCGTTGTAAACAGTTCAATTATCAATGAAATAAAGTTATTTGATCCCTATGCTTGTTTGTTTATGTTTGATGTTTTTCATGTTTTGACTTTTATTCGATTTCAAACTCTATATCGCTTTCTGGATAATTATACACAAACTGGTGCGTAAACGTAATCAGTTAAAAGCGACAAATACTCCGGAACATCAATTCATGCTTAACATACCTTAAATAACCTTAAATAACCTTTACATAACTTAGAAATAAGTTTTGAAGGCTTTGGTATGGCAAAATCCAGTCAATTCGTTTACAGGGACTAAAATTGACAACCTGCGAAAGTATGCCGATTTGAACTGTAACGAACATTCCGGAACATGATCATAAGTTAAACACACTTTAAATATCCTTTACATAGCTTAGAAATAGGCTTTGAGGGGTTCGGTGTGCTAAAATAAACTTTTGGGTCATTCAGGGACTAAAAGCGTCAAAAAGTGCATAAGTTTGCATTTTCGCGCATAACTTACGTTCTGAATACTTTCGGACATCCAAAAAATTTATGTAAGCATTAAAATATTATGTTTTAGTGTTTGGCTTGTCAAAAATCCATTCGTCGCGCAATTTGGACCGCTTTTGCGTCCGTTACGACTTCCGTCGTAATTAACCGAACAACGCAATCGTACGGCCAAACGAACCAACATCCGACATATTTTTGAGCACGTTTTCAGTTCCCTATACTTTAACTTCATATTTGAGCCTTAAAATGAGGTTAACAGGGCTTACACGTGTCAAATCGCATAAAAAATCAAGTTCGGAGTCACAGGGGCCTGTTCTGCCATTTTGTGAAAATTTCTGCCAGTACCAGAGGTCCTTACGGACCGTAAGGGACCTCATACGATCCGTAAAGCCTCCCCAGATCAGCAGAATGTGCTTTGCAGCCATTTCCAGCTGTTATACACCTTTACCCATGGTTTCTTGCATCTTGTGGGCTGGTTTTGGATGTCCCATGGTTTTCTAAAACAATGGGCACACATGGAGGGTGGAGATCGAAGCTCGGATTTCAAGAAACGATCCTAACGGTTCTACGAAATCTATAAATACCCCCCATGAATTCACTTCCAACCCACTTGATTTTCTGAGATTTTCTCTAAGTTGGAGTGATTACCACTTCATACCTGAGAAATACTTGGAAATCAATCTTGCGGGGACCTTCTGTAAGTATTCTTTCGCGTTTTTCGTTCATTTTAGCGTTTAAGTCAAACTGCGTTTGACTTTCTGCATTGACCAGTTTATGGTCAACGCGAAGTTCGTTTGAACTTCATAACGTGAGCGTAATCACGATGGTTATAGTCCCTAGTGACTATACCTACTGATTACCACGTTATCTACGCTCAGTGACGAGTCGTAGTTTCGGCCAAAATGCGTTTTCGCGCGTATTTTGTAACCAAACTACTCTAGGGTATTAAAACCGTTTGTTTTAATACCAAACCTGATTTCTAACTTCACTAAACATGTTCTAGCATGTTTAGCTCGTCGCTACTAGTTTTGTGCTTGTCTAAGGGTCGTAAGGTAAGCGATCTAATCAATCGCTTATGCTTACGAACCCGACCCATTTGGTCAATCATTAGGATCTGACCAAACATATTAGGTGACCATAGTTGTATAGGGAATAACCTTCCGGGGTTATACCTTATGGTCACATCGTTTAACTAGTTGTATGATAGGTAACGTATGTGCCTTAGGTAAATTACCAAAATACCCTTTCTACGCCAAAATTCATTTTAAGCCTATGTAACATAATTTTTGGTATCTAAACTGATTTAACAACAATATTGAACATGTTAAGGCATATCTTGTTTATCATAGGGCTAGTTAGGCATTCCGAACGCGTTTTACGCAAACGACGCGTTAAAGTAGCATAAGCTACCTAAACGGGTCGTAACGGGTCAAGAGCACTTAGGATAGGTTTCGTTTTAGTACGTAGGCTTTGTCAGACCATATTATATAAGTTCCCACACTTATTTGGTTTACAAAACCTCGTACTACCCGATCCTCCGATATGTCCGTTTATTAATGTAGATACCTATATAGGTGTCACACCCCCAAAATCCACCTGCGGAGTATCACCGCTTGGGAGCGTGACTGACCAGTATCAAGCCACCAATCATATAGAACAATATATATAGTAAAAGTAATTGCCATTAAACCAAATCAAATCCATATGAAAGGTGTTCCAAAACATAAGTAAGTTATCATTGTTTAGCGGAAGCGTATAAATAAAACCCATCATAATGAAGTATCAAATGTCATAAGTGTTTAACAAAACTATCACGATCCAAGCCCACAACGACCAGCTCCTCCCTATGCAAGCTCCATGTATCTAACGACCTGCAAGGCATGTAACAGAGGATCAAAAACTAGTTGAGCGAGTTCACAGAAAGTAAATGTGTAATAGTAAGTTCGTTTGTAACATGTGGCTCTACTTGGCCGATAGTATGTTCTATTGGTGGGGGCTTCCCATGTTGTATAACCACTAGACTATTCGTAACCATAAGTGTTCTTCACAACCGAGAACAGTAGTACGTACAAGCTTTACGTAGGTTTACGTAAGTATCCTTCACAACCGAGGATAGTAGTAAGTATAAGTATACGTAGATTGTAGGTATGTGTCCTGCACAACCGAGGACAGTGAATAGCATAAGTATGTGTCCTGCACAACCGAGGACAGTGAGTAGCATAAGTATGTGTCCTGTACAACCGAGGACAGTAAGAATCATATGTATGTGTCCTGCACAATCGAGGACAGTAAGAAGCATATGCATATGTGGGCTTTACGCATGTGTCCTGCACAACCGAGGAAAGTAAGTAGTATAGGCATACGTAGGTTTACGTATGTGTCCTGCACAACCGAGGACGCTGGTATGGTAGTCTAGTGGTAGTGTCAGTATGAATCTATTCAACCTTATTCCTTCAATCCCATTCCCAAGCCCTTGGAAATCCCATGCCTTAGTAAGGGTGTGAACTCACCTTGGTTTGCTCGGTATGCTATGCTCTAGGGTTTATCAAATGTCTAAGTCCGTTACACACGTTCTAGGATATGTTGCACATGATACGATGTCAGTGTTTGCATCAAATTAGGGTTTGCAAATCATTGACATTCAGGCAGCTGTGTCTTGTGTGTTTATTGTGTACAGGATGATATCACATATACCGATTCATGCATGCAAGATCATACAGTTGCATTCAGTATCATACGATCACATACAGAATCATACATCACGTAAACAGTTAATCGTATTCACATAATTCATACGTCGCGTCCTTGATTACATAGTTTAATCTAACGTAGACGTTAACCTAGTTGCCACTGTTAACATACTTAACAGAAACATCATACTTAAACAGAATTTACAACTTAACGGAGTTGCATAATTAATTTAACAGAGTTAACAATATCAATGGGATACTAACAGGGTTAACATATATATCTTAATGGACATAATGGGGTTAACATATACACATAATTACTAAACTAATGATGTTACTAAAGTAACAGGGTTAACAAGTTATTGAATCCACAACCCTAGCATAAAACTCGGACATAACATCAAAGCATAACTCGAACATGTGCAAGCAAAACTTCGGACCCCATGTGTAAAAGCAAAAGTCAGACCAATCTCTTATGCTATAAAACTCGGACAAGAAGTCTTGTTACAAAAAGATCGGACATGCTACATCTATAAAAGTCGGACATGAGGGGGCACCCCCCCTCCTCAAACTCGGACCACTATGAGCCCAAACAAAGTCGGACCCCCCTTCTAAGGTTAAAAGGTCGGACAGGGGGAAGGGTATAAAAATTCGGACAGGGGATGGGGTTAAAACTCGGACAACCCATCTCCCACTTAAAAACTCGGACAACCCATTATCTTATACAAAGGTCGGACATCTTAATGTCCATATAAGTCGGACCCTTAAAACTCGGACGCTATGTCCTTAAACAACCTCGGACCAATGTTTTCTTGGTGCAAAGTTCGGATCATTAGGACATGATAAAACTCAGACAAATTGCATGTTTACAAACCTCGGACCCTTTATATCATTCATAATGTTTGGACAAACAACAAGTCATGAAACTCTGTCAACTATTATCATTCAGAAGTCAAAACCCTAGAAGCACAAAACATACGATGAGTAACGTAACATCATTCATACGATCCTGAAACTCTAACTTCACACATTTCTCAGTACAGTAATCCAATCAAACCAATGGTTTTAATATATCCTGTATCTAAATCGTCAGGCAACCGTTTATTCGATTAATCAACATTATTAACACACCAAACAGGATTCAAAACAAAAATCACAAAATATTATGTGAAGAACTAGGGTTTTCATGAATCATATAATCAAGAATTGAAAACAGTCAATCAATCAACTAATCGCAAACAATGATTAAACCATTACCTTGATTTGATTCTAGATGGATTGGTAATCAAACTTGATGCAAAAGAACTTGTGAATCCAAGAATGATGAGAAGATGGTTGTAGAGAGGATTAGAGAGTACAATGCTTTGGTTTTTGTGAAAATGATTAGTGAAAAGGGATTAGGGTTAACAATGATTAGAGTTTCACTAATTACTCTATGCATCCCTAAGTATCATAATTTACAATAGCACACCATCTCAAAATAGTTCACAGTTTCACCACCACATTCATACATTTGACAAATCTTTCATAATCAACACATATACTTAACTGAATCAAAAACGTTACAACTTCACAGCAAACTAATTGTGCAAGCAAACAATTAAACAATCAATAAATGTGCAATGAATGCGAAATAGAAATCTTGGAAATTCGAGTTGTCACATTATCCCCAACTTAAAAGAAATTTCGTCCTGAAATTTGGTACGCACTCACTGAGGAAGCTAGGGTAAGCTGTATTGTTCACTAGTTTTCCTGGGGTGTCACATCATCCCCCCGTTGATTTGGAATTTCGTCCCGAAATTCCGCAGTAGTAGCTTCAGTCTCAGTAGTGGTTGCACGGTTTTCGAATAACTGGGGGTACTTTTCTGTCATCTGGTCTTCGCGTTCCCAGGTGTACTCTGGGCCACGTTTGGAGTTCTAACGAACTCGGACAAGAGGGATTCTCTTGTGTTTGAGGACCTTAACATCCTGGTCCGTGATTTCAACTGGTTCCTCGACGAACTGCAACCGCTCGTCGATAGTGAGTTCCTTAAAAGGAACTATGAGGGTCTCATCTGACAGGCACTTCTTCAGATTCGACACGGGGAATACGTTGTGAACTGCACCGAGTTCAGCTGGTAGATTTAGCTTGTAGGCCACTTTGCCTATCTTCTCAATGATTTCGAATGGTCCAACATACCGTGGATTGAGCTTGCCTCGTTTACCAAAACGAACCACACCCTTCCAGGGTGAGACTTTGAGTAGCACTCGATCCCCAACTTGGAACTCGAGCGGTTTCCGGCGTTTGTTTGCGTAAGCTTTCTGACGGTCACGAGCCGCCGCCATGCGTTGTCGTATCTGTGTAATTCGTTCAGTAGCATCAACTACAAGTTCTGGACCTGTGATTTGACTATCCCCCCCACCTCTGCCCAACAGAGAGGTGACCGGCATTTACGTCCGTACAATGCCTCGAATGGAGCGGCTTGAATGCTGGTGTGATAACTGTTATTGTACGAAAATTCCACTAACGGAAGATACTTTTCCCAGCCGTTGCCAAAATCGATAACACACGCCCGAAGCATGTCTTCTAGAGTTTGAATCGCGCGCTCAGACTGCCCATCCGTCTGAGGGTGATATGCTGTGCTCATGTCTAACCGAGAGCCGAAGGATTTGTGCATCGCTTGCCACAGTTCTGAGGTGAATCGTGCATCCCGATCCGAAATAATAGAGGTTGGCACCTGTCACACCCCGACCACGTAAAACATCAAATCGTGGCGGAAACATCGGGGAGTGTTGTAACAGAATTATTGTTCCACAACCAAGGTAATTAAAATATTATCTTATTCATCACCCGAGGGTGGAATTCATTGTTCAAACAAGAACCAACAAGCTACATTATCTTAAAAACTACCGAAATAAAGAGCACATGACGAAATTTAAACTATGTCTAGCTTCATTTTATAGTCACTAAGGCCCAAGTCCACCCTAGCGTGTCACGATCATCCTACGCATTTGCTCCTGAAACACATGTGAAAATAAAGTACGTTAGCATAAAAATGCCAGTGAGTAACATAGGTTTTGTGAAAATAGGATTCATGACTTAGGTTTTAGAAAAGGGTTGTTTAACAAAGTCAGTCATGATCCTTGTAACATGTTTTGTTTTATAAATCATTTGAAAAGCGATGAATAAGTAGATGATATGTGATAAAGTAATGTAAGGTTAAATGAATAATTAAGTAAAATGAGTTTGTATATATATATCAAACAGTGTTGTAAATCAATGTTTTGTGAAAAATATGTTATTTGTAAGAAAAATGAATAAGTCCAAGTTGAATGACTTAAATAAACCACCCAATGAAAGTTGCCCATGTCTAAACCATTTGCCCAATGTTATTGTGAAAACCATGTCAAAATGTATATATCAATATCAACATTGTCTATGTCAAATATAATCATGTAATGTGTAATCAAAATGTCAATGTATGGTTAGTGAAATATGTATCAACTAAACCATAGGAAAAATGCACAAAACAATGTATTGAAGTAAAACATGGTTTAAATCAACGCAATGTTTTGTGGAAAATGCATGCTATAATGAATACAGACATTTATGCGGTATTGTGAAAATGCATACATCCAAGCCTTGCAACTGTGGTGATAAACCTTTAAACAAATTAAAGGTCTATCTGTCTAAATGTTTTAATCGAATTCGGTCATTCCTTCCAATCCAAACATACCCAGGATTTCAGGAACGGGAGTTGTCAATTCCTATGGTACCATTACCTACTAACGAGCGGCGTGATCAATGTTAATGAATGTATATTGTCCCACTTAAACAAACCAAATGTCATACCCAAAATGTAAGCATGAAAATGTCATGTAAAACAAATGCACTAAGTATGATGAACATACATAGCGTGAAAATGTCATGTAAAACAAATGCACTAAGTATGATGAACATACATAGCGAGATAATGTCATGTAAAATAAATGTACTAAGTATGCGCTAAACGAACATACGTAGCATAAAATGTCATGTAAATCGAAGTATTTAATGAACATAGCAAGTGTATGATGAGAAAACATGAAAGCACGAAAGTAACAAGTAGGCACATGTGTTTCACCCCAAAATGTTTGAAAAACAGTAAAAGAGGGGACTATGTACTCACTTGAGATTGCTTAGAAGTCGTAGAACAACCACCAAGCAATGTTAGAAGATCACGGAATCAAACAGCACCTATAAAGGCACCTACATTAATAAACGGACCTATCGGAGGATCGGGTAGTACGAGGGTTTGCAAACCAAATAAGTGTGGGAACTTATGTAATATGGTTTGACAAAGCCTACATACTAAAACGAAACTTATCCTAAGTGCTTTTGACCCGTTACGACCCGCTTAGGTAGCTTATGCTACTTTAACGCGTCGTTTGCGTAAAACGCGCTTGAAACGCCTAACTAGCCCTATGACAAGCAAGATATGCCTTAACACACTTAATATTGTTGCTAAATCAGTTTAGGTGTCAAAATTTATGTTACATAAGTTTAAAATGAATTTTAGTGTAAAAAGGGCATTTTGGTAATTTACCTAAAGCATAAGAACCACTTGTCATACAACTACTTATACGGTGTGACCATAAGGCGTAACCTTGAAAGGTTATTCCCTATACACTATGGTCACCTAATGTGTTTGGTCGGATCCTAATGATCGACCAAATGGGTCGGGTTCGTAAGCATAAGCGATTGTTTAGATCGCTTACCTTTACGACCCTAGACAAGCACAAAAACTAAAAGCGACGAGCTAAACATGCTAGAACATTTTTAGTAATGTTAGAAAACAGGTTTGGTATTAAAACAAACGGTTTTAATACCCTAGAGTAGTTTGGTTACAAAATGCGCAAGAAAACGCATTTTGACCGAAACTACGACTCGTCACTAAGCCTAGATAACGTGGTAATCAGTAGGTATAGTCGCTAGGGACTATAACCATCGTGATTACGCTCACGTTATGAAGTTCAAACGAACTTCGCATTGACCATAAACTGGTCAATGCAGAAAGTCAAACAAAGTTTGACTTTCGGACTCGAAAAGCAATAAAAGAACGAAAGAATACTTACAACGGGTCCCCGCAAGATTGAATTCCGAGTACTCTCAGGTATGAAGTGTCAAAGCACCCCAACTTAGAGAGCAACCTCAGAATTCAAGTGTGAGGGAAATGGGCAAGACATGGAGGGGTATATATAGGATTTGGTGAACCGTTAAGATCGTTCCTCGCAAAGCGTGCTTCGATCTTGGCCATCCATGTGTACCCATAGTTTTTAAAAACCATTTGAGCCCATTATTTCAGTCCCCTGATTTGAAAATACCATTTGCAATGGGTTTAGAGGTGCAAGACAGCTGCATATAGCTGTTTTCAACAATTTTTCGTATCTGGGGACCTCACGCGGCCCGCCTAAAGTTTGGGGGAATCCTTACGCGCCCCGCCTGAGCAAACTTTGACAGATTTGTCAGTTTTGGTCCCTGCAGCTTAGAAACATGCGTTTTGGCCCATTTTTGACACGTTTAAGCCCCGTTAACCTCATTTCAAGGCTCTAAAATGAAGTTAAAGTATAGGGGACTCAAAACATGCTCAAAAATATCTCGGATGTCAGTTCGTTTGGTCGTACGATCGCGATGTTCGCTTAATTACGACGGAATGCGCATAAGCGCGAAAAACGATCCAAATTGCGCGACGAATGGATTTTTCTCATGCCAAACATTAAAACATAATATTTTAATGCTTACATAAATTTTTGGATGTCCGGAAGTATTCAGAACGTAAGATATGCGCGAAAGTGCAAACTTATGCACTTTTTGACACTTTTAGTCCCTGAATGAGCATAAAGTTTATTTTAGCACACCGAACCCCTCAAAGCCTATTTCTAAGCTATGTAAAGGATATTTAAGGTGTGTTTAACTTATGATCATGTTCCGGAATGTTCGTTACAGTTCAGATTGGCATACTTTCGCAGTTTGTCAATTTTAGTCCCTGTAAGCGAATAAACTAGATTTTGCCATACCAAAGCCTTCGAAACTTATTTCTAAGTTATGTAAAGGTTATTTAAGGTATGTTAAGCATAAATTGATGTTCCGGAGTTTTTGTTGCATTCAACTGATTACGCTTACGCACCAGTTTGCATATAATTCTCCAGAAAGCGATATAGAGTTTGAAATCGAATAAAAGCCAAAACATGAAAAACATCAAACATGAATAAACAAATATTGGGATCAAATAACTTTATTTCATTGATAACTGAACTGTTTACAATGTCTACAAGCACAAATGTCACAGCACCCCGAGCCTAGAAACAACTTCTTTGAGATATATGTCTGCTAGAGTGGAGAACTTATCCGTTTCTTTGATAGCCAAGAAATGAGCAGACTTCGTGAGTCGATCAACGATCACCCAAATAGTATCGTTCCCGCGCTGGGACTTAGGTAGGCCAGTAACAAAATCCATGGAAATTTGCTCCCATTTCCATTGTGGTATTTCCAGTTGCTGAAGTAGGCCTGATGGTTTCTGGTATTCAACCTTGACTCTCGCCCAAGTCAAACACTTGCTGACGTAAGTCGCGATGTGAGCTTTCATGCTTGGCCACCAATATGTAGTTCTGAGATCGTGGTACATTTTATCCGACCCTGGATGTACCGAGTAGCGAGACTTATGAGCTTCATCCATCACAAGTTCTCGTAAACCGCCAAAAAGTGGGACCCAAATACGCCCCGTTACATAGTAGGCGCCGTCTTCCTTTTGTTCTAATCGTTGCCTTGAGCCGCGTAAGGCTTCAGCCTTGACGTTTTCTGGTTTCAATGCTTCCACCTGAGCATCTCGTATTTGTGCAGGAAGACTAGACTGAATAGTAAGCTGTAAGGCTCGTACACGCCTAGGTAAGGTATCTTTCCGACTGAGAGCGTCAGCCACAACATTGGCTTTGCCTGGATGGTACTTGATGGCGCATTCGTAATCATTAAGTAGCTCGACCCATCGTCGTTGACGCATGTTCAATTCCTTCTGCCTGAAGATATGCTTGAGACTCCTGTCATCGGTGTAAATTGTGCACTTGGTACCGTACAGGTAGTGTCGCCATATCTTAAGTGCAAAAACAACAGCTCCCAGCTCTAAATCGTGCGTCGTGTAGTTCCCTTCATGAACTTTGGGTTGACGAGAGGCGTAGGCAATAACTTTATCCCGCTGCATCAATACACAACCAAGCCCCTGTATCGATGCGTCACAGTAGACCACAAAATCGTCTGTGCCCTCTGGCAATGAGAGAATAGGTGCGCTGCATAATCTATCCCTCAGGTACTGAAAAGCCGTTTCCTGGAAATCTCCCCAACGATAGGTGACACCCTTCTGTGTCAGTAGAGTAAGCGGCTGTGCAATCTTGGAGAAGTCTTTAATAAATCGTCTGTAATACCCTGCCAAACCTAAGAATTGGCGTATTTCCGTTGGTGTACGTGGTGCAGGCCAATTCCGGATCGATCCTACCTTGGATGGATCAACATGAATCCCATCCTTGTTCACCACATGGCCTAAGAAGTGGACTTCGCGAAGCCAGAAGTCGCATTTAGAAAATTTGGCGTACAGTTGCTCCTTTCGAAGAAGTTCCAAGATAAGACGTAAGTGCTGCTCGCGTTCCTCCCGACTCTTGGAGTAGATCAGAATGTCGTCTATGAAGACAATGACGAACTTGTCAAGATAGGGTTGGCACACCCTGTTCATAAGATCCATAAATACGGCAGGCGCGTTCGTTAACCCGAACGGCATGACAAGAGTCTCGTAGTGGGCGTAGCGAGTTCTGAATGCTGTCTTAGAGACGTCCTCCTCGCGGACTCTCAGCTGATGATACCCTGACCTTAGATCAATCTTGGAATAGTAACTCGACCCTTGCAACTGGTCGAATAAGTTGTCACTTCGTGGAAAAGGATAACGGTTGTTCACCGTCACCTTGTTGAGTTCCCGGTAGTCTATGCACATCCTGAAGGTACCGTCCTTCTTTTTCACAAATAACACTAGAGCTCCCCAGGCGAAGAGCTAGGGCGAATAAAGCCCTTTTCCAAGAGCTCTTGTAGCTGCTTTGACAGCTCTTCCAATTCAGTTTGAGTGAAACGATACGGTGCGCGAGCTATAGGTGCTGTCCAGAACTATAGGAATGAGGTCGATAGGAAGCGTCTGACCAGCGAGGATAAGATTACAATCCTGAACTATGAATGGCCTCTAGACTTGTACCATAAGCTAATACTACGACAAGTTTGGTGTTCAAGGAAGTCGGTGTACGTTGTAACATCTGACTACCTTTCAAGAACATATAACTGGTATCCACACCCAAAACAAACAAGATAGTAACATAAAAGTCATCGAGAAGAAACTTACCCATTATTACGTTTGGATCGTTCCTTGCGTCACCCTAACCAATCATGTACATGCGGCCTCGGCGTCACTGCTTCCATTGCTTCCCCTAACGCTATCCCCATTGTCGTCCCTGTTTCCATGGTCGTGGTTCTGAGTCTGGTCCTGGTTTATATGCGGACAATGTCTCTTGTAGTGATCTTTAGCATCACACTGAAAACATCCTTTAAAACTTTGTTGTTGCTGCTGATTCTGTGAAGATTGAGGCGGTCGTGAGTGTCGACAATCCTTAGCTTCATGACCAATCTTGAGACACCGCTGGCAACGACCCTTGTTGCACTGGCCACCGTGATGTCTGTTACAATTGTTGCACCATGGGTGAATTCCTCGATATCTTTTCTGCCCATGACTACTAGAAAACTGCTGTCTGGGGCTCTGTTAGTCATCTATCACTTGCTGCTGCGTCAGAGGCTGGACCAAAATTAATTCCTTTCTCGGGCTTTCATCCCACTTGCGTTTGTTATCACTAGAAGCACGTGTAGTATCAGTCTTAACACATTTCGGTAGTTTGTTCTGTTCTATAGCCTGGTCTGTCAGACGATGAGCAAGCCGAGTGACTTGCTGGATAGTGCCAAGATTAGCTGCGGTCACATGACTCTGAATTTCGGGCACCAGACCCTTGAGATACAGTTCGATGCGTTTGGTGGGAAGGTCTACCATAGTAGGACAAAATGTGGCTAATTCATTCGATCTCTTTGTATAAGCTTCAATTTCAAACCCCACCATCTGTAGGTTGAGGAACTCTACCTCTAGTTTGTGGATGTCTTCTCGACTGCAAAACTCTTCCTTAATTAGGTCCTTGAACTCGTTCCAGGGAGTGGCATTAGCAGCCGCCAGTCCTAACATTTGAACCTGTGCTTCCCACCAAGTTAATGCAGCACCTTCGAGTGTTCCAGTAGCAAACTTTACTCTACGTGACTCAGGGCAATCATGCACCTCGAAGTCAGTTTCGAGTCCCTCGAACCAATGGAGGAGGCCTACAACTCCCTCAGTTCCACTGAAGGTACTAGGTCGACAATCCTTGAGAGTTTTGAAGGTGTAAACAGGTGGCTGAGCGTGTTGACCTCCTGCTTGTATGGCTGCAAGTGCCGCAGCAATTCGTTCGTTAATGAGAGCCATCAACTGGGCTTGTGTCATGTTGATATGTCCGGCCATGATCTTCATAGCAAATGCAACGTAAGTGAGAATGGTTCGCGAGTAGTGCGATGACAGAAAAGTGTAAGCACATAAGTGTTCTCAAGCAATAACATATAGTGAGCAATGTGATCTAAGCATACCACGAGCAAAGTCCTATGTAATTCTAGCATGTAGGCAATAAACAATAACCTTATTACCTAGGAGGTTGAGTCTTGCACGTGGAGCGAAGCGTCGTTGTGGATCGTTGAGAGCACTGTTCTGGTTATAGTCTGGTTTTAATAAAAACGTTTTCCATATTAAAACCACGTTCTCTATAACCAATGGCTCTGATACCAATCTGTCACACCCCCAAAATCCACCTGCGGAGTATCACCGCTTGGGAGCGTGACTGACCAGGATCAAGCCACCAATCATATAGAACAATATATATAGTAAAAGTAATTGCCATTAAACCAAACCAAATCCATATGAAAGGTGTTCCAAAACATAAGTAAGTTATCATTGTTTAGCGGAAGCGTATAAATAAAACCCATCATAATGAAGTATTAAATGTCATAAGTGTTTAACAAAACTATCACGATCCAAGCCCACAACGACAAGCTCCTCCCTATGCAAGCTCCATGTATCTAACGACCTGCAAGGCATGTAACAGAGGATCAACAACTAGTTGAGCGAGTTCACAGAAAGTAAATGTGTAATAGTAAGTTCGTTTGTAACATGTGGCTCTACTTGGCCGATAGTATGTTCTATTGGTGGGGGCTTCCCATGTTGTATAACCACTAGACTATTCGTAACCATAAGTGTTCTTCACAACCAAGAACAGTAGTACGTACAAGCTTTACGTAGGTTTACGTAAGTATCCTTCACAACCGAGGATAGTAGTAAGTATAAGTATACGTAGATTGTAAATATGTGTCCTGCACAACCGAGGACAGTGAATAGCATAAGTATGTGTCCTGCACAACCGAGGACAGTGAGTAGCATAAGTATGTGTCCTGCACAACCGAGGACAGTAAGAAGCATATGTATGTGTCCTGCACAACCAAGGACAGTAAGAAGCATATGCATATGTGGGCTTTACGCATGTGTCCTGCACAACCGAGGACAGTAAGTAGTATAGGCATACATAGGTTTACGTATGTGTCCTGCACAACCGAGGACGCTGGTATGGTAGTCTAGTGGTAGTGTCAGTATGAATCTATTCAACCTTATTCCTTCAATCCCATTCCCAAGCCCTTGGAAATCCCATGCTTTAGTAAGGGTGTGAACTCACCTTGGTTTGCTCGGTATGCTATGCTCTAGGGTTTATCAAATGTCTAAGTCCGTTACACACGACCTAGGATATGTTGCACATGATACGATGTAAGTGTTTGCATCAAATTAGGGTTTGCAAATCATTGACATTCAGGCAGCTGTGTCTTGTGTGTTTATTGTGTACAGGATGATATCACATGTACCGATTCATGCATGCAAGATCATACAGTTGCATTCAGTATCATACGATCACATACAGAATCATACATCACGTAAACAGTTAATCGTATTCACATAATTCATACGTCGCGTCCTTGATTACATAGTTTAATCTAACGTAGACGTTAACCTAGTTGCCACTGTTAACATACTTAACAGAAACATCATACTTAAACAGAATTTACAACTTAACGGAGTTGCATAATTAATTTAACAGAGTTAACAATATCATTGGGATACTAACAGGGTTAACATATATATCTTAATGGACATAATGGGGTTAACATATACACATAATTACTAAACTAATGATGTTACTAAAGTAAGAGGGTTAACAAGTTATTGAATCCACAACCCTAGCATAAAACTCGGACATAACATCAAAGCATAACTCGAACATGTGCAAGCAAAACTTCGGACCCCATGTGTAAAAGCAAAAGTCGGACCAATCTCTTATGCTATAAAACTCGGACAAGAAGTCTTGTTACAAAAAGATCGGACATGCTACATCTATAAAAGTCGGACATGAGGGGGCAGCCCCCTCCCCTCCTCAAACTCGGACCACTATGAGCCCAAACAAAGTCGGACCCCCCCCCTTCTAAGGTTAAAAGGTCGGACAGGGGGAAGGGTATAAAAATTCGGACAGGGGATGGGGTTAAAACTCGGACAACCCATCTCCCACTTAAAAGCTCGGACAACCCATTATCTTATACAAAGGTCGGACATCTTAATGTCCATATAAGTCAGACCCTTAAAACTCGGACGCTATGTCCTTAAACAACCTCGGACCAATGTTTTCTTGGTGCAAAGTTTGGATCATTAGGACATGATAAAACTCAGACAAATTGCATGTTTACAAACCTCGGACCCTTTATATCATTCATAATGTTCGGACAAACAACAAGTCATGAAACTCTGTCCACTATTATCATTCAGAACTCAAAACCCTAGAAGCACAAAACATACGATGAGTAACGTAACATCATTCATACGATCCTGAAACTCTAACTTCACACCTTTCTTAGTACAGTAATCCAATCAAACCAATGGTTTTAATATATCATGTATCTAAATCGTCAGGCAACCGTTTATTCGATTAATCAACATTATTAACACACCAAACAGGATTCAAAACAACAATCACAAAATATTATGTGAAGAACTAGGGTTTTCATGAATCATATAATCAAGAATTGAAAACAGTCAATCAATCAACTAATCGCAAACAATGATTAAACCATTACCTTGATTTGATTCTAGATGGATTGGTAATCAAACTTGATGCAAAAGAACTTGTGAATCCAAGAATGATGAGAAGATGGTTGTAGAGAGGATTAGAGAGTACAGTGCTTTGGTTTTTGTGAAAATGATTAGTGAAAAGGGATTAGGGTTAACAATGATTAGAGTTTCACTAATTACTCTATGCATCCCTAGGTATCATAATTTACAATAGCACACCATCTCAAAATAGTTCACAGTTTCACCACCACATTCATACATTTGACAAATCTTTCATAATCAACACATATACTTAACTGAATCAAAAACGTTACAACTTCACAGCAAACTAATTGTGCAAGCAAACAATTAAACAATCAATAAATGTGCAATGAATGCGAAATAGAAATCTTGGAAATTCGAGTTGTCACAATAGGTGTCGTCTGATTCCGTGATCTTCTAGCATTGCTTGGTGGTTATCCTACGACTTCTAATCAATCTCAAGTGAGTACATAGACCCCTCTTTTACTGTTTCCTAAACATTTTGGGGTTAAACACATGTGCCTACTTGTTACTTTCATGCTTTCATGTTTTCGCATTATATACTTGCTATGTTCATTAGTACATTGTTTTACATGACATTTTCATGCTATGTATGTTCATCATACTTAGTACACTTGTTTTACATGACGTTTTCATGCTATGTATGTTCATCATACTTAGTACATTTATTTTATATGACATTTCACACTATGTGTGTACATTTGATTACATACTTAGTGCATTGTTTTTACATGCTTACATCTTGGGTATGACATTTGGTTTGTTTAAGTGGGACCATATACATTCATTAACTTTGATCACGCCGCTCGTTAGTAGGTAGTGGTACCATAGGAATTGACAACTCCCATTCCTGACATCCTGGGTATGTTTGGATGAAAGGAATGACCGAATTCGATTTAAAGATAAAAACCGATAGACCTTTAATTTGTTTAAAGGTTTATCACCACAGTCACAAGGCTTGAATGTATGCATTTTCACAATACCGCATAAATGTTTGTATTCAGTATAGCATGCATCTCCACAAAACATAACGTTGATTTAAACTGAGTTTTACTTCAATACTTTGTTTTTGTGCATTTTCACCTATGGTTTAGTTGATACATATTTCACTTACCATACATGACATTTTGTTTACACATGACATGATTGACATTGACATAAACATTTTGACATTTGGTTAAACATAAACATGTTTACATTGGTGGTTTGTTTGGGTAAGTGATTTAAGTAACAAGGCGTGTGTAATATGATACAAACATGGTGGATACGCCGCTGGTACTTCCTATATATAAGTGTTTGTATGATATTACGCATCGCAGCGTTGTTTAGATCATTTCAGTTTAGCTATATAACATATTTTTCACAATACATTGTTTTACAAACAACTTGTTTTATACAACTTATTTTACTTGGTTATTCATTTAACCATACATTATTCTTTCAAAAATACATATCTACCATGGTTTTTCAAATAATTTACAAACAATACAATCAACAAGGTTCATGACTACATTTTATTAAACATTTTTCTAAAACCTAAGTCATGGATCCTATTTTCACAAAACCTATGTAACTCACAGGCATTTTTATGCTGACGTACCTATTTTCACATGTGTTTCAGGAGCAAATGCATAGGATGATCATGATACACTAGGATGGACTTGGGCCTTAGCGACGATAAAATAGATCTAGACTAGTTAAAACTTGTTATGTACTTTGTTTCTTTTTATTTTAAGACAATGTAACCTGTTGGTTCTTGTTTCAAAACAATGTATTCCACCCTTGGGTGATGAATAAAATATTATTTAAATTACCTTGGTTGTGGAACAATAATTCTGTTACAACACTCCCCGATGTTTCCGCCACAATTTGATGTTTTACGTGGTCGGGGTGTGACAGAAGAGTTGGTATCAGAGCCAATGGTTATAGGGAATTAGGTTATTAGTAATGCTTTGACCTAGACTATAACCTTTCTAGGACCCCAACACAAGTTGTCTTGTGTTTAGATTTTAAAACATGCACTTCACCTATCCTTAGGTGATCACCAAAACAAGAACCCAGTTTTCTAAAACGATTTTTGAAAAACAATCTTCTGTTTTCAAATGATTTCTTATATGGTTTTGAACCCTTTTTGGTTTTTCAATTTGATTTTGAAACTTTATCATTTGTTTTTAAATGATTCTTTTGGCCTTGTGCCTTCCAAGTTTTCAAAATCTCGTCAAAGTTTTGGGTTCTAAATAGTGTGAACACGTGCAAACTGGAAGGGTGAATGCCTGTACCCTGGGTTTTCTGTCTAAGGCTAGAGTGTTCGTACAAATCCACATAATCGGACCAGTCACTTTTACCTGGGAACTCCTGGGGTGAGTGTTCACTTATAGGCGAGCATGTCTTCGCTAAGCATTATTTATGAGCCCGTTTACTTTGATTAGTCACTGTGTGTCGTTTGTTTGCTTTGTGATACGGACAAATGACCACCATCCTTGCTTTGTTGATTTTGTTTCGTCTCGTTCTTTTCATCTAATCATCTCACTCGTTTCCTCTCATGTTTTCCTCTTTTTAGCATGCCTCCTCGACGCGAAAATCAGCTACCCAATGCCGAACTGGCAGAAATCATCGCACAGCATATGGCTGCTGCGTTCCCGAATCTTATTGCTCAGTTTAACCAAGCCAACATCAATCAGAACGCTCCTTGTAACTTCAAGAGCTTCAATTCGGCTAAACCACTCAAGTTCAGTGGTACTGAGGGGGCAACTGGGCTCCTTCAATGGTTTGAGAGCATTGAGAATACTTTCCGTCATGTTCAGTGTCCTGATAATCGCAAAGTTGAGTTTGCTTCAAGTGTTTTTTAGAAGAGGGCGTTAACATGGTGGAACGGGGTTATGAGAGATCGAGGTGCTGAAGTCGCTTTAGCGCAAACATGGGCTGAATTGAGGACTCTCATGATGAGTGATTTTTGTCCTCGTCATGAGCTACGAAAGTTGGAAAGGGAGTTTGACGATCTGAAACCGGTTAGTGGTGAGCACCGGGCGTATACTAATAGATATGAAGAGTTGAGTTTGTTATGCCCATCAATGGTCACCCCACTTGACAAGGCTATCGAAAGCTACATCGATGGTCTACCTGACTCTGTGCAAGACATCGTTACTGGTAGTAAACCTACCACTGTTCGTCAGGCAATCGAACTATCTGCGACGTTGACAGAATCGCAAATCAGAAAGGGTAAATTGCATAGGAAGGGTGACAAGGGCAAGAATCAGGCGTCTGACAAAGGGGATAGCAAGAAAGGTAAGAAGGGGAAAGATTCTGGCTCATCAAAGGGCTCCAGGAAGCGAAAGGCTTCCCAAAATTTTGCCATCACTGCCCAACAGAACCAAGCGGCTCCCAATCAGCCAGCGCAGCCTCCCGCAAAGAAGCGGTATGAAGGGAATGCACCTTTGTGCAATAGGTGCAATAGTCACCATCAACAGCAACTCCCGTGTCGTTTCTGTACCAACTGTGGAAAATCGGGTCATCTTGCAGAGGTTTGTCGTTCTGCTAGAAATCCAGCCCAACAGGGAGCTCAACTACCTGTTCAATAGCAAGCACGAGCTGCACGACCTCACTATCCTCCTGGCTCGTGCTTTAATTGCGGAGACCTGACCCATTATCGAAACCAGTGTCCAAGGCTGGTTAATGCAAATCCAGTTCAGGCTCAGGCTCATGGACGAGCTTTTAATATGAATGCTGTTGAGGCGCAAGCAGACAACGAGGTGGTGAACGGTACGTTCTTAGTTAATAATCAACCGGCATCTGTTCTTTTTGATTCAGGGGCCGATAAGAGTTTTATGTCGTTATCTTTTGAGCCCTTGCTTCGTGTGTCTAGAACGAAACTAGGAAAGCCTTTGACAGTAGAAGTTGCGAATTGTGAACCCATTGTTCTTGATTCTGTTCTTCGCAACTGCCAGTTGAACCTTAACGACCATCTTTTTCCTATTGACCTCACGCCTATGGAACTTGGAAGCATCGACATTATTGTGGGTATGGATTGGTTAGCCAAGCATCGCGCAGAGGTAGTTTGTTTTGAGAAGATCGTTCGTTTGCCGCTTTCGTCAGGTGAGATACTACAGGTTCGTGGTGAAAAAACTGCTAGTAGCCTCAAGCTTATGTCTTGTTTTCAAGCTCGGAAGTATCTACGAAAGAACTATGTGGCCTTCCTGGCACATGTTACGGCAGATAAAGACCAAGGTAAGTCTATTCAAGATATCCCTGTTGTTCGGGATTATCCGGAGCTGTTTCCTGAAGAGTTACCTGGTCTACCCCCAGCACGCCAAGTCGAGTTCCGTATTGATCTTGTACCTGGTGCAAATCCTATTGCCAGAGCTCCATATCGTCTTGCACCATCTGAGTTGCAAGAACTGTCTAAGCAGCTTCAAGAGCTTTCTGACAAAGGTTTTATTCGTCCTAGCTTTTCACCTTGGGGTGCTCCCGTCCTTTTTGTCAAAAAGAAGGATGGATCCTTAAGAATGTGTATCGATTATCGTGAGCTGAATAAGCTTACCATCAAAAATCGATATCCCCTACCTCGCATTGATGATCTCTTTGACCAGTTACAGGGTGCTACTTGCTTTTCGAAGATCGACCTTCGTTCTGGGTATCATCAACTTCGTGTGCATGAAGAGGATATTCCCAAGACAGCATTCCGCACTCGATATGGGCATTATGAGTTCACAGTAATGCCATTTGGTTTGACCAATGCTCCTGCTGTTTTCATGGTCTTAATGAATAGGGTTTGTAAGCCTTATTTGGATAAGTTCATCATCGTTTTTATTGATGACATCTTGATTTATTCTAAGACGCGAGCTGATCACGAGCGCCATCTTCGTCTTACTCTGGAACTCCTAAAGAAAGAGCAACTTTTTGCCAAGTTCTCCAAGTGTGAATTTTGGCTTAAGGAAGTTCAATTTTTAGGAAATATTGTCAACGAACAAGGTATACATGTAGATCCCTCCAAGATCAGTGCGATTAAGGATTGGGATACGCCTACTACTCCTACTGAGGTTCGTTCTTTTCTTGGTCTTGTAGGTTATTACCGCCGCTTCATCGAGAACTTCTCGAAGATTGCAGTTCCTCTAACTGCCCTAACTCAGAAGAATAAACCCTTTGAATGGGGTTCTAAGCAAGAAGAAGCATTTCAGACCTTGAAGCAGAAGCTTTGTGATGCACCTATTCTAACTTTGCCTGAAGGCAATGATGATTTTGTTGTCTACTGTGATGCATCGAAATTGGGTCTTGGCTGTGTTCTGATGCCAAGGGATAAAGTCATAGCCTACACATCAAGACAATTGAAGGTACATGAGAGAAACTACACCACTCATGATCTTGAGTTGGGCGCAGTCGTCTTCGCTCTCAAAATCTGGAGACACTATTTGTATGGTACAAAATGCGTGGTTTCACTGACCACAAAAGTCTTCAGCATATCTTCAATCAGAAAGAACTCAACATGAGGCAAAGACGTTGGGTCGAACTCCTAAACGACTATGATTGCGAAATTCGCTACCATCCTGGTAAACCGAATGTTGTGGCTGACGCATTAAGTCGTAAGGAACGTACTATGCTTCATTGTGTTCGTGTTCAATCTGCTGTTCAAGCTCAATCTGATATCCAAGCACGCATTACTCAGGCTCAACAGGCTTGTGTTTCACAAGACTTAATGGGTAAGGAATTACCCTATCACATTAAGCCTGATCTTGTGCTGAAGGAAGATGGATCATATTATTTCATGGACCGTTTGTGGGTCCCAAGCCAAGATGATCTTCACACTTTGCTTATGGATGAAGCCCATAAATCTCGTTATTCTATTCATCCTGGCTCAGATAAAATGTACAAGGATCTTCGTACTCAGTATTGGTGGCCTGGTATGAAGAAAGACATTGCCTTGTATGTTTCCAAATGCCTTACGTGTCTCAAGGTTAAGGCTGAACACCAGCATCCTTATGGTCTTTTGGAGCAACCTGAGATCCCAGTTTGGAAATGGGAAAACATTGCTATGAATCTCATTACCAAACTCCCGCGCACTAAGAAAGGTCATGATGCCATCTGGGTAGTTGTTGATCGTCTTACAAAGTCAGCGCATTTCCTGCCGATCCGTGAGAATCTATCTGCTGAAGATCTGGCTAAAATCTATGTGGATGAAATCGTATCTCGACATGGTCTTCCCCTGAACATTATTTCTGATAAAGATGCTCGTTTCTCTTCTCGTTTTTGGAGAACCATGCAATCTGCTATGGGGACCCAACTCAATCTGAGCACAGCATATCATCCACAAACAGATGGTCAAACTGAAAGAACAATCCAGACACTGGAGGATATGCTTAGAGCTTTTGTGATCGATTTTGGTGGTAGTTGGGATTCACATCTTCCATTGATTGAATTCTCCTACAACAACAGTTATCACTCCAGCATCAACATGGCTCCGTTCGAGGCTCTCTATGGTCGAAAATGTCGTTCACCTGTCTGCTGGAATGAAATAGGTGAGGCTCAGCTTACTAGACCTGACCTCATTCTAAAGACAACTGACAAGGTTAAGAAGGTTCGTGATAACTTACAGGCAGCTCGAAGTCGTCAAAAGAGTTACGCAGACCAACGACGCAAGCCCTTAGAATTCCAAGTCGGTGATCGTGTATTAGTTAAGGTCTCACCTTGGAAAGGTGTGATCAGATTTGGAAAGAAAGTAAAACTTGCACCTAGATACGTTGGACCATTCAAGATCGTCGAAAGAATCGGTAAGGTAGCCTACAGACTTGCTTTACCTCCCGAACTTGGAAATGTTCATCCAACCTTCCACGTATCCAATCTCAAAAAGTGTTTAGCTGATGAGAACCTCCACATACTACTTGACGAAATCCGTGTCGATAAAACACTTCATTTTGTTGAGAAACCTGTGGAAATTATGGATCGTGAAGTCAAATGGCTTAAACGCAAGCGCATTCCGTTGGTTAAAGTTCGCTGGGAATCTAAACGTGGACCTGAGTTTACTTGGGAACGTGAAGATCAAATGAAGGCAAAATATCCACATCTTTTCTCACGAGTTTCCTCTAAACGAATTTCGGGACGAAATTCCCACAAGTAGGGGAGACTGTGACATCTGTGCTTGTAATCATTCTAAACAGTTCAATTATCAATGAAATAAAGTTATTTGATCCCTGTGTTTGTTTGTTTATGTTTGATGTTTTTCATGTTTTGACTTTTATTCGATTTCAAACTCTATATCGCTTTCTGGAGAATTATACACAAACTGGTGCGTAAACGTAATTAGTTAAAAGCGACAAATACTCCGGAACATCAATTCATGCTTAACATACCTTAAATAACCTTTACATAACTTAGAAATAAGTTTTGAAGGCTTTGGTATGGCAAAATCCAGTCAATTCACTTACAGGGACTAAAATTGACAAACTGCGAAAGTATGCCGATTTGAACTGTAACGAACATTCCGGAACATGATCATAAGTTAAACACACCTTAAATATCCTTTACATAGCTTTGAAATAGGCTTTGAGGGGTTCGGTGTGCTAAAATAAACTTTTGGGTCATTCAGGGACTAAAAGCGTCAAAAAGTGCATAAGTTTGCATTTTCGCGCATAACTTACGTTCTGAATACTTCCGGACATCCAAAAAATTTATGTAAGCATTAAAATATTATGTTTTAGTGTTTGGCTTGTCAAAAATCCATTCGTCGCGCAATTTGGACCGTTTTTGCGTCCGTTACGACTTCCGTCGTAATTAACCGAACAACGCAATCGTACGGCCAAACGAACCGACATCCGACATATTTTTGAGCACATTTTAAGTTCCCTATACTTTAACTTCATATCTGAGCCTTAAAATGAGGTTAACAGGGCTTACACGTGTCAAATCGCATAAAAAATCAAGTTCGGAGTCACAGGGGCCTGTTCTGCCATTTTGTGAAAATTTCTGCCAGCACCAGAGGTCCTTACGGACCGTAAGGGACCTCATACGGTCCGTAAAGCCTCCCCAGATCAGCAGAATGTGCTTTCCAGCCATTTCCAGCTGTTACACACCTTTACCCATGGTTTCTTGCATCTTGTGGGCTGGTTTTGGATTTCCCATGGTTTTCTAAAATAATGGGCACACATGGAGGGTGGAGATCGAAGCTCGGATTTCAAGAAACGATCCTAACGGTTCTACGAAATCTATAAATACCCCCCATGAATTCACTTCCAACCCACTTGATTTTCTGAGATTTTCTCTAAGTTGGAGTGATTACCACTTCATACCTCAGAAATACTTGGAAATCAATCTTGCGGGGACCTTCTGTAAGTATTCTTTCGCATTTTTTGTTCATTTTAGTGTTTAAGTCAAACTGTGTTTGACTTTCTGCATTGACCAGTTTATGGTCAACGCGAAGTTCGTTTGAACTTCATAACGTGAGCGTAATCACGATGGTTATAGTCCCTAGTGACTATACCTACTGATTACCACGTTATCTAGGCTCAATGACGAGTCGTAGTTTCGGCCAAAATGCGTTTTCTCGCGTATTTTGTAACCAAACTACTCTAGGGTATTAAAACCGTTTGTTTTAATACCAAACCTGTTTTCTAACTTCACTAAACATGTTCTAGCATGTTTAGCTCGTCGCTACTAGTTTTGTGCTTGTCTAAGGGTCGTAAGGTAAGCGATCTAATCAATCGCTTATGCTTACGAACCCGACCCATTTGGTCAATCATTAGGATCCGACCAAACATATTAGGTGACCATAGTTGTATAGGGAATAACCTTCCGGGGTTATACCTTATGGTCACATCGTTTAACTAGTTGTATGATAGGTAACGTATGTGCCTTAGGTAAATTACCAAAATACCCTTTCTACGCCAAAATTCATTTTAAGCCTATGTAACATAAATTTTGGTATCTAAACTGATTTAACAACAATATTGAACATGTTAAGGCATATCTTGTTTATCATAGGGCTAGTTAGGCATTCCGGACGCGTTTTACGCAAACGACGCGTTAAAGTAGCATAAGCTACCTAAACGGGTCGTAACGGGTCAAGAGCACTTAGGATAGGTTTCGTTTTAGTACGTAGGCTTTGTCAGACCATATTACATAAGTTCCCATGTCACACCCCGGCCGCGTATAACATGCAACCGCGGCGGAAACGCCGGGGAGTGTTGTGGACAGAATTAATTGTTATACAACCATGGAAAATTAAAGTTACATTTTATTTATTGACAATAGTGTTCCATTGTTTCAAAACAGGAAAATAACAAGTTTATAGCATGATTAAACTAGTCTAGCTTCGTTTTTAGTCTCTAAGGCACAGGTCCGCCCTAGTGTCATGATCATCATCCTATGGAATAGCTCCTGAAAACACATGTGAAAGTAGGTACGTCAGCATAAAAATGCCTGTGAGATACATAGTTTTTGTGAAAATGGGATTCATGACTTGTGTTTAAAGAAATGTTTAATAACAGTCAGTCATGAACCATGTAATTTGTTTTGCTTTGTAAACCATTTGAAAAACGATAACATCAAACGTTATGTATAGATAAGTGCAAGGTTAAACGAATAACCAAGTAAAATGAGTTGAATAAGATAAGTTGTTTGTGAAAATAATGTCTTGTGGAGAATATGTTATTTATGTAAAATGTAATGTGTCTAAACTGAAATGACTTAGATAACGTCACGATATGTAATATTATACAAACATTTATGTATAGGAAGTACCAGCGGCGTATCCACCATGTTTGTATCATATTACATACGCCACGTTACTTAATTCATTTACCCAAACCAATCCATCATGTAAATTGTTCATGTGTAAACCAAATGTCAAGTGTCATTGTGTAAACCATGTAAAATGTTTATGTTCAAATGTAAACCACCAATGTGTATGTCAATGTCAACGTGTTTATGTTCAATGTAAATCATGTAATGTGTATCCCAAAATGAATCATGTATGGTAAGCGAAATGTATCAACTTAAACCATATGTAAACTGCACAAAACAAGTCGTTGAAGTAACACGTGGTTTAAATCAACGTTATGTTCGGTGGAAAAATGCATGCTCTATTGATATTAACATTTATGTGGTATTGTAAACTATGCATACATCCAAGCCTTGAGACTGCGGCGACAAACCCTTAAACAAATTAAAGGTTTATCTAAGTTATGTATATCGAATTCGTTCATTCCTTCCAGTCCTATCAAACCCAGGACTTCAGGAATGGGAGTTGTCAATTCCTATGGTACCACTACCTACTAACGAACGGCGTAGCTAATGTTAATGAATGTATTGTCCCATGTTAAACAAACCAAATGTCATAACGAAATGAAGGCATGTGATGTAAACAATTGTACTAAGTATGCTAAGTAAACATACGAAGCAGAAATGTTCATGTAAATCAATGTGTCCATATGCTGAGTAAACATATGCAACTGAAATGTTCATGTAAATCGATGTGTCCATATGCTGAGTAAACATATGCAACAGAAATGTTCATGTAAATCAATGTGTCCATATGCTGAGTAAACATATGCAACAGAAATGTTATGTAAATCAATGCACTAAGTACACACACAATGGGCATACATAACATGAAATGTAATGAAATCGTGTACTATAACGTACTAACAACATAGCAGGCATATGATGTGAAAACATGGAAAGC
Organism: Helianthus annuus; assembly: GCF_002127325.2. Classification (NCBI taxonomy): domain Eukaryota; kingdom Viridiplantae; phylum Streptophyta; class Magnoliopsida; order Asterales; family Asteraceae; genus Helianthus; species Helianthus annuus. The sequence goes on from NC_035437.2 coordinate 63,808,367, forward strand.
ATGAAAGTAACAGATAGGCACATGTGTTTCACCCCAAAACAGTTTGGAAAACAGTAAAAGAGGGGTTCTATGTACTCACATTGACTCCTCGAAAACATGTAAAAGATGGGGTTCAATGTACTCACCTGAGATTGCTTTGAGTTCCTTGTATAATAACCAGATAGTGCTAAAGATCACGGAATATCAACGGCACCTAATAGGTAGCTTATGTTAATATACCGGACCAAATCGGAAGGATCGGACAGTACGCGGGTTCGAAAACCAAACGAGTATGGAGACTCGTGTAATATGGTTTAACAAAGCCTACATACTAACATGAAACTAATCCTAAGTGCTTACGGTCCATCACGACCTGTTTAGGTAGCTTATGCTACCCTAACGCGTCGTTCGCGTAGAACGCGTTCGGAACGCCTAACATCGTGACCACAAGGTATAACCTCGGAAGGTTATAGCTATGGTCACCTAATGTGTTTGGTCGGATCCTAAAGATCGACCAAATGGGTCGGGTTCGAAAGTATAAGCGATGGTTTAGATCGCTTACCTTACGACCCTATATAAGCACTATACTAAACGTGACGAGCTAAGCATGTTAGAACATGCTTAACTAAGTTTAGAAAACAGGTTTGACATCAAAACAAACGGCTTTGATGCCCACGAGTAGTTTGGTTACAAAATATGCAAGAATGCACATTTTGGCCGAAACTACGACTCGTCACTGAGCCTAGATAACGGGGTAATCAGTAGGTATGGTCACTATGGACCATAACTATCGTGATCACGCTCACGTTATGAAGTTCCATGAACTTCGCATCGACCATAAGCTGGTCAATGCAGAAAGTCAACAAAACGTTGACTTTCGGACTCGAAAAGCGAATAAAAGAGCGAAAGAAGACTTACGGAGGGTCCCCGAGTGCTAATCTAGATCAAATAGCTCAGGTATGAAACAATGGTTCCAACTTAGAGCTTTAGATCTGATTCTTGTGGGTTTTTACACAAAAGGGGGGGTATTTATAGGAAAAGTGGAACCGTTAGGATCGTTTATCGAATATCGTGTCGCGATCTCGTGCGTACACTTGTCGAAATGTTGTGGTAAGTCAGAAAATGCCCCTTGGCTCTTGATTGGGTGAAAGGGCATCGCCCCTTGATCGAACGAAAGGCCAACTGCATTAAATGCATACATTGAATCTGTCTGATAGTCCCACGCGGCCCGCATCAGGATATGCAAAAACTCAGGCGGGCCGCCTGAGCCCGTCTGATCTGCATATACTTTGAAAAATGACAGTTTTGGTCCCTGTAGCGTATTTAAGCCATTTCTGACACTTCTAAGGCCCGTAAAGCCAACTTTAAGGCCCTAAAATGATGCCTAAACATTGTGGACATGAAACATGCTAAAAAATGTTCCGGATGTTGGTTCGTTTGGCCGTACGATCGCGATGTTCGCTTAATTACGGCGGAATGCGCATAAGCGCGAAAAACGATCCAAATGACGCGACGAATGGATTTTTCTTATGCCAAACACTAAGGCATAATATTAGGATGCTTACATAAATTTTTGGATGTCCGGATGTATTCAAAACGTAAGTTATGCGCAAAAGTGCAAACTTGTGCACTTTTTGACACTTTTAGTCCCTGAATGACCCAAAAGTTTATTTTAGCATACCAAACCTTTCAAGGCCTATTTCTAAGCTATGTAAAGGATATTTATGGTATGTTTAACTTATGGACATGTTCCGGAATGTTCGTTACAGTTCAAATTGACATACTTTCGCAGTTTGTCAAGTTTAGTCCCTGTAAGCGAATTAACTTGTTTTTGCTATACCAAAGCCTTCAAAACTTATTTCTAAGTTATGTAAAGGTTGTTTAAGGTACGTTGAGTATATGTTGATGTTCCGGAGTATTTGCCGCATTGAACTGAGTACGTTTACGCACCAGTTTGCATATAATTCTCTAGAAAGCGATGTAGAGTTTGAATTTGAACAAAAGCCAAAACATGAAAAATGTAAAACACAACCAAACAAACATTGGGATCAAATAACATTATTTTATTGATAATTGAACTGTTCACAATGATTACAAGCACAAATGTTACAGTCTCCCCTACTTGTGGAAATTTCGTCCCGAAATTTATTTAGAGGAAACTGATGGAAAAAGATGCGGATATTTTGCCTTCATTTGATCTTCACGTTCCCAAGTAAACTCGGGTCCACGCTTAGATTCCCAACGAACCTTGACCAAAGGAATGCACTTGCATTTAAGCCACTTGACTTCACGTTCCATGATTTCCACTGGTTTCTCGACAAATTTCAGAGTTTTATGAACACGAATTTCGTCAAGCGGTATGTGGAGGTTCTCATCAGCTAAACACCTCTTGAGACTGGACACGTGAAAGGTTGGATGAACATTTCCAAGTTCAGGAGGTAACTCAAGTCTATAGGCAACCTTGCCGATTCTTTCGACGATCTTAAATGGTCCAACGTATCTAGGTGCAAGTTTTCCTTTCTTTCCGAATCTGATCACACCTTTCCAAGGAGAGACCTTAAGTAATACACGATCACCGACTTGAAAATCCAAGGGCTTGCGTTTTAAGTCCGCGTAATTCTTCTGACGGCTTCTAGCTGTATGAAGGTTATCACGAAGTTTCTTTACCTTATCTGTTGTCTCTAAAATGAGGGCAGGTCCAGTAAGTTGAGCCTCGCCAATCTCATTCCAGCAGACTGGTGAACGACATTTTCGACCATAGAGAGCCTCGAAAGGAGCCATGTTGATGCTGGAGTGATAACTGTTGTTGTAGGAGAATTCAATCAATGGAAGATGTGAATCCCAACTACCACCAAAATCGATCACACAAGCTCTAAGCATATCCTCCGGTGTCTGGATTGTTCTTTCAGATTGACCATCCGTTTGCGGATGATAAGATGTGCTCAGATTAAGTTGAGATCCCATAGCAGATTGCATGGTTCTCCAAAAATGAGAAGTGAAACGAGCATCTATGTCAGAAATGATGTTCAAAGGAACACCATGTCGTGCTACAATTTCATCCATGTAGATTTGAGCAAGTTTGTCAGCCGAAAAATCCTCACGGATTGGCAAGAAATGTGCTGACTTGGTAAGACGATCAACGACTACCCAGATGGCATCGTGACCTTTCTTTGTGCGCGGGAGTTTGGTAATGAGATCCATAGTAATGTTTTCCCATTTCCAAACTGGGATCTCTGGTTGTTCCAATAAACCAGAAGGACGCTGATGTTCTGCCTTAACCTTAAGACAAGTAAGGCATTTGGATACGTATAAGGCAATGTCTTTCTTCATACCAGGCCACCAATACTGAATACGAAGATCCTTATACATCTTATCTGAGCCAGGATGAATAGAATAACGAGACTTATGGGCTTCATCCATAAGCAGGGTACGAAGATTATCTTGGCTCGGGACCCACAAACGGTCCATGAAGTAATATGATCCATTGTCCTTCAGTTCTAGAGCAGGAGTTATGTGATAAGGAAATTCCTTATCCATTAAACCTTGTGAAACACAAGCTTGTTGAGCCTGAGAAATACGGGCTTGGATATCGGTTTGAATAACAGATTGGACACGTACACAATGAAGCTTAGTACGTTCCTTGCGACTCAATGCATCGGCTACGACATTCGCCTTACCAGGATGGTAGCGGATCTCGTAGTTGTAGTCGTTTAGAAGTTCAACCCAACGTCTTTGTCTCATGTTGAGCTCTTTTTGATTGAAGATATGCTGAAGACTTTTGTGGTCTGTGAAAACCACACATTTTGTACCATACAAGTAGTGTCTCCAGATTTTGAGAGCGAAGACAACAGCACCTAACTTAAGATCATGAGTGGTGTAGTTCTTCTCATGTATCTTCAACTGCCTTGATGCGTATGCTATGACTTTGTTTCTTTGCATCAGGACGCAGCCAAGACCTAATTTAGATGCGTCGCAATAAACGACGAAATCATCATTACCCTCAGGCAATGTTAGGATAGGCGCGTCGCAAAGCTTTTGTTTCAAAGTCAGAAACGCTTCGTCTTGTTTGACTCCCCAATCAAATGGCTTGTTCTTCTGAGTAAGAGCAGTTAGAGGAACTGCAATCTTTGAGAAATTCTCAATGAAGCGGCGGTAATAACCTGCTAGGCCAAGAAAAGAACGAACTTCAGTTGGAGTAGTAGGCGTATCCCAATCCTTAATCGCGCTGATCTTGGAGGGATCTACATGAATACCTTGTTCGTTGACAATATGCCCTAAGAATTGAACTTCTTTAAGCCAGAATTCACACTTGGAGAATTTGGCGAAAAGTTGCTCTTTCTTTAGGAGTTCCAGAGTAAGACGAAGATGTTGCTCATGTTCAGCTCGCGTCTTAGAATATATCAAAATGTCGTCAATGAAAACAATGATGAACTTATCCAAGTAAGGTTTGCAGACCCTATTCATCAAGTCCATGAAAACAGTAGGAGCATTAGTCAAACCGAATGGCATGGCTGTGAACTCGTAATGTCCATAACGAGTACGAAACGCTGTCTTGGGAATGTCTTCTTCATGTACACGAAGCTGATGATATCCAGATCGTAGATCAATCTTTGAAAAATAAGAAGCGCCTTGCAATTGATCAAAGAGATCATCAATGCGAGGTAGGGGATATCGATTTTTGATGGTGAGCTTGTTAAGCTCACGATAATCGATACACATCCTAAAAGATCCATCCTTCTTCTTTACAAAAAGAACGGGAGCACCCCAAGGTGAAAAGCTAGGACGGATAAAACCTTTGTCGGAGAGCCCCTGAAGCTGTTTAGATAATTCTTGCATCTCTGATGGTGCAAGACGGTATGGAGCTCTGGCAATGGGATTTGCACCAGGTACGAGATCAATACGGAACTCGACTTGGCGTGCTGGAGGTAGACCGGGTAACTCTTCATGGAAAACTTTGGAATAATCCCGAACGACAGGAATATCTGAAATAGTCTTACCCTTGCCTTTATCTGCTGTAACATGTGCTAAGAAAGCCACATAGTGCTTTCGCAGATATTTCCGAGCTTTAAAACAAGACATGAGTTTGAGACCACCGGCAGGCTTCTCACCACGAACCTGTAGGATCTCGCCTGTCGACAGCGGTACATGAACAATCTTCTCAGAACAAACTATCTCTGCGCGATGTTTGGATAACCAATCCATTCCCACTATAACGTCGAAGCTTCCAAGTTGCATTGGCGTGAGGTCAATCGGAAAAATATGGTCGTTAAGGTTCAACTGGCAGTTGCGTAGAACAGAATTAAGAACAATGGGTTCACCACTGGCAACCTCTACTGTCAAAGGTTTACCTAGTTTTGTTCTAGACACGCGAAGCATTGTCTCAAAAGACAATGACACAAAGCTCTTGTCGGCACCCGAATCAAAAAGAACAGATGCTGGCTGATTATTAATAAAGAACGTACCGTTCACCACCTCGTTGTCTGCTTGTGCTTCTTGTGCATTCATGTTGAAGACTCGACCTCGAGCCGGTGCCGGATTCTGGTTTGCATTCTGGTTCTGGTTGACTAGTCTTGGACACCGATTTCTGTAGTGGGTCAGATCCCCACAATTATAACAAGCACTTGGTGGGTAGTTTGGTCGTGCAGCCTGACCCTGTTGCTGAGCAACTTGTTGAGCTGGGTTCTGGACTGCGTGATTCTGAGCAAATCGACAAACATCGACAAGATGACCCGATTTCCCACAGTTAGTACAGAAACGGCACTGATATTGTGGCTGGTGGTGACTGTTGCATCGATTGCACAAAGGTGCACTTCCTGAGTAGGGTTTCTTTGCGGGAGGCTGGTTGGGAGCTGCCTGGTTTGCTTGGGCAGTGACAGCATAGTTTTGGGAAGCCTTACGCTTCCTTGACCCCCTTGAGAAACCAGAATCCTTTCCCTTTTTGTTCTGACCTTTCTTACTATCTTCCTTGTCAGCCGACTGCTTCTTGCCCTTGTCACCCTTCCTGTGCAATTTATTCTTTCGAATCTGCGACTCAGTCAGTGTCGCTGATAACTCGATTGCCTGACGGAGTGTGGTAGGGTTGCTACCAGTAAGGATGTCTTGTACTGAGTCAGGTAGGCCGTCGATGTACCTTTCGATGGCCTTATCGAGTGGGGTAACCATAGTCGGGCAAAGAAGACTCAACTCCTCAAACCTATCCGTATAAGCCCTGTGCTCGCCACTATCTTGCTTCAGAACATCAAATTCTTTCTCCAACGCTCGTTGTTCATGACGAGGACAAAATTCCCTCATCATAAGAGCTCTCACTTTAGCCCATGTCTGAGCTAGAGCAACTTCTGCACCTTGATCTCTCATAACCCCATTCCACCATGTAAGAGCCCTCTTCTGAAACACGCTTGAAGAAAACTCGACCATACGATTGTCAGGACACTGCACATGACGGAAAGTGTTCTCGATGCTTTCGAACCACTGAAGAAGCCCAGTTGCTCCCTCAGAACCACTAAACTTGAGTGGCTTAGCCGAGTTAAAATCCTTATATTTGCATGTACCATTGTTGTTGTTATTGGCCTGGTTCCATTGAGCAAAGAGATTTGGGAATTGAGCAGCCATCTGCTGCGCAATAATCTCCGCCAGCTCGGCAGTAGCTATCTGGTTGTCGCGTCGAGGAGGCATTCTAGAAGAGAAAAACATGAAATGAAACGAGTGAGATGATTGGATGAAGAGAATGAGATGAAGCAAAATCAACAAAAGCAAAGATGGCGGTTATGCATCGCAAAGAAAATAAGCGACATGAAATGTCTAGTCAAAGTAAATGGGTCAGGATTAGTGTATCGCGAAGACATGCTCGCCTATAAGTGAACACTCACCCCAAAAGTTCCCAGGTAAGAGTGACTGGTCCGATTATGTGGATTTGTACGAACACTCTAGCCTTAGACAGAAAACCCAGGGTACAGGCATTCACTCTTCCAGTTCGCACGTGTTCACACTATTAACCCAAAACTTTGACGGGATTTTTTTTTGAAATCCAAAGGGGTTCAAAACCATATAACAGAGGGTTCAAAACCTTATAACAGAGGGTTCAAAACCTTATAACAGAGGGTTCAAAACCTAGTAATCAATCATCCTAGAACAGATGATTAATTTTCAAAGCGGATTCGGAACCGAAGTTCCCGTTGTGGTTATCACTTGTGTTAGGGTCCTAGAAAGTTATAGTCTAGGTCAAAGCATTACTAATAACCTAATTCCCTATAACCATTGGCTCTGATACCAACTCTTCTGTCACACCCCGGCCGCGTAGAACATGCAACCGCGGCGGAAACGCCGGGGAGTGTTGTGGACAGAATTAATTGTTATACAACCATGGAAAATTAAAGTTACATTTTATTTATTGACAAGAGTGTCCATTGTTTCAAAACAGGAAAATAACAAGTTTATAGCATGATTAAACTAGTCTAGCTTCGTTTTTAGTCTCTAAGGCACAGGTCCGCCCTAGTGTCATGATCATCATCCTATGGAATAGCTCCTGAAAACACATGTGAAAGTAGGTACGTCAGCATAAAAATGCCTGTGAGATACATAGTTTTTGTGAAAATGGGATTCATGACTTGTGTTTAAAGAAATGTTTATTAACAGTCAGTCATGAACCATGTAATTTGTTTTGCTTTGTAAACCATTTGAAAAACGATAACATCAAACGTTATGTATAGATAAGTGCAAGGTTAAACGAATAACCAAGTAAAATGAGTTGAATAAGATAAGTTGTTTGTGAAAATAATGTCTTGTGGAGAATATGTTATTTATGTAAAATGTAATGTGTCTAAACTGAAATGACTTAGATAACGTCACGATATGTAATATTATACAAACATTTATGTATAGGAAGTACCAGCGGCGTATCCACCATGTTTGTATCATATTACATACGCCACGTTACTTAAATCCTTTACCCAAACCAATCCATCATGTAAATTGTTCATGTGTAAACCAAATGTCAAGTGTTATTGTGTAAACCATGTCAAATGTTTATGTTCAAATGTAAACCACCAATGTGTATGTCAATGTCAACGTGTTTATGTTCAATGTAAATCATGTAATGTGTATCCCAAAATGAATCATGTATGGTAAGCGAAATGTATCAACTTAAACCATATGTAAACTGCACAAAACAAGTCGTTGAAGTAACACGTGGTTTAAATCAACGTTATGTTCGGTGGAAAAATGCATGCTCTATTGATATTAACATTTATGTGGTATTGTAAACTATGCATACATCCAAGCCTTGAGACTGCGGCGACAAACCCTTAAACAAATTAAAGGTTTATCTAAGTTATGTATATCGAATTCGGTCATTCCTTCTAGTCCTATCAAACCCAGGACTTCAGGAATGGGAGTTGTCAATTCCTATGGTACCACTACCTACTAACGAACGGCGTAGCTAATGTTAATGAATGTATTGTCCCATGTTAAACAAACCAAATGTCATAACGAAATGTTCATGTAAATCAATGTGTCCATATGCTGAGTAAACATATGCAACTGAAATGTTCATGTAAATCGATGTGTCCATATGCTGAGTAAACATATGCAACAGAAATGTTCATGTAAATCAATGTGTCCATATGCTGAGTAAACATATGCAACAGAAATGTTATGTAAATCAATGCACTAAGTACGCACACAATGGGCATACATAACATGAAATGTAATGAAATCGTGTACTATAATGTACTAACAACATAGCAGGCATATGATGTGAAAACATGGAAAGCATGAAAGTAACAGATAGGCACATGTGTTTCACCCCAAAACAGTTTGGAAAACAGTAAAAGAGGGGTTCTATGTACTCACATTGACTCCTCGAAAACATGTAAAAGATGGGGTTCAATGTACTCACCTGAGATTGCTTTGAGTTCCTTGTATAATAACCAGATAGTGCTAAAGATCACGGAATATCAACGGCACCTAATAGGTAGCTTATGTTAATATACCGGACCAAATCGGAAGGATCGGACAGTACGCGGGTTCGAAAACCAAACGAGTATGGAGACTCGTGTAATATGGTTTAACAAAGCCTACATACTAAAATGAAACTAATCCTAATTGCTTACGGTCCATCACGACCTGTTTAGGTAGCTTATGCTACCCTAACGCGTCGTTCGCGTAGAACGCATTCGGAACGCCTAACATCGTGACCACAAGGTACAACCTCGGAAGGTTATAGCTATGGTCACCTAATGTGTTTGGTCGGATCCTAAAGATCGACCAAATGGGTCGGGTTCGAAAGTATAAGCGATGGTTTAGATCGCTTACCTTACGACCCTATATAAGCACTATACTAAACGTGACGAGCTAAGCATGTTAGAACATGCTTAACTAAGTTTAGAAAACAGGTTTGACATCAAAACAAACGGCTTTGATGCCCACGAGTAGTTTGGTTACAAAATATGCAAGAATGCACATTTTGGCCGAAACTACGACTCGTCACTGAGCCTAGATAACGGGGTAATCAGTAGGTATGGTCACTATGGACCATAACTATCGTGATCACGCTCACGTTATGAAGTTCCATGAACTTCGCATCGACCATAAGCTGGTCAATGCAGAAAGTCAACAAAACGTTGACTTTCGGACTCGAAAAGCGAATAAAAGTGCGAAAGAAGACTTACGGAGGGTCCCCGAGTGCTAATCTAGATCAAATAGCTCAGGTATGAAATAATGGTTCCAACTTAGAGCTTTAGATCTGATTCTTGTGGGTTTTTACACAAAAGGGGGGGGGTATTTATAGGAAAAGTGGAACCGTTAGGATCGTTTATCGAATATCGTGTCGCGATCTCGTGCGTACACTTGTCGAAGTGTTGTGGTAAGTCAGAAAATGCCCCTTGGCTCTTGATTGGGTGAAAGGACATCGCCCCTTGATCGAACGAAAGGCCAACTGCATTAAATGCATACATTGAATCTGTCTGATAGTCCCACGTGGCCCGCATCAGGAAATGCAAAAACTCAGGCGGGCCGCCTGAGCCCGTCTGATCTGCATATACTTTGAAAAATGACAGCTTTGGTCCCTGTTGCGTATTTAAGCCATTTCTGACACTTCTAAGGCCCGTAAAGCCAACTTTAAGGCCCTAAAATGATGCCTAAACATTGTGGACATGAAACATGCTCAAAAATGTTCCGGATGTTGGTTCGTTTGGCCGTACGATCGCGATGTTCGCTTAATTACGACGGAATGCGCATAAGCCCGAAAAACGATCCAAATGACGCGACGAATGGATTTTTCTTATGCCAAACACTAAGGCATAATATTAGGATGCTTACATAAATTTTTGGATGTCCGGATGTATTCAGAACGTAAGTTATGCGCAAAAGTGCAAACTTGTGCACTTTTTGACACTTTTAGTCCCTGAATGACCCAAAAGTTTATTTTAGCATACCAAACCTTTCAAGGCCTATTTCTAAGCTATGTAAAGGATATTTATGGTATGTTTAACTTATGGACATGATCCGGAATGTTCGCTACAGTTCAAATTGACATACTTTCGCAGTTTGTCAAGTTTAGTCCCTGTAAGCGAATTAACTTGTTTTTGCTATACCAAAGCCTTCAAAACTTATTTCTAAGTTATGTAAAGGTTGTTTAAGGTACGTTGAGTATATGTTGATGTTCTGGAGTATTTGCCGCATTGAACTGAGTACGTTTACGCACCAGTTTGCGTATAATTCTCTAGAAAGCGATGCAGAGTTTGAATTTGAACAAAAGCCAAAACATGAAAAATGTAAAACACAACCAAACAAACATTGGGATCAAATAACATTATTTTATTGATAATTGAACTGTTCACAATGATTACAAGCACAAATGTTACATCCCACACTTATTTGGTTTACAAAACCTCGTACTACCCGATCCTCCGATAGGTCCGTTTATTAATGTAGATACCTATATAGGTGTCGTCTGATTCCGTGATCTTCTAGCATTGCTTGGTGGTTATCCTACGACTTCTAAGCAATCTCAAGTGAGTACATAGACCCCTCTTTTACTGTTTTCTAAACATTTTGGGGTGAAACACATGTGCCTACTTGTTACTTTCTTGCTTTCATGTTTTCGCATTATATACTTGCTATGTTCATTAGTACATTGTTTTACATGACATTTTCATGCTATGTATGTTCATCATACTTAGTACACTTGTTTTACATGACATTTTCATGCTATGTATGTTCATCATACTTAGTACACTTGTTTTACATGACGTTTTCATGCTATGTATGTTCATCATACTTAGTACATTTATTTTATATGACATTTCACGCTATGTGTGTACATTTGATTACATACTTAGTGCATTGTTTTTACATGCTTACATCTTGGGTATAACATTTGGTTTGTTTAAGTGGGACCATATACATTCATTAACTTTGATCACGCCGCTCGTTAGTAGGTAGTGGTACAATAGGAATTGACAACTCCCGTTCCTGATGTCACACCCCGACCACGTAGAACATACAAATCGTGGCGGAAACGTCGGGGAGTGTTGTAACAGAATCAATTGTTTCAAATCCATGGCAATTGAAGTTTCGTTTTATTAATCAAACATGAAAGTTTACATTGTTTTATACAAGAACCAAAGAGTACATAACATAATTTAACTAGTTCTTGTCTCGTTTTAAGTCACTAAGGCACAGGTCCGCCTAAGTATGTCTTGATAATTCCTATGCATCATCTCCTGAAAACACATGTGAAAATAGGTACGTCAGCATAAAAATGCCTGTGAGATACATTGGTTTTGTGAAAACGGAATTCATGACTTATGCTTGAGAAAATGTTTAGTCATAAACCTTGTAATTTGCTTTGTCTTGTAAATCATTTGAAAAACGATAAGATCAAATGATATGTATAAATAAGAGAACACTGTATGGTTAAACGGATAACCATGAAAAATGTGTTTGTATAAGATAAGTCGTTTGTAAAACAATGTCTCGTGAAAAGTGTGTTATTTGTATAAAATGTCATATGTCTCAAATTGAAATGATTCAAATAACGTTACGATATGTAATACCATACAAACACTTATATATAGGAAGTACCAGCGGCGTATTCACCATGCTTGTATCATATTACACACACCTCATTACTTATTCACTTACTCCAACCAAACCATCGAGATGAAGTGTTTAACAATTGTAGAAATGTTCATGTATAGTCAAATGTCTATTGTCAAATGTAAATCATGTCAACAGATACAACTGGTTCACACGGTTCAATGGTTACAAACAGTTCATATAATCAAACGGGTTTAGACGGTTCACATAGTCAAATGGTTACAACGGTTCAAAATGTAGTATAATGTGTTCATATGCTGGATGAGCATATGCAATAGAAATGCAATATAAAACAATGTACTAAGTATGCACACAATGGGCGTACGTAGCATGAAATGTATTGTAAAGTTATGTACTAAGTATGCACACAATGGACATACATAGCATAAACACAATGAAATCATGTACTATATATGTACTATTGAACATAGCAAGCATATGATGTGAAAACAGGAAAGCATGAAAGTAACAAGTAGGCACATGCGTTTCACCCCAAAACAGTTTGGAAAACAGTAAAAGAGGGGTTCAAATACTCACCAGAGATTGCTTCGGAGTTCTTGTATAATAACCAGATAATGTGACACTTGTGTCACCGCGACCATCAAACAAATACCAAGCCGATGAAATATCGTATTTCATACTTGGGATCTTGTATAAATATGTGTATCTATTGCACATATCAATTCTGGTTCAATTTCAAACTTTACATCGCTTTCTGGAGAATTATACGCAAACTGGTGCGTAAATGTACTCAGTTTAATGCGACAAATACTCCGGGACATCAACATATACTTAACATACCTTAAATAACCTTTACATAACTTAGAAATAAGTTTTGAAGGCTTTGGTATGGCAAAAACAAGTTAATTCGCTTACAGGGACTAAACTTGACAAACTGCGAAAGTATGCCAATTTGAACTATAACGAACATTCCGGAACATGTCCATAAGTTAAACATACCCTAAATATCCTTTACATAGCTTAGAAATAGGCTTTGAGGTGTTTGGTATGCTAAAACAAACTTTTGGATCATTCAGGGACTAAAAGTGTCAAAAAGTGCACAAGTTTGCACTTTCGCGCATAACTTACGTTCTGAATACATCCGGACATCCAAAAATTTATGTAAGCATTATAATATTATGCCTTAGTGTTTGGCATGAGAAAAATCCATTCGTTGCGTCATTTGGATCGTCTTTCGCGCTTATGCGCATTCCGTCGTAATTAAGCGAACATCGCGTTCGTACGACCAAACGAACCAACATCCGGAACATTTTTGAGCATGTTTCATGTCCACAATGCTTAGGCATCATTTTAGGGCCTTAAAGTTGGCTTTACGGGCCTTAGAAGTGTCGGAAATGGCTTAAATACGCAACAGGGACCAAAACTGCCATTTTTGAAAGTATGTGCAGATCAGAAGCTTCAGGCGGCCCGCGTGAGTTTTGCCTAAATGTTGACGCGGGGCGCGTGAGACTGTCAGACAGAAAATATATTGCATTTAATGCAGTTTGGCCTTTCGTTCGATCAAGGGGCAATGCCCTTTCACCCAATCAGGAACCAAGAGCCAATATCTGACTTACCACAATATTTTGACAAGTGTACGCTCGAGATCGCAGCACGATATTCGATAAACGATCCTAACGGTTCCACTTTTCCTATAAATACCCCCCCCTTGTTCCAAAAACCCACAAAATCTGATCTTAAGGCTCTAAGTTGGAACCATTGTTCCACACCTGAGCTATTTGATCTATATTAGCACTCGGGGACCTTCCGTAAGTCCTCTTTCGCTCTTTTATCGCTTTTCGAGTCCGAAAGTCAACGTTTTGTTGACTTTCTGCATTGACCAGCTTATGGTCGATGCGAAGTTCATGGAACTCCATAACATGAGCGTGATCACGATGGTTATAGTCCGTAGTGACTATACCTACTGATCACCACGTTAACTAGGCTCAGTGACGAGTCGTAGTTTCGGCCAAAATGTGCATTCTTGCATATTTTGTAACCAAACTACTCGTGAGCATCAAAGCCGTTTGTTTTGATGTCAAACCTGTTTTCTAAACTTAGTTAAGCATGTTCTAACATGCTTAGCTCGTCACTTTTAGTTTAGTGCTTATATAGGGTCGTAAGGTAAGCGATCTAAACCATCGCTTATCCTTTCGAACCCGACCCATTCGGTCGGTCATTAGGACCCGACCAAACACATTAGGTGACCATAGCTATAACCTTCCGAGGTTATACCTTGTGGTCACGATGTTAGGCGTTCCAGACGCGTTCTACGCGAACGACGCGTTAGGGTAGCCTAAGCTACCTAAACGGGTCATGATGGGGCGTAAGCACTTAAGTTAGGTTTCATTTTAGTATGTAGGCTTTGTTAAACCATATTACAGGAGTCTCCATACTCGTTTGGTTTACGAACCCGCGTACTATCCGATCCTTCCGGTTTGATCCGGTATATTAACATAGCTACCTATTAGGTGCCGTTGATATCCCGTGATCTTTAGCATTATCTGGTTATTATACAAGAGCTCAAAGCAATCTCAGGTGAGTACATTGAACCCCTCTTTTACTGTTTTCCAAACTGTTTTGGGGTGAAACACATGTGCCTACTTGCTACTTTCATGCTTTCCGGTTTTCACATCATATACTGCTATGTTCGATAGTACATATATAGTACATGATTTCATTGTGTTTACGCTATGTATGCCCATTGTGTGCGTACTTAGTACATTGCTTTACATCACATTTCATGCTACGTACGCCCATTGTGTGCATACATAGTACATTGTTTCACATTGCATATCTGTTGCATATGCTCATCCAGCATATGAACACATTATTCTACATTTTGAACCGTTGTACTCTACAATACATTTCATGCTACGTACGCCCATTGTGTGCATACGTAGTACATTGTTTCACATTGCATATCTGTTGCATATGCTCATCCAGCATATGAACACAGTATACTACATTTTGAACCGTTGTACTCTACAATACATTTCATGCTACGTACGCCCATTGTGTGCACACGTAGTACGTTCTTTCACATTGCATTTCTGTTGCATATGCTCATCCAGCATATGAACACATTACACTACATTTTGAATCGTTGTAACCATTTGACTATGTGAACCGTCTTACCCCTTTGATTTCATGAACCGTCTGTAACCATTGAACCGTGTAAACCAGTTGTATCCGTTGACATGGATTACATTTGACAATAGACATTTGACTATACATGAACATTTCTACCGTTGTTAAACATTTCATCTTGATGGTTTGGTTTGAGTAAGTGATTTAAGTAACGAGGCATGTGTAATATGATACAAGCATGGTGGATACGCCGCTGGTACTTCCTATATATAAGTGTTTGTATGGTATTACATATCGTAGCTTTATTTGAATCATTTCAATTTGAGACATAGAACATTTTATACAAATAACACGCTTTTCACAAGACATTGATTTACAAACAACAAATCTTATACAAACTCTTTTTACATGGTCATTCAGTTAACCAGGCATTGTTCTCTTATTTATACATATCATTTGATCTTACCGTTTTTCAAATGATTTACAAGACAAAGCAAAATACGAGGTTCATGACTAAACATTTTCTCCAACTCAAGTCATGAATTCCGTTTTCACAAAACCAATGTATCTCACAGGCATTTTTATGCTGACGTACCTATTTTCACATGTGTTTTCAGGAGATGATGCATAGGACTTATCAAGACATACTTAGGCGGACCTGTGCCTTAGTGACTTAAAACGAGACAAGAACTAGTTAATTCATGTTATGTACACTTTGATTCTTGTTCAGACAATGTAAACTTTCATGTTTGATTTATAAAACGAAACTTCATTTGCCATGGATTTGAAACAATTGATTTTGTTACAACACTCCCCGACGTTTCCGCCACGTTTTGTATGTTCTACGTGGTCGGGGTGTGACAGAAAAGATGGTATCAGAGCCAATGGTTATAGGGAATTAGGTTATTAGTAATGCTTTGACCTAGTCTATAACCTTCCTAGGACCCTAACGCGAGTTCACTTGCGTTTAGTCATAAAACAATACCGTCACCTATCCTTAGGCGACGACCACAACAAGAACATAAATTTCAAAACCGCCTTGAAAACTAATCATCTGTTCTAGGATGATTGATTACTAGGTTTTGAACCCTCTATTGTAAGGTTTTGAACCCTTTGTTATAAGGTTTTGAACCCCTTTGAATTTTCAAAACTCTCGTCAAAAGTTTTGGGTCCTAAATAGTGTGAACACGTGCGAACTGGAAGAGTGAATGCCTGTACCCTGGGTTTTCTGTCTAAGGTTAAAGTGTTCGTATAAATCCACATAATCGGACCAGTCACTCTTACCTGGGAACTCTTGGGGTGAGTGTCCACTTATAGGTGAGCATGTCTTCGCGATACACTATGAGGATCTATTTGCTTTGATTCAGCCTTGGTGTTGTTTGTTTGCTTCATGATTCAAACAAGTGACCATCAACCGTGATTATGGTCAGTGATTGTAACATCCTATTCTTACCCAATACCATTTTATTTGTTTCCTTTCATGTTTTCCTCTTTTAGAATGCCTCCTCGACGCGAACACCAGATAGCAACTGCCGAGCTGGCAGAAATTATTGCGCAGCAGATGGCTGCTCAATTCCCAAATCTCTTTGCTCAATGGAACCAAGCCAACAACAACAGCAATGGTACATGCAATTTCAAGAACTTTAACTCGGCTAAACCACTCAAGTTTAGTGGTTCTGAGGGAGCAACTGGGCTTCTCCAATGGTTCGAGAGCATCGAGAATACCTTTCGCCACGTGCAGTGTCCGGAAAATCGCAAGGTCGAGTTTTCTTCGAGTGTGTTTCAGAAGAGGACTCTTACATGGTGGAACGGGGTAATAAGAGACCGTGGTGCAGATGTTGCTCTAGCACAAACATGGGCTGAACTGAGAGCTCTTATGATGAGAGAGTTTTGTCCTCGTCATGAACAACGAGCGTTGGAGAAGGAGTTTGATGATTTGAAACAAGATAGTGGCGAACACAGGGCATATACTGATAGGTTTGAGGAGTTGAGTCTACTTTGCCCGACTATGGTCGCCCGCCTCGACAAGGCTATCGAAAGGTACATCGACGGCCTGCCTGACTCGGTACAAGACATTGTCACTGGTAGCAACCCTACCACACTCCGTCAGGCCATCGAGCTATCTGCAACCTTGACTGAATCGCAAATCAGAAAGCATAAACTTTTTCGAAAGGGTGACAAGAAGCCAATCGAGGAATCAAAGACCATGGATGAACAGACTGAATCTCCTAAAGAAGTCAAAGAAGCGAAAGGCTTCTCAGAACTTCGCCGTGGTCGCTCACAATGGTCAAGCCGTCCCCAACCAACCAGCTCAACCCCCTGCTAGAAAACCATACAATGGAACTGCACCTTTGTGCAACCAATGTAGCCTCCATCATCACGCCAATGTACAGTGCCGCAAATGCCAAACTTGTGGACTCATAGGCCACACAGCAAGAGTCTGCACAGCTGCAGCTGCGCCAAACCAAGCAGGCGACAATCCTGCTCAAGGTCGTTTTCTACCAGGCTCTTGTTTCAACCATGGCGAGATGGGTCATTTCCGCAGAAATTGCCCAAAGCTTGCTAATGCAAATCCAGCACAGGGATGAGCATCCGACTGACTAGAAGACAACATCGTTTGGAAATAATCACGTCTTATGTATTATTTGCTTTTGTTGTCAAAGTCCAAGAAACAGTTGTTATCATTGTTTATAAATAAATCTTTTATTTACATTACAATGTATTGCTGTGGTTGCATGCATAAACGACATATCCCTTACAATACTGACAATCGAGAAACCGTATTTCTTGAAGAACAAACTACCCCCAAAATTCTCCCATCTTATGATCTCTTGTGTCTTCCACGAAATTCCTAAGTACCCGTTTATTCTAAGGAAACGAAGTACAAGGCGCAGGTTACAACACATGACGAATACCCAAAGTACCACTATAAATCCTTAATAGGGTACCTAAGGATTTCCCGTAAGTCCTTAATTGTTGTATACCTTAATTCGAATGTGGTGATTCCTTGTAATAAAAAAAAATCAAATTTTGGGAGATCTTCCTATCTTCTCAGATAGATTCCAGTGAACATTGAGACCCGTCGATTGGTTTCCATATCCGTATTCAATCAATAACAAGTTAAAAACAAATTATGATCAAGTTAAACAAGTATGTGACTTTGTGCTTATGTGTTCCCTTATGTGTTGTTGTGTGATCCAAATTATGCTATCCAAATCCTCGTAGAATTTTACATATCCTTGTACAAGAGATTCATAGTAGGATACCCAAAGGTATTACTTAAAATCCTCAGTGGACTTCTATGTTATAGTTAAGTCCCTCGGATTATAAAGTACTACTTCATAATTAGACCCTTGAGTGGTCTAGTTAAACAGATTCATCCAAAAATCTGGATAAGGATATAATGTGATGATATAGCTGAAAGGACCCCTTGGTGGCCTAACTAAGAAGATCCCCTGTCGATCTAATTAAAAGGAACCGATGGAAGTCTAGTCACCCTCATCACAAGTTTGATATCCTTCCCCAAAACATTACAAAACAAACTGTGCGGACTGTGCAAGGGATTACGTAATTATGGATGCATACATAATTATGGAATTTAGTGCACAGAAATCACAGCAAGTTCTGTCATGTGTCTAGAGTTAACCCTATTCATTTCCAACTCCGATGAAACAACCGTTGAAAATGATTCCGTTTAGTTCATTTTCGTTTTTGAAGATTTATCCGTTGAGGGAATGAATATCCGTTGTGTAATCCTTCATTTCCAACTCTGATGAAGCAACCGTTGAAAATGATTCCGTTTAGTTCATTTTCGTTTCTGAAGATTTATCCGTTGAGGGAATGAATATCCGTTGTGTAATCCTTCAGTTCCAAGTCTGATGAAGCAACCGTTGAAAATGACTCCGTTAGTTCATTCTCGTTTCTGACGATTTATCCGTTGGGGAAATGAATATCCGTTGTGAAATCCTTCATTTCCAACTCTGATGAAGCAACCGTTGAAAATGACTCCGTTAGTTCATTTTCGTTTCTGACGATTTATCCGTTGGGGAAATGAATATCCGTTGTGAAATCCTTCATTTCCAACTCTGATGAAGCAACCGTTGAAAATGACTCTGTTAGTTCATTTTCGTTTCTGATGATTTATCCGTTGGGGAAATGAATATCCGTTGTGTAATCCTTCATTTCCATTTCTGAAGAATACTCGTTGAGGAAAATGACTCCGTCTGTTCATTTTCGTTTCTGAAGAATGACCGTTAAGGAAATGACAGGATATTGCCTTGCATATCGCTGGTGGGTATTTGGCAAAGTCACAAATAGACTCCTATGAATAAATTTCGGGACGAAATTTCCTAAAGTAGGGGAGACTGTGACACTTGTGTCACCGCGACCATCAAACAAATACCAAGCCGATGAAATATCGTATTTCATACTTGGGATCTTGTATAAATATGTGTATCTATTGCACATATCAATTCTGGTTCAATTTCAAACTTTACATCGCTTTCTGGAGAATTATACGCAAACTGGTGCGTAAATGTACTCAGTTTAATGCGACAAATACTCCGGGACATCAACATATACTTAACATACCTTAAATAACCTTTACATAACTTAGAAATAAGTTTTGAAGGCTTTGGTATGGCAAAAACAAGTTAATTCGCTTACAGGGACTAAACTTGAGAAACTGTGAAAGTATGCCAATTTGAACTATAACGAACATTCCGGAACATGTCCATAAGTTAAACATACCCTAAATATCCTTTACATAGCTTAGAAATAGGCTTTGAGGTGTTTGGTATGCTAAAACAAACTTTTGGATCATTCAGGGACTAAAAGTGTCAAAAAGTGCACAAGTTTGCACTTTCGCGCATAACTTACGTTCTGAATACATCCAGACATCCAAAAATTTATGTAAGCATTATAATATTATGCCTTAGTGTTTGGCATGAGAAAAATCCATTCGTCGCGTCATTTGGATCGTCTTTCGCGCTTATGCGCATTCCGTCGTAATTAAGCGAACATCGCGTTCGTACGACCAAACGAACCAACATCCGGAACATTTTTGAGCATGTTTCATGTCCACAATTCTTAGGCATCATTTTAGGGCCTTAAAGTTGGCTTTACGGGCCTTAGAAGTGTCAGAAATGGCTTAAATACGCAACAGGGACGAAAACTGCCATTTTTGAAAGTATGTGCAGATCAGAAGCTTCAGGCGGCCCGCGTGAGTTTTGCCTAAATGTTGACGCGGGGCGCGTGAGACTGTCAGACAGAAAATATATTGCATTTAATGCAGTTTGGCCTTTCGTTCGATCAAGGGGCAATGCCCTTTCACCCAATCAGGAACCAAGAGCCAATATCTGACTTACCACAATATTTTGACAAGTGTACGCTCGAGATCGCAGCACGATATTCGATAAACGATCCTAACGGTTCCACTTTTCCTATAAATACCCCCCCCTTTGTTCCAAAAACCCACAAAATCTGATCTTAAGGCTCTAAGTTGGAACCATTGTTCCATACCTGAGCTATTTGATCTATATTAGCACTCGGGGACCTTCCGTAAGTCCTCTTTCGCTCTTTTATCGCTTTTCGAGTCCGAAAGTCAACGTTTTGTTGACTTTCTGCATTGACCAGCTTATGGTCGATGCGAAGTTCATGGAACTCCATAACGTGAGCGTGATCACGATGGTTATAGTCCGTAGTGACTATACCTACTGATCACCACGTTAACTAGGCTCAGTGACGAGTCGTAGTTTCGGCCAAAATGTGCATTCTTGCATATTTTGTAACCAAACTACTCGTGAGCATCAAAGCCGTTTGTTTTGATGTCAAACCTGTTTTCTAAACTTAGTTAAGCATGTTCTAACATGCTTAGCTCGTCACTTTTAGTTTAGTGCTTATATAGGGTCGTAAGGTAAGCGATCTAAACCATCGCTTATCCTTTCGAACCCGACCCATTCGGTCGGTCATTAGGACCCGACCAAACACATTAGGTGACCATAGCTATAACCTTCCGAGGTTATACCTTGTGGTCACGATGTTAGGCGTTCCAGACGCGTTCTACGCGAACGACGCGTTAGGGTAGCCTAAGCTACCTAAACGGGTCATGATGGGGCGTAAGCACTTAAGTTAGGTTTCATTTTAGTATGTAGGCTTTGTTAAACCATATTACACGAGTCTCCATACTCGTTTGGTTTACGAACCCGCGTACTATCCGATCCTTCCGGTTTGATCCGGTATATTAACATAGCTACCTATTAGGTGCCGTTGATATCCCGTGATCTTTAGCATTATCTGGTTATTATACAAGAGCTCAAAGCAATCTCAGGTGAGTACATTGAACCCCTCTTTTACTGTTTTCCAAACTGTTTTGGGGTGAAACACATGTGCCTACTTGCTACTTTCATGCTTTCCGGTTTTCACATCATATACTGCTATGTTCGATAGTACATATATAGTACATGATTTCATTGTGTTTACGCTATGTATGCCCATTGTGTGCGTACTTAGTACATTGCTTTACATCACATTTCATGCTACGTACGCCCATTGTGTGCATACGTAGTACATTGTTTCACATTGCATATCTGTTGCATATGCTCATCCAGCATATGAACACATTATTCTACATTTTGAACCGTTGTACTCTACAATACATTTCATGCTACGTACGCCCATTGTGTGCATACGTAGTACATTGTTTCACATTGCATATCTGTTGCATATGCTCATCCAGCATATGAACACAGTATACTACATTTTGAACCGTTGTACTCTACAATACATTTCATGCTACGTACGCCCATTGTGTGCACACGTAGTACGTTCTTTCACATTGCATTTCTGTTGCATATGCTCATCCAGCATATGAACACATTACACTACATTTTGAATCGTTGTAACCATTTGACTATGTGAACCGTCTTACCCCTTTGATTTCATGAACCGTCTGTAACCATTGAACCGTGTAAACCAGTTGTATCCGTTGACATGGATTACATTTGACAATAGACATTTGACTTTACATGAACATTTCTACCGTTGTTAAACATTTCATCTTGATGGTTTGGTTTGAGTAAGTGATTTAAGTAACGAGGCATGTGTAATATGATACAAGCATGGTGGATACGCCGCTGGTACTTCCTATATATAAGTGTTTGTATGGTATTACATATCGTAGCTTTATTTGAATCATTTCAATTTGAGACATAGAACATTTTATACAAATAACACGCTTTTCACAAGACATTGATTTACAAACAACTAATCTTATACAAACTCTTTTTACATGGTCATTCAGTTAACCAGGCATTGTTCTCTTATTTATACATATCATTTGATCTTACCGTTTTTCAAATGATTTACAAGACAAAGCAAAATACGAGGTTCATGACTAAACATTTTCTCCAACTCAAGTCATGAATTCCGTTTTCACAAAACCAATGTATCTCACAGGCATTTTTATGCTGACGTACCTATTTTCACATGTGTTTTCAGGAGATGATGCATAGGACTTATCAAGACATACTTAGGCGGACCTGTGCCTTAGTGACTTAAAACGAGACAAGAACTAGTTAATTCATGTTATGTACACTTTGATTCTTGTTCAGACAATGTAAACTTTCATGTTTGATTTATAAAACGAAACTTCATTTGCCATGGATTTGAAACAATTGATTTTGTTACAACACTCCCCGACGTTTCCGCCACGTTTTGTATGTTCTACGTGGTCGGGGTGTGACAGAAAAGATGGTATCAGAGCCAATGGTTATAGGGAATTAGGTTATTAGTAATGCTTTGACCAAGTCTATAACCTTCCTAGGACCCTAACGCGAGTTCACTTGCGTTTAGTCATAAAACAATACCGTCACCTATCCTTAGGCGACGACCACAACAAGAACATAAATTTCAAAACCGCCTTGAAAACTAATCATCTGTTCTAGGATGATTGATTACTAGGTTTTGAACCCTCTATTGTAAGGTTTTGAACCCTTTGTTATAAGGTTTTGAACCCCTTTGAATTTTCAAAACTCTCGTCAAAAGTTTTGGGTCCTAAATAGTGTGAACACGTGCGAACTGGAAGAGTGAATGCCTGTACCCTGGGTTTTCTGTCTAAGGTTAGAGTGTTCGTACAAATCCACATAATCGGACCAGTCACTCTTACCTGGGAACTCTTGGGGTGAGTGTCCACTTATAGGTGAGCATGTCTTCGCGATACACTATGAGGATCTATTTGCTTTGATCCAGCCTTGGTGTTGTTTGTTTGCTTCATGATTCAAACAAGTGACCATCAACCGTGATTATGGTCAGTGATTGTAACATCCTATTCTTACCCATACCATTTTATTTGTTTCCTTTCATGTTTTCCTCTTTTAGAATGCCTCCTCGACGCGAACACCAGATAGCAACTGCCGAGCTGGCAGAAATTATTGCGCAGCAGATGGCTGCTCAATTCCCAATTCTCTTTGCTCAATGGAACCAAGCCAACAACAACAGCAATGGTACATGCAATTTCAAGAACTTTAACTCGGCTAAACCACACAAGTTTAGTGGTTCTGAGGGAGCAACTGGGCTTCTCCAATGGTTCGAGAGCATCGAGAATACCTTTCGCCACGTGCAGTGTCCGGAAAATCGCAAGGTCGAGTTTTCTTCGAGTGTGTTTCAGAAGAGGACTCTTACATGGTGGAACGGGGTAATAAGAGACCGTGGTGCAGATGTTGCTCTAGCACAAACATGGGCTGAACTGAGAGCTCTTATGATGAGAGAGTTTTGTCCTCGTCATGAACAACGAGTGTTGGAGAAGGAGTTTGATGATTTGAAACAAGATAGTGGCGAACACAGGGCATATACTGATAGGTTTGAGGAGTTGAGTCTACTTTGCCCGACTATGGTCGCCCGCCTCGACAAGGCTATCGAAAGGTACATCGACGGCCTGCCTGACTCGGTACAAGACATTGTCACTGGTAGCAACCCTACCACACTCCGTCAGGCCATCGAGCTATCTGCAACCTTGACTGAATCGCAAATCAGAAAGCATAAACTTTTTCGAAAGGGTGACAAGAAGCCAATCGAGGAATCAAAGACCATGGATGAACAGACTGAATCTCCTAAAGAAGTCAAAGAAGCGAAAGGCTTCTCAGAACTTCGCCGTGGTCGCTCACAATGGTCAAGCCGTCCCCAACCAACCAGCTCAACCCCCTGCTAGAAAACCATACAATGGAACTGCACCTTTGTGCAACCAATGTAGCCTCCATCATCACGCCAATGTACAGTGCCGCAAATGCCAAACTTGTGGACTCATAGGCCACATAGCAAGAGTCTGCCCAGCTGCAGCTGCGCCAAACCAAGCTGGCGACAATCCTGCTCAAGGTCGTTTTCTACCAGGCTCTTGTTTCAACCGTGGCGAGATGGGTCATTTCCGCAGAAATTGCCCAAAGCTTGCTAATGCAAATCCAGCACAGGGATGAGCATCCGACTGACTAGAAGACAACATCGTTTGGAAATAATCACGTCTTATGTATTATTTTCTTTTGTTGTCAAAGTCCAAGAAACAGTTGTTATCATTGTTTATAAATAAATCTTTTATTTACATTACAATGTATTGCTGTGGTTGCATGCATAAACGACATATCCCTTACAATACCGACAATCGAGAAACCGTATTTCTTGAAGAACAAACTACCCCCAAAATTCTCCCATCTTATGATCTCTTGTGTCTTCCACGAAATTCCTAAGTACCTGTTTATTCTAAGGAAACGAAGTACAAGGCGCAGGTTACAACACATGACGAATACCCAAAGTACCACTATAAATCCTTAATAGGGTACCTAAGGATTTCCCGTAAGTCCTTAATTGTTGTATACCTTAATTCGAATGTGGTGCTTCCTTGTAATAAAAAAAAATCAAATTTTGGGAGATCTTCCTATCTTCTCAGATAGATTCCAGTGAACATTGAGACCCGTCGATTGGTTTCCATATCCGTATTCAATCAATAGCAAGTTAAAAACAAATTATGATCAAGTTAAACATGTATGTGACTTTGTGCTTATGTGTTCCCTTATGTGTTGTTGTGTGATCCAAATTATGCTATCCAAATCCTCGTAGAATTTTACATATCCTTGTACAAGAGATTCATAGTAGGATACCCAAAGGTATTACTTAAAATCCTCAGTGGACTTCTATGTTATAGTTAAGTCCCTCGGATTATGAAGTACTACTTCATAATTAGACCCTTGAGTGGTCTAGTTAAACAGATTCATCCAAAAATCTGGATAAGGATATCATGTGATGATATAGCTGAAAGGACCCCTTGGTGGCCTAACTAAGAAGATCCCCTGTCGATCTAATTAAAAAGAACCGATGGAAGTCTAGTCACCCTCATCACAAGTTTGATATCCTTCCCCAAAACATTACAAAACAAACTGTGCGGACTGTGCAAGGGATTACGTAATTATGGATGCATACATAATTATGGAATTTAGTGCACAGAAATCACAGCAAGTTCTGTCATGTGTCTAGAGTTAACCCTATTCATTTCCAACTCCGATGAAACAACCGTTGAAAATGATTCCGTTTAGTTCATTTTCGTTTCTGAAGATTTATCCGTTGAGGGAATGAATATCCGTTGTGTAATCCTTCATTTCCAACTCTGATGAAGCAACCGTTGAAAATGATTCCGTTTAGTTCATTTTCGTTTCTGAAGATTTATCCGTTGAGGGAATGAATATCCGTTGTGTAATCCTTCATTTCCAAGTCTGATGAAGCAACCGTTGAAAATGACTCCGTTAGTTCATTTTCGTTTCTGACGATTTATCCGTTGGGGAAATGAATATCCGTTGTGAAATCCTTCATTTCCATCTCTGATGAAGCAACCGTTGAAAATGACTCCGTTAGTTCATTTTCGTTTCTGACGATTTATCCGTTGGGGAAATGAATATCCGTTTTGAAATCCTTCATTTCCAACTCTGATGAAGCAACCGTTGAAAATGACTCTGTAGTTCATTTTCGTTTCTGATGATTTATCCGTTGGGGAAATGAACATCCGTTGTGTAATCCTTCATTTCCATTTCTGAAGAATACTCGTTGAGGAAAATGACTCCGTCTGTTCATTTTCGTTTCTGAAGAATGACCGTTAAGGAAATGACAGGATATTGCCTTGCATATCGCTGGTGGGTATTTGGCAAAGTCACAAATAGACTCCTACGAATAAATTTCGGGACGAAATTTCCTAAAGTAGGGGAGACTGTGACACTTGTGTCACCGCGACCATCAAACAAATACCAAGCCGATGAAATATCGTATTTCATACTTGGGATCTTGTATAAATATGTGTATCTATTGCACATATCAATTCTGGTTCAATTTCAAACTTTACATCGCTTTCTGGAGAATTATACGCAAACTGGTGCGTAAATGTACTCAGTTTAATGCGACAAATACTCCGGGACATCAACATATACTTAACATACCTTAAATAACCTTTACATAACTTAGAAATAAGTTTTGACGGCTTTGGTATGGCAAAAACAAGTTAATTCGCTTACAGGGACTAAACTTGACAAACTGCGAAAGTATGCCAATTTGAACTATAACGAACATTCCGGAACATGTCCATAAGTTAAACATACCCTAAATATCCTTTACATAGCTTAGAAATAGGCTTTGAGGTGTTTGCTATGCTAAAACAAACTTTTGGATCATTCAGGGACTAAAAGTGTCAAAAAGTGCACAAGTTTGCACTTTCGCGCATAACTTACGTTCTGAATACATCCGGACATCCAAACATTTATGTAAGCATTATAATATTATGCCTTAGTGTTTGGCATGAGAAAAATCCATTCGTCGCGTCATTTGGATCGTCTTTCGCGCTTATGCGCATTCCTTCGTAATTAAGCGAACATCGCGTTCGTACGACCAAACGAACCAACATCCGGAACATTTTTGAGCATGTTTCATGTCCACAATGCTTAGGCATCATTTTAGGGCCTTAAAGTTGGCTTTACGGGCCTTAGAAGTGTCGGAAATGGCTTAAATACGCAACAGGGACCAAAACTGCCATTTTTGAAAGTATGTGCAGATCAGAAGCTTCAGGCGGCCCGCGTGAGTTTTGCCTAAATGTTGACGCGGGGCGCGTGAGACTGTCAGACAGAAAATATATTGCATTTAATGCAGTTTGGCCTTTCGTTCGATCAAGGGGCAATGCCCTTTCACCCAATCAGGAACCAAGAGCCAATATCTGACTTACCACAATATTTTGACAAGTGTACGCTCGAGATCGCAGCACGATATTCGATAAACGATCCTAACGGTTCCACTTTTCCTATAAATACCCCCCCCCCTTTGTTCCAGAAACCCACAAAATCTGATCTTAAGGCTCTAAGTTGGAACCATTGTTCCATACCTGAGCTATTTGATCTAGATTAGCACTCGGGGACCTTCCGTAAGTCCTCTTTCGCTCTTTTATCGCTTTTCGAGTCCGAAAGTCAACGTTTTGTTGACTTTCTGCATTGACCAGCTTATGGTCGATGCGAAGTTCATGGAACTCCATAACGTGAGCGTGATCACGATGGTTATAGTCCGTAGTGACTATACCTACTGATCACCACGTTAACTAGGCTCAGTGACGAGTCGTAGTTTCGGCCAAAATGTGCATTCTTGCATATTTTGTAACCAAACTACTCGTGAGCATCAAAGCCGTTTGTTTTGATGTCAAACCTGTTTTCTAAACTTAGTTAAGCATGTTCTAACATGCTTAGCTCGTCACTTTTAGTTTAGTGCTTATATAGGGTCGTAAGGTAAGCGATCTAAACCATCGCTTATCCTTTCGAACCCGACCCATTCGGTCGGTCATTAGGACCCGACCAAACACATTAGGTGACCATAGCTATAACCTTCCGAGGTTATACCTTGTGGTCACGATGTTAGGCGTTCCAGACGCGTTCTACGCGAACGACGCGTTAGGGTAGCCTAAGCTACCTAAACGGGTCATGATGGGGCGTAAGCACTTAAGTTAGGTTTCATTTTAGTATGTAGGCTTTGTTAAACCATATTACACGAGTCTCCATACTCGTTTGGTTTACGAACCCGCGTACTATCCGATCCTTCCGGTTTGATCCGGTATATTAACATAGCTACCTATTAGGTGCCGTTGATATCCCGTGATCTTTAGCATTATCTGGTTATTATACAAGAGCTCAAAGCAATCTCAGGTGAGTACATTGAACCCCTCTTTTACTGTTTTCCAAACTGTTTTGGGGTGAAACACATGTGCCTACTTGCTACTTTCATGCTTTCCGGTTTTCACATCATATACTGCTATGTTCGATAGTACATATATAGTACATGATTTCATTGTGTTTACGCTATGTATGCCCATTGTGTGCGTACTTAGTACATTGCTTTACATCACATTTCATGCTACGTACGCCCATTGTGTGCATACGTAGTACATTGTTTCACATTGCATATCTGTTGCATATGCTCATCCAGCATATGAACACATTATTCTACATTTTGAACCGTTGTACTCTACAATACATTTCATGCTACGTACGCCCATTGTGTGCATACGTAGTACATTGTTTCACATTGCATATCTGTTGCATATGCTCATCCAGCATATGAACACAGTATACTACATTTTGAACCGTTGTACTCTACAATACATTTCATGCTACGTACGCCCATTGTGTGCACACGTAGTACGTTCTTTCACATTGCATTTCTGTTGCATATGCTCATCCAGCATATGAACACATTACACTACATTTTGAATCGTTGTAACCATTTGACTATGTGAACCGTCTTACCCCTTTGATTTCATGAACCGTCTGTAACCATTGAACCGTGTAAACCAGTTGTATCCGTTGACATGGATTACAATTGACAATAGACATTTGACTATACATGAACATTTCTACCGTTGTTAAACATTTCATCTTGATGGTTTGGTTTGAGTAAGTGATTTAAGTAACGAGGCATGTGTAATATGATACAAGCATGGTGGATACGCCGCTGGTACTTTCTATATATAAGTGTTTGTATGGTATTACATATCGTAGCGTTATTTGAATCATTTCAATTTGAGACATAGAACATTTTATACAAATAACACGCTTTTCACAAGACATTGATTTACAAACAACAAATCTTATACAAACTCTTTTTACATGGTCATTCAGTTAACCAGGCATTGTTCTCTTATTTATACATATCATTTGATCTTACCGTTTTTCAAATGATTTACAAGACAAAGCAAAATACGAGGTTCATGACTAAACATTTTGTCCAACTCAAGTCATGAATTCCGTTTTCACAAAACCAATGTATCTCACAGGCATTTTTATGCTGACGTACCTATTTTCACATGTGTTTTCAGGAGATGATGCATAGGACTTATCAAGACATACTTAGGCGGACCTGTGCCTTAGTGACTTAAAACGAGACAAGAACTAGTTAATTCATGTTATGTACACTTTGATTCTTGTTCAGACAATGTAAACTTTCATGTTTGATTTATAAAACGAAACTTCATTTGCCATGGATTTGAAACAATTGATTTTGTTACAACACTCCCCGACGTTTCCGCCACGTTTTGTATGTTCTACGTGGTCGGGGTGTGACAGATAATGCTAGAGATCACGGAATATCAAACGACACCTAATAGGTAGCTACATTAATATACCGGACCAAAATCGGAAGGATCGGATAGTATGCGGGTTCGTAAACCAAACGAGTATGGAGACTCGTGTAATATGGTTTAACAAAGCCTACATACTAAAATGAAACCTAACCAAAGTGCTTGCGACCCATTACGACCCGTTTAGGTAGCTTATGCTACCCTAACGCGTCGTTCTCGTAGAACGCGTTCGGAACGCCTAACATCGCGACCACAAGGTATAACCTCGGAAGGTTATAGCTATGGTCACCTAATGTGTTTGGTCGGATCCTAATGATCGACCAAATGGGTCGGGTTCGAAAGTATAAGCGATGGTTTAGATCGTTTACCTTAGGACCCTATATAAGCACTAAACTAAAAGTGACGGGCTAAGCATGTTAGAACATGCTTAACTAAGTTTAGAAAACAGGTTTGGCATCAAAACAAACGTCTTTGATGCTCACGAGTAGTTTGGTTACAAATACGCAAGAATGCGCATTTTGGCCGAAACTACGACTCGTCACTGACCCTAGATAACGTGGTAATCAGTAGGTATAGTCACTACGGACTATAACCATCGTGATCACGCTCACGTTATGAAGTTCCACGAACTTCTTGTTGACCATAGGCTGGTCAATGCAGAAAGTCAACAAAACGTTGACTTTCGGACTCGAAAAGCGAATAAAAGAACGAAAGAATACTTACGGAGGGTCCCCGAATGCTAATCTAGATCAAAGAGCTCAGGTATGAAGCAATGGCATCAACTTAGAGCATTTTGATCAGATTTGTGTGGGTTTTACACCAAAGGGGGGGGGGTATTTATAGGAAAAGTAAAGCCGTTAGGATCATTTCTCGAATGTCGTGCCACGATCCAAGCCATACACTTGTCACAAAGTTGTGGTTACTGAAAATGGCCCCAATCCTTCAGTTTGTGAAAGGGCATTCCCCTTTTGGGTGTTTGAAAGGCCAAGGCAAGTGGATTAAACATTGAATCTGGTCTGCATGTCTGACGCGCCTCGCGTAAGGATTTGGGCAATCCTTACGCGCCCTGCCTGAAGGTCACAGATCAGAATTTTCAGTTTCAGTCCCTGCACTTCAGAAACATGCAATTTGGCCCATTTTTGGCACGTTTAAGCCTCGTTAACCTCATTTCAAAGCTCTAAGATGAAGTTAAAGTGTAGGGGACTTGAAATATGCTCAAAACTATTCCGGATGTCGGTTCGTTTGGTCGTACGATCGCGATGTTCGCTTAATTACGACGGAATGCGCAAAAGCACGAAAGACAATCCAAATGACGCGACGAATGGATTTTTCTTATGCCAAATACTAAGGCATAATATAAGGATGCTTACATAAATTTTTGGATGTCCGGATGTATTCAGAATGTAAGTTATGCGCGAAAGTACAAACTTGTGCACTTTTTGACACTTTTAGTCCCTAAATGTCCCAAAAGTTTATTTTAGCATACCAAACCCCTCAAGGCCTATTTCTAAGCTATGTAAAGGATATTTATGGTATGTTTAACTTATGGACATGTTCCGGAATGTTCGTTACAGTTCAAATTGGCATACTTTCGCAGTTTGTCAAGTTTAGTGTCACACCCCCAAAATCCACACGCGGAGTACCACCGCATGGGGGCGTGACATGACCAGGATCAAGCCACCAATCATATTGAACATAGTAAGTCATAAATGTAATTCAACCAAACAATATGAAAGGTGTTCAAAACAAAGCATGGTAAGTGTTTAGCGGAAGCATAAATGTAAAAATCCAAACGTAAGTATTAAGGGTGTAATGTCATAATCATTCACGATCCATTGCCCACAACGACCTGCTCCTCCTTGTGCAAGCTCCATAAGTACCTAAGGACCTGCAAGGCATGCAGCAGAGAGTCAACAACTAGTTGAGCGAGTTCACAGTGTACAGTTCAGTAATTGTAATAGTATGAGTAGCATTATGTTCATTCGTTTAGTCATGTATCGTGTTAGTTTCCATCGCGGGCCCTCTCGGCATGTATGCGAAGATTTGGGGAAATACTCCCAAATATCCTAGACTATGTATATTTGTATCGCGGCCACCCTGGAATTACTTGCGAAGTTTTAGTATCTATAGTTCGCGGCCTTCCCAAGGCATGTGTGCGAATGATTAGTCATAATATCGCGGCCAACCCTTGGCGTGTATGCGAAGATCAGTTCAATCGGTATACTAGTCTAGCCGTATCTTATCATTTCTCTTCCCCACCCGAGGACCATATCATTAGGTTCTATTAATTAAGTATGTACGAATAAATCATCAAAATCCCATTCCCACCCTGGGAACCCCATGCCTTGGCTGTGTGAACTCACCTTTGGTTTGCTCGGCAGATAGTTTACTTGCTAATATAACTTTTGATCAATTGCGTCCTATTACAGTTATTACGTCTAATCAGATTCGCATACAAGTACTTCACACATTTGTTCACATATATAATCAAGTAGCACAGAAGGCGTCACGTATTTGATGTTTAATTCTACAGAAAATCCAGCCAAAACATTTAACCATTATCATCTAGACAACAGTATACAGTCTGTTGAAATATTCAGCCCAATTTACATAATACTAACTTATAAGTGTGTTTATACCAGCCCACTTAATCATGCATTCCTACTAGCTCTAACAATCCAGTAACACACATTGGTCCAAACAAAATATACTATGCATGTATGCAACAGTATCATGCGGTTGCCCTCTTCCATAACTGTTATGCGGCCCGAATATTTAAATGTGAAGCCCCATTGAAATTACCTCTTATCCCAATTAACCGACCCAACAGTTCACATGTATTTGCACCTATTTTCTTTAGAAGTAATGTTCACATGCATAGACTCAAGACCCTCTAAATTTGATTGGCTGTGAAGTAATATATGCACTGACAAATTTTGATTCACAAATAATCCTATTGGACCGATTGTGAGGGGATTTGTTGTTTTAAAATTTGATATATGAGAATCAACTCATAATAAATTCACTAGCCGTCAAAATATGTTGTTTTCTTAAACATGATTGGACCGATTTTTGCACAATATCTAACCTATAGACACCTAAACAATCACTTCATTAATTAACCATCACATGTATCAATGAAAACAGTGGCCGACAAAATTGATATTACATACTTGTGATTGTACCGAATAAAAATACAAGAACTCACACAAATAATAATCATATGCTTCCTGACAATTTCACATGCAATTTATCAAAAATAGGTGGACTGCAATTATGAATGATAAGTTGATCACTTTTGAACTTCACAAATACAAGCATAAGGAATTTTAGTGGCAGACAACTATATATATACATGAATAATTACTAAACGAAAGAGGTAATTGAAATCAAGCACAGGGATGAGCTCCAAAGATTGTGAATAGGGGATGGGGTCTTCTGTTGTTTGCAAGATCGAGAGGGAGAGGTAGGGTCTACTGCTGATCAAACGATTGAAAGAGAGAGAGAGGAGTAGGGTTTGATGAATAATAATATTTGTGAGGGATTATAAATAAAAGTTTACGTAACTTCCAAGTATGGTGCTAATTGTACAAGTAGGTCAGTTATTATGTTAGTTCAAGAATTGGGCTGTGATAGCTCTTTGTTGGGCCGAGATCAAACAGACAAGAAAAAGGGAAATCATACAAGTCGTACAAATGTGTAATTGGGCCGATACATTGTTGGGTTTAAGATATGCGAATGTGGCCCAGAAGGTGTACGGCCCAAAGTGCCAAATTATTAACAAACAAGTTAACATACCAATAGATCTAACGGAGTTATACGAGCCGAAAATTTAACACAAAGAAGGGAGGATAACAAGGAGTTAAGATCACAAGACAAAACATCACTAACCTTGAGAATTCGGGTTGTCACATCATCCCCAACATGAAAGAAATTTCGTCCCGAAATTTAGCACGTAGTCACTGAGGAAGCTAGTTAGGTTACGTGGTTTCCTGGGGTGTCACATCATTCCCCTGTTGGTTTGGAATTTCATCCCGAAATTCCGCAGTAGCTTCCGCCTCAGTAATGGTTTCACTCCTCTGGAAGAACGGGGGATATTTGTGCTTCATTTGGTCTTCTCGTTCCCAGGTGAACTCTGTGCCACGCCGGGAGTTCCAACGAACTCGAACAATAGGTATCTTGGTGCGTTTGAGAACCTTAACGTCTCTGCATGGAGAAGCGAGAACGTAGTGTCAATGTGGCAAAGGAATGATGGGTTGGTCTATGCCAATAGTAGACATTAGGCATTGCATCAACCAATAGGCACCGATTAGTACAAAGGCTAGCGAGAGGTTTACCATAATTAAGGTAACTGTCGTAGAGTCAAAGATGTGACTCTTGTAGTGCAAGGGGGAAAAGAGGTAAGGTCACAACTCAGCACAAGAAATATCCTTACAACAATAAAATAAGAAAATCCATTCAAATTAACCCATATAAGTCACTACATCGAATATTCGCGAAAGTTTTAATCACCACGATTGTTTACGCGGAAACAACTGAAAGAAAAATAACTAGATAAACGAGTGGAAGACGAGTCAGTCGTCCACATCTCCATCCCCGAGGTCACTACCATCATCATCGTCTCCGTCATTATCCGAGACCTCCTCTGGCTCTTCTTCCTCCTCTTCCGGCTCTTCCTCCTCCTCTTCGGGCTCTTCTTCCTCCTCTTCCGCCTCTGGCTCGGGAGGTGCCGGGACTGGGGCTGGCTCGGGTTCAGGTGCGAAGCGGGCTTCCTCCAACTGATGGACCCTCCGATTCATCATACCTAGCCTTTCGGCATGCGAGTTAAGCCTTTCATGATCCACTCAAGCGTCTCTCAGTATCAGACCTTGTACCTCGCGCCCTTTTAGGGCTTCTACCTTCAAATCAGTAGTTCTCCTATTAAGTTCCTGTATCTGATTCTCCTGAGCTTCCACTCGCCCTCCTAGGGTAGCAACCTTTTTTAGTAATTTCTGATTTTGCTCCATTAAGACTTGGTTTTGTTCTATTAAGATCTGGTTATAATCTCGGAGGGCCTTATTCACAGCAGACTCGGCCTGGGCGCTGAGCGAGTTAACTGGTAGTGCATGCGTAGGTCGAGAGGACGACTCCCCGCCCTGCGCGAGTCTCTTCCTATAAGCCGCACGGGTCTCCACCTGACGTGGGGGTGAGTGAGTAGCAGCGGGTGCCTTCCCTGGCGCGCGGGATTGGTCGAAAGATGCGAACGGTGCAGACATGCCTGTCGAGTTGATGCCGTAACGCAAGTTAAACGAAAGAATGCACACTCACAATGTACCAAAAGAGGGTATTGACGCAGAAAGGGAAAAAAAAGAATGACAGAAAAGGGTAGGCACACAAGGTTTCAATCAACAGTTGCTACATTACTACGCGTACCATAAACAATACACTATGCAACAAATAAACATGCAATATAAGTATAAACCATACCACCTATGGTGTTGAGTCTTGCACGTGGAGCGAAGCGTCGTTGTGGATTGTTGAGCACTGTACAGGTTATAGTATGATTTTAATAAAAACCTTTTCCCTTTATTAAAACCAAGTTCACTATAACCAATGGCTCTGATACCAATCTGTCACAACCCCAAAATCCACACGCGGAGTACCACCGCATGGGGGCGTGACATGACCAGGATCAAGCCACCAATCATATTGAACATAGTAACTCATAAATGTAATTAGACCAAACAATATGAAAGGTGTTCAAAACAAAGCATGGTAAGTGTTTAGCGGAAGCATAAATGTAAAAATCCAAACGTAAGTATTAAGGGTGTAATGTCATAATCATTCACGATCCATTGCCCACAACGACCTGCTCCTCCTTGTGCAAGCTCCATAAGTACCTAAGGACCTGCAAGGCATGCAGCAGAGAGTCAACAACTAGTTGAGCGAGTTCACAGTGTACAGTTTAGTAATTGTAATAGTATGAGTAGCATTATGTTCGTTCGTTTAGTCATGTATCGTATTAGTTTCCATCGCTGGCCCTCTCGGCATGTATGCGAAGATTTGGGGAAATACTCCCAAATATCCTAGACTATGTATATTTGTATCGCGGCCACCCTGGAATTACTTGCGAAGTTTTAGTATCTATAGTTCGCGGCCTTCCCAAGGCATGTGTGCGAATGATTAGTCATAATATCACGGCCAACCCTTGGCGTGTATGCGAAGATCAGTTCAATCGGTATACTAGTCTAGCCGTATCTTATCATTTCTCTTCCCCACCCGAGGACCATATCATTAGGTTCTATTAATTAAGTATGTACGAATAAATCATCAAAATCCCATTCCCACCCTGGGAACCCCATGCCTTGGCTGTGTGAACTCACCTTTGGTTTGCTCGGCAGATAGTTTACTTGCTAATATAACTTTTGATCAATTGCGTCCTATTACAGTTATTACGTCTAATCAGATTCGCATACAAGTACTTCACACATTTGTTCACATATATAATCAAGTAGCACAGAAGGCGTCACGTATTTGATGTTTAATTCTACAGAAAATCCAGCCAAAACATTTAACCATTATCATCTAGACAACAGTATACAGTCTGTTGAAATATTCAGCCCAATTTACATAATACTAACTTATAAGTGTGTTTATACCAGCCCACTTAATCATGCATTCCTACTAGCTCTAACAATCCAGTAACACACATTGGTCCAAACAAAATATACTATGCATGTATGCAACAGTATCATGCGGTTGCCCTCTTCCATAACTGTTATGCGGCCCGGATATTTAAATGTGAAGCCCCATTGAAATTACCTCTTATCCCAATTAACCGACCCAACAGTTCACATGTATTTGCACCTATTTTCTTTAGAAGTAATGTTCACATGCATAGACTCAAGACCCTCTAAATTTGATTGGCTGTGAAGTAATA
Organism: Helianthus annuus; assembly: GCF_002127325.2. Taxonomy (NCBI): domain Eukaryota; kingdom Viridiplantae; phylum Streptophyta; class Magnoliopsida; order Asterales; family Asteraceae; genus Helianthus; species Helianthus annuus. The sequence goes on from NC_035437.2 coordinate 63,845,089, forward strand.
TATGCACTGACAAATTTTGATTCACAAATAATCCTATTGGACCGATTGTGAGGGGATTTGTTGTTTTAAAATTTGATATATGAGAATCAACTCATAATAAATTCACTAGCCGTCAAAATATGTTGTTTTCTTAAACATGATTGGACCGATTTTTGCACAATATCTAACCTATAGACACCTAAACAATCACTTCATTAATTAACCATCACATGTATCAATGAAAACAGTGGCCGACAAAATTGATATTACATACTTGTGATTGGACCGAATAAAAATACAAGAACTCACACAAATAATAATCATATGCTTCCTGACAATTTCACATGCAATTTATCAAAACTAGGTGGACTGCAATTATGAATGATAAGTTGATCACTTTTGAACTTCACAAAAACATGCATAAGGAATTTTAGTGGCAGACAACTATATATATACATGAATAATTACTAACCGAAAGAGGTAATTGAAATCAAGCACAGGGATGAGCTCCAAAGATTGCGAATAGGGGATGGGGTCTTCTGTTGTTTGCAAGATCGAGAGGGAGAGGTAGGGTCTATTACCGATCAAACGATTGAAAGAGAGAGAGAGGAGTAGGTTTTGATGAATAATAATATTTGTGAGGGATTATAAATAAAAGTTTACGTAACTTCCAAGTATGGTGCTAATTGTATAAGTAGGTCGGTTATTATGTTAGTTCAAGAATTGGGCTGTGATAGCTCTTTGTTGGGCCGAGATCAAACAGACAAGAAAAAGGGAAATCATACAAGTCGTACAAATGTGTAATTGGGCCGATACATTGTTGGGTTTAAGATATGCGAATGCGGCCCAGAAGGTGTACGGCCCAAAGTGCCAAATTATTAACAAACAAGTTAACATACCAATAGATCTAACGGAGTTATACGAGCCGAAAATTTAACACAAAGAAGGGAGGATAACAAGGAGTTAAGATCACAAGACAAAACATCACTAACCTTGAGAATTCGGGTTGTCACATTTAGTCCCTGTAAGCGAATTAACTTGTTTTTGCCATACCAAAGCCTTCAAAACTTATTTCTAAGTTATGTAAAGGTTATTTAAGGTATGTTAAGTATATGTTGGTGTTCCGGAGTATTTGTCACATTAAACTGAGTACGTTTACGCACTAGTTTGTGTATAATTCCCCAGAAAGCGTTGTAGAGTTTGAAATTGAACAAGGATTGATATGTGCAAAAGATACACATACTTACACAAAATCCCAAGTATGAAATACAATATTTCATCGGCTTGGTATTTGTTTGATGGTCGCGGTGACACAGGTGTCACAGTCTCCCCTACTTTAGGAAATTTCGTCCCGAAATTTATTCGTAGGAGTCTATTTGTGATTCTGCCAAATAACCATCAGCGATATGCAAGGTAATATCCCTTCATTTCCTTAACGGTCATTCTTCAGAAACGAAAATGAACAGACGGAGTCATTTTCCTCAACAAGTATTATTCATAAATGGGAATGACGGAATATGCAAACGAATGTTCATTTCCTCCACGGACAAATCTTCAGAAACGAAAATGAACGGACGGAGTCATTTTCAATGGTTGCTTCATCAGAGATGGAAATGAAGGATTACACAACGGATATTCATTTCCCCAACGGATAAATCGTCAGAAACAAAAATGAACTAACGGAGTCATTTTCAACGGTTGCTTCATCAGAGTTGGAAATGAAGGATTACACAACAGATATTCATTTCCCCAACGGATAAATCGTCAGAAACGAAAATGAACTAACGGAGTCATTTTCAACGGTTGCTTCATCAGAGTTGGAAATGAAGGATTACAAAACGGATATTCATTTCCCCAACGGATAAATCGTCAGAAACGAAAATGAACTAACAGAGTCATTTTCAACGGTTGCTTCATCAGAGTTGGAAATGAAGGATTACACAACGGATATTCATTTCCCCAACGGATAAATCGTCAGAAACGAAAATGAGCTAACGGAGTCAACTTCAACGGTTGCTTCATCAGAGTTGGAAATGAAGGATTACACAACGGATATTCATTTCCTCAACGGGTAAGTCTTCAGAAACGAAAATGAACTAACGGAGTCATTTTCAACGGTTGCTTCATCAGAAATGGAAATGAATAGGGTTAACTCTAAACACATGATAGAACTTGCTGTGATTTCTGTGCACTAAATTCCATAATTATGTATGCATCCATAATTACGTAATCCCTTGCACAGTCCGCACAGTTTGTTTTGTAATGTTTTGGGGAAGGATATCAAACTTGTGATGAGGGTGACTAGACTTCCATCGGTTCCCTTTAATTAGATCTACAGGGGATCTTCTTAGTTAGGCCACCAAGGAATCCTTTCAGCTATATCATCACATGATATCCCTAGCCAGATTTTTGGATCAAACTGTTTAACTAGACCACTCAAGGGGTCTAATTATGAAGTAGTACTTTATAATCCGAGGGACTTAACTATAACATAGAAGTCCATTGAGGATTTTAAGTAATACCCCTGGGTATCCTACGACGAATCTCTTGTACAAGGATATGTAAGATTCTACGAGGATTTGGATAGCATAATTTGGATCACACACCAACACATAAGGGAACACATAAACACAAAGTCACATAATTGATTAACTTGACTATAATTTGTTTTTAACTTGTTATTGATTGAATACGGATATGGAAACCAATCGACGGGCCTCAATGTTCACTGGAATCTATCTGAGAAGATAGAAAGATCTCCCAAAATTCGATTTTTGATTATAAGGAATCACCACATTCGATTTAAGGTATACAACAATTAAAGACTTACGGGAAATCCTTAGGTACCCTATTAAGGATTTATAGTGGTACTTTGGGTATTCGTCATGTGTTGTAACTTGCGCCTTGTACTTCGTTTCCTTTGAATAAACGGGTACTTAGGAATTTCGTGGAAGACGCAAGCGATTATAGAATGGGAGAATTTTGGGGGGTAGTTTGTTCTTCAAGGAATACGGTTTCTTGATTGTCGGTATTGTAAGGGATCTGTCGTTTATACATGCAACCACAGAAATACATTGCAATGTAAATAAAAATTTATTTATAAACAACGATAACAACGGTTTCTTGGACCTTGACAACAAAAGAAAATAATACATAAGACGTGATTATTTCTAAACAATGTTGTCTTCTAGTCAGTCAGATGCTCATCCCTGTGCTGGATTTGCATTAGCAAGCTTTGGGCAATTTCTTCGGAAATGACCCATCTCGCCACAGTTGAAACAAGAGCCTGGTAGAAAACGACCTTGAGCAGGATTGTTGCCAGCTTGGTTTGGTGCAGCTGCAGCTGGGCAGACTCTTGCTGTATGGCCTATAAGTCCACAAGTTTGGCATTTGCGGCACTGTACATTGGCGTGATGATGGAGGCTACATTGGTTGCACAAGGGTGCAGTTCCATTGTATGGTTTTCTAGCAGGGGGTTGAGCTGGTTTATTGGGGACGGCTTGACCATTGTGAGCGACCACGGCGAAGTTCTGAGAAGCCTTTCGCTTCTTTGACTTATTAGAGGATTCAGTCTGTTCATCCATGGTCTTTGATTCCCCGATTGGGTTCGATTCCCCGACCGGTTTCTTGTCACCATTTCGGAAAAGTTTACCTTTCCTGATCTTTGATTCAGTCAAGGTTGCAGATAGCTCAATGGCCTGTCTGACTGTAGTAGGGTTGCTACCAGTCACAATGTCTTGTATTGAGTCAGGGAGGCCATCAATGTACTTTTCGATTGCCTTATCCAAAGGTGTAACCATATCCGGGCATAACAAACTTAACTCCTCATAACGGTCCGTGTAGGCTCGATGCTCACCGCTAACCTGCCTAAGATCGTCGAACTCCGTTTCCAAAGCCCTGATCTCGTGACGAGGACAGGATTCCTTCATCATCAGAGCTCGAAGCTCTTGCCATGTTTGAGCCAGTGCCACATCGGCACCCCTATCTCTCATCACACCATTCCACCATGTCAAAGCTCGTTTCTCAAAGACGCTAGATGCGAATTCTACCTTTCGCTCGTTTGGACATTGAACATGTCTGAAGGTGTTCTCTAAACTCTCGAACCATTGTAGAAGTGCAGTCGCTCCTTGAGACCCAGAAAACTTTGATGGCTTAGCTGAGTTGAACATCTTGAAGTTGCAGAGGGCATGATTGTTGTTGTTGGCTTGGTTCCATTGAGCAAAGAGGTTGGGAATTGAGCAGCCATTTGCTGTGCAATGATCTCTGCCAGTTCGGCAGTTGCTATCTGGTTTTTGCGTCGAGGAGGCATTCTAAAAGAGAAACAAGAAAGAAAACAGATGAAATGGCATTGGGTAAGAATAGGATGTTACAATTACCGGCCATAATCATGGTTGATGGTCATTTGTTTGAATCCACGAAGCAAACAAACAACACTAAGGCTGAGTCAAAGCAAATAGATCCTCATAGTGTATCGCGAAGACATGCTCGCCTATAAGTGGACACTCACCCCAAGAGTTCCCAGGTAAGAGTGACTGGTCCGATTATGTGGATTTGTACGGACACTCTTGCCTTAGACAGAAAACTAAGAGTACAGGCATTCACTCTTCCAGTTTGCACGTGTTCACACTATTTAGGACCCAAGACTTTGACGAGAGTTTTGAAAACTCAAAGGGGTTCAAAACCTAGTAATCAATCATCCTAGAACAGATGATTAGTTTTCAAAGCGGTTTTCAAATTTATGTTCTTGTTGTGGTCGTCGCCTAAGGATAGGTGACGGTATTGTTTTTTGACTAAACGCAAGTAAACTCGCGTTAGGGTCCTAGGAAGGTTATAGACTAGGTCAAAGCATTACTAATAACCTAATTCCCTATAACCATTGGCTCTGATACCAACTTTTCTGTCACACCCCGACCACGTAGAACATACAAATCGTGGCGGAAACGTCGGGGAGTGTTGTAACAGAATCAATTGTTTCAAATCCATGGCAATTGAAGTTTCGTTTTATTAATCAAACATGAAAGTTTACATTGTTTTATACAAGAACCAAAGAGTACATAACATAATTTAACTAGTTCTTGTCTCGTTTTAAGTCACTAAGGCACAGGTCTGCCTAAGTATGTCTTGATAAGTCCTATGCATCATCTCCTGAAAACACATGTGAAAATAGGTACGTCAGCATAAAAATGCATGTGAGATACATTGGTTTTGTGAAAACGGAATTCATTACTTATGCTTGAGAAAATGTTTAGTCATGAACCTTGTAATTTGCTTTGTCTTGTAAATCATTTGAAAAACGATAAGATCAGATGATATGTATAAATAAGAGAACACTGTATGGTTAAACGGATAACCATGAAAAATGTGTTTGTATAAGATAAGTCGTTTGTAAAACAATGTCTCGTGAAAAGTGTGTTATTTGTATAAAATGTCATATGTCTCAAATTGAAATGATTCAAATAACGTTACGATATGTAATACCATACAAACACTTATATATAGGAAGTACCAGCGGCGTATCCACCATGCTTGTATCATATTACACACGCCTCGTTACTTAATCACTTACTCCAACCAAACCATCGAGATGAAGTGTTTAACAATTGTAGAAATGTTCATGTATAGTCAAATTGTTGGTCCCTGGTTGATCGGGATCTTCCTGTTAATGAATGTCACACTATGATTGCTCTGCGGAATCCAGCAAATCATATACAGGTACAGAAAGACATATGATTTCCATGTTCAATAGTCTGCAATTCAATTGAAATATATGACAAGATACAAGTTCCAGTTGATCACAGACTTCAGCTCTCTAGGTTACAGACAGATTCAAAAGTCCTAAATGAGCTGACAGAACTTCTATTTATAGGCAAATCAGAATAAGCTAAGTGCTGTCCGATCGGTTAGGCTAACCGATCGGTTGGGCCACCCGATCGAACAACTGTTCGATCGGTTAGGCTGTTCGATCGGCTAGGCCAGCCGATCGGCTTACAAAGCAGCACTTTTACAAAACAAACCCTGTATTCTGACGCCTTATACATTAAACTATACAACTTTAACAAAATAAAGACTTTAAGCTGACGGAAGCTACAGACGTTTATGTACTAACAGACTCCCCCTCGGATGAAGCTGTAGTCCCTTCCAGCAAAGTCTTGATTACCTCCTGTTGCGTCTTCTATCTCGTGCCTTTTGTTTTCTCTTCTCTTCTCGTTCAGCTAACATTTGTCTTCTCTTATGTCTTCCCTCTGTTATCCACCAATTTCTGTACACTGGATCTCCATCTCTTTTTCTGTCCCACTTAGGGATCTTGTTCTCTTCAGACTCTATGGGTGTCTGATCAGTAGGAGGTACAAATCCAAGATTTCGTCTTCCTCTTTCAACAGCTTTTCTCTGAATTTCCTTGGATCTTAAACTTCTCTTGTACACCTTTAGAAACTCATCAACCTCTAGTTCTCTCCATGAAGTTTTCTTTGAGGTTCTTCAGAAGACCCTGCAAAAACAATTATTTAAAGCAAAATTAGTAACAATTTTCATAACATAATCTAAGAATCATATAGCTCCCCCTATCACTGTACCCTTTGCTGTTTCTTTAATTACTACCACAGGGGTCGACTTTGGTGTTCTCTTTCTCTTTCCATCTTTGATACACCACCATCTGGTTTTCTTTTCAATCATATCATTCATCTTATTGTCTTCATTATCTGAATCACTATTATCATGTCTCCATCTATCATTTTCAGGAGCTACGTATGCTTCATCCTTTAATGCACAGATCAACTCTTTTGTTTTAGCATCCTTCTCCTTTGTGATTCTCAGAATAGCAGTCTTATTCACTTCAGCCATTGCCATAATATCATCATTATTCTTTGGCAAATCCTTAACTTTGTCATCCAAGATCATCATAATGAATCTTGGGTACATAATGTATTTGTCTTTCCCGGCTAAGCAATTTTCTTTTAAAAATTCAAAAATCACTTGTGAAATATTGTATTTCCTGTTCAGCACAATACTTACAACAATGTTCATTATGTAGTCAGACACCTCATCATAGGCTCCCTTTCTGTGAGATAGGGAATGCACTAAGCAATGCATTAAGTATCTGTATTGTTTCGAGAAACTCCTTTTGAACATTTTTCCGTTGATGTGTGAAGAAAATCCCAATCTACACCATAGCCCTTTAGCAAGACGTTCTGACATGATCGTTGGATCATTGTCAGAATCTTGTAAATCAAGAACCCTTCTTATGTCCTCTACTCCAAACACTACTTCAACATCAATATCCTTGTTGTTTTCATCTTTCTTCTTGACTACTGCATGAATTTTATTATCCTTTTCTTCAAACCTTGCAGTGTCCCAGAATCTTCTAACATGAGATTCATAAACTATTGTTGTATCAGACAATGCCTTAGCAATTCTGCTTTTTCTTAAGCACTCAGCCATTTTTTCTGCTTCTGTTCCTTTTGTAGAGACTTCATCAATTGCAGATGGAACATTGTGTCCTTTGTTAGTGTCTTTTCCTCGTCCCTGTGAAAAATTTAAACATTAGATATAGAGACTTGAAACACTTGAAACATTTAGAGTGATAGAACAGTGAATCGAATGGCTTGTTCGATCGAATAGTATTTGCTGTTCGATCGAATAGGAATGATGTGTTGAAAGAACCTTTGCTGTTCGATCGATTGGTCTGATCGATCGAGTGGTCTACTCGATCGGCTAGCAAAATACTTGTTCGATCGATTAGCAAAAGACTATGCAAGATATCTAAGGTCATCAAACAATGCAACTTGAACGACTAGAACAATGCTATTCGATTGATTAGCAAGTTGCTATTCGATCGACTAACAAATCTCTGTTCGATCGGTTAGCAATGAGATATGCAAATGGTTAGCAAAATGCTGTTCGATCGACTAGCATAAAGCTGTTCGATCGGCTAGTAAAATACTGTTCGATCGGCTAGCAGAATGCTGTTCGAACGACTAGCATTTTACTACTTGAAAGATTAACCAAGATAGTCATGCATATATGAGATAATTCAATGTTGTTCGATCGACTAGCAGAATGCTGTTCGAACGACTAGCATTTGCTGTTCGATCGGCTAGACTAACCGATCGGCTAGCAATTGTATGAGATAATGCAATGCTGTTCGATCGACTAGCAGAATGCTGTTCGATCGGCTAGCATTTGCTGTTCGATCGGCTAGACTAACCGATCGGCTAGCAAATGACTAAAACAAAAACAACATACATCAGATTCACTCTAACACTTTAAACAATGACAAAATATATCATGGCACACATTTCAAAGCAGAAAAACAAAAGATTTAAACATTATTCATAAATGAAAACATGATGCTGTTCGTTCGGCTGGTCTAGCCGATCGGCTAGCAACATCTTCATCATGAAGATCATTCAAATAATCATTAAGAACAAACTAACAGATATCTCAAAATTGAACACAGATTATTATTCTTCCTGATATCGACATCAAAACTCTGTTTTCATTTTCTCTAAAAACAACCTAAAACCTGTTCAAATCTTCATCTAAAGTTCCGACTGACGTCACTTTCATTCTTAGATCTATCAAGCTTAATTAAGATTTTGCAAAAATTAAACCGGTAATCTTGTAGATCAAGCAATTCCGATCAAAACCCTATTCTCAGAATCATCTAACTCTTTCTTAATCTTTCCTAATCTTGATTTTTCTAATCGACTCAATGAAGAACATCAAACAGTTAAGAATATCACTGATTCAAAGATTGAATGACATACCTTTACCATTTGTGATGATGAGTGAGCCAACAACACAAATTTGAAATGAAAAGGAATCAAGAATCTTCAAGAACAATGAATCGAGTAGCAGTCTGTTCGATCGGAAATGAAAAAGTTTTCTAGAAGCCTTGACTGCCTATTTATAGGTATGACCTGATCGATTGGCCTAACCGATCGGCTAGCCTAGCCGATCGGCTAGCTGTTCGATTCCAAAGATCATGACCTCTTTACTCGAATAACTTTTTGACCCTTTTTCTGATTTTGAACCTTTTCATATTTTATCAGTGAATGAGAAATCCATTTAAGCATCTAGGTCCAAGTTAATGACCCTAGAAACTTAATTCGTCTACCAAGTTCAACTTAATGACCTTGGTTGACCTGAAGCAAAACACACTGATTGTTTTTCAAAGATTTTTCTTGAAAATTTACAAGTTACAAATTAATGAACTTGTATTTTGATATTCCAAAACTCTCTATTTGTGATTAGCTCCCAACTCGCCTTTTCAGTACAGGATCAACTTTCTGCATTTGTATCAGACTGTGAATCTGATGATACGCTTTCTACCTTGGTTTGTCAAAAATAAAGTAGAAATGTAAAATATATTTTTGTATTTTCAATGCATGAAATAGATCAAAAGAAGACTGAAATATTAACAGGAATGAAAGTAAATCTTATTTACAAACCTCTTTTTGACGAGCGTGTTAGGGAATCATATTAGTTTATCAGATCAGTTATCAGTACCGTTAAGCTTCATTTCATATTCAGACTTAAACATTTTACTTAGATAGATTTTAAATTTTTCAACACAATTTTCAAAGTATTCAGGATATGACTTAGATGTTTTAAGAACTTAGCAAAATCATGTGTCCCACCTCTTGAATATACTCCCGTATCCAGTATTCCAAAATTCCAATCTACAGATGAATATACTAAGATGATGTCTGTACATAATTTAGGGAATGCGAGAACTGAGGGATCTCAGGTCAGAACTTCCGTTCAGCAGAGAGATATCAGTTTCGACTTAGCAGTATGTCCCCTTTAGAGGATCTTTTTCAGCTACAACAGATGATTATCAATTTTATTGTCTAATCACTGAGGGCTAGAATGCTATGTTTCAAGCATTTACTGCAAAGCATTATCCAGGGACTAGGTCAGAACTACCGTTCAGCAGAAGTCCCGAAATAATACCCCAGACATCATTTTAGTAGAAACTCCTAGTATTCTAGAATATGAAATCTTTCAAACGAGATTTCAGGGGTTACCTATATATCCAAGTAGTGTTCCCCACAAATCTTTGCAAGTTTATATATTTATGTTTATATCCCGAATAAATCTACTAAATGTGTTTAAAATTTAACCTCATATCATCAGTGCTCTGTTTAAATCTTTATACTTTTCAAATCTTTAGCATACGATAACTGTCACACTAATGTACTATCATTTTCCCTTTATACACTAACTCCCTTTTTTTTTTTTTTTTATTTATTTTCTATTGTTTTTGATATTTTGAAAATTTTATCATGTTTTTGGCTTTTTGAATTTTTTACTGTTTTTGTCTTTTCTAAAACGATATATTTACAATATTTACAAATATTTCTATCTCCCCCTAAAGACCAAAACATGTAAAAAGACGACAAACCATTGCAGATTGTTTATCATCATCATCCACAGTGGTTTCTGCATCAACGCTAACAATTCCATCAACCACTGAAAAGAGCATCATACCATTTAGTTTTAAAAGATATTTAAAACGATTTCTGTCAAAAGCTTTGGTATGCAGATCAGCTTTTTGCTCATCAGTGTGGATTTTCTCAATTCGTATCAACTTTTTCTCGAAGCAGTCGCGAATAAAGTGATGACGAATTTCTATATGTTTTGTTTTAGCGTGATGTACCGGATTTTTAGTTATGTTAATTGCAGCCTCGTTATCAACAAAAATAGGAGTGTTAAGAAACTGCAAACCGTAATCGCGCATTTGTTGCTGTATCCACAGGATTTGAGAACAGCAGCTGCTTGCAGATACGTATTCTGCTTCACATGTGGATAGCGCAACAGATGTTTGTTTCTTGCACTGCCAGGTGACCAAGCGAGGTCCAAAGAACTGGCATCCTGCAGTTGTTGATTTCGCATTTTGTTTGCAGCATCCGAAATCCGAGTCGGAATACCCCTCGAGTGTGAAATCGCCTTTTCTAGGATACCATAACCCCAATGATGGAGTTCCTTTCAGGTAGCGTAGTATCCTTTTCACAATGATTAAGTGCGATGCTCTAGGGTTAGATTGAAATCTTGCTGCGAGGCATGTTGGGTACATAATGTCGGGCCGAGAAGCAGTTAGATACATCAAGGAACCAATCATGGATCGATATAGTCGTTCGTCTGCCTTGTCTCCGGTGAGATCTGGGTGAATCCCATGATTTGTTGCTAGTGGGGTTGCAGCAGATGAAGAATCTGACATTCCGAATTTCTCTAGAATATCATGGACGTACTTCGTCTGGTGTATGAAAATTCCTTCAGGAAGCTGATCAACTTGTAATCCTAAAAAGAATTTCATTTCCCCCATTGACGACATTTCGAATTTCTGCTTCATCACTTGCTCAAAATCTTTGCACAAGTTTTCGTTGGTTGACCCGAAAATTATGTCATCCACATAAATCTGAACTATCAGCAAGTGACCATCAACAATCTTTGTGAAAAGAGTAGCATCAATTGTTCCCCGGATGAAGTTATTGGCTAGCAAGTGCTGAGACAAAGTCTCATACCAGGCTCTCGGGGCCTGGTGCAAGCCATATAAAGCTTTATCCAAAAGATACACTTTGTTTGAGTGATGTGGATCGACAAACCCCGGCGGCTGTCCCACATATACTTCCTCTTTCACTTTGCCATATAGAAAGGCCGACTTTACATCAAGCTGATACACTTTGAAATTCTTCCACGATGCAAATGCTAGAAAGATCCTGATGGCTTCAAGTCTTGCTACAGGAGCGTATACCTCTCTAAAATCAATTCCCTCCTGTTGACTGAAACCTTGAACGACGAGCCGAGCTTTGTTTCTGACTACTACTCCTCTGTCGTCCCTTTTACACTTAAACACCCATTTGGTATTTATTTTCCGATGACCTTCAGGTAGATCCACCAGCTTCCAAACTTTCAACTTTTCAAATTGATTCAATTCTTCCTGCATCGCGTTGACCCAGGAATCCTCAGTAAGTGCCTCTTTGTATGTGCGAGGTTCTATCTGCGAAATAAAACAACACAGTGAGAATTCATCTTGTAAAGACTTTACTGAAGAATAAAAACTTGAAAGGCCCTGATCAAGTTGACGTCTGGTGCGAACTCCTGATTGCAAATCTCCTATAATCTGTTCCTCTGGATGATACGAAAGAGTTCGAGGCATCACTTCGTCTGGAACATCTACATTTCCTTCTAGATTTGTAACATTCTGTTCAGCATCCTGCTCACTAACTTGGTTTGTTTGACTTAATACCTGGATTTGCTCCCCCTCAAGGTCTGAATCACTATCATCAAACACTGGCATTTTTTCAGCTTCTTGATTATCATTTACCACTGACTGATTACCAGGAGCAACTTCATCCTCATGATCACCAGTATTGCTAGGACCTGCTTCATTGTCATTTGATGTTTCACTAGATCTTCTCGTATATTCTGCTGGAAATCTGAGCGATGATTCATATTCTCGAAAAACATCCAGCTCATCAAAGAAATCTTCTTCCTCTTCAGATTCTTTTCTCATGTCAAACGATCCCCAAAGTCTATCATAGTTATAACGCCATGAATCACCAGGATTTTGAGGTGGCATAGTATACCCCTGACATTCAACATTAGATGCTTCAATAATACGCTTCTCACTTGGAACAAAGACTCTCCGTGTAGGACCTGAGTAACCAACAAAGATTCCTTCAAAGCTCTTTGTACCAAACTTCCCATTCGGCTCTATAACCGTGCATGGTGACCCAAACGGCTCTAGATACTTCAGATTTGGTTTGCGTTTATTGATCAGCTCAAAACATGTCTTGTTGAATCTTTTCACAGTAAGAACTCTGTTGAGAGTATAGCATGCAGCAGAAACAGCTTCAGCCCAGAAATTGATTGGTAACTTGGAATCTGCAAGCATTGTTCTGGCTGTCTCGATTAGCGTCCGGTTCTTGCGTTCTGCAACTCCATTTTGCTGAGGAGTATACGGAGCACTAAACTCATGCAGTATACCTCTTTCATCACAGTATTCCTCCATCTTACTGTTTTTGAACTCAGTACCATTGTCACTTCGAATTCTACAAATCGGTCTCTGGTACAGATTCTCAATTTTCTTAAACAAAACTACCAAACTATCAAAGGTTTCGTCTTTCGTTTTCAAGAACATGACCCACGAAAATCTGGAGTAGTCATCAGTCACGACCAAACAGTAAGAATCTCCTGTTATGCTTTTAACATTCACTGGACCGAACAAATCCATGTGAAGTCTTTCCAAAGGTCTCGAAACTGAATTGACTTGTTTTGTAGGGTGTGACTTTTTCTTCTGTTTACCTCTGACACAGCTTATGCACTCCCCTTCCAGATGAAAACCTTTAATATTTACTCCGGTGACCAAGTCGTTATGCACTAAGTGATTCATTTTCCTTAGGTGAATATGCCCCATCTTTCTGTGCCATAACCTTGACTCCTTTTCCGTTGCTCTGGACACAAAACAATGAGCCTGACTCGTGGTTGTAGTAGCAACGCTCATGTCCAACACGTACAGATCGTTGACTCTTGGTGCCCTCATGATGATCCACTCTTCAGGTATCACAAATCCCGGTTTCAAGATTAAACATTCTTTGTCGGTGAAATAAGTAGTATACATCCTGTCACAGATCTGGGAGATACTCAGCAGGTTGTTCTCCAGCTCAGCGATGTAGTTAACTCTCTCAAACGTGACAATACCATTTGATAATGTTCCTTCACCTATGATCCTACCTCCTTGATTACCCGCAAAACCCACATAGCCACCATTAATGTCATTCACATCATACAGCAATGCGGTCTTCCCTGTCATATGCCTTGAAGCTCCACTATCCATTATCCACCTGGATACAAGTTTTGGAAGATCCTGCACATAACAAATCATCATTTAAACAACTTCAAGAAAGATGCCGATTCATGCTTCGCAATCCAGGAAGCTCCGGCAATTCAAATTGTTTAGTCAAACATGGAGTCCACCCAGGCCTTATCAGCCTTAGGGACAACCGTGACTTTTGCAACTTGAATTTTGAAATTCTTTGAATTAAGAGGTGGAAAATTTGCATCATAATCAATTTTCATTGATTCTTCAGCATTTTTCACCTCAGGAATTGAGACCTTCTTCTCAATTTTTGTTACAACCTTTGGTTTCCACACTTGTTGAGTTTCAGCACCCCGCTTATAAAATTTATCTTGTTTAGGTACCAACTTCTTCACGTGTTTAGATTTTTCTTTCAAGTTGTTAGTTTGAACAACTTTCTTCTCAACATACATCGGTGCTTTTCCCTTTTTGTCATCTTTTCTTTGTTGAACCTTCACAATTTCAGTCTTAGGTTTTACAACAGTACACTTTCGTGCAATATGACCCATTTGATTACATTTGAAGCAAGTACGAGTATCAACTACTTGACTTGTGCCTTCAGACTGAATTTGTGAAGCTTTCTTCTCAAAAAATTCTTTGTTAGATTTTGAAAAAATTTTCTGTTCTTCCTCAGCAAGTGAACTTGAGCTGTTCACAAATGTTTTCTTTTTGACATACCTTTTATTTTGATCAAATCTTTTCTGATATGATTTACCCCCCTGATAACCACCTGACCAATTTCTGTTGTTATTATTATAACCACGTGATGGATAGGCAGTTTTCCTGTTATGAACCTTTTCGACCTTTCGAGTGTTTACTGTTGACAACTCGACTTCAATCAATTTAAAAACTTTGGCCAATTTGTTCAGATTCACATTCTCTAATGGAAACTCGGAATCCGAAAACAACTTATCCGATCCTGACATCTTGTACATGACAAGATCAGATTCATCATGTAAGTTGCTTTTGGATTTCTGTTTCGGAATGTATTTGTCTAGAAAACAACCATCCTCCTCGGAAGTGTCACAATCTGGTTTAAGCACATTATCCACCACACTTTTCACCACATCATTTTGGACACCCTCGTCATTGGAAGACGTGAACGTGACATCAATACTCTCAGGGAATGTAACATCATTTTCTTCTTCAATTTCCACCAAACTAGACTGCTTTTTCGTGTAGTTGTCTAAGATTGGCGGTGGAACTCTGTGAAACCCTACACCTGTTCCATCCGCAAACACATCCTCACCAGCTTTGTTTTTCCCTATGGGTTTAGGAACTATGTGCTGCAAAACAAAGCTAGCTGAGCTATAGCTGTTTAATTTTAACTGGATTCTTTCATTTTCAATTTCACTTTCTTGAACCTTCAGTTTTAATTTTGCTATCTCATCCAGTTGTTTGTTGATTGTTTCCTCTTTTATTATCAAAACAGCTCTTAAATGCTCGTTTTCCTTAGTTGTTTTTCCATTTCTATCATCACTCTCTTTAACGACATTTTTCAATTTTTCAAATTTTTCAACAACATTTCTGCTTTCAAGAAGAATTTTGTCATGATCAGCTTTAATTTTCTGGTTTTCAGTTTTTAATTCTTTTATTTGTTCAGCTGATTCTTTTGACTCTTTGTCACAATCAAGAATTTGACTTTCAAGTTTTCTAACATTATTTGTCAGATTCTTGATTTTCTCCCCATTGAGGTATGTGACTGTTGTACAAAAGTTGCATTGTTTATTACAACTTTTGCAATCAGCATTGCAATTGTTTTTGTTACCTGACTCAGTTGATGACTTAGTTTGACTGACCTGTTTCTTTGACTCAGAATTGGAAGTAGAATCTACCTCAAGTGCTTTGACAGCAAGCACTTTATCAGCCATTTCTCTCAAGTTTTCAGCTGTCATCTCCTGTGCAGTGTTGATCATCCCGGTGTCAATTTTCACAGGTTCTTCTATCTTCTCCTTTTCTCTTCTTTCTTTCTCTCTTTCTTCCTCGATCATTTTCGATGTTGGTGTACCCCACCATTTGTGTTGCCAGTACTCATCCTCTTCTTTGTATTCTTGGATAATGGCTTCAATGTCTATCTTCTTGTAGTCGACAGCAATGTTACCATATTCATCCAAATAACACTCTCTATCTGGATCCCATCGGTTTGCACGTTTTGCTTCCTCATAAACACCTGAGAGTCGGATGATCTTTGCTTCAGCAACCATTTTTCGATATTCGTACTTTTGTTGTTCTGTACGATTATCCTTCCATTGAATTGGTTCATTATGACTCGCCATGAAAGCATAACCAATAGCATCATCTTCAGGTAATACTTCCTTACTCCAATCATATCCTTCATCATCGTAAATCACTGCCAAAGCTCTAGATTTTCCTTTGTTGTCTTCAGATTGCTTTATTCTTGGCGGTTCGGACTTGTTCTGATGATAGATAGCTTTCTTGTAGTAGTCATCCTTGAATGGATTCTCAGATTCTTCAACATATGCATTTCGGCATTCTCGTTTGAAGTGGCCTTTCTGCTTGCACTTGAAACACTTCACCTTTGATTTATCAAATCCCAGCTTTGTTGAAGGACCACCGATTGTTTTTCTTCCCGTTATCTCCATAAAGCGTTGTGCACGTCGCACTGCACTCGCCATTGCCCATTGGATATCAATTAACTCCATTTCTTCGGGATCTATCTGATCATAGTCTTCTTTTGTCAGATTAGTATTCCCAATTTTTCCAGCAATCAGCCCCTCATATGATTCTAGCACAGATGCTAGAAACACCATCTGTTGCTTCACAGATTCTTCATCAAAGTTTTGTGCATTCTTCAGATCAACAGCAATATTACATGAGAACTTTGAATCAGAACGATTTGTCGAGGTAGTAGAAATAGAAGTAGACCCACTATGATATCCACTGTGACTTTCTTTGTTTGAGTTGCTTTGATTTTCTTTAGGAGCTGGAGATATGTTTTCAGCAGAAAATGCAGTTTTCGGTGATGAGGCTTTGGGCATCAAACTTTTGGGATAGTATAGTTCTGGATTTTGTTGATATGAATGATTGACTTTGTACGTTTTCTTCAATTCCAGCTCATGGCTTTCCAGTCGTTCAATCACTACATCTGGTTTTAGTTCTTCTGGCGGAATGGTGTTTTTCAACATCAAAGCATAGTACCTCCAGTCCATTTCATCTGGTAAAGAATCGAACAGTTTATCAACTATCTCCTCATCAGGATATTTGATATCATGACGTGCAAGTTCCAATTTAAGATGACCAAAACGTTCGATCATCTTACAGACTGACTCATTTTTGAAACAACTGAACATATCAAACTCTTTTTTTAGTAGTTTAGTTTTGTTCTTTAAGATTTCTTTACTTCCCAGACATTTCTTTCCCAGTTTATCCCACAAATCTTTGGCGTTGGTGTAGCTGATTAGTGAAATAATATCTTCCCTGACAGATTGAAATAGTAGTGCTACACATTTCTGTTCAGCAACGAATAGATCAATCTCTTCATTACTTCTCAATACTTCACCATTGTTTTTACCCGCAGCATACCCATTTTTCATGCTTTTCCAGCTGGGGAAAGCAAACGCCATCAGCCATTCTTCAAATTTTATTGCCCATCTTGTATAATCTTCAATAGCCATTAACTTTGGAGGACGATTAAAAGTTCCAAACGCGCTTTCTGATTCCCATGCTTCCTTCCTTTTCTCTTTGATTTGATTTGTGTTGGTATTGTTTGATGTAGAATCATCATTTTCTGGATTTCCTGATCCTCCTGAGCTTACAGTGAAACCATACATATCACTAAAAGGGTTTGTGAATATGTCATCCATTTTGAATGTTCCTGTAAAATCAGACAAACACTTAGAAAAATTTTGACTTCTTAAAAACGCTTAACACTAACACTTGGATCGAACAGGGTATTCGATCGAGTAATGTGTTCGATCGAGTAGCTTAGCCGATCGGTTAGACAAATGCTGTTCGATCGATCAGCTGTTCGATCGAATAGGAATCTAGTAAACTTCAAACTTCCTTTTAACAACAATGCAGTCCGATCGATCAGCTGTTCGATCAGATTACCAAGATGATGTCAGCAATATCTTCCAAAATATCTTTGAACGGTTATCTCTTTCAAATCGATGACATCAGCAAATGAATGAATATGCTAATCGATTCGACCAGCTGACATCAACAAGTTCATGCAGTTTTTCATTGAAATTGTTCAATTTTAACACGAATTTGTTTGAATCTGATTATGAAACTTAGTAGGATTGTAAAATTTGAGATTCCGAACCGATTGATAGTAATTTTATCAAGTTTTATCCATTGAATCTGTTTTAATTTTGAGTTTTTCAAGTTTTATGATGAAAAAGATGAAGAACGGAGAGAAATATGAGAAAGATAGAGTAGATCTGCAAGTTTTCCGGTGAAAACTATATCAGAAACAAATTTCCGATGAAATTTGTTCTTCACAATGCAATCTTCGCTTGAATTCAGTTGAATCTCTCTTCAAATCTACAAGAATTTGACTGAAATCGATGAACTATGTCTTCTGGTATCTTCAATCAACATCCATAGCTCTGATACCACTTGTTGGTCCCTGGTTGATCGGGATCTTCCTGTTAATGAATGTCACACTATGATTGCTGTGCGGAATCCAGCAAATCATATACAGGTACAGAAAGACATATGATTTCCATGTTCAATAGTCTGCAATTCAATTGAAATATATGACAAGATACAAGTTCCAGTTGATCACAGACTTCAGCTCTCTAGGTTACAGACAGATTCAAAAGTCCTAAATGAGCTGACAGAACTTCTATTTATAGGCAAATCAGAATAAGCTAAGTGCTGTCCGATCGGTTAGGCTAACCGATCGGTTGGGCCACCCGATCGAACAACTGTTCGATCGGTTAGGCTGTTCGATCGGCTAGGCCAGCCGATCGGCTTACAAAGCAGCACTTTTACAAAACAAACCCTGTATTCTGACGCCTTATACATTAAACTATACAACTTTAACAAAATAAAGACTTTAAGCTGACGGAAGCTACAGACGTTTATGTACTAACACAAATGTCTATTGTCAAATGTAAATCATGTCAACGGATACAACTGGTTCACACGGTTCAATGGTTACAAACAGTTCATATAATCAAACGGGTTTAGACGGTTCACATAGTCAAATGGTTACAACGGTTCAAAATGTAGTATAACGTGTTCATATGCTGGATGAGCATATGCAATAGAAATGCAATGTAAAACAATGTACTAAGTATGCACACAATGGGCGTACGTAGCATGAAATGTATTGTAAAGTGATGTACTAAGTATGCACACAATGGACATACATAGCATAAACACAATGAAATCATGTACTATATATGTACAATTGAACATAGCAAGCATATGATGTGAAAACAGGAAAGCATGAAAGTAACAAGTAGGCACATGCGCTTCACCCCAAAACAGTTTGGAAAACAGTAAAAGAGGGGTTCAATGTACTCACCTGAGATTGCTTCGGAGTTCTTGTATAATAACCAGATAATGCTAGAGATCACGGAATATCAAACGGCACCTAATAGGTAGCTACATTAATATACCGAACCAAAATCGGAAGGATCGGATAGTATGCGGGTTCGTAAACCAAACGAGTATGGAGACTCGTGTAATATGGTTTAACAAAGCCTACATACTAAAATGAAACCTAACCTAAGTGCTTGCGACCCATTACGACCCGTTTAGGTAGCTTATGCTACCCTAACGCGTCGTTCGTGTAGAACGCGTTCGGAACGCCTGACATCGCGACCACAAGGTATAACCTCGGAAGGTTATAGCTATGGTCACCTAATGTGTTTGGTCGGATCCTAATGATCGACCAAATGGGTCGGGTTCGAAAGTATAAGTGATGGTTTAGATCGCTTACCTTACGACCCTATATAAGCACTAAACTAAAAGTGACGAGCTAAGCATGTTAGATCATGCTTAACTAAGTTTAGAAAACAGGTTTGGCATCAAAACAAACGGCTTTGATGCTCACGAGTAGTTTGGTTACAAAATACGCAAGAATGCGCATTTTGGCCGAAACTACGACTCGTCACTGAGCCTAGATAACGTGGTAATCAGTAGGTATAGTCACTACGGACTATAACCATCGTGATTACGCTCACGTTATGAAGTTCCACGAACTTCTTGTTGACCATAGGCTGGTCAATGCAGAAAGTCAACAAAACGTTGACTTTCGGACTCGAAAAGCGAATAAAAGAACGAAAGAATACTTACGGAGGGTCCCCGAATGCTAATCTAGATCAAAGAGCTCAGGTATGAAGCAATGGCATCAACTTAGAGCATTTTGATCAGATTTGTGTGGGTTTTACACCAAAGGGGGGGGGGTATTTATAGGAAAAGTAAAGCCGTTAGGATCGCTTCTCGAATGTCGTGCCACGATCCAAGCCATACACTTGTCACAAAGTTGTGGTTACTGAAAATGGCCCCAATCCTTCAGTTTGTGAAAGGGCATTGCCCCTTTTGGGTGTTTGAAAGGCCAAGGCAAGTGGATTAAACATTGAATCTGGTCTGCACGTCTGACGCGCCCCGCGTAAGGATTTGGGCAATCCTTACGCGCCCCGCCTGAGGGTCACAGATCAGAATTTTCAGTTTCAGTCCCTGCACTTTAGAAACATGCAATTTGGCCCATTTTTGGCACGTTTAAGCCCCGTTAACCTCATTTCAAGGCTCTAAGATGAAGTTAAAGTGTAGGGGACTTGAAATATGCTCAAAAATATTCCGGAAGTTGGTTCGTTTGGTCGTACGATCGCGATGTTCGCTTAATTACGACGGAATGCGTATAAGCGCGAAAGACGATCCAAATGACGCGACGAATGGATTTTTCTTATTCCAAATAATAAGGCATAATATAAGGATGCTTACATAAATTTTTGGATGTCCGGATGTATTCAGAACGTAAGTTATGCGCGGAAGTGCAAACTTGTGCACTTTTTGACACTTTTAGTCCCTGAATGTCCCAAAAGTTTATTTTAGCATACCAAACCCCTCAAGGCCTATTTCTAAGCTATGTAAAGGATATTTATGGTATGTTTAACTTATGGACATGTTCTGGAATGTTCGTTACAGTTCAAATTGGCATACTTTCGCAGTTTGTCAAGTTTAGTCCCTGTAAGCGAATTAACTTGTTTTTGCCATACCAAAGCCTTCAAAACTTATTTCTAAGTTATGTATAGGTTATTTAAGGTATGTTAAGTATATGTTGGTGTTCCGGAGTATTTGTCGCATTAAACTGAGTACGTTTACGCACTAGTTTGTGTATAATTCCCTAGAAAGCGTTGTAGAGTTTGAAATTGAACAAGGATTGATATGTGCAAAAGATACACATACTTACACAAAATCCCAAGTATGAAATACAATATTTCATCGGCTTGGTATTTGTTTGATGGTCGCGGTGACACAGGTGTCATAGTCTCCCCTACTTTAGGAAATTTCGTCCCGAAATTTATTCGTAGGAGTCTCCCCTACGAGGCGTGTGTAATATGATACAAACATGGTGGATACGCCGCTGGTACTTCCTATATATAAGTGTTTGTATGATATTACGCATCGCAGCGTTGTTTAGATCATTTCAGTTTAGCTATATAACATATTTTTCACAATACATTGTTTTACAAACAACTTGTTTTATACAACTTATTTTACTTGGTTATTCATTTAACCATACATTATTCTTTCAAAAATACATATCTACCATCGTTTTTCAAATAATTTACAAACAATACAATCAACAAGGTTCATGACTACATTTTATTAAACATTTTTCTTAAACCTAAGTCATGGATCCTATTTTCACAAAACCTATGTAACTCACAGGCATTTTTATGCTGACGTACCTATTTTCACATGTGTTTCAGGAGCAAATGCATAGGATGATCGTGATACACTAGGATGGACTTGGGCCTTAGCGACGATAAAATAGATCTAGACTAGTTAAAACTTGTTATGTACTTTGTTTCTTTTTATTTTAAGACAATGTAACCTATTGGTTCTTGTTTCAAAACAATGTATTCCACCCTTGGGTGATGAATAAAATATTATTTAAATTACCTTGGTTGTGGAACAATAATTCTGTTACAACACTCCCCGACGTTTTCGCCACGATTTGATGTTTTACGTGGTCGGGGTGTGACATTTCCAAAAAATACATAAGTTATATTTTTAAAGTTCGCGTTTTATTACGATACTTATATAACTTACATATTCATTTTGTGAGAGCGTTGATATTATTTTGGAGATCGTAGCTTCATGATATTTCAAGTAATATTATTTTTACCCTAAAAATAATATATATCTAGTTCACAAAATAATCACATAATCACACAAGCGTTTTATTATAAAATATATATTCTAAATATATATTTAACAAGTTTTATTTACGAAAATCCACCTCCGAATACTTGGTAATTTTGTAACAAAAATCATGGCGAAGTTTGTTCTGAAAACTAAGTCAAAAACATATTTATGATCAAAAATATTTCTAAACATTATATTTCTAGAAAAATTTCGCTAGAGTTTCCTCTATAACTGGAGGTGGCCACGCTTAAAAGCGTATCATTTTCTTTTCAAAATTCAATCAAGCAATTTAACAATCACCAATATACAATATTTAAACATCGAACTTGACAAAACAAGCCTAAATCACAAACTCATGAACTTGAAAATTGTGTAAAAATATGTAGTAAGTTTCTAACATTTTTAGTAGGTTTGGTTATCTTTAAAATAAAATTAGTTTCTTAAAAACTTTATTTTTAAAGAACTTGAAGTTTTACAACTTCTAGTCACGGTTTACAAAAATATTTCTTTACGAAATTTCATTGTTACACAAGTGTTTACACACTTGTTTAGTTACTATAAATGCTTCTTGTTTATAAAATACCCGGGTTTTAACAAAACTAACATTTTCCGCTTGGTTCTTTCGAAAAACCACTTGTAGATCTTTAGATCTACTAGTTTAGAACCTTATTTTACTAGAAAAATTATAGTTATTCAAGTTCATGTTTCATGGATGGAAGGTTTCATCATCTTTCATAATTCTAACACTAACATACTACTAGTTCATATTCTTGAATGTGATCTAGTGTGGTTAGATGATGATCCATCCCACTTTTTGCAAAAAACAAAATGAAATAATCACAACTAAACAAGATTTGCATGATTTACACAACTAGCTTCTCTTTATCCAACTTGTTCATCTTATTTTCAAGACTTTATGTTATGTTCTTTAGTGTTTCTAATTTTTAACCATTAAATCACTTATTAACCACCTTAAACAAGATCAAGATGATGTTTAGAGGCACTTACTACTAGCTCAAGGCTAGGGAAGAAACAAGACGTAAACGAGGTGGATAAAAGAAATCTAGAGAGGTTCTTGAGCTTCCGAGTGCACCAGGCTTGTTTGTATGTCACCTTGCACCTTGTATGTATGAAGAAATGGTTGAACAAGAAACAAAAATGGTGGTGGTGATAGGGCTATGTTCGGCAGAAGCTTTCAAGGGAGAGAAGGAGAGCAAATTGTTAATGTTGTGTTTGAAGTGAGAGTCTAGTTATCCTAAGTGCATATTTATAATCCATTTCAAGCTTTATCCATCATATATTGTGCTCACTAGATACTTAGCAAGATTAATAAAATAATCAAGAAAACATGGGTGTGTCCCCACCCATGGGAACCGTCGCAAGAGAGGGGGGTAAGGGTTGGTTTGCAATGGTTAGTTAAGTTCTAGTTAGGATTAGAATGATAAAGTTAGTGTATTTTAGTGTGTGTTATAATATAAAGGGTGTTAGGGTGTTCGGGGACCCTAACTAGCTCAGAAAGGTAAAAACAATGTCTTTGGCAATATTTTTGTGTTCTGGGTAAAGTCCGGTTGTTCGGTTGGATATTGATCCGTTAAAGTGTCAAGTAAAGCTTTAAAGTGTCTTTTATAGTGTTTTTAGTGACACAATAAATTCCCGACACTTTGGTAAGTGACTAGCATTATTTTACCAAGTTTTTGCACTTTATTAGTTATGTTAAATGCTGAATTTTTGTATAAAGTGAAGAATTTTGTAATTAAAGCATGTTTTAGGCACATCCAGTCACTATAACTACCACCTAGTGACGTAGTTTTATAATCCTCACCTCCCTACACTCCCTACTAGTGTAGTAATCTATTCTCGGCTCATACTGCCCTTAGAGACAATGTCTGTCTAGTGCTGCTAGCAATGTCAGCATGTTTACTGGGTTATCCGCTCACTGTGCTAACTATGCTTTTGTGCATCAAGTTTGTCACTATAGCTTTGTATGTAATAAATGGAGTGACAGTAATACAGTATGATGCATGAACATGTATGTATCAGAAAATAGAAAGCAGTTTATTCGTAATTGTAATTAAGCACAGTAATTAAGCACTAATTAAATATTAATTAATTTGTACGGATACCTGGTTTGGTGAGGGTTGTCACATTCTCCCCCCGTTAAGATAATTTCGTCCCGAAATTTTAGGTTCTGCTTCTGGTTGCAGGGGTCTTAGGAAATAAATGGGGGTACTTTTCTTTCATTCGATCCTCACGTTCCCAGGTGTATTCTGGACCATGTCTTGCATTCCAACGAACTTTGACGAGTTTAACACTGCTCTTGCGGGTTTTGTTTATCTTCCAATCCGTGACCTCAACTGGTTCCTCAACGAAGTGGAGCGTGTCGTCAGTATGAATCTCGTCTGCGGGAATGACAACAGTTTCTTGCGTTGGACTCTTCTTCAAGTTTGATACATGGAATGTATCGTGAACACCATTCAGTTCGGCATGTAAGTCCAACTTGTATGCTACTAAACCGATTCTCTTTAGAATCTTGAATGGGCCAATATAGCGCGGATTCAACTTTCCACGCTTTCCGAAGCGTGCCACACCCTTCCAAGGTGATACCTTCAACAATACCATGTCCCCTATCTTAAACTCTAGAGGTTTCCTTTTCTATCCGCATAACACTTTTGACAATCGCGAGCCGCCATGATGCGCTCTCGGATCTGTGCAATCTTGTCTGTGGTTTCCTGGACCACTTCTGGACCAACTAACTGTCTATCACCTGCATCTGACCAACAGATCGGTGATCGACACTTACGTCCATATAGAGCTTCGAACGGTGCGGCTTGAATACTTGCGTGATAACTATTATTGTATGAAAATTTGACCAACGGTAGGTGAGTATCCCAACTTCCACCTAAATCCATAACGCAAGCTCGTAGCATGTCTTCTAACGACTGAATCGTTTGTTAGCTCTGTCCATCGGTTTGTGGGTGAAAAGCCGTACTCAGGTTCAACTGAGATCCGAATGCTTATTGAAAAGACTGCCAAATCCTTGACACACACCTTCCGTCTCTATCAAAGATGATCGAGAGAGGCACTCCATGACGTGCAACGATCTCTCTCATGTAAATCTCAGCTAACCGGTCCACTATTACCGGTCCACTATTACCCAAATAGTATCATGACCTTTTGGCGTTCTTGGCAACTTTGTTATGAAATCGATTGAAATCTGTTCCCATTTCCACTTGGGAATCTCAGGTTGCTGCAGAAGTCCTGAAGGCTTCTGGTATTCAGCTTTTACCTTGGCACACGTTAAACACTTGCTAACATAAACAACAACATCGCCTTTCATCCTAGGCCACCAATAATAATCCTTAAGATCTTGGTACATCTTATCCGCTCCTGGATGGATAGAGTACCGTGATTTGTGAGCTTCATCAAAAATAACTTTTCTCAAACCACCAAACAGAGGAACCCAAATTCGTCTCATGAAACATAATGTTCCTTCCTCGTTTGGTACTAATTGCTTCTCCATTCCACGGAGATATTCCTGTTCAAAGTTTCCTTCTTTAAGAGCTTCTTTCTGCGCGGCACGAATGCGCAGGGAAAGATCTGTCTGGATAATCATCTCCAAAGCCCTAACCCTTATGGGCTTGATCCTTTCTTTTCGACTTAGGGCATCCGCAACCACATTCGCCTTCCCTGGATGATACTTGATCTCACAGTCGTAATCGTTCAATAATTCGACCCAGCATCTTTGTCTCATGTTTAGCTCCTTCTGGTCGAATATGTGCTGCAGACTCTTATGATCCCTGAAGATTGTACACTTTGTACCATATAAATAATGTCTCCAAATCTTCAACGCAAATACCACTGCGCCTAACTCCAAATTGTGTGAGGTATAATTCTTTTCATGGACCTTCAGCTGGCGTGACGCGTAAGCTATAAACTTCTGGCGTTGCATCAACACGCAACCCAAACCTTGACGCAGGGCGTCACAATATACCACGAAATCATCAGTTCCTTCTGGTAGCGATATGATCGGCGCATTACAAAGCTTGTCCTTCAATAACTGAAACGCTTCTTCTTGTTTGATTCCCTAATCAAACTTTTTATCCTTCTGCGTGAGGAAGGTCAATGGTTGAGCGATTTTTGAGAAATCCTCAATAAACCTTCGATAGTACCCGGCCAAACCTAAGAATTGACGAATCTCAGTTGGCGTCTTTGGAGTTTCCCAATTCTTTATTGCTTCGATCTTGGTGGGATCCACGTGGATTCCGTCCCCATTAACCACATGTCTAAGAAATTGGACTTCGCGTAACCAAAATTCACACTTTGAGAATTTGGCATACAACTTTTCCTTTTTCAGCAACTCCAAAATAGCTCTTAAATGTTGTTCGTGCTTAGCCTTCGTCTTTGAATAGATCAAAATATCGTCTATGAACATAATCACGAATTTGTCGAGATACGGCTTACAAACTCTATTCATCAAATCCATAAAAACAGCTGGCGCGTTTGTCTAACCAAACTGCATCACCAGAAACTCGTAATGTCCATATCGGGTTCTGAAAGCAGTCGTGGGAATACTTTCCTCTTGTATTCTCAGCTAATGATAGCCTGATCGTAAATCGATCTTCGAGTAGTAGCTTGAACCTTGCAGCTGATCGAATAGGTCATCAATCCTTGGCAGAGGATACCTATTCTTGATCGTTAACTTGTTTAACTCCCGGTAGTCGATGCACATACGAAAACTACCGTCTTTCTTCTTAACAAACAGAACCGGAGCTCCCCAAGATGAGAAGCTTGGTCTGATGAATCCTTTGTCTAACAACTCTTGAAGTTGTGTCGACAATTCCTGCATCTCAGACGGGGCAAGTCGATAAGGTGCCTTAGCCACAGGCGCGGCGCTAAGTCAATGTGAAACTCGACTTGTCTTTGTGGTGGCAATCCTGGCAAGTCCTCTGGAAGACCTTAGGATATTCCTTCACGACAGGGCTCAGCAGCTTCTTTGTCCATGATGTGTTCCATGAAGGCAACACATCCCTTCTGTATACACCTTCGAGCTTTCAGACAGCTGATGATTCTTAGAGGCGTATCGCGCTTCTCTCCGTGAACCACGAACGTTTCTCCATCTTCTGTTGGGATGCGAATTATCTTTTCGTGACAAATAATCTCAGCCTTGTTGCTCGACAACCAATCCATCCCTACTACCACGTCGTAGCTTCCCAACTTGACTGGTACTAGATCCAAAGTGAACTCACGCTCTGCCAACTTGATTACGCATCCTCTGACAACTTCATTTGCTTCGACTAGCTTCCCATTAGCCAGTTCAATTAAGTATGGGATATCTAAATTACTTGTGGCCAATCCAAGCATACTCTTAAATTCTAACGACACAAAGCTATAGTCGGCACCAGTATCAAACAGAACAGACGTAAAGTGTTGATTTATAGGGAACGTATCAGTGACAACGTTGGGATCCTGGCACGCTTCCCTCGCTCCGATGTTAGATACTCTGCCTCTGGCTTGATTCAGTTTTGGGCATTCCCTCTTAAAGTGCCCAATATCTCCACAATTAAAGCATCCTGGCCCTTAGCCATTTCCCTTCCCAGCTTGAGTGTTGTTTTGGTTGCGATTTCCATTCCCAGCTTGGTTCGCAACGTTCCCACGGTTTCCATTTCCGCCATTATTCCCTTGCGGACGATTGCCACTACCACCACGGTTGTTGTTCCTATTACCAAAACCTCCTAGGCCACCCCGGCCAGCACTTACCCAGCAAGTGTACTTCGAGTGGCCAACTTTCCCACAAGCTTCACATGTTTTTGGTCCACACCGGCCAGAATGATGGCGCTGGCATGTGTTACACTCGGGCAGTGTATCCATATAACCTTTCCCTTTTTGCTCAACACCGGTTGCAGCTCGGACCGGTGTACTTGATTCTCCTTTCTTGCTAACATTGCTTGTACCCTGCTTGAAGTTTGAGAATTTCCTTTTATTCTCACCAGACGACTCGACGAGAGTCTCCTTCTTCTTTTGCTCAACATTCAAAAACTTGTTCAAGCGAATGGCCTCCTCAGTAAGTGCCACACTAAGATCAATGGCTTCTGTGATTGTCGCAGGCTTGGAGGTAGTAACCATACCCATGATCTGAGGTGCTAACCCCTAGATAAAGCGCTCGATGCGTTTGAACTCCGGTGTAACCATGTATGGCACTACGTGGGACAAATCGTGGAATCTCTGAATATACTCCGCAATCTTGGGACCTTCCATTTTCAAGTGCCATAATTCAGTTCCCAGCCTCTGAATTTCAGCACGCGAACAGTACTTCCTTCACATGAGCTCCTTTAGCTCATTCCATGTCATCGCATAAGCAGCGGCTTCACCAAGAGTTTGCACTTGCAAATTCCACCAAGATAGGGCTCCATCCAGAAATAGCCCAGAGATGTAGGTCACTTGTTGCTCAGGAGCACACTTGCTCATTTGAAGAACAGACTCAGTCTTCTCAGCCCATCTTACAAATGCAACAGCACCTCGCGGGCTTGCAATCGAGGAATTGCTTGTAAGTGCACCCTACACATACGTTAGATTATACAAATGGTATTAGTGGACGTGCTATAAATATCCAAATGTATTGTAGTATGTCTCAAACGAGTTAACATTACCATAGGGTGGATTGTTATTGCCGTTGTTGTTTGAATTGCTCCCGCTGGTTCCTCCTTGTGAGGCTGCATACTGCGCTACGGCGGCAGCAATGATTCCTTGGAGTTCTGCCTCGTTGGTAGGCATGCATAGATCACGTCTCGATGGCATCTTCTAAAAGATGTTTCACGTTGGTCAGGTCATAATAAGTAAATGAATCGTACGTATACCATTTATCAAACACATAACATCTCATGTTACAAATAAACCAAGAACATAACATCACATGTTATAGAATATAAACAATCAATCCAACATCATATATAACGAGAATACTGCGATTGAGCTATCATAAATCAAGACCACAATAATGTTTACAAGCTTTGTAATCGTATCGTACATCACGAATGACTAAGGGCCACATCGCCCTAGTCCAAACTATCTAATCAGTGACAACAACAACCAATATACAAAACATCAAAAGTCATAATCATCAAAATGCGGTCTCCAAAAAGCTGTGTAATCTGCACAATCGCGGTCGTCTCACCAAAATTCTACCTGCGTCCAATAAAAAAGGCCTATGCTGATGGCGAAGGAGAAGGGGGAAAACTAGAGAAGAGTAAATGACGCATATGTAACCAATCCTGCTCTAGAGCACGACAGACGCGCAACAGATATGCTATCTACTGCTCAGAGGTCAAGAAATGGACGTCTGAGTCGGGTGAAAGTGGACGCGGAGGATGTGATGCTGCAGGTGGGGTCTGACAATGGCACGGTGGTCGCCGAGCTCTCTCCAGCTCCTGTATGCGACGGGTCAGTGCCTCCTGCTGTATCATCAACGATGTGAGGATGTCCTCCGTAGAATACCCAACATGGTACGGGTGATACGGATCGGACATGGGCATGATCGGGGGCGTAGTCCATAGAAATGGCTCGCTAGATGGAGTGAAGGACGGTGCAGTGGGTGGTGCAACAGAAGGAAACTGTGATGCAAATGGAAAAGGAGATGACAACATAGGTGGAACAAGAATAGGCGGCTGCCTAGATGACCTCTCTCCAGGACGCGGTGGTGGTATGTCCTGAAGAAACGTAATAGGTAGGTCGGTGCGGTGAACATCTTTGGTGTGTGTGGGAAGCAAAGGAACATCAATGGGAGCTGAAACAGGGGCTGAAACGGTGGCTACAGGGGGTGTAACAGGGAACTTGAATGGTGGGTAATCATCGTCATCATCTATCCACCCGTTGCGGGTGTCAGCGTATCGTGGATCAACATGGGTAGCAAAAGGTGCGCGGTCGAATAGCACCGGCACGGGATCAGGAAGTGGTGCAACAACAGGATCCTCTATCAAAAGTGGAGCGTCAACAGGAGCATCAGCAACATGATCATCCACCATCGGTGGAGCAACAACAGGATGATCGGCATCAAAGGGTACAATGGCTGGTGCATCGTCATGAGCAGGGTCATTCTCTAATGCAGGGTCAGGAGCAGCTACAGGTTCTGGGGCCACAACAGGCTCCGGATCAACAAACTCCATATCAAAATCAGCTGGATCATCAAACAAGGGATCGACAGGGGCTACAGGCTCCTCTAGGGGCTGATCTAAGTGAATGAACTCAATATCCTGGTCAGGATCAAAACCAGGGGGAAAAACAGGATCCAGATCATCATCAACGTCGTGATCAAACTCGAAGCTGTGTGCGAGAGCAGGTGCAGCCGATGACGCCATGTCAGGGTCGGCGTCGTGAGAGTGATGCTGCACTCCCCGAGTGTGCAAAGATGCAGACACCACATACTCCAAGGAGTCTGGAACAGGTGAATGAACAGGAGTCTCCTCTGCAGGAGCATCAGTAATGGGTAGGATAACATCAGTAGCAATAGGGGCCTCACCCTCATGGTCAGCCTCAGGTGGGTCCTCCTCAAACAGATCGACATCGTCGTCAGAAACGACATCGAGTGGCATGTCAACAACTGGATAAGCAGCAAGGGGTACAGGAGCAGGGATCACCGCGAGTGGTAAATCCCTAGCGAGATGGCCATCAGCAGTGATGTAGAGCGTGATACGGAAACGAAGATCAAACACGTTGATTCAAAGAATACCCGTGTGTTCTTCCCCAACCCCCAAGATTCCACCCAAAAGGCACGAAATTTGAAGTGAAAAAACTAATTGTGTCAAAATAGAGACCGAAATTCGAAAATGGGCCTAAAACACACTTGGCCAAAAACTAGAACAAAATAAAAGTCCAAAAAACCCACTAAAAAACACAAAACATAAAATAACTCATGGAAATAAGTGTTTTTTGGCCCGGACGATGACCCAAACCCCCAAAGGCGGTTTACAGCAAGATAGAGCTCGTTCTCACGTTCGTTTCGCCTGGTCGCACGCCCAAAACGGACCTCCGTAACCCAAGTTAGAGCCATTTTAGTGAAGCCCCTTTTGTTACGCGATCTTGGGCCACCAAATACAAGATGGCCCGCTCTTCCACACTTGGGCCCGCATCAAGCAGGCTCAGCTACGATGTCAGGCAGCGCAAAAGGTTGGAAATCGTCATCATCGGTACTGGTGGTGTCGGAAGTGTAGACCTCTCGCTCCGACGAAGCTATGTCATCTGATACTATAGCCATGGGATCTGAAGTGTCTGAAACTCCAGTGTCTGATGAAGAAGGCATGATGTCTGTAACACAATCACACATATGCACAAACAATCAATCATATAATCAAATAAACATGTTAGTCACCAATAATCAAACAAGCATTCCTTCCTAGTCTCACTAGACTACCCTCCCAGCCTCTCAGACTGAACCTCCTAGTCTCTCAGACTACTCCCTGGTCTTACCGACCAAAACGTCCCCAATCTTAAAGATTGGCCCCTCAGTCTACATGACTGAACCTCCCCAATCTCAAAGATTGTCCCCACAGTCTATATCACTGAACCTCCCCAATCTCAAAGATTGGCCCCTTAGTCTACATGACTGAACCTCCCAGCCTTTAGGGCTGAACTCCCTCAGTCCCCACGACTGAACCATAAATTTTGAAAAGTGCTCAAACTTTTGTTTTTAAAAATGTTTTGTATCCCGGATCTGGACGTAATCTATGCAATGTAAAAATGTTTTCGTGAAAGCCCTAGTGATCACAGTCTAGACTCGAGAAGGAATCCTAGTTCGCTATGATCAAAGCTCTGATACCAAGCTGTCACACCCTGGCTTTGCGGAAGCGTGGGTTTATTTGGTGTGACTTCTTAATACCATAGCTTAATCACAACAAAGCTATATGAAAGTAAAACCATGATGATCATCCATTAATTCAAGTTTTAAAAATAAAATACGACAACATTGTTTTAAAAGTTGACACATGCAACGGAAATAAAAACATTTTTCATACGACACAACCTCAAAACATGCAATAAACACAGTTTAAGACTTGTGACTCGTCTAGGCAAAAGCCACAATCCCTAAACTTGGATGACATCATTCTTTTTATGAAGCTTGACGACATAACATACCCTGCCAGATCCCTAATTCCCTGAATGTGACACCTGTGTCACCGCAATCATCAAACAAATACCAAGCCGATGAAATATTGTATTTCATACTTGGGATCTTGTATAAATATGTGTATATTTTGCACATATCAGTTCTTGTTCAATTTCAAACTCTACAACGCTTTCTGGAGAATTATACGCAAACTGCTGCGTAAACATACTCAGTTTAATGCGACAAATACTCCGGAACACCAACATATACTAAACATACCTTAAATAACCTTTACATAACTTAGAAATAAGTTTTGAAGGCTTTGGTATGGCAAAAACAAGTTAATTCGCTTACAGGGACTAAACTTGACAAATTGCGAAAGTATGCCAATTTGAACTGTAATGAACATTCCGGAACATGTCCATAAGTTAAACATACCCTAAATATTCTTTACATAGCTTAGAAATAGGCTTTGTGGGGTTTGGTATGCTAAAATAAACTTTTGGATCATTCAGGGGCTAAAAGCGTCAAAAAGTGCACAACTTTGCACTTTCGCGCATAACTTACGTTCTGAATACATCTGGACATCCAAAAACTTATGTAAGCATCCTTATATTATGCCTTAGTGTTTGGCATGAGAAAAATCCATTGGACGCGTCATTTGGATCGTTTTTCGCACTTATGCGCATTCCGTCGTAATTAACCGAACATCATGATCGTACAGCCTAACGTGTGACAACTCGTAATTCGATTCGAACCTACTTTATGTAACGTTACGCGCTTACGTGAACTATGTTAATTGAATTAATGTATGAATGTTATGTTTTATTATACGTGAATGCGTGTATATTCAACCGAACTGAACTGCACAACACTACACTCAACCGCACAAGTCATCTGGGCTTTGCACTTGTGCGCGGATCCTTAGGGCAGCCCAAGTGGGTTCGGCCTATTCCCTTAGCCGATTTACACAGGAGATGTTGTAAACATCTCACATTTTATCAAAACACACACAAGTTGCAAACCCTAGCTCTCTCTCGTCTCTCCTTCGGAACCGACGGCACCAAGACCACTTGTTTGGATCAATTCTTGTTTACCATCTTCTTATCGGTTAGTATTTTGTTATTGTTTAATTGTTGAATGATAATGTGATATCATGCTTAGACTATATCGATTAGGAATGTATGTGGGATGATAAGCTAGAACCGATTTGATGATGCTTGTTAAATTATTGATAATGTTCATGAAAATCGGATTGTCCATGTTGTATGAAGACCGAATGGATACATGTAATCGGCTTGTATGTGTGTTTTGGAATATGCTCATGTAATCGGATGTTATGCCATAGATTCGAGTCTTAGAATTAATCGGCTATGAAGTTGTTAATCAAATGATCCGGTTGCATATTTATGTTGATGATGAATTACTGTTCTTGTTGATGATGATTTGAATAAGTGAAACTGTTGAACATGGTGTTTGATCCGATTTGTGAAACCGATAAGTTGTTAGCTGGATTTACGGAGTGATTGTTGCTCTTTAATCATGGAAATCTGTTACACACCTTGTCTCGACAAGAGATTGCGAGTCGAGAACTCCTAGTCTCGACTCGAGACCATAACACCGGCACAAAACAACACAACTCGAGACCACGGTTGCGGGTCCGGTTGCGACTCGAGACCGTGTAGTCTCGACCAGACCAAGATGACCCGAGAACTCCCTGTTGCGACTCGAGACTTCGAGATCAATATAACCCGAGAGCGACTAGTCTCGACTCGAGATTGCTAGTCTCGACTCGAGACCGAGAACATGCACACCCTGTTATTGGACTGGCCCACTGTTACCAGCCCAATTGATTGGGCCGCGTATTTGGACTTGCTTATGTGACGTTACTGTAGAACTGCCATGCTTATACGTGAACATGATGATCAATGCTTGTTCACAACTTGTTACTATATGTGTGGAACATACGTGCAATACTAGTGTACGAATCTGATTGGTATGATAACTGTGATAGGACGTGGTTGATCACTTTGTAGCTTAATTGAACTGTTGTGTATCATACCGAGCAACCAAGGTGAGTTCACTGCATTTCTCAAGCATGCGTCCCGGTGGTTTGGGACAACTAGTAAACATTTGGAAGGGAAACTTTGGGTAAACAAATAAATCGGTTTTGGTTATTGAACATGGAATCTATCATCATCAGATTGCCTGTAGGGAAATGGGGGTAATTAGTTGATAGCGCTATTAGGTGGGACACCTCACACCGGGCCGTAAGGATGGGCGTGAACTAATTATCTGGGCATCATTACCAATGCTTGGTTAGGAGCATTGGTGTTGTTAAGGGGTACACTCCCCGGATACATACGGGCACACTCCCTAGGGTATCTAGCATGTTATGAGCAACATCGTATCGCAACGTTGAATCGCATTAACATACATCTGGTAACAAAACACGTTAACAAAACTTTGAACTCACCAGCGTAGTCTGACACACTTGTCTGCATGCTTGCAGGTCGTTAGAATTTGTGACATGGACTTGCTATCTGGGAGTGTTGGAGTGGTCAGGGATCGAGACTCTCGGATTAATCTATATTGGATACATTGGTTTTAAGTATTATTATGAAACAATTGCTAAGCGATTATTTACATGCTTCCGCTACACAACATTTTGAGAATTGATATCATGTTCAACTTTTTATATTGGTAATTAATGTCATGACCTATTTAAATATTTATCGTTGGTTCAATGTGATTGGTGGCTCAGACTCTGATGCGTAACACGCCTCGCGGAGTTCCCACAGGTGGTATTTTGGGGGTGTTACAGTTTGGTATCAGAGCCACTGGTTATAGTGAACTAGGTTTTAAAACGTTTTTGTAAAACCAGACTATAACCGAACACCTTCGAAAATCGATCATGACACTCAAGCTCCAGATTGCTAGGTTCGTCTCTCTTACTTTGTGCATCACTTGTTTAGCAATCACACACTCACAACTAGCATGGAATGAAACGTTAGATACTATGGTGACTTGATAGTGTAACGCTACTCTTTGACTCATATGAATCGTAGCCTTGTAATATCACTTGTGTGTTGTGTGAACGGGGGAAACTTCGAGCGCAAGCTAAGAGGCATTAAGATAAGCATGCAAATTGCCTTATTATTATGGGTGCACACTTAATAATAACGTGGGGTGCATGCGAGTCCCAGTGAGGCTTATCGAGCGTGAGAAGGGTTCTGCCTTATTTTGTGTACGAACTTGGTAGTGAATAGATAGTAGTGTGATACATGAATTCCACCTTGATCGACTCCTAAATCAGTTCATTTTCAACTATAGAATCATGAGTGGACGAGGACACGGACATGGCAACATCAACATGACTCAGGCTGAGTTGACTGACTTAATCAATACCCGTGTGGCTGAGGCCTTAGCAGCCTATCAAGCTGGTACGGAATGTACCAAGTACTCTTTACTCTTATACCGCGTACACGTCCTTTCACTCCTATAATGTGTTTCCTTTCGTCATTTAGGTCAACACGCACAACCCCAACCCAACCAACCTGCTTGTACATTCAAAATGTTTATGGACTGTAAGCCGCAGACCTTCACCGGGACTGAAGGGGCTGTGGGGCTTCTGAGATGGTTCGAGAAAGCAGAGTCCGTGTTTGCTATCTGTAACTGTCCCGCTGGGGACAGGGTGAAATATGCTGCGGGTACCTTGGCGGATGGTGCCCTAACGTGGTGGAATGCCCAGGTACAATTGTTGGGCATCGAGGCAGCGAATGTCACAACTTGGGATGACTTTAAAGAACTGGTCAGGGAAGAGTATTGTCCACGGGATGAGGTCCAGAAGTTGGAAAACGAGTACTATGACTTGAAGATGGTTGGATCTGAAGTCGAAGCATATGTGAAGCGATCGTATGAACTGGCCGACATGTGCCCGAACTTGTCCCGGCCTATGTCTCGGAGGATTGAGTTATTCATCAAAGGGTTGCCTCCGCGTGTGAAGAGTTTGGTCACTGCAGCCCATCTCAATGATTTGACACAGATTGTGGACCAGGAGGTAGAAAGTAATTCGTTACCCTCGCGCATTTCAGCCACTACTGCTGCTGCACCCACTGCTACTACATCTGCTAATGATAACAAACGAAAGTGGAGCGACCATGACAAAACGTTTAGTGCGGGTCAGACTCAGAAAAGACCAGACAACAACAGCAACCGTAGCATCAGCCAGTCGTCTTCCGTCAATCAAGGCCAAGGGAGTGGCCAAGGCCAGGGTTCGTATGCAGGGAGGAAGCCACGATGTAACAAGTGTGGCTATCATCATTTCGGGCCGTGTGGTCGGATGTGTAACAGGTGTGGTAAGGCGGGCCATGAGTCCAGGGATTGTAGGGCCTCACAGCCCAAACACCAGCAGCAACAGAACCAACAGAACCAGAGACAACAGGGACAACCACCCCAGCAGAACCAGGGTTTCAGAAAGGGGTGCTATCAGTGTGGGGATGAGGGTCACTTTAAGCAGGATTACCCTCAGCTAAACTAAAACGCTAACGACAACAACCGCCCGAATAACAACAATGCCGGGAACAACAATAACAACCACGACAACAATGGGGGAAATGGTGCTCGAGGCAGAGTGTTCCAGCTCGGAGCAGGAGATGCCAGGAATGACGACAACGTTGTAACTGGTACGTTTCCTGTAAACAATCGTATTGCTTCTGTATTATTTGATTCCGGTGCCGATTGGAGTTATGTGTCCCTAGAATTTAGTCGACGATTAGGGATAACCCCAACACCCTTAGAAGTTAAGCATGTAGTAGAACTAGCAGATGGTAAGACGATAGAAGCTTTGAATGTCCTTTTCGGGTGCAAACTAGATCTCGTGGGTCAGGTGTTTGATAGTGATCTTCTTCCCGTTACGCTCGGTAGTTTCGACATAGTAGTAGGCATGGATTGGTTGTCTAAGCACCAAGCAGAAATTTTATGTAAGGAGAAGATTGTGCGTATCCCTCTCCCTGATGGGGAGTCATTATTAGTTCAAGGGCATCGTAGTGGGACGATGGTTGGTATTATCTCAGCCA
This sequence comes from Helianthus annuus, assembly GCF_002127325.2. NCBI lineage: Eukaryota > Viridiplantae > Streptophyta > Magnoliopsida > Asterales > Asteraceae > Helianthus > Helianthus annuus. Next base: position 63,882,452 of record NC_035437.2, read on the forward strand.
TGCGTGCACAGCAGTACCTACAAAAGGGGTACCCTGCAATGTTAGCGTTAGTTACTAATGCTCAGTCCGAGGAGAGAAAGATCGAAGACCTACCAGTGGTGCGAGACTTTGCTGATGTATTTCCAGAGGAGCTACCAGGGTTACCTCCTCACCGTCAAGTAGAATTTCAAATTGATCTTGCACCAGGAGCAGTTCTAATTGCACGTGCTCCTTACCGTTTAGCACCAGGGGAATTGCAAGAACTGTCTAACCAACTGCAAGAGTTGTTGGACAGGGGCTTTATTCGACCCAGTTCTTCGCCTTGGGGAGCCCAGTTCTATTTGTAAAGAAGAAAGATGGGTCATTCCGTATGTGTATCGATTATCGAGAGCTCAACAAGGTAACCATTAAGAACCGCTATCCGTTACCACGAATCGACGACTTGTTTGACCAGTTGCAAGGGTCAAGTTTCTATTCGAAGATCGACTTGAGATCGGGTTATCACCAGGTAAGGGTTAGGGAGGAGGATATCCCCAAAACGGCTTTTCGAACGCGCTACGGACACTACGAGTTTTTGGTCATGCCGTTTGGATTGACAAATGCACCAGCGGTCTTCATGGATCTCATGAACCGCGTATGTAAGCCATATCTCGACGAGTTTGTTATAGTGTTTATCGATGACATCTTGGTTTATTCAAAGAACAAGGAGGATCACGAGCGTCACCTACGCCTTATATTGGAACTGTTGAGAAAGGAACAATTGTATGCAAAGTTTTCTATGTGTGACTTCTGGATTCGAGAAGTGCATTTCCTTGGGCACGTTGTTAACGAAACGGGGATACATGTGGATCCTGCGAAAGTGGACGCAGTTAAAAATTGGGCGGCACCAAAGACTCCTTCTGAGGTGCGCCAATTTCTTGGTCTTGCTGGATATTATCGGAGGTTTATTAGAGATTTTTCAAAAATCGCAAAACCTCTCACCTCGTTGACACAGAAGAACACGGTATACTCTTGGGGAACGAAGCAGGAAGAGGCCTTCCAATTGTTAAAACAGAAACTTTGCAGTGCACCGATCTTGTCGTTACCAGAGGGTACCAAAGATTTTGTGGTTTACTGTGATGCTTCGATTCAGGGTCTCGGTTGCGTGTTGATGCAACGCGAGAAGGTGATAGCTTATGCTTCTCGTCAGTTGAAGGTGCACGAGAAGAACTATACGACTCACGACTTGGAATTAGGAGCGGTGGTGTTTGCGTTGAAGATCTGGAGGCACTATTTGTACGGTACCAAATGCACCATCTACACCGACCATAGGAGTCTTCAGCATATCTTCGACCAGAGAGAATTGAACATGCGGCAACGACGATGGGTTGAACTGTTAAATGATTATGAATGTGCCATCAAGTATCATCCGGGAAAGGCGAACGTCGTAGCTGACGCCCTCAGCAGAAAGGATAATGCACCTAGGCGTGTGCGAGCATTGCAACTCACGATCCAGTCCAATCTTCCTTCCCAGATACGAGACGCTCTGTTAGAAGCGTTGAAACCAGAGAACGTTCGAGCTGAAGCTTTGCGCGGCTCAAGACAACGCCTAGAGCAAAAGGGAGACGGTGCTTACTACGTAACCGGACGCATCAGGGTTCCACTTTATGGTGACTTATGAGAACTTGTAATGGAGGAGGCGCACAAGTCACGTTACTCCGTACACCCTGGATCAGATAAGATGTACCACGACCTGAAAACTACATATTGGTGGCCTAGCATGAAAGCTCACATCGCAACCTACGTCAGCAAATGTTTGACTTGTGCTAAAGTCAAAGCGGAACATCAAAAGCCCTCAGGTCTACTGCAGCAACCAGAGATACCCACATGGAAGTGGTAACAGTTCGCCATGGATTTCGTGACAGGACTACCAAGAACTCAGGCTGGAAACGATACCATTTGGGTGATTATTGATCGCCTCACGAAGTCAGCGCATTTCTTAGCAATCAAGGAGACAGACAAGTTTTCGCAACTAGCAGCGGTTTATCTTAAAGAAGTCGTCTCTAGACATGGGGTACCAACTTCTATCATCTCAGATCGAGATCCACGTTTCACTTCTGATCTTTGGCAAGCAATGCATAAGTCGTTCGGTTCACGACTCGACATGAGTACCGCTTATCACCCGCAGACGGATGGTCAAAGTGAGCGCACCATCCAGACACTTGAAGATATGCTACGGGCGTGTGTAATCGATTTTGGGAAAGGATGGGAGAAGCACTTACCGTTGATAGAATTCTCCTACAACAACAGCTACCACACTAGTATACAGGCAGCTCCATTCGAAGCACTGTACGGACGAAAATGCCGTTCACCTCTCTGTTGGCTTGAGGTGGGTGACAGTCAGATCACAGGCCCTGAGCTCGTGCTTGAGACATCAGAAAACATTGTGCAGATCCGAAACCGTATGGCCGCAGCTCACGATCGACAGAAAAGCTATGCTGACAAGCGTAGTAAACCGTTGGAATTCGAAGTTAATGATCGCGTTATGTTAAAGGTCTCACCCTGGAAGGGTGTGGTGCGTTTTGGGAAACGCGGCAAACTAAACCCTCGTTATGTGGGACCATTCAAAATTCTGGAAAGAATTGGAAAGGTGGCCTACAGGTTGGAATTACCTGCTGAGTTGGGTAATGTCCATGATGTGTTTCACGTATCGCAGTTAAAGAAGTGTTTGGCTGATGAAACACTAGTTGTACCATTTCAAGAGCTGAAGATAGACGACAAATTGCAGTTTGTCGAAGAACCAATTGAGATTATGGATCGGGAAGTTAAAGTTCGTAAACACAGCCGTATACCGATTGTGAGAGTTCGTTGGAACTCAAGACGTGGCCCAGAGTTCACGTGGGAACGCGAGGATCAGATGGAACTTAAGTATCCACATTTGTTCCCCAAAGACAAGACAAAACCTGGCAAACTTAATGTTGATGCAACTAGTGAATTTCGGGACGAAATTCCCATTCAAGTTGGGGAGGATGTGACACCCCAGGAAAACCAGTGAATGACATAACTTACCTAGCTTCCTCAGTGAGTGCGTACCAAATTTCGGGACGAAATTTCTTTTTAGTTGGGGATACTGTGACAACTCGTAATTCGATTCGAACCTACTTTATGTAACGTTACGTGCTTACGTGAACTATGTTAATTGAATTAATGTATGAATGTTATGTTTTATTATACGTGAATGCGTGTATATGCAACCGAACCGAACCGCACAACACTACACTCAACCGCACAAGTCATCTGGGCTTTGCACTTTTGCGCGGATCCTTAGGGCTGCCCAAGTGGGTTCGGCCCATTCCCTTAGCCGATTTACACAGGAGATGTTGTAAACATCTCACATTTTATCAAAACACACACTAGTTGCAAACCCTAGCTCTCTCTCGTCTCTCCTTCGGAACCGACGGCACCAAGACCACTTGTTTGGATCAATTCTTGTTTACCATCTTCTTATCGGTTAGTATTTTGTTATTGTTTAATTGTTGAATGATGATGTGATATCATGCTTAGACTATATCGATTAGGAATGTATGTGGGATGATAAGCTAGAACCGATTTGATGATGCTTGTTAAATTATTGATAATGTTCATGAAAATCGGATTGTCCATGTTGTATGAAGACCGAATGGATACATGTAATCGGCTTGTATGTGTGTTTTGGAATATGCTCATGTAATCGGATGTTATGCCATAGATTGGAGTCTTAGAATTAATCGGCTATGAAGTTGTTAATCAAATGATCCGGTTGCATATTTATGTTGATGATGAATTTCTGTTCTTGTTGATGATGATTTGAATAAGTGAAACTGTTGAACATGGTGTTTGATCCGATTTGTGAAACCGATAAGTTGTTAGCTGGATTTACGGAGTGATTGTTGCTGTTTAATCATGGAAATCTGTTACACACCTTGTCTCGACAAGAGATTGCGAGTCGAGAACTCCTAGTCTCGACTCGAGACCATAACACCAGCACAAAACAACATAACTCGAGACCACGGTTGCGGGTCCGGATGCGACTCGAGACCGTGTAGTCTCGACCAGACCAAGATGACCCGAGAACTCCCTGTTGCGACTCTAGACATCGAGATCAATATAAACCGAGACCGACTAGTCTCGACTCGAGATTGCTAGTCTCGACTCGAGACCGAGAACATGCACACCCTGTTATTGGACTGGCCCACTGTTACCAGCCCAATTGATTGGGCCGCGTATTTGGACTTGCTTATGTGAAGTTACTGTAGAACTGCCATGCTTATACGTGAACATGATGATCAATGCTTGTACACAACTTGTTACTATATGTGTGGAACATACGTGCAATACTAGTGTACGAATCTGATTGGTATGATAACTGTGATAGGACGTGGTTGATCACTTTGTAGCTTAATTGAACTGTTGTGTATCATACCGAGCAACCAAGGTGAGTTCACCGCATTTCTCAAGCATGCGTCCCGGTGGTTTGGGATAACTAGTAAACATTTGGAAGGGAAACTTTGGGTAAACAAATAAATCGGTTTTGGTTATTGAACATGGAATCTATCATCATCAGATTGCTTGTAGGGCAATGGGGGTTATTAGTTGATAGCGCTATTAGGTGGGACACCTCACACCGGGCCGTAAGGACGGGCGTTAACTAATTATCTGGGCATCATTACCAATGCTTGGTTAGGAGCATTGGGGTTGTAAGGGGCACACTCCCCGGATACATACGGGCACACTCCCTAGGGTATCTAGCATGTTATGAGCAACATCGTATCGCAACGTTCAATTGCATTAACATACATCTGGTAACAAAACACGTTAACAAAACTTTGAACTCACCAGCGTAGTCTGACACACTTGTCTGCATGCTTGCAGGTCGTTAGAATTTGTGACATGGACTTGCTATCTGGGAGTGCTGGAGTGGTCATGGATCGAGACTCTCGGATTAATCTATATTGGATACATTGGTTTTAAGTATTATTATGAAACAATTGCTAAACGATTATTTACATGCTTCCGCTACACAACATTTGGAGAATTGATATCATGTTCAACTTTTTATATTGGTAATTAATGTCATGACCTATTTAAATATTTATCGTTGGTTCAATGTGATTGGTGGCTCAGACTCTGATGCGTAACACGCCTCGCGGAGTTCCCGCAGGTGGTATTTTGGGGGTGTTACAAAACGAACCAACATCCGACATATATTTGAGCATGTTTCATGTCCACAATGTTTAGGCATCATTTTAGGGCCTTAAAGTTGGCTTTATGGGCCTTAGAAGTGTCGGAAATGGCTTAAACATGCAACAGGGACCAAAATTGCCATTTCTGAAAGTATGTGCAGATCAGACATGCCCAGGCGGCCCGCCTGAGTTTTGTCTGATCCTGATGCGGGCCGCATGGCCCCTTCAGTTGCAGAAACTTTGTTTTCTTGCAAAAATTGGCCTTTCAAACACTCCAAAGGGCAATGCCCTTTCACCATCTCTGGGGTTAGGGTCACATTAAGCCACCACAACATCTTGACAAGTGTACGGCTTGGATCATGGCACGATATTCAAGAAACGATCCTAACGGCTTTGCTTTTCCTATAAATACCCCCCCCCTTTTGGTTAAAACCCACAAAAATCTGATCTAAAGCTCTAAGTTGGAACCTTTGTTTCATACCTGAGTCATTTTGATCTAGATTAGCATTCGGGGACCCTTTGTAAGTGTTCTTTCGTTCTTTTATTCGCTTTTCGAGTCCAAAAGTCAAAGTTTTGTTTGACTTTCTGTGTGACCAGCCTATGGTCATCACAAAGTTCATGGAACTTCATAACGTGAGCGTGATCACGATGGTTATAGTCCGTAGTGACTATACCTACTGATTACCACGTTATCTAGGCTCAGTGACGAGTCGTAGTTTCGGCCAAAATGCGCATTCTTGTGTATTTTGTAACCAAACTACTCGTGAGCATCAAAGCCGTTTGTTTTTATGCCAAACCTGTTTTCTAAACTTAGTTAAGCATGTTCTAACATGCTTAGCTCGTCACTTTTAGTTTAGTGCTCATATAGGGTCGTAAGGTAAGCGATCTAAACCATCGCTTATACTTTCGAACCCGACCCATTTGGTCGATCATTAGGATCCGACCAAACACAATAGGTGACCATAGCTGTAACCTTCCGAGGTTATACCTTGTGGTCACGATGTTAGGCGTTCCAAACGCGTTCTACGCGAACGACGCGTTATGGTAGCATAAGCTACCTAAACGGGTCGTAAAGGGTCGCCAGCACTTAGGTTAGGTTTCATTTTAGTATGTAGGCTTTGTTAAACCATATTACACGAGTCTCCATACTCGTTTGGTTTACGAACCCGCATACTATCCGATCCTTCCGATTTTGGTCCGGTATATTAATATAGCTACCTATTAGGTGCCGTTTGATATCCCGTGATCTCTAGCATTATTTGATTATTATACAAGGAATTCAAAGCAATCTCAGGTGAGTACATTGAACCCCTCTTTTACTGTTTTCCAAACTGTTTTGGGGTGAAACACATGTGCCTACTTGTTACTTTCATGCTTTCCGGTTTTCACATCATATACTTGCTATGTTCGATAGTACATATATAGTACATGATTTCATTGTGTTTATGCTATGTATGTCCATTGTGTGCATACTTAGCACATCACTTTACATACATTTCATGTTATTTACACCCATTGTGTGCATATTTAGCATATCACTTTACAATACATTTCATGCTATGTATGCCCATTGTGTGCGTACTTAGTACATTGTTTTACATACATTTCATGCTATGTATGCCCATTGTGTGCGTACTTAGTACATTGCTTTACATTACATGCTATGTATGCCCATTGTGTACGTACTTAGTACATTGCTTATCATTACATGCTATGTATGCCCATTATGTGCGTACTTAGTACATTGCTTTACATTACATGCTATGTATGCCCATTGTGTGCGTACTTAGTACATTGCTTTACATTGCATTTCTGTTGCATATGCTCATCCAGCATATGAACACGTTATACTACATTTTGAACCGTTGTAACCATTTGACTATGTGAACCGTCTTAACCCTTCGATTATATGAACCGTTTGTAACCATTGAGCCGTGTAAACCAGTTGTATCCGTTGACATGATTTACATTTGACAATAGACATTTGACTATACATAAACATTTCCACAATTGTTAAACATTTCATCTTGATGGTTTGGTTTGAGTAAGTGATTAAGTAACGAGGCGTGTGTAATATGATACAAGCATGGTGGATACGCCGCTGGTACTTCCTATATATAAGTGTTTGTATGGTATTACATATCGTAGCGTTATTTGAATCATTTCAATTTGAGACATATGACATTTTATACAAATAACACACTTTTCACGAGACATTGTTTTACAAACGACTTATCTTATACAAACACATTTTACATGATTATCCGTTTAACCCTACAGTGTTCTCTTATTTATACATATCATCTGATCTTATCGTTTTTCAAATGATTTACAAGACAAAGCAAATTACAAGGTTCATGACTAAACATTTTCTCAAAACATAAGTCATGAATTCCGTTTTCACAAAACCAATGTATCTCACAGGCATTTTTATGCTGACGTACCTATTTTCACATGTGTTTTCAGGAGATGATGCAAACGACTTATCAGGACATACTTAGGTGGACTTGTGCCTTAGTGACTTAAAACGAGACAAGAACTAGTTAAATTATGTTATGTACTCTTTGGTTCTTGTTTAAAACAATGTAAACTTTCATGTTTGATTAATAAAACGAAACTTCATTCGCCATGGATTTGAAACAATTGATTCTGTTACAACACTCCCCGACGTTTCCGCCACGTTTTGTATGTTCTACGTGGTCGGGGTGTGACACTGAAATACATGTAATTTGAAAAATCAACAAAAAGTTGAGCGAGTTCATGTAAAAGTGAGTATGTATAAACCTTTGTAATATGTTTGTATGTATGAAAATCCCTAGTATGTAGCAAATAAGGAAAAAGAGATCACCATTGGGTTACAAAGCCAATGATATGTGTGAAGTGCTGTAGGAAGACTAAAACCTAGAGATTTTTGCGTTGGGCTCAAAGTCACCCCAAGGTCCGTACAGTGGGCCTGGAGTTGGGCTCGCTACACCCAGATAGATCTACCGCTACTGACCCTCGGTCCTACTATGAGGATTAATGGCCTCAAGTTCCCGCCTACCCACTCACATGATCTAAGTAGTAACCCTCCTTAAGCTAACCATACCATGTATAAAAGCATCCGTAATTACTGTAACATGTATTCCACCCCCAAAGTGTAAAAACTGAAAACAGTTAAGAGAAAAGGGGGACATGAACTCACAAAAGTGCGTCTCGAAATAGTCCGTCCCAAAATAACCTGCTGCGTGGCGACCTACACGTATTAACTTTTATTAGACGGACGACCGTGCCTTGGCTTAAGGTTTAACGTTTTTGGGAAATAGTTAGTCAACTATCTCGTATTTACACTTCTTAATTATTTTACAAGTATATTCCTTCCCAAGGATGGGGTATTAATACATGTGTGTTTTATAATTCCGAAAATATATTTTTAAGTCTCACTTGAAAATATATTTTAATTACTTTGTCTAAAATGTTTTAATTTCCAAAATATATATATTTTTTCCAAAAATATTATATTTTATTCCATACGTTTTCCCAAAATAATATTTTACCAAAAATATTCTAATAAGAGTATTTTTTCCGAAAAATACATAAGTTATAATTTTAAAGTTCGCGTTTATTACGATACTTATATAACTTACATATTCATTTTGTGAGAGCGTTGATATTATTTTGGAGGTCGTAGCTTCATGATATTTCAAGTAATATTATTTTTACCCTAAAAATAATATATATCTAGTTCACAAAATAATCACATAATCACACAAGCGTTTTATTATAAAATATATATTCTAAATATATATTTAACAAGTTTTATTACGAAAATCCACCTCCGAATACTTGGTAATTTTGTAACAAAAATCAATGCGAAGTTTGTTTTGAAAACCAAGTCAAAAACATATTTATGATCAAAAATATTTCTAAGCGTTATATTTCTAGAAAGATTTCTCCAGAGTTTCCTCTGTAACTGGAGGTGGCCACGCTTAAAAGCGTATCATTTTCTTTTCAAAATTCAATCAAGCAATTTAACAATCACCAATATACAATATTTAAACATCGAACTTGACAAAACAAGCCTAAATCACAAACTCATGAACTTGAAAATTGTGTAAAAATATGTAGTAAGTTTCTAACATTTTTAGTAGGTTTCGTTATCTTTAAAAATAAAATTAGTTTCTTAAAAACTTTATTTTTAAAGAACTTGAAGTTTTACAACTTCTAGTAACGGTTTACAAAAATATTTCTCTACGAAATTTCATTGTTACACAAGTGTTTACACACTTGTTTAGTTACTATAAATGCTTCTTGTTTATAAAATACTCGGGTTTTAACAAAACTAACATTTTCCGCTTGGTTCTTCCGAAAAACCACTTGTAGATCTTTAGATCTACTAGTTTAGAACCTTATTTTACAAGAAAAATTATAGTTATTCAAGTTCATGTTTCATGGATGGAAGGTTTCATCATCTTTCATAATTCTAACACTAACATACTACTAGTTCATGTCTTGAACATGATCTAGTGTGGTTAGATGATGATCCATCCCACTTTTTGCAAAAAACAACATGAAATAATCACAACTAAACAAGATTTGCATGATTTACACAACTAGCTTCTCTTTATCCAACTTGTTCATCTTATTTTCAAGACTTTATGTTATGTTCTTTAGTGTTTCTAATTTTTAACCATTAAATCACTTATTAACCACCTTAAAGAAGATCAAGATGATGTTTAGAGGCACTTACTACTCGCTCAAGGCTAGGGAAGAAACAAGACGTAAACGAGGTGGATAAAAGAAATCTAGAGAGGTTCTTGAGCTTCCGAGTGCACTGGGCTTGTTTGTATGGCACCTTGCACCTTGTATGTATGAAGAAATGGTTGAACAAGAAACAAAAATGGTGGTGGTGATAGGGCTATGTTCGTCCGAAGCTTTCAAGGGAGAGAAGGAGAGCAAATTGTTGATGTTGTGTTTGAAGTGAGAGACTAGTTATCCTAAGTGCATATTTATAATCCATTTCATGCTTTATCCATCATATATTGTGCTCACTAGATACTTAGCAAGATTAATAAAATAATCAAGAAAACATGGGTGTGTCCCACCCATGGGAACCGTCGCAAGAGAGGGTGGGGGGTAAGGGTTGGTTTGTAATGGTTAGTTAAGTTCTAGTTAGGATTAGAATGATAAAGTTAGTGTATTTTAGTGTGTGTTATAATATAAAGGGTGTTGGGTGTTCAGGTACCCTAACTAGCTCAGAAAGGTAAAAACAATGTCTTTGGTAATATTTTTGTGTTCCGGGTAAAGTCCGGTTGTTCGGTTGGATATTGATCCGTTAAAGTGTCAAGTAAAGCTTTAAAGTGTCCTTTATAGTGTTTAGTGACACAATAAATTCCCGACACTTTGGTAAGTGTCTAGTATTATTTTACCAAGTTTTTGCACTTTACTAGTTATGTTAAATGCTGAATTTTTGTATAAAGTGCAGAATTTTGTAATTAAAGCATGTTTTAGGCACATCCGGTCACTATAACTACCACCTAGTGACGCAGTTTTATAGTTTTGTGTGTAATAAATGGAGTGACAGTAATACAGTATGATGCATGAACATGTATGTATCAGAAAACAGAAAGCAGTTTATTCGTAATTGTAATTAAGCACAGTAATTAAGCACTAATTAAGTATTAATTAATTTGTACGAATACCTGGTTTGGTGAGGGTTGTCACAGTAACAAAGGTAACTTGTTGATCCGCAGTACACTTGCTCATTCGAATGGTTGAATCAGTTTTCTCAGTCCAACGCACGAATGCCACTGCACCTCTAGTGCTATCGTAGTTTAGTGGCTTGCAGACTAAGAACTGCTTGTAAGTGCATCCTGAAATTCACACAACCGATTCATGAATGAGCAAATAATGAAACTCACGAATAGATCATAAAATGAGTTCCTTAAGTTGTATCAATCAACTTAACATTACCTTGAACAAGGTTTCCTCCACATGAACATCCATGTCCGTGTCCGCCAGAACCTCCCGTGCCGCCACTGTGCTCAGCACGATTCGCCTCGTATTGGGCGATAGCTTCAGAAATCCTTTCTTCAAGTAGAGAGTTTAGCTCTTCAGCAGTCCTCGGCATTGGTAGGGGTGGGGGTTGGTTCATTCCACTAGTGCGAATCATTCTTCTGGGAGGCATGATCTTCCAAAATATAACATAATAATAATTAGGTGTTTATCAAATAACCACCATTCTTTATATTAAATAAATAATAAAAGAAATATATATATATATATATATATATATATATATATATCTATACTACTTTATAAAGCATATAGGAAGGATAGAATGGTCTTTTGCCACTTTACAACTCTTTAAAGCCCATTGTACAAACCTCTTAAGCACAAGTGTTGAAAACTTGTTTTCAACACCTGATGATACCACGCGGATCTTAGCGGATCAACTTGACCCGGTTTTTGTTTGATGGATCCAATATATTCGTATTATCACAGTTCTAAACCACAATTTCATCCGCCGCTCCACAATTCTTTCACTCTCTAAACCCTAGATCCTCCACCGCATAACTGAAGCACCTCCACCGCATAACTGAAGCACCTCCACCGCACCTCCACCGCACCTCCACCGCTCATCCATGGAACCTGTCTTTGCCATCACCGTCTTCTCCCCTTTCATCCATGGAACAGGTCATGTTTTTAACCCTATTTTGTACGTTTTTTTTTAATCTTTGTCAGATCTGTAATAATACTTTTAGATCTGTTTTAATACTTTTAGATCTGTGATAATACTTTTAGATCTGTGAATCTGTGATAATACTTTTAGATCTGTTATAATACTTTTAGATCTGTGTTGGTTTTGTGATTATTTTAATGTTCTGTGAATGGATCAACATTAGGGCTTTTTGTTTGATAATTAGGGCTTTGTCAGATCTGTGAATGGACCAATTTTAATTTCTTGCATTAGGGCTTTGTCAGATCTGTGATAATACTTTTAGATCTGTTTTAATACTTTTAGATCTGTGATAATACTTTTAGATCTGTGAATCTGTGATAATTCTTTTAGATCTGTGATAATACTTTTAGATGTGTGATAATACTTTTAGATCTGTGTTGGTTTTGTGATTATTTTAATGTTCTGTGAGATTTATAGAGAAAACGTAATTTCTGTTTCATAATTAGGGCTTTTTGTTTGATCTAATCGGTTACTGAATTATGGTTTTGTTTGTAAGGAGAATCCGATTGTAAGCTCACCGGCGAAGGAAGCATACAGGAATCAGCTGGCGGACAGCCTCAACATGGGAGTTATGGTGAGTGCATGCACATACCAAATAGACATCGCTTAATATGATTTAAATTTGAATCTCTCTAATTAAAAGTAGTTTTACTGTTACTTTGTTTTTTTAGGATTGGTTTGATCCAATTGCTGATTCGACTACTAGCCATCTCGATCTGATTCCCCACATGGTTTAGGGGTAATTGATTTTTTTTTTGACGTTTAAAGGTTTTAAAAATCATTGAATTTTGTATTAAATGGGAATTTCGACATCATTTCAGGAGAAGTTTAAAACAACAGGACTATGGAAGGATATACGGTGCTACATTGACAGTCAAGTGAGACCCCATCTCTTTGTTTAAAGTTCAAACACATAATTTGTTTTCAGTTTTTAATTTTCAATGAATTATACTAATTGTGATACTCTTATTGTGCAGCTCTACGGTTTGTAGGTTGAAGTTTGCTTAACACGCTTCAACCGTCGAACTTGGTGCGGCTCAATTGAATAAGGAAAGCAGGGAGGTCATGGACCTTAAAGACTTGTATCACGTGACCTTTGTTATGTGCGGTATTGGCGCCGAAATGATGATGGGAGTTATGGTGAGTGCATGCACATACCAAATAGTCATCGCTTAATATGATTTAATTTTGAATCTCTCTAATTAAAAGTAGTTTTGCAGTTACTTTGTTTTTTTAGGATTGGTTTGATCCAATTACTTTGGTAGTCTATATAGTTTGTGTGCTTTATAATGGTCTTTTTTGTATTTAAAGAAACTAACTTTGTTATTCTATTTTAACCATGAAGCATGATGGTCTGTTTTGGTTTCTTATGTGTGTTATATTTGTATTTTTAAGCTTGATTCTTTAGGGGATTTAGGGGAAAAATTAAAGATTTTGTGTGTGGAGATATAATTAGTTATATGTGTTTTTATGTTTTGATTATGCAGATTTGAAATATTATAAAAATTCAACTGGCTTTGTTTTACTGTTGTTTCGAATTTTGAAATAAGAATCTAGGTTAAAAGCTATATAGTTTGTGTGCTTTATAATGGTCTTTTTTGTATTTAAAGAAACTAACTTTGTTATTCTATTTTAACCATGAAGCATGATGGTCTGTTTTGGTTTCTTATGTGTGTTATATTTGTATTGGATGTGAAGTGTGTTTAGTTAGAATCCAACTTCAACTTATAATCCAAAGACAATTCAAAAAGCAAGTCATGTCAGTAGCTTTTCTTTGACTTTTGTCCTTTTTGTTTTTTTACTACTTACCACTTCTTTACAAGTCATCTCAACCTTTTCAACAACCAAGTCATATCAGTATCCAAGATTTTACTGTTGTCTCTTGCTTGGTTCAGTGTCTATAAGTACACAAACCCTCAACTACACTCAACTGACTACTGCTTTTACATCTACAGCTGTAAAGCAACATTTTACTGTTTTGTGAAAGAGAGCATGCTTGATGCATTTTATGAACCATCAATTCCAATGCCACTGAAAGTGTTTGAGGCTGTGATGCAAAAGCTGAGCTTGTGTTCTTAATCTGTCTGAACTGAAAGTGTCGACTCTATGATGCATAAGCTGAGCTTGTGTTCTTAATATGTCTGAACTGAAACTGTTAAGGCTATGATGCATAAGCTGAGCCTGTGAGGTTACATATGTGTTTCTTGTGCTTAAAACACTTGTACATCATGCTTTAAAGGTTGTTTAAGTTTAGTGGAAAATTACTCTTGTACATCATGCTTTAAAGCGGGGTTACATAACACAATAGACTGTGATGATGATTGTATTTTGAGGGTACATAGAAGATCCGAGTAGCATCTTGGCGGGGCAATATCCAGGTTGCATAGTTCTCACTTTGCAACCGTGTGTTGCAGCCATGGCTTTACCCGTAGTTGTGTTCATCTCTCAATTACATGTCTGAGTCTTCCAGTTGTAAAAGTATTATCACAGATTCACAGATCTAAAAGTATTCTTCCAGATCTAAAAGTATTATCACAGATCTAAAAGTATTATCACAGATTCACAGATCTAGGGTTTAGAGAGTGAAATAATTGTGGAGCGGCGGATGAAATTGTGGTTTAGATCTGTAATAATAAGAATATATTCGATCCATCAAACAAAAACCGGGTCAAGTTGATCCGGTAAGATCCGCGTGGCTATCATCAGGTGTTGAAAACAAGTTTTCAACACTTGTGCTTAACAGGTTTGTACAATGGGCTTTAAAGACTTGTAAGTTTATATCTTTTGAACTAAATCCTACTTTCAAAACATGAACCTAACAACTATTTTACTTCGATTTCAGAATATATCGACTCTTTGCATCTGGATCTTGCGTTGTTTCTCGTATTGCTTTTACGTCTACAGCTATAAAAGCAACATTTTACTGTTGTCTGAAAGACAGCTTGCTTGCTGCAGTCTCTATAAACATAAGCTGAGCTTGTGTTCTTAATATGTCTGAACTGAAAGTGTTTGAGGCTATGATGCATAAGCTGAGCCTGTGAGGTTACATATTTGTTTCTTGTGCTTAAAACATGTGTACATCATGCTTTAAAGGTTGTTTAAGTTTAGTGGCAAATTACTCTTGTTGTGTACTTCGGATTTTGTGTTCTTAATCTGTCTGAACTGAAAGTGTTTGAGGCTGTGATGCAAAAGCTGAGCTTGTGTTCTTAATCTGTCTGAACTAAAAGTGTTGAGTCTATGATGCATAAGCTGAGCTTGTGTTCTTAATCTGTCTGAACTAAAAGTGTTTTGAGGCTGTGATGCAAAAACTGAGCCTGTGTAATCTATCTGAACTGAAAGTGTTTGAGGCTGTGATGCAAAAGCTGAGCTTGTGTTCTTAATATTATTCCTCTTGATGCTCCCGCTTTGACAAATGCTATCACCTCATTCCCCGAGGTGAATTTGGTTTCTTTATATTTTCATTCGATTTTTTTTATTGTTTTATTATTTTTTTTGTTGTTTGATAGAAAGGTAATGTGCAGGGCCGGTCCAGCAAGGTTCGCTCGGTCCAGCAACTCAAGCAAATTAATAACGTTGCTTTTTTTATCAAGTTGTGCAAGGTTCGCTCGGTCTAACAACTCAAGCAAATGTTTTCTTTGCATTTTAGGGGGAACATGGGTGCTTCTCTCCCAGGGCATACAAAACATAGGTTATTGGCGGCAGCTCGCCATATTTAACATATAAAAAAACTTTATATGTTAAATTTGGCGGGCTTCCGCCAATGACCTGTGTCTTGTATGCCCTGTGGAGAGATCCACCCATTTTCCCCCTAAAAAACATAGAAAACATTTGCTTGAGTTGTTGGACCGAGCGAACCTTGCACAATGCGTCAAGGGAAACTATTGGTCGAGCGAGACATTTGTTCAGGTATCCTTATTCATGATAAAATGATTATGAATAGCTGTGCATAAACTAATCGCAAGTTTGTTTGGTATATGCAGGGTAATAGGGAACAGAGGTTGAACCTGTGGTTTGACGCAACAAAGAACTTCCGTACTTACTCTATTCTATGGAACCAGCGTCAAGTTGTGTAAGTTTCTTATCCAAAACACACACACAAACACAAACACACTTTGTGTACAAATCTTGAAGCACAATATTACTCGAGTGTTATCTTACGCTACACTTACCAAGCAATGGGTGTTTACAGCTCGATTTGGAACGCGGATAACTGGGCCACACAAGGGGTGCGAGTGTCCCGTGACTACTGCAGTGACACCAGTCGGCTTCCATCGGTGCCAGTGGAATGCGAACAGCATCGTCATTAGTTGGTTGTTTGTGATGTGGATTGGGAATCAAATGTTTGTGTAAAAATTAATTAAAAAGTATGTGGAAAATCAACGTAAGCTTCATGTTGAACATTTGGTTAATGTATAATAGTTATAATTTTAATTGTAGTTACTTTTCATTTATATTATTGTAGTAATGTTTCTTTATTATTTAAAACGTGTGTTAATTAGTATGTTTGAATTGATCTCCAAGATAAAGGTGTACAAAAATATTGTACCTGGAACCGGACCCGGTAAAAAAACCCGGAACCAGTTTTTTAATAACTGGAACCGATCCTACCCATAGGCCGTAGAGTAGATAGAGTATACATATTTATGTCAATACCTGGAACTAGAATCAGAACCGATTATACCCGATTAATACCTGGAACTGGAACCAATTATACTCGGATATACCCGATACATAATTCTAATATCTTAATAAGTCTATGTATTTTGATTAGGTGTAGCCAAATGGTGCTGGTGTACACTTTAATGATTAATGTTTATTCCATTTGTTTTTTTTTGAACAAGATAGTTCTCTGTAAAGAAATGAGTGGCGCAATCTTATCTAATCAAATGCATCATCAAGCTGTTGCGAGTATCAAAAGGGTTTTGGGTGTTTGGGCACTTAAATTAATTTTTTGTTGTTTTTTTTATCAATTAGATGATAGGGTATTTGTATTAGAAATTTTTGGGTATATACATTTTCACCCCCCACCCCCCACCCCCCATAAAAAACGTCAAGCTTCGCCACTGCTGAAGGCCTCACACAATTTTCTTTGTTTTTTTCTGAAGCCGGTAACCGGCCGTCACATAATAACCACCAAACGCCATCACAAAACCACCAATCGCCGCACACCGCTGTTTCTCCGCCGCTGAAGAAGGCCGCAACCGACCCTCACGTTCTGCTACACTGCCACCGTCGTCGTCGAACGCCACAACGGAAACTACATCCTCGTATAGGCCTAAACTCACCAACCTAAGTTATATGTTTCCCGCCGCATCGCGCGGGTAAACGACTAGTATATATATATATATATATATATATATATATATATATATATATATATATATATATATATATATACACACAACCAAACAATCCACCAAACATATAAATCAATTAATACAAGCAAATTGGCATGCATAAACAGATAAATAATAATGCGTCATAAAGATAATCACCAAGTTTTTATATATCAAGACAACTTGTTACATGATTGTTTGTAAAGGAAACAACAATGTACTTGGGCCACATCACCCAATCATACAAGTTTAATACATAAAATGGCAAAAATATCTCCCTTCACATTTGGCGATCTTGGTCTTCAAGTTTTCTTCAAAACTCGGCATCTAGTCTTCATATCCAAAAACGACATAGATCACCGTGCAAAAGTATCTGCAAAAGAAAGCCTATGACGCGGAGGGGTAGGTGGTGGTGTAGGGAAGGCTAAACTACAAAGGTGGGCTGCCTCCTCCTCGAGCTCATAAACTCGACAGAGTAAGAAGCTCACCTGCTGCTCAAGTAGTAGAACCCAAGCAGCTAGGTCATCAGCTGGCAGGTGGGCAGGTAGTGGTGGTGGTGGTGATGCTGGTGGTGGTGGTGGTGGTGAAGATGGTGGTGGTGGTGGTGGTGGTGTAGCTTATGGTGGGTAATCTGGTGGGGTGGTCGTCTAGCATCTGCCTCCTTCTCAATGTCGTAGACCCTTTTATAAAGGATCTCAACCTGGAGCTGGAGGGAAAGGAGAAGTTCATCTCGTATGTATCCAGAGTGGTGAGAGGGATGGTACCGGTCAGACGAAGGCATGACATGTGGTGGTAAAGGTGGAAAGGGTTGGGACGGCTGATAGTATGAGCTCGCCCAATGGTGGGGTACTAGTGGCTGTCGTGATGGCTCGGCCTCATCTATGGGGTGAAAGTGGTATCTGATTGAATCAATCCGTATAGGTCGTATCCAGCTAGTTGGTTCCACAGGAACATTGGCTGCTAGGCCTCATTGTCGGTGGTGTGGACTGGGGTGTGTGGCGGAGTAAGGGTGGGAGTAGGTGTAGGTGTAGGTGTAGATGTAACGGGGGCGAAGGAAGAGGCATCGTTAGCAGGATACGCTTCCAGGCTAACGACCCATAAGACATATGAAGTAACTGATGTGTGTAAAATGCAACATATAAATTATATCAAATGAGGCATAAAACTAACCCTTTTTTAGTTCTAATGTTGGAAAAAGTGTGCTTTTGTCTTCGTTTTGTATTTTCAGGACCAAACGAGCTTAAATGAACAAAAGGAACAAATATGCAGCAAAAACTAACATAAATACAAAGAAAAGGAATAAACGTGGCATGCCCGACCCATCGACAACATCTCCCCAAGCAAAAACAAGAAACAGAAGGCTGACCACGGACCGTGCCCAGCGGACATGGGGGCGTGGTCAGGTGAATGCAGAAATGGACAAAGCTATGGAAGCTTCTATTTCCCACCACGGGGGCGTACCCAGCTCAACACGGGGCGTGGTCAATGCTAAGATTCGCAGAATCTTGCAAATCTTGATAGTACAGATACGCTTTTGCACACGGGGCCGTGCCCAGCGAACACGGGGCCGTGTGGAGCTTAATCCAGACAATTGCAATTAATGAAGAAAGAGAAAGAGGATGGCCACGGGGGCATGTCCAGCGGACATGGGGCCGTGGCCGGGCTTCTGTTCAGGCTATAAATTGGGGTGCTTGGTTTACTTCAAAGGCATCCCTTGGCAAACCACCTCTCTCCCACTTTGCCACCACTCCACCACCACTACAACACCCACAACCACCACCATCATCCATCATCCACCTTAGAGTGTGTGTAGTAGTCTCGGGATCCAAGACTGATCGTAAGAGTTCTTGTAAATCAAAGGCCATGTTTGGCTAAGTCTCTTAAATCACTTGGTGAAGACAAGCATTTAATGTATTACTTTTGATTTTTAATCTTTTCGCACTTTTTATTTGGTTTTGTATTAATGACTTTAATAACTAGTTTCTTATGTTGAAGGTGAAACTTCTTTATCATTTGTCCGTGGTGTCTTGGCATTACTTTACTGTCTATATAAAGTAAAAGATTTTCACCATTCATATCTCTACGGTCTATATAGAGATATGTTGGCTACCTGGTCAGGGGTTAAGGGGATGGTTTAGTAAGGTTCTTGCCTTGTTCACTGTATAGATCCTGCAAGGACCTGGGTCAAGCTTACTAGGACCTCCTTCAATACCCACTGGTATTGGATGGCAGGGGTGCAAATGGCTTGATCCCCTCATATGTAAACTACTATTAATACATTAAACCGGCTATTTGGGATTGTATCCCTTCTGACTCAAACCACTTAGCCGAGGGTAATGTCACCTTCAAAAGAGGGGCCTACCACTTTTCGCATTAATAACTTAATTAATTAACTTCCAATATTCCGACCCTTTGGGATTGTATCCTTGCTGACTCAAACCACTGGGTTTAGGGTAACGTCACCTTCAAAAGAGGGGCCTACTACTATAACTAAGATAATCTCTTAAAAAGTGCAAAACTGCAGAAATCATCAAAAGATACGTTAAACGCGAGTCGGGTCCAAGTGATTCATCTTGTCTACCACTTTTCGCCTTAATAACTTTATTTTTCATGTTTAAAACCTTTTTCTAAAAATTTTGATTTGATTAGACGTTGAGGAGAAACCAGTACTAAACGCTCTTGTGTCCTTGGACGACCTCAGTATCTTACCAACGCTATACTACGCTTACGATGGGTGCATTTTCCCATGTGTGTGTTTAGTGTTAGTAGAATATCGTGTTTTATAAATTTAAAACTTGAGTAATGTGTAAAATGGGCTTAAAATATCAATAAAAACATAACACACCTTACACACACCAAGTTTTTGGCGCCGTTGCCGGGGACACAAGGATTTTATGAAAGTTAGAAATCAATGGCCAAATCGTTTTTCCTGTTTTTCTTTTTTTTTAGGATTTTTCTAGATTTTTCAAGCTTCTGCAAACTTCAGCATGGGGCCGTTCTTGGTCGAACACGGGCCATGCCCAACAATCTTACTGGTAGTATTGTTTTCTGAGTTATAGAAGGGTGACCATGGGGCCATGTTGGTGCAGCACGGGGCCGTGTTGAACCCTCCAGTAACTGGGATCCAGAAAACAATCATTGTAAAATCCGACCACGGGCCGTGGTCAGTGACCAAGGGACCGTGGTGAGACTTCTGACCAACAATCTTTTTTGTTTTTATCGCAGGACTTGGAACCCAGGCGCAACACCTGAACTTCCTACGCAGTGCATGAGCTCCAGTTCCAATAAAGATATAAAAGAACCTCTAGACGAACCCGAACATTTTCTAAGAAAAAGACTTAAAGCTAAAATCCAAGAGAAAGTTTCGGGGGACCCACTTCCAATGGCGGATCAGCGTACCCTAATGGATTACCTATGGCACACGGTAGGTAATCTCGGCGCCGCTATCAATGCACCAAATGTCGATGCCAACAACTTCGAACTTCAGACGCATTTGATTCAAATGCTCCAAAACTCCGCAACTTTCCATGGGCTTGCGGATGAAGATCCCCATTTACATATTACCAACTTTTTGGAAATATGTGATACTTTCCGGATCAACGGGGCATCAAACGACGCCATCTACCTCCGAATGTTCCCGTTTTCACTAAAAGACCGAGCTAAGGCTTAGCATAACACCCTCCCAAGTGGTTCGGTAAACACTTGGGATGAACTAGCATAAAAATTTCTATATAAGTATTTCCCTCCTTCTAAAACGGCTAAATTAATGACTAAAATTAATACATACTCACAAGAGGACGGGGAATCCTTATATGAAACTTGGAAAAGTTTCAAGGAGCTATTAAAGAAGTGCCCTCATCATGGTCTTGCAGTATGGCAACAAGTATCCACTTTCTATAATGGATTGTTCCCACACACAAGACAAACACTCGACTCTAGCTCCGGGGGACTCCTAGGTAATCGTCGCCCAAATAAAATTTATAATCAAATTGAGGAAATTGCTCAAAACAATTTTCAATGGCACACGAAGGGTGTGGCGGGCCACATGAAATTTGGAGTTGTATGAAAGAAATGGATAATCAAACGGAAATGGTAAACTACATCGATAATAGACCTAGGCCGTCGGGTCCCCCAACGGGTACCTACAACCAAGGATGGCGTAACCATCCTAACCTTGGTTGGAGAGAACCCGACAATAGTAGTAATCAACAAAACCAAAACCAACGTATAAACTTTCAACAACCAAGAAATGAGTCACAAAATTTCTCTCAACAACAAGGGGGACGAGAGAGGCTTGAAGATACTATCTCACGCCTCATCTCCGACACCGAAAAGAAAAACTTGTATCGATTCCAACAAATGGAATCAAGCTTTAGAAATCAACAAGCTAGTATTCAAACCATTGAGAAACAACTAAATCAACTAGCTCAAAATTTATCCGAGAGACCACAAGGCGAGTTACCCAACAATACCGAGACCAACCCAAAGGCGCAAGTGCATCTCATAACATTGAGAAACCGTACCGTAAGTCCCGAGGAGGCTCCGCCACCTCCATCCAACAAAAGTCCGCCCATTCAAACCACGACCTCACCAACACCCCAAAAAGAAACAACTCCTCCACTAAATCACAAACCTACCAAGAACGCCCCGGTGCCCTACTCCGGTCGGTTACTTCGCCAAAAGACCGATGAGCAATTCACAAAATTCGTAAACTTACTTAAATAATTACACATCAATCTTCCATTTGTGGAAGTTCTCACTCAAATGCCTAAATATTCAAAATTTATGAGAGACTTTCTCACTCACAAAAGGAAAATTGAAACATTGCAATTAGTCAATTTAAGTGAAGAATGCTCCGTCGTACTACTCAACAAACTCCCACAAAAGAAAATCGACCCCGGAAGTTTCACCATCCCTTGTTCCATTGGGGGATCACCTATACGCAATGCACTAGCCGATCTTGAGGCTAGCATCAATCTCATGCCCGCATCAATGTTTGACCGACTCGGACTAGGTAAAACAAGTCCCACAAAGATGAGCATACAACTCGCCGATAGGTCTATCAAATACCCACAAGGTGTCGCTGAAAATCTCTTGGTAAAAGTCAGAGACTTCTTCTTCCCGGCCGACTTTGTCATACTCGATATGGAGGAAGACACCGAAGTACCACCTATTCTAGGAAGACCATTCCTAGCCACCGCTCACACAATGGTAGATATGAGTGGTGGGAAGTTAACATTGAGGGTAGGAGAGAAAGAGATGGAGTTCGGGGTTGGGAAAAGAGTAGAAGACAACGACCCGGTCAACTACATGGATGTTATAGACTCAAGCTTGGATGATGTGACAACCCTCACCGAATCAGGTATCCGTACGACTTAATTAATATTTAATTACTGCTTAATTACTGTGCTTGATTAAAATTGTGAATAAACTGCTACTTGAATACTGATACATACACATACTTGCATCATACTTTAATTAACTGTCACTCTACTATTTACATACAGTACTTTAGTGACAAACTTGATGCACAAAAGCACAGTAACACAATGAACGGATAACCCATTAAACATGCTGATATAGCCAGCATCAGGCAGACACTGCCTCTAAGGCCTGTATGAGCCAAAGATAGTTTACTACACCTGTAGAGAGTGTAGGGAAATCAGGGTTATAGAACTGCGTCACTAGGTGATAGTTATAGTGACTGGATGTGCCTAAAACATGACTTAAACACAAAAAAATTCTGCACTTTAATATAAAAATTCAGCATTTTAGCTAACTAGTAAAGTGCAAAAACATGGGAAAATAATACTAGACACTTTCCAAAGTGTCGGGAATTCTTTGCGTCACTAAAAATAATATTAACGACACTTTAAAGCTTTGTTAAGCACTTTAACGGATTAGTATCCAGCCGAACAACCGGACTTAATCCGGGACATAAAAATATTGTCATTAACATTGTTTTTCTTTTTCTGAGCCAGTTAGGGTCCCCGAACACCCTAACACCAGTAATAGATTACAACACACTAGTAACTAGTCTTAACCCTCCTAAACTAACTAACTAAACTACTTAACTAATTAGTTAAAACCCAACCAAACCCCCCCCCCACCGATCGGTCACCATAATGGTGACACACTTTTGCATTTGTTGGATTATTTTAATCACCTTGTTTAATATCTTGAGGACATTAGGTCCTTTGGATAATTAGAAAGGGGAATTGTCTATAAGAACTAGTATAAGTCCACCACACATTTTACAAACATCATAACAAAAATCAACTCCTCCCTCCCTTCTCTTGAACTCACGGCCGAAACCACACAACCACATCGATCCATTTTTTCAATTTCATTCAAGGCATTCTACTTATATACAAGTGTGAAGGGTCTCATACGAGGAAGCCCGGTGCTTGCGGATTGCCAAGGACCTCTCTACGACGCTTTTAACCACCCGTTTTTCGACTAGTTTCTTCCCTAGCCTAGAGCTAGTAGTAAGTGACTCTAAACACCTTCTTGATCTTGTTTAAAGCGGTTAATAAGAAATTTATCGGATAAAAATTATGAACATGTAAGATCAAAGTTTAAAAGTCTACCAAAATAATAAACATGGTGGTTAATGAATGAATGTTAGTGTAAAACTTTTGAAACTAGTTTTATTATGATTATTTATTGTTTTTGATTGCTAGTGTTGGAATGGAACGTCATTAAACCATGCTAGATCATGTTCATGGAACATGAACTAGCCCTATGTTAAGTAGTAAAGTTACTAGATGACGAACCTTTTCAAACATAAACATGAACTTGTGTAAAAACAATTTTCTTATGAAATGGAGTTCTAAATTAGTAGATCTAAGGATCTACAAGTGGTATTTTCAAAGAACCAACTGTAAGACGAAACCATATTTTAAAGCCGGATCTTTAATAAACTAAAGGTGATTTTGTGAACACACAAGTGTGTAGACACTTGTGTAACGAAAGGTTTTAACAAAGAATTATTTTTATAATTTTTGACCAAGAAGTTGTAAACTTCCACTTTCTTTAAAAATAAAGATCACAAGAAACCGATTTTATTCATGAAAATAGAAAGGTCTAGTAAAAATAATGGAAAGTTACTACACACTTTTACATAACCCACAAGTTCATGTATTTTGCGATTTATGTCTATTTTGACTACTTTGATGATGAAACGTTGTTTATTGAAGTTGGGAACATTGTTGAATTGAATTTTTAAAAAAGGAAAATGATACGCTTGAAGGCGTGGCCACCTCCAGTTACAGAGGAAACTCTGGCGAAATTTATCCAAAAATCTAACACTTGTAAATATTTTTATCACAAGTGTTATGAATATATTTTTTTACTTGTTTTCCCAAATAACTTTCGCCACGATTTTTATTACGGAACTTTCAAGTGTCGGAGGTGGGATTTTCACAAAATAAAACTTGCTAATATATATATTTTTCATAACAACACTTGTGAGATTTTTATGATTATTTTGTGAACTATACAAATATTATTTTTAGGGTAAAAATAATATTACTGACTATTAACGACTCCAGAATAATACGAACGCCTTCGCAATAAATATTTAAGTTACAACGGTATTATTAATACCACCCGAACTTTACAACGTAACTTACATAATTTCGAAAAATACTATTGAACGCGTATTTTGATAAAAGTATTATTTTGGAAAGTTATATGGAATAAAATATAATATTTTTGGGAAAAATATTTATATTTTGGAAGTAAAGTATTTTGGATAAATGAAATAAAATATATTTTATTAAGTGAGACTTAATAATATATTTCGAAGTTATACGAACGCACATATATTAAAACCCCCATTCTTGGGAAGGAATGTATTTACCAAATAATTACGAAGTGTAAACACGAAATAGTTGCCTAACTATTTCCTAAAGACATTAAACCTTAAACTAAGGCACGACCGTCCGTCTAATAGAAGTTAGTACGTGTAGGTCGTCGCACAGCAGATTTTCTGGGAGATACTTTTTTGAGACGCACTTCGGTGAGTTCATGTCCCCCTTTTCTCTTAACTGTTTTTAGTTTCCTAAACTGCGGGGGTGAAATACATGTTACTATGATTACAAGTACTTTTTACATGGTATGGTTAGCGTAAGGAGGGTTACTACTTAGATCATGTGAGTGGGAAGGCGTGAACTGAAGGCCATTAATCCTCATTGTAGGACCGAGGGACAGTAGCCGTAGATCTATCTGGGTGTAGCGAGCCCAGCTCTAGGCCCAGCAGAATGGACCTCGGGGTGACTTTGTACCCAACGCAAAATCTGCTAGGTTTGAGTCTATGACAACTCGAATTTCCAAGATTTCTATTTCGCATTTATTGCACGTTCTTGTATTGTTTAGTTGATTATTTGCACAATTAATTGCTATGGAATTATATATGTTTTGATGCAATGAATCGTATTGTGTGATTGTGCATGGTTGTTTGTTAATTGTGAAAGACTTGGTAAATATATGAACTTGGTGGTGAAACTATGAAATTGTTATGAGATGGTGTACATGTGTAAAATATGATACTTAGGGAGGTAGAGGGTAATTAGTGAAATCCTAGAGATACTTAACCCTAATCCCTTTTCACTAATCATTTGCACACAAAACAAAGCACGTACTTCACATTCTCTGGCAATCATCACCATCATCATTGGCAAGATATTCATCACACTTGATTCCTCTCTTTCTCTAGAATCATTCAAGGTAATTTCTTATTGATTATTGTAATACTTGTAAACCCTAATTGATTACTTGATTACTACCAATTCTTGATTCTTATAATTCTTGGTAAAACCCTAGTTCTTCATATGATACTCTCTGTGATTATTGATTGGATTCTGATGATAATGATATTGAATGTTAATCGATTGCCTGGTGATTTAGAATACATGATTGATGTGATAACTGAATTGATGCTAGACAGATTCAAGGCGATTAGGGTCTTTCTCCGTCATGAAGTGTGAAAAACGTAACTGATTGAATAATAGAATGTAACTGTTTCAATTTTGATTGCTCGTAGTCTGAGTTTTATGAAATGCATTAAGGATCCGAGTTTTACAAGATGTGCATAAGTCCGAGCTTTGTGTCACATGAATGTCTGAGTTCTTTAACACATGAAGGTCCGAGTTTTATAAGATGTAATGGTCCGAGTTTAATGCCTAACATATGTCCGACCTTTGACCCCCATACCCTTGTCCGAATTTCTTAACATGTGAAGAAGGTCCGAGTTTTGATCCCCCTCATGTGGTCCGAGTTTTCTTAAGGTGTTACCCCCCTCTCTTGTCCGACCTTTACACAAGTAGGGTCCGAATTTCATGCCCTCCTCACCTAGTCCGAGTTTTAAGCATAGAAACCCCCCCCACTTGGTCCGAGCTTTAGGCTTTAAAGCCTTTTGTCCGAGTTTTAAAGGGCAAGCCCCCATATCCGACTTTTGCTTGTTTTAAAGGTCTGACTTTTACACGAATGACACAAGATCTGATATTGTGGAGTTTATAAGGTCCGAGTTCTTATGTTGATGTTTTGTCCGAGCTTTTAATTGCATAAGGGTTGTCTGAGCTTTGTGGTGCGCGAATTGCCTGAATTTATTTATGAAGCTTATAATGCTAAGTCAAAACCTGTATGAAGAGCACTTGCATGTTACTGTATATTGCTGAATGTTACTGCATGATCCTATATGGGTGCACAATCTTTATTATATGATCATGTACACATTAAGCACACAAACGCAGTTACCTGAATATCCAGGATATGTAAACCCTAATTTAATGCAATCACTTATCTTGGATTTATGTGCAATATACCTTAGGTCGTGAGTAACGGACTTAAACAATAATTAACCCTAGAAGCAATAACATACCGAGCAAACCAAGGTGAGTTCACACTCTTACTAAGGCATGGGATTCCCAGGGCACGGGAATTGGGATTGAAGGAATGATTTTGAATAGAATCGTACTTACTCTATTACTAGACTACCATACCATCGTCCTCGGTTGTGCAGGACACATACGTAAAACCTACGTATACTTATGCTACGCGCTATCCTCGGTTGTGAAGGATACTCACGTAAAACCTAGTGGAATTATACTCACTACTGCCTCGGTTGTGTCAGGCACTTACGTAAAACCTACGTAAAACCCCGCGTACCCCTATCCTCGGTTGTGAAGGATTACTTACGTAAAACCTACGAAAACCCCCGCGTACCCCTATCCTCGGTTGTGAAGGATTACTTACGTAAAACCTACGTAAACTTGTACGTGTTACTGTTCTCGGGAGATGTAGAACACTTATGGTTACGAATAGTCTAGTGGTTATACAACATGGGAAGCCCCCACCAATAGAACGTACTATCGGCCTAGTAGAGCCACATGTTACAAACGAATATACTATTACTCATTTACTTTCTGGGAACTTGCTCAACTAGTTGTTGATCCTCTGTTACATGCCTTGCAGGTCGTTAGATACATGGAGCTTGCACAGGGAGGAGCTGGTCTTTGTGGGCTTCGATCGTGATTGTCTTGTTAAACACTTACGACATTTGATACTTTATTATGATGGGTTTTATTTATACGCTTCCGCTAAACTGTGATAACATACTTATGTTTTGGAACACCTTTCAAATGGATTTGGTTTGGTTTAATGGCAATTACTTTTACTATGTATATTGTTCTATATGATTGGTGGCTTGATCCTGGTCAGTCACGCTCCCAAGCGGTGATATTCCACAGGTGGATTTTGGGGGTGTGACAGATTGGTATCAGAGCCAGGTTATAGAGAACTTGGTTTTAATATGGGGAAAACGTTTTTATTAAAACCAGACTATAACCAGAACAGTGCTCTTAACGATCCACAACGATGCTTCGTTCCACGTGCAAGACTCAACATATTAGGTAATAAGGTTTATGTTTATTGCCTGCATGCTAGAATTGCATAGAACTTTGCTCGTAGTATGCTTAGATTACACTGCTCATTACTTGTTATTGCTTGAGAACACCTGTGTGCTTACACTCTTCTGTCATCGCACTATTCGCGAACCTTTCTCACTTATGTTGCCTTTGATGTGAAGATCAATGGCCGGACGAATTAACATGACACAAGCCCAGTTGACGGCTTTCGTTAATGAACAAGTTGCTGCGGCACTTGCAGCTGCTCAAGCAGGTAGTATACCCTGCAGTTTAACCTCACACTAGGATCTTTAGATCCTACATCAACTCTTACGTTTAACCTCATTCTATTCTTACACAATAGGTCAACACGCTCAGCAGCCTGTCTGCACTTTCAAGAACTTCATGGATTGTCGTCCAGGCACGTTCAGTGGCACGGAGGGAGCGGTTGGACTCCTCCATTGGTTCGAAAAGCTCGAGTCTGTATCGAGATGTGTGAATGCCCTGAGGCTCGCAGGGTGAAATACGCCACTGGCACATTGGAAGGAATCGCGTTAACTTGGTGGAACGCACAAGTGCAGATCTTAGGGTTGGCAGCTGCTAACGCCACCCCTTGGAATGATTTCAAGGAACTGATCAAAAGGGAATACTGCACACGGGAAGACATTCACAAGTTGGAGGATGAGTTGTACCATCTGAAAATGACTGGGTCAGAGATCGAGGCTTATACCAAAAGGTCAAACGAGTTGGCTGTGCTGTGCCCAACTATGGTGGACCCTCCAATCAAGCGCATTGAGTTGTATCTCAAAGGTTTGGCGCCAGAAATCCAAAGCCATGTGACATCGGCTAATCTTGACAACATCCAGGCTATTCAACGCCTCGCTCATCGCATCACAGATCAGGTAGTGGATCAGAATAGGCTGCCTAAACGTATCAGCGCTACTGCTACCGCTACTACTTCTGCTACACTTGCTACTCCCAGCGACAACAAGAGAAAATGGGATGGGGATTCTAGCAAGGGGTCAGCTTCAGTTCAATCACAGGTTCAGCAGCGAAAGACTGACAGTTACCAGAGTCCCAGTCAGCATTCTTCAGGCAGTCACAGGCAGGGGGGATATCGAGGGAACCTCCCAAAGTGTAACAACTGCAACAGACACCACAGTGGCCAGTGTAACAAGGGTCGCTGTCAAAGATGCCTCAAGATGGGTCATGAGGCCAAGGATTGTAGAAGCCCTCGGCCTGCGAACCAGAATCAGCAGCAGCCACAAGCACAGCAGAATCAGCAATAGGGCAACAAGGGGTGTTTTCATTGTGGCGCAGAAGGGCATTCAAAAGGCACTGTCCTTAACTAAACAGGAACCAGAACAACAACAACAACAATAACAACAATCAGGGCAATGGCAACAACAACAATGGTGGGAACAACAACGACAATGAAGCAAGGGGTCGTGCATTTGTGTTGGGGCAGGGTGATGCCAGAAATGATCCCAACGTAGTTATGGGTAAGTTTCTTCTCGACGATATTTATGTTACTGTTTTGTTTGATTCGGGTGCGGATACGAGTTATATGTCTTTGAAAATGAGTAAATTGTTAAAACGTACACCAACACCCCTAAACACCAAGCATGTCGTAGAGTTAGCTAATGGTAAGAGTGTAGAAGCCGCGCATGTAGTCAAGGGTTGTAACATCGTTCTAGCGGGTCAGGCCTTCTCGATTGATCTTATTCCAATAGTTCTGGGTAGTTTCGACATCGTCATCGGCATGGATTGGTTGTCTAAGCAGCAAGTAGAGATCTTATGTAAGGAGAAGATCATTCGTATTCCTCGTTCGGGTAAAGAACCTCTTGAAGTTCAAGGCGACAACAGTGGTGCAGTGGTTGGCATTATCTCTTTCTTGAAGGCTCAGAAATGTTTACGAAAGGGGCATACTGCCATTTTGGCACTTGTTACAGATGCATCGACGAGAGAGAAAAGAATAGAGGATATTCCAGTTGTACGCGAATTTCCTCAAGTGTTTCCAGAGGATTTACCTGGTCTACCGCCTCATCGTCAGGTCGAATTCCAAGTCGAGCTAGCTCCAGGAGCAGCACCTATAGCTCGCGCACCGTATCGTTTGGCTCCAACTGAACTGGAATTACTGTTTAAGCAACTAAAAGAGCTCTTGGATAAGGGCTTCATTCGTCCAAGCTCTTCGCCTTGGGGAGCTCCAGTACTATTCGTGAAAAAGAAGGATGGCACTTTCAGGATGTGCATAGACTACTGTGAGCTGAACAAGGTCACAGTGAAGAACCGCTATCCTCTTCCTCGTATTGACGACTTATTCGACCAGTTGCAAGGGTCGAGCTACTACTCCAAGGTTGATCTAAGGTCTAGTTACCATCAGCTGAGAGTCCGAGATGAGGACGTCTCCAAGACAGCATTCAGAACTCGCGACGGTCACTACGAGTTTCTAGTCATGCCATTCGGGCTTACGAACGCGCCTGCAGTCTTCATGGATCTTATGAACAGGGTGTGCAAACCCTATCTTGACAAGTTCGTCATTGTCTTCATCGACGACATTCTGATCTACTCCAAGAGTCAGGAGGAACACGAGCAGCTCTTACGTCTTATCTTGGAACTTCTTCGAAAGGAACAATTGTATGCCAAGTTTTCAAAATGCGACTTCTGGCTTCGTGAATTCCACTTCTTAGGCCATGTGGTGAACAGGGATGGGATTCATGTCGATCCATCCAAGGTAGATTCGATTAGGAACTGGCCTGCACTGCGTACACCAACAGAGATACGCCAATTCTTGGGTTTGGCGGGGTACTACAGACGATTCATTAAGGACTTTTCGAAGATCGCACAGCCGCTTACACTACGGACACAGAAGGGTGTCACCTACCATTGGGGCAACACTCAGGAAACTGCTTTCCAGTACTTAAAGGATAGGCTTTGCAGCGCACCTATTCTCTCATTGCCAGAGGGCACGGATGATTTTGTGGTCTATTGTGACGCGTCGATACAGGGACTTGGTTGTGTATTGATGCAGCGGGATAAGGTTATTGCTTACGCTTCTCGTCAACTCAAGGTTCACGAACGGAACTACACGACGCACGATTTAGAGCTGGGAGCTGTTGTTTTTGCACTTAAGATATGGCGACACTACCTGTACGGTACCAAGTGCACAATTTACACCGATCACTGGAGTCTCGAGCATATCTTCAAGCAGAAGGAATTGAATATGCGTCAGCGAAGATGGGTTGAACTTTTAAACGATTACGAATGCGCTATTAAGTATCATCCAGGCAAAGCCAATGTTGTGGCTGACGCTCTCAGTCGAAAGGACACTCTACCTAGACGCGTACGAGCCTTGCAGCTCACTATTCAGTCCAGTCTTCCTGCACAGATACGAACTGCTCAGATGGAAGCATTAAAACCAGAAAACGTCAAGGCTGAAGCTTTGCGTGGCTCAAGGCAACGATTAGAACAAAGGGAAGACGGCGCCTACTATGTGACAGGACGTATTTGGGCTCCACTTACGAGAGCTTGTGATGGATGAAGCACACAAGTCTCGCTACTCGATACATCCAGGTTCGGATAAAATGTATCACGACATCAGAACTACATATTGGTGGCCTAGCATGAAAGCCCACATCGCTACTTACGTCGGCAAATGTTTGACGTGTGCAAAAGTCAAAGTGGAGTATCAGAAACCAGCGGGCCTACTTCAGCAGCCCAAGATACCGCAATGGAAATGGGAAGAAATTTCCATGGATTTTGTTACAGGCCTACCCAGATCCCAGCCTGCTAATGATACCATATGGGTGATCGTAGATCGACTCACCAAGTCTGCACACTTCCTGGCTATTAAGGAAACGGATAAGTTCTCCACTCTCGCAGACGTTTATCTTAAAGAAGTTGTTTCGAGGCACGGGGTGCCCACCTCCATCATTTCGGATCGGGATGCACGATTCACGTCATAGCTATGGCAAGCGATGCACAGATCTTTTGGCTCACGATTAAACATGAGCACAGCATATCATCCTCAGACGGATGGGCAGTCTGAGCGAACGATCCAGACTCTTGAAGACATGCTTCGGGCATGTGTTATTGATTTCGGCAACGGCTGGAAAAGCATCTCCCTTTGGTGGAGTTTTCGTATAATAACAGTTATCACACCAGCATACAAGCCGCTCCATTCGAGGCATTGTACGGACGTAAATGCCGGTCACCTCTCTGTTGGGCAGAGGTGGGGGATAGTCAGATCACGGGTCCAGAGATTGTAGTGGACGCCACGGAAAAGATTGCACAGATACGACAACGCATGGCGGCAGCACGCGACCGTCAGAAAGCCTACACGGACAAGCGTAGGAAGCCTTTGGAATTTCAGGTTGGGGACCGGGTTTTACTTAAAGTCTCACCCTGGAAGGGTGTGGTTCGTTTTGGCAAACGGGGCAAACTAAATCCGCGGTATGTCGGACCGTTCGAGATCATTGAGAAAATAGGCAAAGTGGCCTACAAGCTAAACCTACCGGCTGAACTCGGTGCAGTTCACAATGTATTTCACGTGTCGAATCTGAAGAAGTGCCTGTCAGATGAGACCCTCATAGTTCCTTTTAAGGAACTCACTATCGACGAGCGGTTGCAGTTCGTCGAGGAGCCAGTTGAAATCACGGACCGGGATGTTAAGGCCCTCAAAAACAAGAGAATCCCTCTTGTTCGAGTTCGTTGGAGCTCCAAACGTGGCCCAGAGTACACCTGGGAACGCGAAGACCAGATGACAGAAAAGTACCCCCAGTTATTCGAAACCAATGCAACTACTACTGAGGCTGAAGCTCCTACTGCGGAATTTCGGGACGAAATTCCAAATCAACGGGGGGATGATGTGACACCCCAGGAAAACCAGTAAACGATACAATTTACCTAGCTTCCTCAGTAACCGCATGCTAAATTTCGGGACGAAATTTCTTTTAAGTTGGGGATAATGTGACAACTCGAATTTCCAAGATTTCTATTTCGCATTTATTGCACGTTCTTGTATTGTTTAGTTGATTATTTGCACAATTAATTGCTATGGAATTATATACGTTTTGATGCAATGAATCGTATTGTGTGATTGTGCATGGTTGTTTGTTAATTGTGAAAGACTTGGTAAATATATGAACTTGGTGGTGAAACTATGAAATTGTTATGAGATGGTGTACATGTGTAAAATATGATACTTAGGGAGGTAGAGGGTAATTAGTGAAATCCTAGAGATACTTAACCCTAATCCCTTTTCACTAATCATTTGCACACAAAACAAAGCACGTACTTCACATTCTCTGGCAATCATCACCATCATCATTGGCAAGATATTCATCACACTTGATTCCTCTCTTTCTCTAGAATCATTCAAGGTAATTTCTTATTGATTATTGTAATACTTGTAAACCCTAATTGATTACTTGATTACTACCAATTCTTGATTCTTGTAATTCTTGGTAAAACCCTAGTTTTTCATATGATACTCTCTGTGATTATTGATTGGATTCTGATGATAATGATATTGAATGTTAATCGATTGCCTGGTGATTTAGAATACATGATTGATGTGATAACTGAATTGATGCTAGACAGATTCAAGGCGATTAGGGTTTTTCTCCGTCATGAAGTGT
Source organism: Helianthus annuus (assembly GCF_002127325.2). Lineage (NCBI taxonomy): Eukaryota > Viridiplantae > Streptophyta > Magnoliopsida > Asterales > Asteraceae > Helianthus > Helianthus annuus. The sequence continues at coordinate 63,916,235 of NC_035437.2, forward strand.
GAAAAACGTAATTGATTGAATAATAGAACGTAACTGTTTCAATTGTGATTGCTCGTAGTCTGAGTTTTATGAAATGCATTAAGGATCCGAGTTTTACAAGATGTGCATAAGTCCGAGCTTTGTGTCACATGAATGTCTGAGTTCTTTAACACATGAAGGTCCGAGTTTTATAAGATGTAATGGTCCGAGTTTAATGCCCAACATATGTCTGACCTTTGACCCCCATACCCTTGTCCGAATTTCTTAACATGTGAAGAAGGTCCGAGTTTTGATCCCCCTCATGTGGTCCGAGTTTTCTTAAGGTGTTACCCCCCTCTCTTGTCCGACCTTTACACAAGTAGGGTCCGAATTTCATGCCCTCCTCACCTAGTCCGAGTTCTAAGCATAGAACCCCCCCCCACTTGGTCCGAGCTTTAGGCTTTAAAGCCTTTTTTCCGAGTTTTAAAGGGCAAGTCCCCATATCCGACTTTTGCTTGTTTTAAAGGTCTGTCTTCTACACGAATGACATAAGATCTGATATTGTGAAGTTTATAAGGTCCGAGTTCTTATGTTGATGTTTTGTCCGAGCTTTTAATTGCATAAGGGTTGTCTGAGCTTTGTGGTGCGTGAATTGCCTGAATTTATTTATGAAGCTTATAATGCTAAGTCAAAACCTGTATGAAGAGCACTTGCATGTTACTGTATATTGCTGAATGTTACTGCATGATCCTATATGGGTGCACAATCTTTATTATATGATCATGTACACATTAAGCACACAAACGCAGTTACCTGAATATCCAGGATATGTAAACCCTAATTTAATGCAATCACTTATCTTGGATTTATGTGCAATATACCTTAGGTCATGAGTAACGGACTTAAACATTAATTAACCCTAGAAGCAATAACATACCGAGCAAACCAAGGTGAGTTCACACTCTTACTAAGGCATGGGATTCCCAGGGCACGGGAATTGGGATTGAAGGAATGAGATTGAATAGAATCGTACTTACTCTATTACTAGACTACCATACCATAGTCCTCGGTTGTGCAGGACACATACGTAAAACCTACGTATACTTATGCTACTCGCTATCCTCGGTTGTGAAGGATACTCACGTAAAACCTACGTGAAATTATACTCACTACTGCCTCGGTTGTGTCAGGAACTTACGTAAAACCTACGTAAAACCCCGCGTACCCCTATCCTCGGTTGTGAAGGATTACTTACGTAAAACCTACGTAAACCCCCGCGTACCCCTATCCTCGGTTGTGAAGGATTACTTACGTAAAACCTACGTAAACTTGTACGTGTTACTGTTCTCGGGAGATGTAGAACACTTATGGTTACGAATAGTCTAGTGGTTATACAACATGGGAAGCCCCCACCAATAGAACGTACTATCGGCCCAGTAGAGCCACATGTTACAAACGAATATACTATTACGCATTTACTTTCTGTGAACTCGCTCAACTAGTTGTTGATCCTCTGTTACATGCCTTGCAGGTCGTTAGATACATGGAGCTTGCACAGGGAGGAGCTGGTCGTTGTGGGCTTGGATCGTGATTGTCTTGTTAAACACTTACGACATTTGATACTTTATTATGATGGGTTTTATTTATACGCTTCCGCTAAACTGTGATAACATACTTATGTTTTGGAACACCTTTCATATGGATTTGGTTTGGTTTAATGGCAATTACTTTTACTATATATATTGTTCTATATGATTGGTGGCTTGATCCTGGTCAGTCACGCTCCCAAGCGGTGATACTCCGCAGGTGGATTTTGGGGGTGTGACAGAGTCTTCCTACTGCACATCACACATATCAATGGCCTTGCAAACCATTGGTGATCTCTTTATTTCCTTATTTGCTACATACTAAGATTTTTATACTTACAAAGGTTCTTACATACTCACTACACATGAACTCGCTCAACAATTTTTGTTGATTTTTCCAACTTACATGTATTTCAGGGAACTAAGGATTCTGGCACGGTATGATATGCTTTCGCGCTGCGTACGAGTTATGGGATCATCCTCGCTTAGGGATTGCGACTTTTACCTGGACGAGTCGCAAGTCTTAAACGGCGTTTAATTTAAATTTGTGGTTGTGTCTTTCAAACAATGTTTCTATGTTATTAGGTTGTAATTTTCGTTGCATGTGTCAACGCTTCAAGACAATGTTGTGTTACTTTTATTTTAAAACTTAAATCAATGGGTGATCTGCATGGTTTTACATTCATATAGCTTGGTTATGATTAAGCTATGGTATTAAGAAGTCACACCAAATTAACCCACGCTTCCGCAAAGCCAGGGTGTGACGGCTTGGTATCAGAGCTCTGATCATAGCGATCTAGGATTCCTTCTCGAGTCTAGACTATGATCACTAGGGCTCTCACGAAAACATTTTTACATTGCATACCACTTAAGTCCAGATCCAAAGCGTTTTTACAAACAAAAGTTGAGCACATTTTATTTATTAGTTATAGCTCAGTCTGGGAGGCTGAGGCTCGGTCTGGGAGGCTGAGGCTCGGTCTGGGAGGCTGAGGCTAGTGGGACTAGGAAGAACTTTCCGAGAGGCTGGAAAGGTAGTTTGAGAGACTAGGAGATTCAGTCTGAGAGGCTGGGAGGCTAGTGGGACTAGGAGAACTATCTGATTGCTTATTGGTGACAAACGTGCTTATCTGACTTTGTGATTGATTATTTGTGCATATGTGTGTTTGTGTTACAGACGCTATGGCTTCATCCGGCACAGGAGAGTCAGACACCACTGACCCTATACCCATTGTATCAGACGACAGGGAGTCATCAGAGCGAGAGGTGTACACTTCGGACACCACCAGTACAGACGATGACGATTTCCAGCCGTTTGCACTACCCGACGCTGTCGCTGAGCCCGCTGTTGGCCCCATCGCTGGGGATTTGCCGCTTGCGGTGATCCCAGCTCCCATACCCCTTGCCATGTACCCTGTTGTTGATATGCCTCTTGACGTAGTCGCAGACAACGAAGTCGAATTGTTTGACGAGGATCCACTAGAGGACGATGACGTTGAGGGCGAGGCCCTTATAGCTGCCGACGATCTCTTGCTTCTCGCAGATGCTCCTGCTGAGGAGTCACCTGCCCATTCACCTATCCCAGACTCTTTCGAGTCTATGGCATCTGCACCGTCGCACACGCAGGGCGCACAGGACAATTCTCATGAGACAGACCTTGATAGGGCATCGTCTGCTGCACCTGCCCCTGCCCCGAGTTTCACGATCGATCATGACATTGATGAGGATTCCGACCCCGTCTTCCCACCTGGTTTCGATCCAGACCAGGACATTGAGTTTATACACCTAGATCAGCCCATGGAGGACCCTGTTGACCCTGTTGATCCCATGTTCGCTGATCCCGCAGATTTCGAGATGGAGTTTGACGACCCGGAGCCTGCTGTGGCCCCCGAGCCAGTAGTTGCTCCAGACCTCGTATTCGAGCATGACCCTATTCATGATGAGGTACCTGCTGTTGATCCTTTGATTGCTGATATACCTGTCGATGATCATCCGATTGTTGCTCCACTGTTGGAGGATGATCATGTTGTTGCTGATGCTCATATTGATGCACCACCATTGTTAGAGGGTCCTGCTGCTGCTCCACTGGTAGTGGATGAGCATGTTGATGATATACCCGCTGATCCTGTTGTTGTTGCTCCTTTTCCTGACCCTGTACCTCTAGAGCCCGACCATGCACTCTTTGCGACTCATGCCGACCCTCAGTATGCGCACACCCGGAATGGGTGGATAGAGGACGATGATGATTTTCCACCTTTTGTGGTACCAGTTACACCAATTTCAGCACCAGCTTCAGCTCCTTTTGTTGCACCCTTGTTCCCCACCCACACTGCTGATGCGTGTAGGATCGATTTCGACCTGAATGAGTCGTTCGGAAGAGCTCTCGTACGTTTCAGAGGCGGAAGCTAAGAAACAAACTTGAAAACAGCTTGAAATACACTTTAATCCTCTTGTACATTCAAATAACAGTGTTTACAATGAGAGGAAATACCGGCAGCACTTCGGTATCACTTGGCCTATCCGTTACAAGTGAATCCGTTCGACAGCTATTTATACTAGAACCTGACCGTTTGAAACTAATCAAGACAACTTCAAACGGTGACCTTCAAACGGACGACTAATTCAAACTTAAACCTTCAAACGGCCATACTCACTCAAACGGTTGACATGATTGGGCCTTCAAACGGTTAGCTCTAATTGGACCAAACATCATTTGTCTTATGTGAGAATGATGCAATGATGATGTCATCATTGTGATGTCATCATCAAAGATGATGACATAATCTGTGATCAAATCCGCAACGAACCCGAGACTCGATATTAAGACCGAAGACGACAGATGACTGCACCAACAGACTCCCCCTCAGATGTTGATGAGTCTTAAGTGTCCAGTCTTCAACGTCTTCAGTCTTTATCTGCCTGAACGCTCTCTAAAATATCTCACAGTGTAAGCATCCTCAAATCTTTCTCTTCTCTTTTCATCATCATCAACAGACTCCTCACGAACAATCCCTACTCGGATGTCTTCAGACTCCCCCTTTTGAAATGCTGGGATCGCAGTCTGGCACGTTGAAATCACCAAGTCTTCAGGTATCGGAACCTGGTTCTCTATCTTCAGATAACCTACACATTCTCTACCTCACAATAAATTTCCTGATGATAACACGTAAAGACAATCTCACCATCTAATGAATCATTTGCAGAAATTATACAATCAAAGAATGATTTTACAATGTTAACCTTTTATGAACCACTTGAAGATATATCATGTTTATTTTCAAAAACAACACACTCTCCCAAACCATTTATTCATCATGTTTAGCACCCGGAATTTTGAAAATCAACTTTTCAATATCAGTTGTCGAAAATCTTTTTGAATTTTTCAAAAATTTACGCTAAAAATACTGAAAATCTTTTTGGATTTTTGACATAAGAGAGATAAAATACAGTAAAGAAATATTTACAAACATTTTTTTTGTGAGTTTGTGTAAGAGGATCATATCAGCTTATAAGACAAATCACTAACACCGTTAAGCTTGATTTCATTTTAAGTTCTAAACAATTTACCTATATTGTCAGTATACTGGTCCACTTAAATTTTCACACAAAGTTCAACTGATCCGAGATACGATATTAATGTTTTAAGCACTTAAACTTATCCGTGTGTCCCACTACTTGAATATACTCCCGTATCCAGATCCCAATATTCAGTCTTACAGGTGAGTATACCTAGATGATATATGTAAGGGGTTAGGTGCGAAACCGTGAGAGCTCAGGTCAGAACTTCCGTTCAGCAGAGAGATGACGGCTCGACTTTTGGTGGGTCCCCTTTTGTGACACCTGTGTCACTTCAACCATCAAACAAATGCCAAACCAATGAAATATTGTATTTCATACTTGGGATTTGTAAAAAATATGTGTATCATTTGCACATATCAACTCTTGTTCGATTTTAAGCTTTAAATCGCTTTCTGGAGGGTTATACGCGCTTTGATGTGTAAAAATAACCAGTTTAATCCAACGAACACTCCGGAATAGTGACATAGGCTTAACATACCTTAAATAACCTTTACATAACTTAGAAATAAGTTTTGAAGGCTTTGGTATGGCAAAAACAAGTTAATTCGCTTACAGGGACTAAACTTGACAAACTGCGAAAGTATGCCAAGTTGAACTGTAACAAACATTCCGGAACCTGACCATAAGCTAAACGCACCTTAAATATCCTCTACAAAGCTTAGAAATAGGCTTTGAGGTGTTTGGTATGCTAAAACAGACTTTTGGATCATTCATGGGCTAAAAGTGTCAAAAAGTGCACAAGTTTGCACTTTCGCGCATAACTTACGTTCTGAATACATCTGGACATCCAAAAATTTATGTAAGCATCCTAATATTATGCCTTAGTGTTTGGCATGAGAAAAATCCATTCGTCGCGTCATTTGAATCGTCTTTCGCACTTATGCGCATTCCGTCGTAATTAACCGAACATCGCGATCGTACGGCCAAACGAACCAACATCCGACATATTTTTGAGCATGTTTCATGTCCACAATGTTTAGGCATCATTTTAGGGCCTCAAAGTTGGCTTTATGGGCCTTAGAAGTGTCGGAAATGGCTTAAACATGCAACAGGGTCCAAAACTGCCATTTCTGAAAGTATGTGCAGATCAGACATGCCCAGGCGGCCCGCCTGAGTTTTGTCTGATCCTGTTGCGGGCCGCATGGCCCCTACAGTTGCAAAAACTTTGTTTTCTTGCAAAACATGGCCTTTCAAACACTCCAAAGGGCAATGCCCTTTCACAATCAGTAGAGTTAAGGTCATTTTAAGCCACCACAACATCTTGACAAGTGTACGCATAAGATCGTGGCACGATATTCAAGAAACGATCCTAACGGCTTTACTTTTCCTATAAATACCCCCCCCCCATTTGTGCTAAAACCCACAAAACTGATCAAAGAGCTCTAAGTTGATCCTATTGCTTCATACCTGAGCTCCTGGATCAAGTTTAGCTTTCGGGGACCCTTCGTAAGTGTTCTTTCATTCTTTTATTCGCTTTTCGAGTCCGAAAGTCAAGTTTTGTTTGACTTTCTGCGTTGACCAGCCTATGGTCAACACGAAGTTCGTTGGAACTTCATAATGTGAGCGTGATCACAATGGTTATAGTCCGTAGTGACTATACCTACTGATTAACACGTTATCTAAGCTTAGTGACGAGTCGTAGTTTCGGCCAAAATGCGCATTCTTGCGTATTTTGTAACCAAACTACTCGTGAGCATCAAAGCCGTTTGTTTTGATGCCAAACCTGTTTTCTAAACTTAGTTAAGCATGTTCTAACATGCTTATCTCGTCACTTTTAGTTTAGTGCTTATATAGGGTCGTAAGGTAAGCAATCTAAACCATCGCTTATACTTTAGAACCCGACCCATTTGGTCGATCTTTAGGATCCGACCAAACACATTAGGTGACCATAGCTGTAACCTTCCGAGGTTATACCTTGTGGTCACGATGTTAGGCGTTCCAAATGCGTTCTACGCGAACGACGCGTTAAGGTAACATAAGCTACCTAAACGGGTCGTAATGGGTCGCAAGCACTTAGGTTAGGTTTCATTTTAGTATGTAGGCTTTGTTAAACCATATTTCACGAGTCTCCATAATTGTTTGGTTTACGAACCCGCATACCAACCGATCCTTCCGATTTTGGTCCGGTATATTAATATAGCTACCTACTAGGTGCCGTTTGATATCCGTGATCTCTAGCTTTATTTGGGTGTTATACAAGAACTTCAAAGCAATCTCAAGTGAGTACATTGAACCCCTCTCTTACTGTTTTCCAAACATTTTGGGGTGAAGCATGTGTACCTATCTGTTATTTTCATGATTCCAAAGTATAATTGATTATACATATCTCTTAACAAACTGATTGATTATCTATGGTTTAAACACTGATTTCTCAAAGATTATAAAATTATTTGTTGGATTGTACTTATTTTATACATTCACCAGACCGATTGGTAGTATGATATAGCGCTATAGGACTAGACACCCCATTCCTGTTGTCATGGAATGTCTGAAACCAATTTGTTTCTCCATCCAAATACGGATTTCCTTTGTTGTATCCTTATAGTCTCAACGGTGTAGTTTGATGCACTAGGTCTGAATGAATTCTTAAATCGCACCTTTAAAGTATATTTTGATATACTCCTGTTGGGATTGAACCCTACCAGAGGAACAGATAATGTAAAGCCAAAACCGGATCACATCAGTGGACTATCAAAAAGCAGCAGTTTACACTTTGCTCTCCCCTTGACAGTGGTATTCTAACAGCTGATGGATCTTAAGTGCTGCTCAACTACAACAACTAATGAATCAAACACTGATGATACTCAAAAGACTGCTGAAGATAAACTCCGTTGCTCTATCTACTGTTGTGTTCTAAGTACTGCTGAAGACTCAAGCACTGCCCACTCAAAGACTGATCACCTTTGAAGAAAGCACTGAAGTTCAACATCAGTGCTCAGGCTACAACAGTGGAACGTGAAGCAGTAGTTATCTCTAGTTTGTATTATGCTGATTATCAGATATTGTATATCAGTAGTTTGTATAGAACAGTGTTTATAGTTTGTTAGGTCGTTAGATGTCACTATCATGGTGACGTCAGCTGAGGTACATCAGTAGTTTGGTTTGCCTATAAATGGAGCGGTACTCTGTACTGTTACATTTGATTCGTTTTGAGTGAGTTCTCCTCCTCAATTCAATCCTTTCATCTTGTGCAACCAACTCTGGAGTATCAGGCTGAGGGGGAGTTTAGTATGTAAACATGTTGTAATCATTTGCTTTGTATTGTTTAATCCTTCGACTCAATGAAAAGCATGTGTTTATCAAACTATTTTCTTCCTTTGATTGTGTTTACAAAGTTTGTATCCATTTCCGCTGCACTTTACATTTATTGATATGTCAAGTTCATACAAACAAACACAATCATGAGAGCCTCGGATCCTAACAATTGGTATCAGAGCCTGGACAGTCAAATTCGATCTAACAATCAATTTGACATAACAGTTCAGCTCAAAATTCATTGATACTAAGGTTGGTTGTATTCAGTTGAAAAACAGAGTAACGAGTGAATCATGGTCAAAATGGTTATTCAGATACTCTGAAAATCAACCAAGATATCATATGACACACAAATCTCACACAACAAGTGTTATCATGCATATGTCACTCATAGTTTTCAGATCTGTGAAATATCTGATAACTTATGGGATCGTTCGATGTTTTCAAAATTGATTTCAATTGTTGTTTCGATATCTGTGATGTTTTCAATAAAACACTAAAGTATGTACCTCGGATCAGCAGAACTTGTGTTCATCTAAAACACTAGTATACTGCTGACATAGAAAAGAGGGAAATAAAACTTTAGTCAAAATCTCTCATGTGCTCAAAGGCAAGTTGAGTACCTTCAAAAGGACCAAATCAACCTTGTCTAAAACACTTTGAGAAAATAAGGTGTCAAAACAGTCCTAATCATAAGTAATGTGTGATCTGTAATAAAACATGCTCAAATATGGTCAGATCTCTCAAAACATTGCTTCAAAGTGATTATGGACAAAGTATGTTCAAAATATAATCTCCTAGTGAGTATTTCTGAACATATGAATAAAAAGGGTAGAAAGGGAAAAGGAAAATGAACAAATCTCAAAGTGTAGCTATCTCAAAACTTTTGAAATCAAAAGAAAAGAGTATAAGCATAAAACACTCTTGAGGTTAAAATCAGGTCATCAGTGGTCATTATGCAACTGTGTGCATTCATCAATACAGGAATTGTTCTGGTAACAATAGCATCTCCAGTGATGGTGCTTAAAAGGAATTTACAATCAATTGAAAAGAAAATGACCTCAAACAGTGGTCAAAAAATAATTGAGAATGATATGATCATTAACTTATTTGTAAAGCTGTCAGATCCTTTTGATTATTTTTCTAAACATCCTTTCATTTTTTTAAGGTGTTTTTCTCTTAATAAAGCCAGATATGTTTCATTTTTATAAAATATATTTTGCACGTTTACTCATCTTTGATAGTAAAAGTTCATCTCTGGTCAGGATGTAATTTCCTTATTTTTGTGTGAAATTACTATCCTTAAATCTGGTCAGAAGGAAATGACACACCTATCAAGGTCATGTTAAGCTCAACTTTGGTTTTCACAGATCATAAATTGATTGCAAATTGATTTAGACTACTGAGATACTCATGATCTAGTTCATGTAATTAGACACAAAATGAGCAGCTCATGTAGAAATGTCTTCATCAACTGGGATGCTAAACCATTGTCTAAATATTGACATTTGGCAAAACCTTGAACAAAATTCCTGTAGATAACTGCTGGCAATTTAATCTTGATAATTTACATCTAAAATGTATTTTGTTAAGAATAGCATCTCAAGTGCTCAACAGATGTTAGACAAGATACTGTGCTTTCACAAAGCAAAATCAAGTTCTACATCTGAACAAGAAGATGCTAACATTGTTTGTCAAAAGTTGAAACACTGCTGCACTGTAAGTTGTTGAAACAATTTTATTTTCTACCACTGTTGTTCCTAAAATGCTGTTGTGCCTCAACATCTGTTCTCTAAAGCCTGTCCACTGCTGAGAGTCAACCTCTGCTTCTCCAAAACACTGATGTTTAAAATCTTTGTTTCATCCACTGATACATCCACTGTTTCATTTCATTACCGTTGTAACTACTGAAGATTGTTCCATCAGTAGTTGTTGTCACACACCGACCACGTAAAACAACAAAACGTGGCGGAATCGTCGGGGAGTGTTGTAACAGAATCATTGTTTCATAACACATGGAAAATTGAAATATTGTTTTATTGATTAAAAGAGTTACAATGTCTTAACAAACAATTAAGTATAACAAAATTAACTTGTCTTTCATCTTTTATTGTCACTAAGGCCCAAGTCCGCCAATGTGTATCTTGATCAATCCTATGCATCATCTCCTGAAACACATGTGAAAATAGGTACGTCAGCATAAAAATGCCGGCGAGTACATAGGTTTTATTGATTTAGGATTCATGACTTATAGGTTTAGAAAAAGTTGCTTAACAAAAGTCAGTCGTGATCCTTGTAGAATGTTTTGTTTTATAAATCATTTGAAAAGCGATGATAGATATGTATATGTACAAGTAAAAGAATAGTGTATGGTTAAAAGGATAACCAAGTAAAATGAGATGTATAAAATAAACTGTTTTGTAAAACATTGTCTTGTAAAAATCTGTTATTTGTATAAAATGTATAGGTCCAAATTGAATGATTTAAATAACGCTACGACATGTAATATAATACAAGCACTTATATATAGGAAGTACCAGCGGCGTATCCACCATGCTTGTATCACATTACACACGTCTCGTTACTCAAATCACTTACCCAAACAAACCACCAATGTAAATTGCCCATGTCTAAACCATTTGCCAAATGTCTTTGTGAAAACCATGTCAAAATGTTTATGTCGAAATGTTTATGAAATGTATATGTCAATATCAAAATGTTTATGTCAAATGTCAATCATGTAATGTGTAAACAAAATGTCATGCATGGCAAGTGATATATGTATCAACTACACCATAGGTAAAAATGCACAAAACAATGCATTGAAGTAAAACGTGGTTTAAATCAATGTTATGTTTTGTGGAAAATGCATGCTATAATGAATATAGACATTTATGCGGTATGTGAAAATGCATACATCCAAGCCTTGCAACTGTGGTGATAAACCTTTAAACAAATTAAAGGTCTATCTGTCTAAATGTTTTAATCGAATTCGGTCATTCCTTCCATCCAAACATACCCAGGATGTCAGGAACGGGAGTTGTCAATTCCTATGGTACCATTACCTACTAACGAGCGGCGTAGCTAATGTTAATGAATGTATATGGTCCCACTTAAACAAACCAAATGTCATACCCAAAATGTAAGCATGTGAAAACAATGCACTAAGTATGATGAACATACATAGCGTGAAATGTCATGTAAAACAAATGCACTAAGTATGATGAACATACATAGCGTGAAATGTCATGTAAAATAAATGCACTAAGTATGATGAACATACATAGCGTGAAATGTCATGTAAAACAAATGCACTAAGTATGATGAACATACATAGCGTGAAAATGTCATGTAAAATAAATGCACTAAGTATGATGAACATACATAGCGTGAAATGTCATGTAAATCGATGTATTAATGAACATAGCAAATATATGATGCGAAAACAAGAAAAGTACGAAAGTAACAAGTAGGCACATGTGTTTCACCCCAAAATGTTTGAAAAACAGTAAAAGAGGGGACTATGTACTCACAGTAGTGCGTCTTGAATCGAATCTCAAACCCTGTCCGCTACACGACAACCTACAACGTACTAATGTCTATTAGACGAGCGGGTCGTGCCTTGGCTTAGAGTTTAGTGTTTTGATTTGCGTTACTTAGGTATTATTTTGTTAAAACAATAATAATTATTTTAACTTAACTATCGATATTAGAAAAATAGTTAGACAACTATTTCGTACCTACTTTCTCTAATATTTTACTAAGTGTTCGGATTCTCAGAAAATTTCGGTAGGGTATCCTCTGTAAATAGAGGTGTCCATGCTTTAATAGCATATCATTTTCTTTTATATAAAATCAATAGTTCATTTTCAATCACCAAATCGACATATCGACAAACAAAACGTTGCATACTTCATTTCAGCTTTATAACTCGAAACCGGACTGTTTTCGAGGATTTTTATAAAATAGTTAACCTTTTCTAAAAATCTCCAAATTTTTACAGAATATGACCTATGTTCCAAAATTTATTGTGTAAAAATATCAAAGTCCAATTTGTTACCCATATTTTATAAAAAATCATTTTCTCGACTGCAATCAGATTTGTTACCATTCTGATCGCAGTTTACGGAAATATTCACTAAAAATCAACCGTAAGTCCGTTTGACGAAATTCCAGTTGGAGGGTCGTCCTGACAACGGTGTCCATCTACTGTAAAAATTTCATGGGTTGATTTTATTCAGGTTTTAAGTTGTGACCCCGAAAATGTCATACTTTTTCTGCAATAGAAATGCAGCTTGAGCTGCTGTCCAAAAATAACCTTTTAAAAATAGTAAACGGTCTCGAAAAATTATGACTCCGGTGCCATTTGCTTAGTTATTCCAAAACACTCATTTTAGGCTTTAGAAATTCCGTTTTTCAACTTAAAATGACCCCGTTACAGCCTGTTGAAGTTGGCTGGAAATCCAACTCAGCAAGCTGTTTGAGTTTTTGTGTGTGAAAAACAATCAACAATCGAACAAGAATCGAAGTGAGACAAGAGTATGAATGGACTTACTACTAGCACAAGGCTAGGGTAGAAATTCTAGTGAAGATGATGGTGAGAAAGATGATGAACAAGACTAGAACAAAGCTCCTTTGAATGCCCTTCAACTTGGAACCTCCATGGATCACCTTCAAAGCTTTGAATGAAGAACAAGTCTTGAAGATTTGAAGGTAGAGAGAGAGAGATGGGGGACGATTGAAGGAGGAGAGAGAGAGAGTTAGGGTTTTGTGTGAATGATCTTGGTTAGATTGTGAAGATATATGTAGAAGATTTTGTAGAGATATGGACATGGCATGCACTAACACTTGGCAATACAAAGATCAAAGGAGATATTGCCATATCTTGCAAAAATTTTGGTGGGTCCCCATTTATATATATAACCGAAAATTATATGGGGGGGGGGGTCCAAGTGTTAGTTTTTATATAAATATGCTATATGTAGGCTAAAACGGGTATTTAATTGGATACCGGGTATTTTATCTAGCGTTTAAATCCCGATTTATGGCGCTCTAAATTATTTTTATTTTTATATAAAAATAATCTTGCCAAAATATTACTGAAATAAATTTCAGTTGCTGAGAGTTGGCTGCGTTGTCCGCGTTTTGCAGTATAAGCACTGTGTTGCGCAGAAACACGCGGTACGCGCTTAAACTTGAAAAGAACGTTTTTAGGCGTTTCAATTTATTTTTCAACACAGACCTGATTAAAAATAAATTTTTAGTCATAACATAATATTTTTGGGATTTAAATATTATCCGGGCGGTCACCAACGTTCGCTTCGCAGTTTTGTCGTAATTAGTTCTTTAGTTTAAATAAACATGTTTTCGCCATACCGAATCCTTCGAAACTTATTTCTAAGTTATGAAAGGGATATTTAGGGTATGTTTAGCTTATGTCACAGTTCCGGAGTGTACGTTGCGTTAAACTGATTGCATTTAAGCACCAGTTTGCGTATAACCTTCCAGAAGGTGATTTAAAGTTTGAAGTCGAAATCGAATCAAATTGTAAAATCATTAAACACAAGAAAACATATAATAACACCAAAGCGTATTGTTTTATTGATAACTAACATTGTTTTACATTATACGGTGCTTACAGAACACAGTTGTCACAGTCTCCCCTACTTTAGGAAATTTCGTCCCGAAATTTTATTTAGAGGAAACTTGTGAAAGCTTGAAACATGAAGTCGAAAAGATCGAACAATCACTGGTTAGAGTCCTGAACTTCTAGTAACTTTTATTAACATCATGCTTGCAATGTGAGAGGGTCACTTATATACAAGTATATAAAGCGTTATTGGTGCGTCCACCGTACCTCTATTACATTGTTCAAATTTCGTTATGGTTGTCGCTATCGGTTCTTACACATAGTAAGTCTTACCACGGTTTTGTGCATTTTTACCTATGGTGTATCAACTACACCATAGGTAAAAATGCACAAAACAATGCATTGAAGTAAAACGTGGTTTAAATCAATGTTATGTTTTGTGGAAAATGCATGCTATAATGAATATAGACATTTATGCGGTATGTGAAAATGCATACATCCAAGCCTTGCAACTGTGGTGATAAACCTTTAAACAAATTAAAGGTCTATCTGTCTAAATGTTTTAATCGAATTCGGTCATTCCTTCCATCCAAACATACCCAGGATGTCAGGAACGGGAGTTGTCAATTCCTATGGTACCATTACCTACTAACGAGCGGCGTAGCTAATGTTAATGAATGTATATGGTCCCACTTAAACAAACCAAATGTCATACCCAAAATGTAAGCATGTGAAAACAATGCACTAAGTATGATGAACATACATAGCGTGAAATGTCATGTAAAACAAATGCACTAAGTATGATGAACATACATAGCGTGAAATGTCATGTAAAATAAATGCACTAAGTATGATGAACATACATAGCGTGAAATGTCATGTAAAACAAATGCACTAAGTATGATGAACATACATAGCGTGAAAATGTCATGTAAAATAAATGCACTAAGTATGATGAACATACATAGCGTGAAATGTCATGTAAATCGATGTATTAATGAACATAGCAAATATATGATGCGAAAACAAGAAAAGTACGAAAGTAACAAGTAGGCACATGTGTTTCACCCCAAAATGTTTGAAAAACAGTAAAAGAGGGGACTATGTACTCACAGTAGTGCGTCTTGAATCGAATCTCAAACCCTGTCCGCTACACGACAACCTACAACGTACTAATGTCTATTAGACGAGCGGGTCGTGCCTTGGCTTAGAGTTTAGTGTTTTGATTTGCGTTACTTAGGTATTATTTTGTTAAAACAATAATAATTATTTTAACTTAACTATCGATATTAGAAAAATAGTTAGACAACTATTTCGTACCTACTTTCTCTAATATTTTACTAAGTGTTCGGATTCTCAGAAAATTTCGGTAGGGTATCCTCTGTAAATAGAGGTGTCCATGCTTTAATAGCATATCATTTTCTTTTATATAAAATCAATAGTTCATTTTCAATCACCAAATCGACATATCGACAAACAAAACGTTGCATACTTCATTTCAGCTTTATAACTCGAAACCGGACTGTTTTCGAGGATTTTTATAAAATAGTTAACCTTTTCTAAAAATCTCCAAATTTTTACAGAATATGACCTATGTTCCAAAATTTATTGTGTAAAAATATCAAAGTCCAATTTGTTACCCATATTTTATAAAAAATCATTTTCTCGACTGCAATCAGATTTGTTACCATTCTGATCGCAGTTTACGGAAATATTCACTAAAAATCAACCGTAAGTCCGTTTGACGAAATTCCAGTTGGAGGGTCGTCCTGACAACGGTGTCCATCTACTGTAAAAATTTCATGGGTTGATTTTATTCAGGTTTTAAGTTGTGACCCCGAAAATGTCATACTTTTTCTGCAATAGAAATGCAGCTTGAGCTGCTGTCCAAAAATAACCTTTTAAAAATAGTAAACGGTCTCGAAAAATTATGACTCCGGTGCCATTTGCTTAGTTATTCCAAAACACTCATTTTAGGCTTTAGAAATTCCGTTTTTCAACTTAAAATGACCCCGTTACAGCCTGTTGAAGTTGGCTGGAAATCCAACTCAGCAAGCTGTTTGAGTTTTTGTGTGTGAAAAACAATCAACAATCGAACAAGAATCGAAGTGAGACAAGAGTATGAATGGACTTACTACTAGCACAAGGCTAGGGTAGAAATTCTAGTGAAGATGATGGTGAGAAAGATGATGAACAAGACTAGAACAAAGCTCCTTTGAATGCCCTTCAACTTGGAACCTCCATGGATCACCTTCAAAGCTTTGAATGAAGAACAAGTCTTGAAGATTTGAAGGTAGAGAGAGAGAGATGGGGGACGATTGAAGGAGGAGAGAGAGAGAGTTAGGGTTTTGTGTGAATGATCTTGGTTAGATTGTGAAGATATATGTAGAAGATTTTGTAGAGATATGGACATGGCATGCACTAACACTTGGCAATACAAAGATCAAAGGAGATATTGCCATATCTTGCAAAAATTTTGGTGGGTCCCCATTTATATATATAACCGAAAATTATATGGGGGGGGGTCCAAGTGTTAGTTTTTATATAAATATGCTATATGTAGGCTAAAACGGGTATTTAATTGGATACCGGGTATTTTATCTAGCGTTTAAATCCCGATTTATGGCGCTCTAAATTATTTTTATTTTTATATAAAAATAATCTTGCCAAAATATTACTGAAATAAATTTCAGTTGCCGAGAGTTGGCTGCGTTGTCCGCGTTTTGCAGTATAAGCACTGTGTTGCGCAGAAACACGCGGTACGCGCTTAAACTTGAAAAGAACGTTTTTAGGCGTTTCAATTTATTTTTCAACACAGACCTGATTAAAAATAAATTTTTAGTCATAACATAATATTTTTGGGATTTAAATATTATCCGGGCGGTCACCAACGTTCGCTTCGCAGTTTTGTCGTAATTAGTTCTTTAGTTTAAATAAAC
Organism: Helianthus annuus; assembly: GCF_002127325.2. Classification (NCBI taxonomy): domain Eukaryota; kingdom Viridiplantae; phylum Streptophyta; class Magnoliopsida; order Asterales; family Asteraceae; genus Helianthus; species Helianthus annuus. The sequence goes on from NC_035437.2 coordinate 63,933,139, forward strand.
ATGTTTTCGCCATACCGAATCCTTCGAAACTTATTTCTAAGTTATGAAAGGGATATTTAGGGTATGTTTAGCTTATGTCACAGTTCCGGAGTGTACGTTGCGTTAAACTGATTGCATTTAAGCACCAGTTTGCGTATAACCTTCCAGAAGGTGATTTAAAGTTTGAAGTCGAAATCGAATCAAATTGTAAAATCATTAAACACAAGAAAACATATAATAACACCAAAGCGTATTGTTTTATTGATAACTAACATTGTTTTACATTATACGGTGCTTACAGAACACAGTTGTCACAGTCTCCCCTACTTTAGGAAATTTCGTCCCGAAATTTTATTTAGAGGAAACTTGTGAAAGCTTGAAACATGAAGTCGAAAAGATCGAACAATCACTGGTTAGAGTCCTGAACTTCTAGTAACTTTTATTAACATCATGCTTGCAATGTGAGAGGGTCACTTATATACAAGTATATAAAGCGTTATTGGTGCGTCCACCGTACCTCTATTACATTGTTCAAATTTCGTTATGGTTGTCGCTATCGGTTCTTACACATAGTAAGTCTTACCACGGTTTCTTGTGCACTGAACTTCGTAATTATGTATGCATCCATAATTACGTAATTCCTTGCATAGTCACGTAGTGCATCTTAGAATGTGTAGGGGAGGAAAACAATGAACGAGCCTGTGATGATTGTGATTTGAACACACTGGGGTCCTTTTTAATTGAGTCAATAAATGATCTCCAGACCGCCAAGAAGTCTTTTCAGCTTATATCATCACATGTCATTCTCAACCAGATCTTGAATCAAACCTTTGACTAAACCACTCAAAGGGTCTCTTTTTGAATCTTGGAATGGTACTATATAATCCAAGGGTCTTGACTATCACATAGAAGCCCAATAAGGAATTAAGGTAGTACCTTTTTGAAAATCCTACTACGAATCCCTCATATGAAGATATGGAAGGTTCTATGAGGATTTAGATAACGAATATCCAGAGTATTCAAAAACACAAAAATGCATAAAAGAAAACATAAATTGCATAAACACATAATCACATAACCACAAAATTGTTTATCTTGATTTTAAATTTGTCATGATTTAATTTGTCCTGTTAACTGAGCATAAGCATTTAAAGCACACCAGGTATCCAATCAGTGGATTTTGATTGGTGCTTTAAACATTATCAAGAATCCAACTATGAAGGCAGAAAGATCTTAAATAGGAAATTTGATTTCGATTGTAAAGAACCGAAATGTTCAAATTAAGGTACACAAGGAATCCAATTAAGGACTCTGATTTGAAAGATAATTAACCGCAAGGGTCTAATTGTAAAGATAAAAAGATCTCACATGGATTTTAGAAGTTGAATATGTTTTGAAACCTTGTACTGGATGTGCTTTAAGTCAAAACATGAAGTAAAAAAAATGCTTATGAAGTTGAGATGCTGGATATGTCAAGGCGACATATAAAGCAGAATTTGAAGGTTAAGTCAATGAATGAAGAAAATACTTTTGAAAACTATGCATGGGGTTCTAAAAAAAAATGTGTTCAATGTTTTTGAAACCTTATATATAATACTTTTGAAATCGTAAAGTAGGTGCATTAGGTAGGTATATTTATAAAAATGTTTAAAAATCATGCGGGATGAATTTTGAAATTATGTATATGGTTTTTGAAAACATGAGTGATGCTTTTGAAATCATGCACTTGATATAAGTAATTATACTGTATTAATAATATTTTGAAATCATGAAGGTCGTTTTTGAAAAGATAGACATTGTTTTTGAAATCATGGAGGTTGTTTTGAAAACTTATGTTATGCATGTTGAAAAATCAGTACGTAACGAGTATGAGATTTGAAAATACCCTTAGTTATCTAACCAAGGATTCAAAGGCACAAACGTGCAGAAGCACGATTACTCATAATTTTGCTTTATTTCTTGTACTTTGCCTCCTAGAAAGAAACGAGTACTTAAAATTTTTAGGAAATCATGAGCGATCACTTGAAAGGGAGAATCACAAGGGTAGTTTGTAGGGAACATAGTTCCTTGATGTAGGTATCATAGGAAAATGCCATACACACATGTAACTACATTTGTACACCAGAATTGCAAATAACAACTTTTGTTTATGAACAAGGCAGATTTTTTCACGGTACAAGAAAACAAAAGAAACAAAGGCATAAGACAGCAACATCTTTTACTCAGCCAAATGCTCATCCAAGGGTCAGATTTGCATTAGCATGCTTCAGGCATTCCCTTCGGAAATGGCCCATCTCGCCATAGTTGTAGCAAGAGCGAGCTTGTGTAGGATTGTTGCCAGCTTGATTTGGTGTTGCTGCAGCTGGGCAAACTCTTGCTATTTGCTCGGACATCTGAATGTTGCAGAGATAAAGAGACATTCTAGAAGAAAATGAAAGACATAGGAAGAAACAAGTGAAAGGTTATCGGGTGATCAAAACAAAATGACAACGCATAGAAATTGCGATCATTTGTTTGTTACCTAAGGCAAACAAATGAGATGGTGAAGAATCAAAGTAAGCGGGTCATAAAAATGTATCGCTGAAGACATGCTCGCCCATAAGTGAACACTCACCCCAAGAGTTCCCAGGTAAGAGTGACTGGTCCGATACTGCAGATTTGTATGAACACTCTAGCCTTAGACAGAAAACTCAGAGTACAGGCATTCACTCTTCCAGTTTGCACGTGTTCACAACATTTAGACTCAAACTTTGACGGGATTTTGAAAACTCGAAAGGCACTAAGCCAAATATGAGTTAAACTGGAAGGGTTCAAAACCTTATAACAAAGGGTTCAAAACCTAGTAATCAATCATCCTAGAACAGATGATTAGTTTTCAAAGCAGATCAAATTTATGTTCTTGTTGTGGTTGTCACCTAAGGATAAGTGACGGTATTGTTTTATGACTAAACACAAGTAAACTCGCGTTAGGGTCCTAGGAAGGTTATAGACTAGGTCAAAGCATTACAAATAACCTAATTCCCTATAACCATGAGCTCTGATACCAACTTTTCTGTCACACCCCGACCACGTAAAACAACAAAACGTGGCGGAATCGTCGGGGAGTGTTGTAACAGAATCATTGTTTCATAACACATGGAAAATTGAAATATTGTTTTATTGATTAAAAGAGTTACAATGTCTTAACAAACAATTAAGTATAACAAAATTAACTTGTCTTTCATCTTTTATTGTCACTAAGGCCCAAGTCCGCCTATGTGTATCTTGATCAATCCTATGCATCATCTCCTGAAACACATGTGAAAATTGGTACGTCAGCATAAAAATGCCGGCGAGTACATAGGTTTTATTGATTTAGGATTCATGACTTATAGATTTAGAAAAAGTTGCTTAACAAAAGTCAGTCATGATCCTTGTAGAATGTTTTGTTTTATAAATCATTTGAAAAGCGATGATAGATATGTATATGTACAAGTAAAAGAATAGTGTATGGTTAAAAGGATAACCAAGTAAAATGAGATGTATAAAATAAACTGTTTTGTAAAACATTGTCTTGTGAAAATCTGTTATTTGTATAAAATGTATAGGTCCAAATTGAATGATTTAAATAACGCTACGACATGTAATATAATACAAGCACTTATATATAGGAAGTACCAGCGGCGTATCCACCATGCTTGTATCACATTACACACGTCTCGTTACTCAAATCACTTACCCAAACAAACCACCAATGTAAATTGCCCATGTCTAAACCATTTGCCAAATGTCTTTGTGAAAACCATGTCAAAATGTTTATGTCGAAATGTTTATGAAATGTATATGTCAATATCAAAATGTTTATGTCAAATGTCAATCATGTAATGTGTAAACAAAATGTCATGCATGGCAAGTGATATATGTATCAACTACACCATAGGTAAAAATGCACAAAACAATGCATTGAAGTAAAACGTGGTTTAAATCAATGTTATGTTTTGTGGAAAATGCATGCTATAATGAATATAGACATTTATGCGGTATGTGAAAATGCATACATCCAAGCCTTGCAACTGTGGTGATAAACCTTTAAACAAATTAAAGGTCTATCTGTCTAAATGTTTTAATCGAATTCGGTCATTCCTTCCATCCAAACATACCCAGGATGTCAGGAACGGGAGTTGTCAATTCCTATGGTACCATTACCTACTAACGAGCGGCGTAGCTAATGTTAATGAATGTATATGGTCCCACTTAAATAAACCAAATGTCATACCCAAAATGTAAGCATGTGAAAACAATGCACTAAGTATGATGAACATACATAGCGTGAAATGTCATGTAAAACAAATGCACTAAGTATGATGAACATACATAGCGTGAAATGTCATGTAAAATAAATGCACTAAGTATGATGAACATACATAGCGTGAAATGTCATGTAAAACAAATGCACTAAGTATGATGAACATACATAGCGTGAAAATGTCATGTAAAATAAATGCACTAAGTATGATGAACATACATAGCGTGAAATGTCATGTAAATCGATGTATTAATGAACATAGCAAGTATATGATGCGAAAACAAGAAAAGTACGAAAGTAAAAAGTAGGCACATGTGTTTCACCCCAAAATGTTTGAAAAACAGTAAAAGAGGGGACTATGTACTCACAGTAGTGCGTCTTGAATCGAATCTCAAACCCTGTCCGCTACACGACAACCTACAACGTACTAATGTCTATTAGACGAGCGGGTCGTGCCTTGGCTTAGAGTTTAGTGTTTGGATTTGCGTTACTTAGGTATTATTTTGTTAAAACAATAATAATTATTTTAACTTAACAATCGATATTAGAAAAATAGTTAGACAACTATTTCGTACCTACTTTCTCTAATATTTTACTAAGTGTTCGGATTCTCGGAAAATTTCGGTAGGGTATCCTCTGTAAATAGAGGTGTCCATGCTTTAATAGCATATCATTTTCTTTTATATAAAATCAATAGTTCATTTTCAATCACCAAATCGACATATCGACAAACAAAACGTTGCATACTTCATTTCAGCTTTATAACTCGAAACCGGACTGTTTTCGAGGATTTTTATAAAATAGTTAACCTTTTCTAAAAATCTCCAAATTTTTACAAAATATGACCTATGTTCCAAAATTTATTGTGTAAAAATATCAAAGTCCAATTTGTTACCCATATTTTATAAAAAATCATTTTCTCGACTGCAATCAGATTTGTTACCATTCTGATCGCAGTTTACGGAAATATTCACTAAAAATCAACCGTAAGTCCGTTTGACGAAATTCCAGTTGGAGGGTTGTCCTGACAACGGTGTGCATCTACTGTAAAAATTTCATGGGTTGATTTTATTCAGGTTTTAAGTTGTGACCCCGAAAATGTCATACTTTTTCTGCAATAGAAATGCAGCTTGAGCTGCTGTCCAAAAATAACCTTTTAAAAATAGTAAACGGTCTCGAAAAATTATGACTCCGGTGCCATTTGCTTAGTTATTCCAAAACACTCATTTTAGGCTTTAGAAATTCCGTTTTTCAACTTAAAATGACCCCGTTACAGCCTGTTGAAGTTGGCTGGAAATCCAACTCAGCAAGCTGTTTGAGTTTTTGTGTGTGAAAAACAATCAACAATCGAACAAGAATCGAAGTGAGACAAGAGTATGAATGGACTTACTACTAGCACAAGGCTAGGGTAGAAATTCTAGTGAAGATGATGGTGAGAAAGATGATGAACAAGACTAGAACAAAGCTCCTTTGAATGCCCTTCAACTTGCAACCTCCATGGATCACCTTCAAAGCTTTGAATGAAGAACAAGTCTTGAAGATTTGAAGGTAGAGAGAGAGAGATGGGGGACGATTGAAGGAGGAGAGAGAGAGAGTTAGGGTTTTGTGTGAATGATCTTGGTTAGATTGTGAAGATATATGTAGAAGATTTTGTAGAGATATGGACATGGCATGCACTAACACTTGGCAATACAAAGATCAAAGGAGATATTGCCATATCTTGCAAAAATTTTGGTGGGTCCCCATTTATATATATAACCGAAAATTATATGTGGGGGGGGGGGTCCAAGTGTTAGTTTTTATATAAATATGCTATATGTAGGCTAAAACGGGTATTTAATTGGATACCGGGTATTTTATCTAGCGTTTAAATCCCGATTTATGGCGCTCTAAATTATTTTTATTTTTATATAAAAATAATCTTGCCAAAATATTACTGAAATAAATTTCAGTTGCCGAGAGTTGGCTGCGTTGTCCGCGTTTTGCAGTATAAGCACTGTGTTGCGCAGAAACACGCGGTACGCGCTTAAACTTGAAAAGAACGTTTTTAGGCGTTTCAATTTATTTTTCAACACAGACCTGATTAAAAATAAATTTTTAGTCATAACATAATATTTTTGGGATTTAAATATTATCCGGGCGGTCACCAACGTTCGCTTCGCAGTTTTGTCGTAATTAGTTCTTTAGTTTAAATAAACATGTTTTCGCCATACCGAATCCTTCGAAACTTATTTCTAAGTTATGAAAGGGATATTTAGGGTATGTTTAGCTTATGTCACAGTTCCGGAGTGTACGTTGCGTTAAACTGATTGCATTTAAGCACCAGTTTGCGTATAACCTTCCAGAAGGTGATTTAAAGTTTGAAGTCGAAATCGAATCAAATTGTAAAATCATTAAACACAAGAAAACATATAATAACACCAAAGCGTATTGTTTTATTGATAACTAACATTGTTTTACATTATACGGTGCTTACAGAACACAGTTGTCACAGTTGTCAAAACAACTGTCCTCCATTATTTACCATTTCATCAGGGGTTGGCACGTGGTCAGCTTTTAGCCGTCAGATCATTATAACCGCTCTCACATCAGCATTCACCTTTTTCTTCCTAAATAAAACTCTGTCCTAACACCAAAACAGGGTTTTACTGTCGAATTGAATTCCAAAAGTTCTCTTCTCATAACAGTTTCCCTCTCATAACTCCAAAAACCTTCTTCGATCTTCTTCATCTAAAAATGACGAAACCAAAATCGAAAACAAAATCAAAACCATCATCTTCCTCCACAACAGCAGATGCCACTCAAATGGCCGCTGAAACACCGGAGATTCGCTACAAAGCTCCACACAACTATGTAAGTATTCTCACAAAACCTACCGATAACCACACCTTCGACTCCATCGTTGACATCCTTTCTGCATCAAAGTACAAAACTTTGATAACAGCAGACGCTCCCATTTACCTTGATACCCAGAGAGAGTTCTTGAAAAATGCCACCCTTGAAAAACAAGGATACATCATCGCCGCCATCAACTCCTCGATACAGGGTAAGAAGGTACAAATCTCTCCAAAATCCATCTCTGAAATCTTTAAACTCGATGATTTGAAAGGAAAAACCTCATTTACTAAAGACGAGTTGATAAAGGATTTCATGAACAGGGGCTATGCAGAACAACCAAATAGGGATACCCTACAAAAGGGTTACTTCCCTTCTGCACCCAGATTTTTATTCCACACACTACTCATGTGTGTTTCTAATAAAACAACGTCTTTTAATGAGATACCAACAAAAATCCAATGCCTGGGGCATGCAATTTTAAACGATAAAAACTATAATTACTCCCAGGAAATATTTGATGATTTGGTAAAGAACGTTGATAATAAGGCATTTCTGCTCTTTTCAAGATTTCTAAGCTACTATTTTGAACAAAAATTTGTAGAGAAAGATGCAGAATTACCCAAACAAGGTGTCTCTTTCAAAATAAATTGTTTAACAATTGAAACATTTTCAAGAATGATGGCACCAATAAAATTAAAAACAAAAATGCCTGAGCAGGTTTTAGAAACTGCCACTGATCCTCAGGCAACCTCTGCTGAGCCCACTGCTCCAGGTGATCAAAGTAGCACACCCACTGCTTTGAAACCCACACCTGCCACCAAAAAGATCAAAAGAAAAACATCCAGAAAACCAACCAAACCCAAATCAAAGGCAATTCTGGAAGATGAGATCCCAGAGTCAATGCCAGTGACAACACAAAAGTCACCAAAAACCACTGCTGCTACTTCCTCACAGCAGTTGGTAGAAAGATCTCAACCCCAGCCTCAAACTCCTCTTGCATCCTCACAAAAGGATCAAGTTGTAAGCATAGGGACACCACAATATGAAGCTCTGGACCTACTCGGATCCATCTTCCACAGTCCTGATCCCAAGGACATGTCTCTTTCAATACCCATACCCTCACCAATCATATTGCCACAATCAATAATACCCCTGTTGCATGCAGTTGTTATTGCACAGACACAAACCAGTTCCTCTCAATCACCCATTACTGAGAGTATACCACCACAGGTGACTAGGTCTGATGCTAATACCTCTGTTATCCCAGCAACAGTTGAGGAGGTTACACCCCCTGAGTTACAAGTAACTCTCGGAGGTGGTTCAAGTGGAGCAGCAACTACAACTGATGGATCAACAGATCTTCAGTTGGACAGTTGTTACATCAATAAGACTCCCTTGAAGGCAATTTCTTCCATGGCAACTTCGGTAACCACCAGTGAGTTAACTTTAAACACTGGTACCATCAAAGTTTTATCAAGTGCTGAAGAAAGAAGTCCCCAGTACCAAGAAAAAGGGGCATCAATGGATGATTTTTGGGACTCTGTTCCTAAGTCACACATTGATACAACCACCACTGGTGGGGATTCAGATGATCTTGTTAATTCAAGTGATGATTCAAAATATAATGAATTGATGGCCAGAGTTGAAAACTTGGAATCTTCTGTTGCCGAGATAAAAGATATGGTGCAGCAGCTGTTAGAAGCTCAAAAAGCCCAATCAATTGTTTCTCCTGCTCAAGCATCTGCTCCATAAGCATTTGTTGCAAATGAGCTATGGAATATCTTCCAACCCATGCTTGAAAAACAACAACATATGGCTGATCAAAAGCATGCCATTCAAGTAAAAATGCTGACCAACATGGTGGAATCAAGGTTCAAAGACACTCAAGCAGATATCAAGGCAATAAAGGCTAGCATGCAAAAGACTGCCCAGAGTGAAAAAGTTCCATATACCATCTTCTTCATGGATACACCCCTGGCAGATAATGCCAAAAAGGGGGAGAAAATCAGGTTAAGAAAGAAAGGAATTGAAGATGGAATGTATATTGAACCAGAAGATACATCAGCAGTTACAAAAACAACTGATACAAAAGCTTCAAATCAAACAGCTGATACTTCAACAGTTACAAAAACTGCTGTCAGTAGCCAAACAGCTGCCATATCATCAACACAAACACCTCCAACACACACCACATCACCACACACCACCACAACTACTGTTCCACCACCACCATCTGTGTCCATAGCACAAAAACCACCATCAAAACCAAAAACTACCAAACCATCCTCACCCCCTGCCAAAAAGAAGAAGACAACAGATGTTATAACATCTGTTGTAATGGCAACAGTGGTTGAAACACAAGTTGTTTCAACTACTGCTAGTCAACCACTGATCACCACCCAAACAACTGCCACAATAACCCTTGCTCAAAAGCAGAAGACATCTGCTGATACCTCAGTAGTTGTAATGACAACAGCAGTTGAGACACAAGTTGTTTCAGCAGCTGTTAGTCAATCATCCACCTCTTCTCTCACTTCTCTTACATCACAACCAAAGCTTCTTAGTAGAAAAAGAAAGCCAATACCTGCCAATGAGGGAACACATGATCCTAACGCTGCAAAATATCCATTGAAATTGAAGCTCTCAAAAAAAAGATGAGGCAATTCTTTACAGAAGAAGATCCTTCATAAAGAAGATTCTCCTCACTCATAGGCTACATGCCACCAGAGGATATGGATGATTATCTCAAAATAAAGGCAAGGCAAGCTAAAGTAAAAGCTAAGGTTGACAGTGAAAAGGAAAGTCTAAGCGAAGAAGGCATTGCTAAAAGACTGGAGTTCTACCTTACAAAGGTAAAGCAGATAGAAAAATTTGCACAAGAACTAGACAAAGAAAAGGCTGATCAAAAGAAGAGGTTAAGAGAACAACTTCTAGCCTTTATCATGAAAGAAAAATTCTATCCTGCTGAAGAACAACAGTTCAAAGAATGGCCATTAGTAGCTTTAAAGCATGAGGCTGAAAGGATCCAAAGAATCAAGAATGATCCTTCAAAGAAGAAAAATGCTCCAAACTGGAGCAAATACAAAAAGCTCATTGCTGATCTCACTGCTGAATACAAAGGAAAGAAAAGGGAGCTGGTGGATGCTAAGATGGACACTGCTGAAGCCATATCAAAATGGTCTAGGCAGCAGACTGATGAAGCCTATGAGAGGCTAAAGAAAAGGAAGAAAACTGCTTCAGGTGCTTCAAAGAAAAGAGAACATATGATGAAGCTTGAACAGAAAATAGAAAACCTCAGAACAATGTTCAAATCAGCATACAAACCTACTCTTGTGTCAAACCAAGAAGAAGGTAAACAGATGACTGAAGAAGAGGTCAAAGAAAAAGAAGCAGAGTACTTCAAGGACACCATCATGAAAATGGGTCTGAAAGAAGATAGCTCAACAAAGCTTCAGAACCTTTTTGAGAAGGTGTTAAACAAACCTGCATCACCAAACACTGCAACAGACATGTCAGAAACTGAGAGGCAAGAGCTTATTGAACAAGAAACTGCAGAAGACATAGCTGCAGCAAACATAGTCATTGAAGAAGCCTTCAAAAGAATGTCTGATAGTTTGCATGTGTTCTCAAGGCCATCATCCCACAACTCATCTGCAAATAAGTCTCTACCAAGAAACCCACGTGGCTTTAAAATACTAAAGTGGATGTCTGATCAAAAGACCCATGTATTGACCCTGGTCAGAGCCAACGACGAAGTAAAGTACATATCAAGGAAAGAAGCACTAGGCCTTAGTGTTGAAGATTTGCAGGATCTCCTTGAACTTTCACTGTGTAGGGATGAGGATGACCAGAGTGCAAAGGAATTTGAGGCTGAATTTAAAGAACAAGCAAAGGCACTCTTGATGAGTAATAATAGGTCCTGAATAATGAAGGGTTTTGGCATTATCTGCTCCAGGGGGAGATTGTTGGGATTGAACCCTACCAGAGGAACAGATAATATAAAGCCAAAACCGGATCACATCAGTAGACTATCAATAAGCAGCAGTTACACTTTGCTCTCCCCTTGACAGTGGTATTCTAACAGCTGATGGATCTTAAGTGTTGCTCAACTACAACAACTGATGAATCAAACACTGATGATACTCAAAAGACTGCTGAAGATAAACTTCGTTGCTCTATCTACTGCTGTGTTCTAAGTACTGCTGAAGACTCAAGCACTGCCCACTCAAAGACTGATCACCTTTGAAGAAAGCACTGAAGTTCAACATCAGTGCTCAGGCTACAACTGTCACACCCTGGCTTTGCGGAAGCGTGGTTAATTTGGTGTGACTTCTTAATACCATAGCTTAATCATAACAAGCTATATGAATTAAAAATATGCAAGATCATCCATTAATAATAAAAATATTAAACATCGTCTTAACGGGTTAACACCCAACAACCATAACTTGCCTAAACATTACAAATGCAAACTTAAAGTAAACATGGTTCAGGGACTGTGACTTGTCCAGGAAAGAGTCACAAGCCTCGAACCCTGGATGACCTCGGGCCTAATGCAGCGGAAAACAAGCCATACCGCGCCAAATCGTTAGTTTCCTGAAATACATGTAAGTTGAAAAATCAACAATAATGTTGAGCGAGTTCATGCGAATAGTGAGTATATAAACCTTTATCTTTATCAAAAACCTGGTATGTAGCAAATAAGGAAAAAGAGATCACCAATGGTTTGCAAGGCCATTGATATGTGTGAAGTGCAAGTAGGGATGACTCAAACCTAGCGGATTTATGCGTCGGGCACTAAGTCACCCCGAGGTCCATTATGCTGGACCTGGGGCTGGGCTCGCTACACCCAGATAGATCTACCGCTCCTGTCCCTCGGTCCTACTACGAGGATTAATGGCCTCAAGTTGCGCCTACCCACTCACATGATCTAAGTAACAAACCTCCTTACGCTAACCATACCATGTATAAACATATTCATAATCATTGTAACATGTATTTCACCCCCGCAGTTTAGAAAACTGAAAAACAGTTAAGAGAAAAGGGGGACATGAACTCACAGTGAGTGCGTCACAATACCAAGTAATCCAAATATCCAACTGCTGCGCAACGACCTACATATGCTAATTCTATTAGACGGATGGCCGTGCTTTAGCTTTATAGTTTAATTTTTGGGAAACAGTTAGACAACCGTTCCTTGTATATATATTTGGTAGTAAATCTCCTTCCCAAGGATGGGGGAATTAATACATGCGCGTTTATAATATTAAGTCTCACTTAATATATTTACTTCTCATTCCAAAATATAATTATTTTTCTCAAAAATAATATATTTCCTCTTCGTATAATACTTTCCAAAATAATATGTTGACAACATACGCTGTCACACCCTGGCTTTGCGGAAGCGTGGTTAATTTGTGTGACTTCTTAATACCATAGCTTAATCATAACAAAGCTATATGAATTTAAAAACCATGCAAGTCATCCATTAAGTTTTTGAAAACATCATACAATACCATTGTTTTTAACATGCAACCATAACCTTGTTCAGTAACATTACAACTTAGAACAAAACATAAACGTGATTTAGGGATTGTGTCTTGTCCAGGTAAGAGACACAACCCTAAACCCTGATGACTTCATGACCAGTGCAGCGGAAAACGTTCCATACCGTGCCAGATCCGTTTAATTTCCTGAAATACATGTGAGTTGAAAAATCAACAATAATGTTGAGCGAGTTCACGTGTAGGTGAGTATGTAAAACATTTGTGAGTATAAAAATAGTTGTGGTATGTAGCAGTGTAAGAGGACTTGTGATCACCAATGGTTTGCAAGGTGTGACAACTCAAATTTCCAAAATTTCTATTTCGTATTTATTGCACGATCATGTATTGATTACCATGAAGTTATTTATGGTTTGATTGTTTGGTTGTATTTGTGAAACTTGTCAAATGTGTGAACTTGTTAGTGTGAAACACAAAGATCCTTCGAAGGATAGGTCCAACCTTCGAAGGATCACGAAACATGACTTACAGATCGAAGGATCACGAAAGATAACCTTCGATTCGAAGGATCAACTTTCGGTTCGAAGGATCACGAAACATATCCTTCGACCAAGGACTCTATCCTTCGAACAAAGATAGGATCCTTCGACATCTTTCGGCCCAGTCTTTCTAATGGGCTTGGCCCATTCCTGTGATACGTTTTATATACGTGAATGCATGTAAGTCGACAGTTATTTCAAAAACCCTAGTTCCATTGTGTGTGTGTGACGGCATAGCAGACCCATTCTCTGTTCGAAGATCTCGTTCCGTAATCCAGATTTTTCCGGTTAGTGTGTGATGTTGTTTATGTTAATAGATGATGCTTTGAGTGTATATGATTTCATGATTTATCAATTGTCTTGCAATATGTTGTTTGTATGTTAACCGGATATGTATGTTAATCGGATATGGATGTTAATCGGATATGTATGTTAATCGGATATGGATGTTAATCGGATGTGTATGTTAATCGGATCTGTTGTGATGATGTTTAATGATAATGTTTTGTGGATCGGCTGTGATATTATGCAATTCGGAATTTTTATTGTTCATGGAACCGGAACATAATATGATTAAGTGTTATTATTGTTCATGTGGTTAAATTAGGGTTCATGAGGTTTAATATGAAACTCCCTGTTTGATCGATTCTGAGGTAACCGAATACTTGAATTTGTGTTAATTGATAATCATGGATAAACTTGGAAACTTTGAGTAAACGTAACTGATATTTATCGAAAGATATTAGTTATTCGAAACATAGTTGTGACCGAAAGATACTTGTTAGTCGAAACATAGTTGTTGTGACCGAAAGATACTTGTCCTTCGAACCATAGTAGTGTTGACCGAAGGATAGTATTGACCGAACCATAGTAGTGTTGACCGAAAGATAACAGCGTGGTCGAAAGATGACATTTGGTTCGAAGCATAACAATTGGTCCGAAAGATAACTGTGATAACTAATATGTCGAAAGATAACAGTTGGGTCGAAAGATAATGGGGGGTTATAAACATACTTTGAATGATGGAATGTATGCTTGATTTATTTGGCATGCCATGCTTGGTGATGAATGTTAACATTTGTATTCGTGTACACTAGCTGATGATTAAATGTGAAATGATACGTGTTGTGCCGATATGCAAACTGACTGTTATGTGATACATGATTGATGCATGGTATTGGCTATCAAGCACTATGTGACATTAGATTGCATGCGTATCATTGCGAACATGAACTGATTTGTTATACGTGCATACAATAGGACGTGATTAATTACTTGTGAGTGCATAACCTAGCATACCGAGCAAACCAAGGTGAGTTCACACTCCTACTAGGGCATGGGATTCCCGGGTCGTGGGAATGGGTTAAAGGTTATCATTGACTAAGAACGTATATATGCTTTTCCTAGACTATCACCTATCATGGTCCTCGGATGTCAGGACGGTTCCGTAGGTTGGGATAACACCTACGTGGTCACATGCCAATTACTGCCTCGGATGTCAGGCACGCACGTAAAACCTACGTGTACGCATTACTTACTTCTATCCTCGGTTATGAAGGATACGTGCGTAAAACCTACGCACACCCCATACGCGCTACTGTTCTCGGACGAAGAATAGGGATAATACGAATAGTCTAGTGGTCACATAACATGGGAAGCCCCCACCTGTATAACTTACTATTGGCCCTGTAGAGCCACCCGTTACTTACTGTTACGCATTTACTTACTGTGAACTCGCTCAACTAGTTGTTGATCATTCTGTTACATGCCTTGCAGATCGTTAGGTACTTGGAGCTTGCACTGGAGAAGCGGGTCGTTGTGGGCAAGGATCGTGGTTTCTACGTTGAACTATTATGACATTTAAAACTATTAACTATTGTTGGTTTATTTACTATGCTTCCGCTACACTTTGAAACTATGGTTATGTTTTGAACACCTATCGTATTGAATGGATGGTTTACATTTATTTTACTTAATATTAATTACATGTTCAATATGATTGGTGGCTTGATCCTGGTCAGTCACGCTCCCAAGCGGTGATACTCCGCGTGTGGATTTTGGGGGTGTGACAGATTGGTATCAGAGCCATTGGTTATAGAGAACTTGGTTTTAATATGGAAAAACGTTTTTATTAAAACCAGACTATAACCAGAACAGTGCTCTCAACGATCCACAACGACGCTTCGCTCCACGTGCAAGACTCAACTTCCTAGGTACTAAGGTTTATGTTTATTGCCTACATGCTAGAATTTGCATAGAACTTTGCTCGTAGTATGCTTACATTACCTTGCTCACAACTTGTCATTGCATGAGAATACTTATGTGCTTACACTCTTCTGTCATCGCACTATTCGCGAACCTTTCTCACTTATGTTGCCTTTGATGTGAAGATCAATGGCCGCACGAATTAACATGACTCAAGCCCAGCTAGAGGCTCTCGTTGCTGCGGCAGTTGCAGCCGCCCAAGCAGGTCAACCCGCTCAGCAACAACCTGGGTGCACCTTCAAGAATTTCATGGATTGTCGTCCTAGCTCGTTCAGTGGCACGGAGGGAGCAGTTGGACTCCTCCACTGGTTTGAAAAGCTCGAGTCGGTTTTCGAAATGTGTGAATGCCCTGAGGCTCGCAGGGTGAAGTTCGCCACTGGCACACTTGAAGGGATTGCGCTCACTTGGTGGAACGCACAAGTGCAGATCTTAGGGTTGGCAGCTGCTAACGCCACACCCTGGAATGATTTCAAAGAACTGATCAAGAGGGAATACTGCACTAGAGAAGACATTCACAAGTTGGAGGACGAGTTGTATAACTTGAAAATGGTTGGTTCGGAAATCGAAGCTTACACCAAGAGATCGAATGAGTTGGCTGTGTTATGTCCAACTATGGTGGACCCTCCATACAAGCGTATTGAGTTGTATCTCAAAGGTTTGGCACCAGAAATACAGAGCCACGTTACCTCGGCTAACCTCAACAACATCCAGGAAATCCAGCGTCTCGCTCATCGCATCACCGATCAGGCAGTGGATAAGAATAAACTGCCTAAGCGCGTCAGCGCTACTGCTACAGTCACTCCTTCAGCTACTCCCGTTACCCTCAGTGACAACAAGAGGAAATGGGAGGGGGATTCAAGCAAAGCATCAATTTCGGTTCAGTCCCAGAATCAGCAGCGAAAGACTGGCAACTATCAAAGCCCTAACCAGCAGTCGTCAGGTAGCCACAGGCAGGGTGGATACCGAGGAAACCTTCCAAAGTGTAACAACTGCAACAGGCACCACAACGGCCAGTGTAACAAGGGCCGTTGTCAAAGATGCCTCAAGATGGGTCACGAGGCCAAAGACTGTAGAAGCCCTCGTCCTGCGAATCAGGATCAGCAGCAGCCACCGGCACAGCAGAATCAGCAACAGGGCAACAAGGGGTGCTATAATTGTGGTGCTGAAGGTCACATCAAGAGACACTGCCCTCAGCTAAACAGGAACCAGAACAACAACAACAATCAGGGCAACGGGAACAATAACAACAATAACGGGGGAAACAACAACAACAATGGCAACGAAGCTCGGGGTCGTGCTTTTGTGCTAGGTCGGGGTGACGCAGTGAATGATCCCAATGTGGTTATGGGTAAGTTTCTTCTCGACGATATTTATGTTACTGTCTTATTTGATTCGGGTGCTGATACAAGCTATATGTCATTGAAAATGAGTAAATTATTAAAACGTACACCAACACCCCTAGACACCAAACACGTCGTAGAACTAGCCAATGGTAAAAGTGTAGAAGCCGCACAGGTAGTCAAGGGTTGTAGTATTGTTCTAGCGGGTCAGACTTTCTCGATTGATCTCATACCCATAGTTTTGGGTAGTTTCGACGTCGTCATCGGTATGGATTGGTTATCCCAACATCACGCGGAGATCTTATGCAAAGAAAAAGTTATTCGTATTCCTCGCTCCAGTCAAGAACTCTCGAAGTACAAGGTGACAAGAGTGGTGCTGTGGTTGGCATCATCTCTTTCTTAAAGGCGCAGAAATGTTTACGAAAGGGACATACTGCCATTCTGGCACTTGTCACTGACGCATCAGCAAAGGAAAAGAAGCTGGAGGATATACCAGTTGTGCGTGATTTTCCTCAAGTGTTTCCTGAAGATTTACCTGGTTTACCTCCTCATCGTCAAGTCGAGTTTCAGATTGAGTTAGCTCCTGGAGCAGCACCAATAGCTCGCGCACCGTATCGTTTAGCTCCAACCGAACTGGAAGAACTGTCGAAGCAGCTACAAGAGCTCTTGGAAAAGGGCTTTATTCGTCCAAGCTCTTCGCCTTGGGGAGCTCCAGTGTTATTTGTGAAGAAGAAAGACGGTACGTTCAGGATGTGCATCGACTACCGCGAACTCAATAAGGTGACGGTGAAGAACCGTTATCCTCTTCCGCGCATAGATGACCTATTCGACCAGTTGCAAGGGTCGTGTTACTATTCCAAGATTGATTTAAGGTCAGGGTATCATCAGCTGAGAGTCCGGGATGAGGACGTCTCCAAAACCGCTTTCAGAACTCGCTACGGTCATTACGAGTTTCTTGTCATGCCATTCGGGCTTACGCACGCGCCTGCAGTCTTCATGGATCTTATGAACAGGGTGTGCAAACCTTATCTTGATAAGTTTGTTATCGTTTTCATCGACGACATTTTGATTTACTCCAAGAGTCAGGAGGAGCACGAGCAGCACTTACGTCTTATCTTGGAACTTCTTCGAAAAGAGCAATTGTACGCAAAGTTTTCAAAATGCGACTTCTGGCTTCGTGAAGTCCACTTCTTAGGCCATGTGGTGAACAAGGATGGGATTCATGTCGATCCATCCAAGGTTGATTCGATCAGAAACTGGCCAGCACCACGTACACCGACAGAAATACGCCAATTCTTGGGTTTGGCGGGTTACTACAGGCGATTTATTAAAGACTTCTCAAAGATCGCGCAACCACTTACTATGCTAACACAGAAAGGTGTCGTTTACAGATGGGGTAATACGCAAGAGACCGCTTTTCAGTACTTAAAGGATAGGCTTTGCAGCGCACCTATTCTCTCATTGCCAGAGGGCACGGATGACTTCGTGGTTTATTGTGACGCATCGATACAGGGGCTTGGTTGTGTATTGATGCAGCGGGATAAAGTTATTGCCTACGCTTCGCGGCAACTCAAGGTTCATGAACGGAACTACACGACGCACGATTTGGAGCTGGGAGCTGTTGTTTTCGCGCTTAAGATATGGCGACACTACCTGTACGGTACCAAGTGCACGATTTACACCGATCACAGGAGTCTCGAGCATATTCTTAAGCAAAAGGATTTGAATATGCGTCAACGGAGATGGGTTGAACTTCTAAACGACTATGAATGCGCCATCAAGTATCATCCAGGCAAGGCCAATGTTGTGGCTGATGCCCTCAGTCGGAAAGACACTCTACCTAAGCGCGTGCGAGCGCTACAGCTTACTATTCAGTCCAGTCTTCCTGCACAGATACGAGCTGCTCAGTTAGAAGCACTGAAACCCGAAAACGTCAAAGCTGAAGCCTTACGCGGCTCAAGGCAACGCATGGAACAAAAGGAAGACGGCGCCTACTATGTAACGGGGCGTATTTGGGTCCCACTTTATGGCGGTTTACGCGAACTTCGGTACATCCAGGGTCGGATAAAATGTACCACGACATCAGCACTACTTATTGGTGGCCTAGTATGAAGGCTCACATCGCTACGTACGTTGGAAAATGCTTAACCTGTGCGAGAGTCAAGGTTGAATATCAGAAACCAGCTGGTCTACTTTAGCAGCCTAAGATACCGCAATGGAAATGGGAAGAAATTTCCATGGATTTTGTTACAGGTCTACCTAGATCTCAGCGTGGGAACGATACAATATGGGTCATAGTTGATCGACTCACCAAGTCTGCACACTTCCTGCCGATCAAGGAAACGGACAAGTTCTCCACTCTCGCAGACGTCTATCTTAAAGAAGTTGTTTCGAGGCACGGAGTGCCCACCTCTATTATTTCGGATCGCGATGCACGATTCACGTCAGAGCTTTGGCAAGCGATGCACAAATCCTTCGGCTCACGATTAGACATGAGCACAGCATATCATCCTCAGACGGATGGGCAGTCTGAGCGAACTATCCAAACTCTAGAAGACATGCTTCGAGCGTGTGTCATCGATTTCGGCAACGGCTGGGAAAAGCACCTCCCTTTAGTGGAGTTTTCATACAATAACAGCTATCATACCAGCATTCAAGCCGCTCCATTCGAGGCATTGTACGGACGTAAATGCCGGTCACCTCTCTGTTGGGCAGAGGTGGGGGATAGTCAAATTACGGGTCCAGAGATTGTAGTGGACGCTACAGAAAAGATTGCGCAGATACGACAACGCATGGCGGCAGCACGCGACCGTCAGAAAGCCTACGCGGACAAGCGTAGAAAGCCATTGGAATTTGAGGTCGGGGACCGGGTTTTATTGAAAGTTTCACCCTGGAAGGGTGTGGTTCGATTTGGTAAACGAGGCAAACTGAATCCGCGGTACGTCGGACCATTCGAAATCTTAGAAAAGATTGGCAAAGTAGCCTACAGATTAAACCTACCAGCTGAACTCGGTGGAGTTCACAATGTATTTCACGTGTCGAATCTGAAGAAATGCCTATCAGATGAGACCCTTATAGTTCCTTTTAAGGAACTCACTATCGACGAGCGGTTGCAGTTCGTCGAGGAACCAGTTGAAATCACGGACCGGGATGTTAAGGTCCTCAAACACAAGAGAATCCCTCTTGTTCGAGTTCGTTGGAACTCCCAGCGTGGCCCAGAGTATACCTGGGAACGCGAAGACCAGATGAAAGAAAAGTACCCCCAGCTATTCGAAACCAATGCATCCACTTCTGAGGCTGAAGCTACTACTACTGAATTTCGGGACGAAATTCCAAATCAACGGGGGGATGATGTGACACCCTAGGAAAACCAGTGAACGATGTAACTTACCCAGCTTCCTCAGTGAGTGCGTACCAAATTTCGGGACGAAATTTCTTTTAAGTTGGGGATAATGTGACAACTCAAATTTCCAAAATTTCTATTTCGTATTTATTGCACGATCATGTATTGATTACCATGAAGTTATTTATGGTTTGATTGTTTGGTTGTATTTGTGAAACTTGTCAAATGTGTGAACTTGTTAGTGTGAAACACAAAGATCCTTCGAAGGATAGGTCCAACCTTCGAAGGATCACGAAACATGACTTACAGATCGAAGGATCACGAAAGATAACCTTCGATTCGAAGGATCAACTTTCGGTTCGAAGGATCACGAAACATATCCTTCGACCAAGGACTCTATCCTTCGAACAAAGATAGGATCCTTCGACATCTTTCGGCCCAGTCTTTCTAATGGGCTTGGCCCATTCCTGTGATACGTTTTATATACGTGAATGCATGTAAGTCGACAGTTATTTCAAAAACCCTAGTTCCATTGTGTGTGTGTGTGTGACGGCATAGCAGACCCATTCTCTGTTCGAAGATCTCGTTCCGTAATCCAGATTTTTCCGGTTAGTGTGTGATGTTGTTTATGTTAATAGATGATGCTTTGAGTGTATATGATTTCATGATTTATCAATTGTCTTGCAATATGTTGTTTGTATGTTAACCGGATATGTATGTTAATCGGATATGGATGTTAATCGGATATGTATGTTAATCGGATATGGATGTTAATCGGATGTGTATGTTAATCGGATCTGTTGTGATGATGTTTAATGATAATGTTTTGTGGATCGGCTGTGATATTATGCAATTCGGAATTTTTATTGTTCATGGAACCGGAACATAATATGATTAAGTGTTATTATTGTTCATGTGGTTAAATTAGGGTTCATGAGGTTTAATATGAAACTCCCTGTTTGATCGATTCTGAGGTAACCGAATACTTGAATTTGTGTTAATTGATAATCACGGATAAACTTGGAAACTTTGAGTAAACGTAACTGATATTTATCGAAAGATATTAGTTATTCGAAACATAGTTGTGACCGAAAGATACTTGTTAGTCGAAACATAGTTGTTGTGACCAAAAGATACTTGTCCTTCGAACCATAGTAGTGTTGACCGAAGGATAGTATTGACCGAACCATAGTAGTGTTGACCGAAAGATAACAGCGTGGTCGAAAGATGACATTTGGTTCGAAGCATAACAATTGGTCCGAAAGATAACTGTGATAACTAATATGTCGAAAGATAACAGTTGGGTCGAAAGATAATGGGGGGTTATAAACATACTTTGAATGATGGAATGTATGCTTGATTTATTTGGCATGCCATGCTTGGTGATGAATGTTAACATTTGTATTCGTGTACACTAGCTGATGATTAAATGTGAAATGATACGTGTTGTGCCGATATGCAAACTGACTGTTATGTGATACATGATTGATGCATGGTATTGGCTATCAAGCACTATGTGACATTAGATTGCATGCGTATCATTGCGAACATGAACTGATTTGTTATACGTGCATACAATAGGACATGATTAATTACTTGTGAGTGCATAACCTAGCATACCGAGCAAACCAAGGTGAGTTCACACTCCTACTAGGGCATGGGATTCCCGGGTCGTGGGAATGGGTTAAAGGTTATCATTGACTAAGAACGTATATATGCTTTTCCTAGACTATCACCTATCATGGTCCTCGGATGTCAGGACGGTTCCGTAGGTTGGGATAACACCTACGTGGTCACATGCCAATTACTGCCTCGGATGTCAGGCACGCACGTAAAACCTACGTGTACGCATTACTTACTTCTATCCTCGGTTATGAAGGATACGTGCGTAAAACCTACGCACACCCCATACGCGCTACTGTTCTCGGACGAAGAACAGGGATAATACGAATAGTCTAGTGGTCACATAACATGGGAAGCCCCCACCTGTATAACTTACTATTGGCCCTGTAGAGCCACCCGTTACTTACTGTTACGCATTTACTTACTGTGAACTCGCTCAACTAGTTGTTGATCATTCTGTTACATGCCTTGCAGATCGTTAGGTACTTGGAGCTTGCACTGGAGAAGCGGGTCGTTGTGGGCAAGGATCGTGGTTTCTACGTTGAACTATTATGACATTTAAAACTATTAACTATTGTTGGTTTATTTACTATGCTTCCGCTACACTTTGAAACTATGGTTATGTTTTGAACACCTATCGTATTGAATGGATGGTTTACATTTATTTTACTTAATATTAATTACATGTTCAATATGATTGGTGGCTTGATCCTGGTCAGTCACGCTCCCAAGCGGTGATACTCCGCGTGTGGATTTTGGGGGTGTGACACAAGGCCACTGACATATGTGAAGTGCAAATAGGGAGACTCAAACCTAGCAGATTTCGCCACGGCAAAGTATGTGGACAAAGTCACCCCACGGTCCGTTTCTAGTTTGGCCGGGGGCTGGGCTCGCTACACCCAGATAGATCTACCGCTCCTGTCCCTCGGTCCCTCCATGAGGACTAATGGCCCCATGTTGTTCCTATCCACTCACATGATCGTATAACACCTCCTTACGTTAAACATACCGTTGTAAAGTACTCGTAAATCATAGTAACATGTATTTCACCCCCGCAGTTAAGTAAACTGAAAACAGTTAGAGAAAAGGGGGACATGAACTCACAGCGGTGCGTCTCTACCAAGTATGTCTCCAAGTCAAGCAGCTGTGCAACGACCTACATGTACTAACTCTATTAGACGGACGGCCGTGCCTTAGCTTTATGGTTTAAGTTTTGGGAAATAGTTAGACAACTATTTCGTATTTACATTTTGTGCATACTTGGTAATTATTTTCCTTCCCAAGGATGGGGGATTTAATACATGTGCGTACGAAATATATTATTAAGTCTTACTTAAAATATATCTTATTTCTAACTTCAAAATATAAATATTTTTCTCAAAAATATTATATTTTTATTTCACATAATTTTCCCAAAATAATACCTTGTCAAAAATACGCGTTCATAAATATTTCTTCAAATGCGTAAGTTACGTTTTAACGATCGAGTGGTAATAATAATTACCGGTGTAACTTATATATCTATCGTGAAAGCGTTCGTATTATTTTGGATTCGTTAACATTCGATAATATCATTTTTACTCTAAAAATAATATTTGTATACTTCACAAAATAATCATAAACACATATCAAGTGACGTTATGAAAAATATATACTAAATATATATTTACCAAGTTTTATTTTGTGAAATCCCACCTCCGATATTTTGTAAATAAAGTCGTGGCGAAATCTATAATTTGAAAACAAGTCGAAAAGTATTTCTAACACTTGTAGTGAAAATAATTCTAAGTGTTAGGTTTTTGGAAAAATTTCGCCAGAGTTTCCTCTGCAACGGGAGGTGGCCACGCTTTCAAGCGTATCATTTTTCTTTTATAAATCAAACCAACAATTTTCTCATTCAATCAAAACAATGTTCGGAACAACAAACTAGTCAATAAATATGTAAATCGCAAAAATTACATGAACTTGTAGTTTTTCAAAACTATGAAGTAAATCCCATTACTTTTAGTGGATCTTTTATAAATAGACTCGGTTTCTTTGAGAACCTTGTTTTTAAAGAAGGTACATTTCTACAACTTCTTGTCCAAAATTTATAAAAATAATTCTTTGTTAAAACTTTTTGTTACACAAGTGTCTATACACTTGTGTGTTCACAAAAATCACTTTTGTTTAGGAAGGATCCGGCTTTAAAATTATGATTTCATTTTACACTTGGTCCTTCGAAAATACCACTTGTAGATCCGTAGATCTACTAGTTTAGAACTCCATTTTGTAAGAAAAATTGTTTTTACACAAGTTCATGGTTATAAGTAGTAGTGGTCTTCATCTAACTACTTTTCACACTATAACATACACTAGGTCATGTTTCATGAACATGACTTAGTCGGGTTAGATGACGATCCGACTAACACTAGCATAAAACATCACTAAATAATCATAACAAAACAAGTCTTATAAGTTTTACACCATTATTCATCCATTAACCACTTTTTTATCTTCTATAGTAGACTTTTAAATTTTGTTCATACATGTTCATAAATTTCAACCGTCAAAATTCTTATTAACCACTTTAGAATAGATCAAAAAGGCGTTTAGAGTCACTTACTACTAGCTCGAGGATAGGGAAGAAACTAGTCGGAAAACGAGTGGTTAAAAGCGTTGAGGTGAGGTCCTTGCGATTCCGTGAACACCGGGCTTCCTTATGCGTGACCCTTGTCCCTTGTGTGTAAATAAAATGCAAGATGGAAATTTGAAAAAAAATGGTGGGGTGATGCTAGTGGCTCTCGGCCGACACTACAAGTGAGGAAGAGAGTGGAGCAAAATTTTTTTTTGTTTAGTGTTTGGATAAATGAGGTGGTAACCTCTTGTAGGTATTTATAAACCATTTACAACAAATAACCATAGGGTAATATGTCAACTTGATATGGAACACAACTAATGAAATAATCATAAAATAGTGAGGGTGTGTCCCACATGGGACGATCAGTTACAAAGGGGTGGGAGGGGTTAGTTCATTTTCAACTAAATGGTTATCATTAGATATGAAAATTAGGAATTTATATATGTTACTTGTGTGTTATGTATTATGACGGGTGTTAGGGTATTCGGGGACCCTAACTGGCTCAGAAAAAGAAAAACAATGAAAATGACAATATTTTTATGTCCCGGGTTAAGCCCGGTTGTTCGGTTGAATATTGATCCGTTAAAGTGCTTAAAAAGGCTTTAAATTGTCGTTAATATTATTTTTAGCGACCCATTAATTCACCAACACTTTGGAAAGTGTCTAGTAATATTTTTCCAACTTTTTGCACTTTACTAGTTTAGATAAATGCTGAATTATTATTTAAAGTGCTGAATTTTGTACTCAGAGTACGTTTTAGGCACATCCGATCACTGTAACTTATTCCTAGAGACGCAGTTCTACAACCCTTGTATCCCTACACTCACCACTAGTGTAGTAACTATTTCTGGCTCATACAGGCCTTAGAGGCAGTGTTTGCCTGATGCTGGCTTTATCAGCATGTTCAATAGGTTATCCGTTTATAGTGCTACTGTGCTTTTGTGCATCATGTTTGTCACTAAGGTTCAGCATGTAAATAATGTAGTGACAGTAAGTAGAGTATGATGCAAATATGTACATGTATCAACATTCAAGTAGCAGTTTATCCACAATTTCAGATAAGCACAGTAATTAAGCAGTAATTAGCTATTAATTAAGTCGTACGGATACCTGGTTTAGTGAGGGTTGTCACATTCTTCCCCCGTTAGAAAAATTTCGTCCCGAAATTTTAAGTTCTGCTTCTAGTCGCAGGGTTCTTGGGAAATAAGTGGGGGTATTTCTCTTTCATCCGGTCCTCACGCTCCCAGGTGTATTCAGGACCATGTTTGGCATTCCAACGAACCTTGACGAGCTTGACACTGCTCCGGCGGGTCTTGTTCTCTTTCCAATCCGTAACCTCAACGGGTTCTTCAACGAAGTGGAGCGTGTCGTCAACATGAATTTCGTCGGTAGGAATGACAACGGTATCTTGAGTTGGACTTTTCTTCAGATTGGATACATGAAATGTATCGTGAACTCCATTCAGTTCAGCAGGTAGATCCAACTTATATGCTACCAACCCAATTCTTTCCAAAATCCTAAACGGACCAATGTACCGCGGATTCAACTTCCCACGCTTCCCGAAGCGTGCCACACCCTTCCAGGGTGATACCTTCAACAAAACCATATCTCCTACCTCAAATTCCAGAGGCTTCCTTTTTCGATCCGCGTAGGCTATCTGACGGTCACGAGCCGCACTGATGCGATCTCGGATCTGTGCAATCTTATCTGTGGTTTCCTGGGCCACATCAGGACCAACCAACTATCTGTCACCTGCGTCAGACCAACAAAGCGGTGACCTGCACTTGCGCCCATATAAATCTTCGAATGGCGCGACACCAATACTGGTGTGGTAGCTGTTGTTGTATGAAAATTCGACCAAAGGCAAATGCTTATCCCAGCTACCGCCCAAATCCATAACACACGCTCTCAGCATGTCTTCCAAAGTCTGTATCGTCCGTTCGCTTTGCCGGTCGGTCTGTGGGTGAAGCGCGGTGCTCATATTCAATTGCGAGTTAAAAACTTCTTGGAAGGATTGCCAAATCCTTGATACGAACCTTCCGTCTCTGTCAGAAATGATCGAGAGGGGTACTCCATGTCATGCTACGATCTCTCTCAAGTAAATTTCTGCAAGTTTACTAGTACTGTCTTTCTCCTTGATTGGCAGAAAGTGTGCGGACTTTGTTAGACGGTCAACAACCACCCAAATCATATCATGGCCTCTTGGCGTTCTTGGCAGTTTTGTAACAAAATCCATTGAGATTTGTTCCCATTTCCACTTGGGAATCTCAGGTTGTTGCAGAAGTCCCGAGGGCTTCTGGTATTCCGCCTTGACCTTAGCGCACGTTAAACATTTGCTCACGTAAATTGCAACGTCGCCTTTCATCCTAGGCCACCAATAGTAATTTTTGAGATCTTGGTACATCTTATCCGATCCCGGGTGGATAGAGTACCGTGACTTGTGCGCTTCATCGAAAATAACTTCCCTTAATCCACCAAATAGAGGAACCCAAATCCCTTTCCCAAAACATAACGTTCCTTCCTCGTTTTGCACCAATACCTTCTCCATCACACGGAGATACTCTTTCTCAAGGTTCTCCTCCTTGAGAGCTTCTTTCTGCGCTGCACGAACGCGCGAGGAGAGATCGGTTTGGATTATCATTTCCATAGCCCTAACCCTTAGGGGCTTGATCCTTTCCTTACGACTTAAGGCATCGGCGACTACATTCGCCTTCCCTGGGTGATACTTTATCTCGCAGTCATAATCGTTCAATAATTCAACCCATCGTCTTTGCCTCATATTCAACTCCTTCTGGTTGAATATATGCTGTAGGCTTTTGTGATCTGTGAAGATTGTGCACTTCGTACCATACAGGTAGTGTCTCCAGATCTTTAGTGCAAAAACCACTGCGCCTAGCTCCAAATCATGCGTGGTATAGTTCTTTTCGTGCACCTTCAGTTGGCGTGATGCGTAGGCAATGACCTTTTGGCGTTGCATCAACACACAACCCAATCCTTGACGCGATGCGTCGCAGTATACCACAAAATCGTCAGTACCTTCCGGTAGAGCTAAGATTGGCGCGTTACAAAGCTTATCCTTCAACACTTGAAACGCTTCATCCTGTTTGATTCCCCAATCAAACTTTTTATCTTTCTGCGTGAGGAGCGTCAAAGGTTGAGCGATTTTCGAGAAATCCTCGATGAACCTTCGATAGTAGCCAGCCAAACCCAAGAATTGCCGAATCTCGGTTGGCGTTGTAGGCGTTTCCCAATCCTTGATTGCCTCGATCTTGGTGGGATCAACATGAATTCCATCCCCATTAACCACATGTCCAAGAAACTGGACTTCGCGTAGCCAAAACTCGCACTTAGAGAACTTGGCGTACAACTGTTCCTTCTTTAGCAGCTCCAGAATAGCTCTAAGATGTTGCTCGTGCTCAGCCTTCGTCCTTGAGTAAATCAGGATGTCATCGATGAATACGATCTCGAACTTATCCAAGTACGGCTTACAAACTCGGTTCATCAAATCCATGAACACTGCAGGTGCGTTTGTTAAACCAAACGGCATAACTAGAAACTCATAGTGCCCATAACGAGTTCTGAAGGCTGTCTTCGGGATACTCTCCTCCTGTATCCGTAGCTGATGGTATCCAGATCGAAGATCGATCTTTGAATAGAAGCTTGAACCTTGAAGCTGGTCGAACAGATCATCGATTCTTGGCAGGGGATACCTATTCTTGATCGTTAGCTTGTTCAACTCTCTGTAGTCGATGCACATACGGAAACTACCATCCTTCTTCTTGACAAACAAAACTGGAGCTCCCCAAGGTGAGAAGCTTGGTCGGATAAAACCCTTGTCTAACAACTCTTGCAGTTGTGTCGACAATTCCTGCATCTCAGACGGAGCAAGTCTGTATGGTGCCTTAGCCACAGGCGCGGCGCCTGGAACTAAGTCGATGCGAAACTCCACTTGCCTTTGAGGTGGCAAGCCAGGCAAGTCTTTTGGAAAGACTTCTGGGTATTCCCTCACGACAGGGATGTCTTCGATCTTTGGCTCAGCAGCCTTTTTATCCACAATGTGTGCCAGAAAAGCAACACATCCTTTCTTCAAACACTTCCTTGCTTTCAGGCAGCTGATCATCCTTAACGGCGTCTCACGCTTCTCCCCATGAACAACAATGGTCTCACCATCCTCGGTCGGGATACGAATTATCTTCTCGTGACAAACTATCTCTGCTTTGTTACTCGATAACCAATCCATCCCTACTACCACGTCGAAGCTTCCCAACTGGACTGGTAGTAGATCGAGAGCAAACTCACGCTCTCCCAGCTCGATTACGCAACCTCGAATCACCTCGTTAGCTTCTACTAACTTCCCATTCACTAATTCGATCGAGTACAGAGTATCTAACTTACTAGCGGCTAAACCAAGCATATTCTTAAATTCTAATGATACGGAGCTATAATCGGCACCAGTATCAAACAAGATAGATGCGAAAGTTTTGGTTGCTAAAGAACGTACCAGTAATCATGCCTGGATCCTGGCATGCTTCACAAACTCCGATGCTGGGTGTTCTCTCACGGTCTTGTTTCAACTCCGGGCATTCTCTCTTAAGATGTCCAATGTCCCCACAATGGAAGCATCCTAGCACTCGGCCATTTCCTTTCCTGCTTCCACCTTGAGCGTTGTTACGGTTTTCTCCTTGTCTGGGACTCTTCATCCCACAACCATCCTTGTTGTGCCTTTTCCTCCCGCACCTAGGCTTCTGACATCCACATTCATGGTGATACTTGCACCCAGCACGTCCTGATTTAGTTTCTAAGTAAATCTTATCATTGGCCTGTCTATTATTAGGGCAATCTTTCTTGAAATGCCCTTTGTCTCCGCAGTCAAAACAACCTCGAATAGATCTTTGTTCATCATTATTCGTTCGGGTATCTTCGGTAAGCTTCCTTTTGTTCTTTCCAGACGACTCTACCTGAGTCTCCCTATCAGGGTTTGCAAGTTTTTCTAGTCTTACGGCTTCCGTAACGAGTGCCAAGCCCAACTTACTTGCAGCAATAGTTGTTGGTGGCGTAGATGCTGTCATCAAGCTCAAGACTTGTGGTGCCAGTTCCCAAATGAACTGTCCCAACTTCCTCATTTCTGGTTCCGCTAAGTGGGGAATAACTCGTGCCAAGTCATGAAGTCTTTGCACGTATCCCAACATTTTTGGACCTTCCATCATCAGGCTCTGGAATTCCCCTTCCAACTTCTGGGTTTCCGCTTGGGGGCAATACTTCTTATGCATCATTCCTTTCAACTTATCCCAAGTTAACGCGTATGCTGTAGTTAGGCCCATTATTCGAACCTGAAGATTCCACCATAATCGAGCTCCATCTTGAAACAACTCCGTAACGTATGGGACTTGTTGTTCTGGCGTACAACCACTCATTCGAAAGATGGATTCCATACTTTCAATCCATTCCACAAAAGTTATGGCACCCCCAGTGCCGTCGAACTTCGGAGGCTTGTAATTGAGGAAGTGCCAGTAGGAACAACCGTTATTTTCTGAGGTGCCTCTGCTAGGTTCGGAGCGTAGGGCCTCGTGCTGTGCTATAGCTGCGGCAATTATCTCTTGAAGTTCCGCCTCTGAGGTGGGCATGCGCATTTCGCGTCTTGGTGGCATCTTCTAGAAGATGTTTCACGTAGGTTAGGTCGTAGCAAGTAAAATGTATGTATTCAACAATATCAGCACATAACAGCTCATGCTATCAATAAATCAGCCACATAACATCTCATGTCATAGAACATAAACCATAGATCAAACATCACAAGTGATGAGAATACAGCGATTGCATTACCACAAATCGAGACCACAATGTAAAGCTTATATGTACATAACTGTATCATACAACAATAATGACTTAGTAGGGGACGACCCTAGGCAAGTCGTGCGATTTCTAGACATGTTAAGGAATCTCGGGTCTCTCCATTTTCAAATTCCAGAACTCCACCTTAAGATTCTGAATTCCAGTCCTAGAACAACATTTCTTCTCAATCATTACCTTGAGCTCGTCCCAGCTCAGTGCATAAGTAGCATCCGTGCTAAGGGCCTGAACATGATGGTCCCACCATGAGAGTGTGCCGTCTAGTAATGACCTTGAGGTAAAGGTATCACTCCATTTGGGGCGAACATTTTGTCTTTCTTAGAATGGAGTCAATCTGTTCGGGCCAACGAACAAATGCAATGGCGCTTTCTGTTTCGTCGAAGTTCAAAGGCTTGCAGTTTAGGAACTGCTTATAGGTGCGGTCAGCTAGGGATTATTTCCAATAGTGTCATTGTTATGCTAAAAGTGGAGACTTCATGTCATGCAATTGCCCGTGAGTTGCGTTTTTGCAGCTCGGCTCCTATCCTTGGCAACATACTGGTGTTTGTGTCACGCCTGGGTGGCATTCTCTTCTGCCGGAATGACATGAAGTGGGTTAGACAACTTTCCAATTGTCTTATGAGATACATAGCACCGTCAGCCATCATGTACTCACCCAATTTTACACATAAATATACTCAATGTATGGGTGTGGAAAATAAATTTTCTGAGCCCTCACATAGGCTTGCCAATTTGGCTTGTTGCTTGAAATAGAATGAAGTCGAGGCTTCTTCGCCTTGGTCATTCGTGTTCGAGTTATTTCCTGCTACATTGGTTTTCATTAGCTTGGCCCGCAGAGTCCATCAGGATTTCTGTGCACTACAAGTCGTTATTACGTGGGCCCCCGTAATAATAAATTATCTTGCACAGTTACCCCAAATTTTCTCTCGTCCAAGCAGATGATCAACCAAGGAGTAACAGCAGGTGCATTGGCATGAACAGGGTCATGCTCCAATGCGGTGTTAGGAGCAACGCCTGGCTCAGGGGCCACGGCTGGCTCCGGATCAACAAGCTCCATCTCAAAATCAGCTGGATCAACCATCACAGGGGGTTACAGGATCCTCCAAGGGCTGGTCTAAGTGTATGAACTCAAGGTCGTGGTCTGGATCAAAACCAGATGGAAGAACAGGATCACCCTCCATACCGTGATCAAACTCAAGCTGTGTGCGGGAACCGGTGCAGCTGATGATGCCGTATCAGGGTCGGCGTCGAGTGAATGGTGCTGCACTCCCTATATATGCGAAAATGCGGAAGTCAGAAATTCAAATGAGTCTGGGACAGGGGAATGGCCATAAGTTTCCCCTGCAGGAGCGTCCGCAAGCAGTAGGTTAATTCCAGCAGCAATAGGGCCTCGCCCTCAAATGGGTCCTCTTTCTAGTAGATCGTTATCGTCTGTGCCGGTAGTATCGGGAACGTACACCTCGTGCTCCGATGAAACTATGTCGTCTAATACTATGGCCATGGGATTCGTAGTGTCCATCTTTCTAGTACATGATGAAAGCATGACGTTTGTAACACAAACACATATACGTATAATAATCAATCATATATTCATGTAAACATGTAAGTCAACAATAAACAATCAAATAATTCTCCTAGTCCCACTAGCCTCCCAGTCTCCTAGACTGACATTCCTAGTCCCACTAGCCAAATTCCTCCCAGTCTCTAAGACTGCTCTATCATCCACCTCGACCTCTTAGATCGAGCCTCGGCCTCCAAGACCGAGCCTCAGCCTCCAAGACTGAGCCTAAAACAACAAACATCTACCTCGATCTCTAAGATCGAGCCTCGGCCTCCAAGACCGAGCCTAATAATGAATGAATGAAATGTGCTCAACATTTGTTTGTAAAAACGTTTTGGATCTGGACTTAAGTGGTATGCAGTAAAAATGTTTTCGTGAGAGCCCTAGTGATCATAGTCTAGACTCAAGAAAGAATCCTAGTTCGCTATGATCAGAGCTCTGATACCAAGCTGTCACACCCTGGCTTTGCGGAAGCGTGGTTAATTTGTGTGACTTCTTAATACCATAGCTTAATCATAACAAAGCTATATGAATTTAAAAACCATGCAAGTCATCCATTAAGTTTTTGAAAACATCATACAATACCATTGTTTTTAACATGCAACCATAACCTTGTTCAGTAACATTACAACTTAGAACAAAACATAAACGTGATTTAGGGATTGTGTCTTATCCAGGTAAGAGACACAACCCTAAACCCTGATGACTTCATGACCAGTGCAGCGGAAAACGTTCCATACCGTGCCAGATCCGTTTAATTTCCTGAAATACATGTGAGTTGAAAAATCAACAATAATGTTGAGCGAGTTCACGTGTAGGTGAGTATGTAAAACATTTGTGAGTATAAAAATAGTTGTGGTATGTAGCAGTGTAAGAGGACTTGTGATCACCAATGGTTTGCAAGGCCACTGACATATGTGAAGTGCAAATAGGGAGACTCAAACCTAGCAGATTTCGCCACGGCAAAGTATGTGGACAAAGTCACCCCACGGTCCGTTTCTAGTTTGGCCGGGGGCTGGGCTCGCTACACCCAGATAGATCTACCGCTCCTGTCCCTCGGTCCCTCCATGAGGACTAATGGCCCCATGTTGTTCCTATCCACTCACATGATCGTATAACACCTCCTTACGTTAAACATACCGTTGTAAAGTACTCGTAAATCATAGTAACATGTATTTCACCCCCGCAGTTAAGTAAACTGAAAACAGTTAGAGAAAAGGGGGACATGAACTCACAGCGGTGCGTCTCTACCAAGTATGTCTCCAAGTCAAGCAGCTGTGCAACGACCTACATGTACTAACTCTATTAGACGGACGGCCGTGCCTTAGCTTTATGGTTTAAGTTTTGGGAAATAGTTAGACAACTATTTCGTATTTACATTTTGTGCATACTTGGTAATTATTTTCCTTCCCAAGGATGGGGGATTTAATACATGTGCGTACGAAATATATTATTAAGTCTTACTTAAAATATATCTTATTTCTAACTTCAAAATATAAATATTTTTCTCAAAAATATTATATTTTTATTTCACATAATTTTCCCAAAATAATACCTTGTCAAAAATACGCGTTCATAAATATTTCTTCAAATGCGTAAGTTACGTTTTAACGATCGAGTGGTAATAATAATTACCGGTGTAACTTATATATCTATCGTGAAAGCGTTCGTATTATTTTGGATTCGTTAACATTCGATAATATCATTTTTACTCTAAAAATAATATTTGTATACTTCACAAAATAATCATAAACACATATCAAGTGACGTTATGAAAAATATATACTAAATATATATTTACCAAGTTTTATTTTGTGAAATCCCACCTCCGATATTTTGTAAATAAAGTCGTGGCGAAATCTATAATTTGAAAACAAGTCGAAAAGTATTTCTAACACTTGTAGTGAAAATAATTCTAAGTGTTAGGTTTTTGGAAAAATTTCGCCAGAGTTTCCTCTGCAACGGGAGGTGGCCACGCTTTCAAGCGTATCATTTTTCTTTTATAAATCAAACCAACAATTTTCTCATTCAATCAAAACAATGTTCGGAACAACAAACTAGTCAATAAATATGTAAATCGCAAAAATTACATGAACTTGTAGTTTTTCAAAACTATGAAGTAAATCCCATTACTTTTAGTGGATCTTTTATAAATAGACTCGGTTTCTTTGAGAACCATGTTTTTAAAGAAGGTACATTTCTACGACTTCTTGTCCAAAATTTATAAAAATAATTCTTTGTTAAAACTTTTTGTTACACAAGTGTCTATACACTTGTGTGTTCACAAAAATCACTTTTGTTTAGGAAGGATCCGGCTTTAAAATTATGATTTCATTTTACACTTGGTCCTTCGAAAATACCACTTGTAGATCCGTAGATCTACTAGTTTAGAACTCCATTTTGTAAGAAAAATTGTTTTTACACAAGTTCATGGTTATAAGTAGTAGTGGTCTTCATCTAACTACTTTTCACACTATAACATACACTAGGTCATGTTTCATGAACATGACTTAGTCGGGTTAGATGACGATCCGACTAACACTAGCATAAAACATCACTAAATAATCATAACAAAACAAGTCTTATAAGTTTTACACCATTATTCATCCATTAACCACTTTTTTATCTTCTATAGTAGACTTTTAAATTTTGTTCATACATGTTCATAAATTTCAACCGTCAAAATTCTTATTAACCACTTTAGAATAGATCAAAAAGGCGTTTAGAGTCACTTACTACTAGCTCGAGGCTAGGGAAGAAACTAGTCGGAAAACGAGTGGTTAAAAGCGTTGAGGTGAGGTCCTTGCGATTCCGTGAACACCGGGCTTCCTTATGCGTGACCCTTGTCCCTTGTGTGTAAATAAAATGCAAGATGGAAATTTGAAAAAAAATGGTGGGGTGATGCTAGTGGCTCTCGGCCGACACTACAAGTGAGGAAGAGAGTGGAGCAAAATTTTTTTTTGTTTAGTGTTTGGATAAATGAGGTGGTAACCTCTTGTAGGTATTTATAAACCATTTACAACAAATAACCATAGGGTAATATGTCAACTTGATATGGAACACAACTAATGAAATAATCATAAAATAGTGAGGGTGTGTCCCACATGGGACGATCAGTTACAAAGGGGTGGGAGGGGTTAGTTCATTTTCAACTAAATGGTTATCATTAGATATGAAAATTAGGAATTTATATATGTTACTTGTGTGTTATGTATTATGACGGGTGTTAGGGTATTCGGGGACCCTAACTGGCTCAGAAAAAGAAAAACAATGAAAATGACAATATTTTTATGTCCCGGGTTAAGCCCGGTTGTTCGGTTGAATATTGATCCGTTAAAGTGCTTAAAAAGGCTTTAAATTGTCGTTAATATTATTTTTAGCGACCCATTAATTCACCAACACTTTGGAAAGTGTCTAGTAATATTTTTCCAACTTTTTGCACTTTACTAGTTTAGATAAATGCTGAATTATTATTTAAAGTGCTGAATTTTGTACTCAGAGTACGTTTTAGGCACATCCGATCACTGTAACTTATTCCTAGAGACGCAGTTCTACAACCCTTGTATCCCTACACTCACCACTAGTGTAGTAACTATTTCTGGCTCATACAGGCCTTAGAGGCAGTGTTTGCCTGATGCTGGCTTTATCAGCATGTTCAATAGGTTATCCGTTTATAGTGCTACTGTGCTTTTGTGCATCATGTTTGTCACTAAGGTTCAGCATGTAAATAATGTAGTGACAGTAAGTAGAGTATGATGCAAATATGTACATGTATCAACATTCAAGTAGCAGTTTATCCACAATTTCAGATAAGCACAGTAATTAAGCAGTAATTAGCTATTAATTAAGTCGTACGGATACCTGGTTTAGTGAGGGTTGTCACATACGCATTCGTGAATATTTCCGTATAAAGCGTAAGTTACGTTTTGGCGATTAAATGGTAATAGTAATTACCGTTGTAACTTATATGTTTGTCGTGAAGGTGTTGGTATTATTTTGGGTTCGACAAAGTTTGTAAATATTATTTTTACTCTAAAAATAATATTTATATATTTTCACAAAATAATCATAAACAGTGTGGTGAAAAATATATTTATCGAATAAATATTTATCACGTTTAGTTTTTGTGAAAATCCCACCTCCGATTATTTAATAAATAAAGTCATGGCGAAATGTATTTTGAAAACATCTCAAAATAGTTTAACACTTGTAAATAATCCTAAGTGTTAGATTTTTAGAAAAATTTCGCCAGAGTTTCCCCTGTAACTGGAGGTGGCCACGCTTCTAAGCGTATCATTTTCTTTTACAAAATCACTTCAACAATTTCTTTAAATCAACCAATCAATTTCCAACACATTAAACAAGTTTCAACACTTCAAACTTGTAGACTAGTATTGTAAAATCGCCTTATTACATGAACTTGTAGTTTTTCTAAAACTATTGTGTAGATCTCGTTATATTTAGTGGATCTATGTATAAAATAGTTTAGTCTTGCAAAAACCCCGTTTTTGGAACAAATCACTCTTTACAACTTCCCGACAATTTTTGTAAAAATTGTTATTTTGTCGGATCTTTCGTTTCACAAGTGTTTATACACTTGTAGTTTATAAAAATCATCTTTGTTAGCATGTTATCCAACTTATATAAAACATGATTTCCTCGACACCCGGTTCTACGAATATACCACTAGTACATACGTAGATCGGCTCGTTTAAAATACTATTTTTCATGTCAAAACACTTTTACACAAGTTCATGTTTCCCGTGTGGTGGAGTTTCACCTTTTAACCCTTGTACCGCTAGAAACAAGCTTATGTTAAGATACATGATCTTAACAAAGTCGGGTTAAACGATGATAAGAGCCACCACATCGTAGATCGGGTCTCTACAACCAACATATTCGAATACTACGACTTTTACACGCGTTATAAGCTTTTAACCAACAATATTCGAGTTTTAGAAGACTTTATAGATTCAAAAGATGGGTTTCCGACTTTTAACCGTTAAAAATCCTTTTAACCACTTTAGACACGATCAAGAGCGAGTTTTAAATGTTATACCTCTAGCTCGGGGCTAGGGAAGATCTTTGGCGAAAATGGCGTGGATAAAAGCAAATGAACGAGGTCCTTTAGCTTCCGCTTGCTTCAAGCTTCCTCGTACGTGATCCCCGACACTTGTGTGAGCTTGGAATGGCAAGACAAGAACTCGACAATGGATGTGTGGGTGTGGGTAGTCTCGGCCGAGAGGGAGAGAGCAAGAGGGAGAGAGAGTTGAGTGAAGTGTGTGTGTAAAGTCTTGTGGTTTAGGCTTGGATTTTATAGACAAAATATGAGCCATCGTCCAACAGTTATATGTCGTCTAGATATCCACGTAATCTAATTAAATAATCAAAAGGTGTACCCTTAGTTACAAAGGGACCAAACCGGCCCAGGGGGGGGGGAGGGTCACCCGGTTGGATCTTGATTGTTCAGTTAGTGTTTAGTTAAGTTAAATTGGTTAAGTTTAGAGATTAACCCCGCTAGTTGCGTGACGCGTTATAATGCGGGTGTTAGGGTAATCAGGGACCCTAACTGGCTCAGAAAAATACCAATAATATTTCTGGCAATATTTTTATGTTCCGGGTATAGTCCGGTTGTTCGGTTGGATAGTAATCCGTTAAAGTGCTTAAGTAATCCGTTAAGCGTTGTAAATAATATTTTTAGCGACACAATTTATTCTGCAAAGTGTCAGGAATAATTCCTCATGTTTTGGCACTTTATTAGTTAGCTAGAAGCTAGTATGTAAATAAAAGTGCTGTGTTTTGTGCTTAGAATACGTTTTAGGCACATCCAATCTCTGTATCTTATTCCTAGAGACGCAATTATACAACCCTTGTATCCCTACACACACTATGGGTGTAGTAAAATATTTCTGGCTCATTCAGGCCTTTAGAGGCAGTGTCTGCCTGATGCTGGCTATATCAGCATGTCAAATAGGTTATCCGTCCAAATGCTACTGTGCTTTTGTGCATCATGTTTGTCACTAGAGTTCAGTAAGTAAATAATGTAGTGACGGAAAATCAAAGTATGATGCAGATATGTACAAGTATCAACAATCAAGTAGCAGTTTATCAGAAATCTCAGTTAAGCACAGTATTTAGGCAACAATTAATAGTTAATTAAGTCGTACGGATACCCGGTTTAGTGAGGGTTGTCACATTCTCCCCCCGTTAGAAAAATTTCGTCCCGAAATTTTAAATTCTGCTTGTAGAAGCAGGGTTCTTAGGAAATAAGTGGGGGTATTTCTCTTTCATTCGGTCTTCACGCTCCCAGGTGAACTCAGGACCATGTCTAGCAATCCAGCGAACCTTGACGAGCTTGACACTGCTCCGGCGGGTCTTGTTAACTTTCCAATCCGTGACCTCAACAGGTTCTTCAACGAAGTGGAGCGTGTCATCAATATGAATTTCGTCGGTAGGAATGGCAACGTTAACTTGAGTTGGACTCCTCTTCAGATTGGATACATGAAATGTATCGTGAACGTTATTCAGTTCGGCAGGTAGATCCAACTTGTATGCTACGGTCCCAATTCTTTCCAAAACCTTGAAAGGACCAATGTAGCGCGGATTCAACTTCCCACGCTTCCCAAAGCGTGCCACACCCTTCCAGGGTGATACCTTCAACAAAACCATATCCCCAACCTCAAATTCCTAAGGTTTCCTTTTCAGATCTGCGTAGGTCTTCTGACGGTCACGAGCCGCACTAATGCGATCTCGGATTTGCGCAATCTTATCTGTAGTTTCCTGAACTACATCGGGACCTACCAATTGTCTTTCACCTGCGTCAGACCAACAGAGCGGCGACCTGCACTTGCGCCCATATAAAGCTTCGAATGGCGCGGCACCAATACTGGTGTGGTAGCTGTTGTTGTAGGAAAACTCAACCAGGGGTAAATGCTTATCCCAGCTACCGCCTAAATCCATCACACATGCTCTCAGCATGTCCTCCAATGTCTGAATCGTCCGCTCACTTTGACCGTCGGTCTGTGGGTGAAAAGCTGTGCTCATATTCAGCTTTGAGCCAAAAGCTTCCTGGAAGGATTGCCATATCCTCGATACGAACCTCCCATCTCTATCAGAAATAATCGAGAGAGGTACTCCATGGCGTGTAACAATCTCTCTCATGTAGATTTCAGCCAATTTGCTTGTATTATCCTTCTCGCGGATAGGTAAGAAATGTGCTGACTTCGTTAAGCGGTCCACTATCACCCAGATAGTGTCATGGCCTTTTGGCGTTCTTGGCAACTTTGTAATGAAATCCATGGAGATTTCTTCCCACTTCCACTGGGAATTTTTGGTTGCTGCAGAAGTCCCGAAGGCTTCTGGTATTCCGCCTTAACTTTGGCGCAAGTTAAACATTTGCTCACGTAAATAGCAACATCGCCTTTCATCCTAGGCCACCAGTAATAATCTTTAAGATCCTGGTACATCTTATCCGCTCCAGGGTGGATAGAGTACCGCGACTTGTGTGCTTCATCAAAAATACCTTCTCTTAAACCACCAAACAGAGGAACCCAAATCCTTTTCCCAAAACACAACGTTCCTTCCCTGTTTGGCACCAAAATCTTCTCCATCCCACGGAGATATTCTTCCTCAAGGTTTCCCTCCTTGAGAGCTTCCTTCTGTGCTGCATGAACGCGTGAGGAAAGGTCGGTTTGAATTATCATCTCCATAGCCCTAACCTTTATGGGCTTGATTCTCTCTTTACGACTTAGGGCATCAGCGACCACATTCGCCTTCCCTGGATGATACTTGATCTCGCAGTCGTAATCGTTCAACAACTCGACCCATCGTCTTTGCCTCATGTTCAACTCCTTCTGGTTGAATATATGCTGGAGGCTCTTGTGATCTGTGAAGATCGTACACTTTGTACCGTAAAGGTAGTGTCTCTAGATCTTCAAGGCAAAAACCACTGCGCCTAGCTCCAAATCATGAGTGGTATAGTTCTTTTCGTGCACTTTCAGTTGACGTGATGCGTAGGCGATAACCTTTTGACGTTGCATCAACACACAACCCAATCCTTGACGCGATGCATCACAGTATACCACAAAATTGTCGGTACCTTCCGGTAGAGCTAAGATTGGCGCGTTACAAAGCTTATCCTTCAATATCTGAAAGGCTTCATCCTGTTTGATTCCCCAATCAAACTTCTTATCCTTTTGCGTGAGGAGCGTTAACGGTTGAGCGATCTTTGAAAAGTTCTCGATGAACCTTCGATAATAGCCAGCCAAACCCAAGAATTGCCGAATCTCGGTTGGCGTCTTTGGCGTTTCCCAATCTTTGATCGCCTCGATTTTGGTTGGATCCACGTGGATTCCATCTCCATTCACCACGTGCCCAAGGAATTGCACCTCACGTAGCCAAAACTCACACTTAGAGAACTTGGCGTACAATTGTTCCTTCTTTAGTAGCTCCAGAATAGCTCTAAGATGTTGCTCGTGCTCAGCCTTTGTCTTCGAATAAATCAAAATGTCATCGATGAATACGATCACGAACTTATCCAAGTACGGCTTACAAACTCGGTTCATCAAATCCATGAACACTGCAGGTGCGTTTGTCAAACCAAACGGCATCACGAGAAACTCGTAGTGTCCATATCGAGTTCTGAAGGCTGTCTTCGGGATACTCTCCTCCTGTATCCGTAGCTGATGGTATCCAGATCGAAGATCGATCTTTGAATAGAAGCTTGAACCTTGAAG
This sequence comes from Helianthus annuus, assembly GCF_002127325.2. NCBI lineage: Eukaryota > Viridiplantae > Streptophyta > Magnoliopsida > Asterales > Asteraceae > Helianthus > Helianthus annuus. The sequence continues at coordinate 63,973,621 of NC_035437.2, forward strand.
CTGGTCGAACAGATCATCGATTCTTGGCAGGGGATACCTATTCTTGATTGTCAGCTTGTTCAACTCTCTGTAGTCAATGCACATACGGAAACTACCGTCCTTCTTCTTCACAAACAAAACTCGAGCTCCCCAAGGCGAGAAGCTTGGTCGGATAAAACCCTTGTCTAACAACTCTTGAAGTTGTGTCGACAGTTCTTGCATCTCAGACGGAGCGAGTCTGTAAGGTGCCTTAGCCACAGGCGCAGCGCCTGGAGCTCAGTCGATGCGAAACTCCACTTGACTTTGAGGTGGCAAGCCAGGCAAGTCTTCTTGAAAGACTTCTGGGTACTCCCTCACGACAGGGATGTCTTCGATCTTTGGCTCAGCAGCCTTCTTATCCACAATGTGTGCTAGAAAAGCAACACATCCTTTCCTCAAACACTTCCTTGCTTTCAGGCAGCTAATCATCCTTAACGGCGTCTCACGCTTCTCCCCATGAACAACAATGGTCTCACCATCATCGGTCGGGATACGAATAATCTTCTCGTGGCAAACTATCTCTGCCTTGTTACTCGATAACCAATCCATCCCTACTACCACGTCGAAGCTTCCTAACTGGACTGGTAGTAGATCGAGAGCAAACTCACGCTCTCCTAGCTCGATTACGCAACCTCGAATCACCTCGTTAGCTTCTACTAACTTTCCATTTGCTAATTCGATCGAGTAAGGAATATCTAACTTACTAGCGGCTAAACCAAGCATGTTTCTAAATTCTAACAATACGAAGCTATAATCGGCACCAGTATCAAACAAAACGGATGCATAGCGTTGGTTTACAGGGAACGTACCAGTGACAACATTGGGATCCTGGCGCGCTTCCCTGGCCTCCATGTTAAACACTCTTCCGCGTGCCTGGGTTAATTCTGGGCAATTCTTCTTGAAATGCCCTTGATCTCCACAATTAAAACATCCGGGCCTCTGCCCGTTTCCACCATTGTTTCCAGCTTGAGGGTTTCCCTGGTTCCGATTCATGGTGCCTGCTTGGTTAGCATTATTAACACGGTTCCCATCACCTCCCTGGTTTCCTTGTGGGCGGTTCCCAGCACCACCACGGTTGTTCCTATTCCCATTTCCTCCCGGGCCTCCCCGGCCAGCACTAGCCCAACAAAAATCCTTCGTATGACCAGTCTTCCCACATGATTCACAAACTCTCAGGCTGCAACGACCAGAGTGATGTTTTTGGCATGAGTTGCACTTGGGGTGTGCACCCATGTATCCCTTCCCTTTCTTTCTACCACCAGCTGAATCTTGAGCTGGCGCACTCGATTCTCCCTTCTTAACCACCATCCCGGTGCTCTGCTTGAAACTCGAAAACTTTCGCTTATTACCACCAGATGACTCCACATGAGTCTCCTTCTTCTTGGGCTCAACCTCATCAAACTTGTTCAACCGAATCGCCTCTTCGGTGAGAGCCACACTCAGATCAATGGCTTCTGTGATGGTTGCAGGTTTAGAAGAAGTCACCATGCTGATTATCTGAGGAGCCAATCCCCAGATGAAGCGTTCAATCCTTTTGAACTCAGGCGTAACCATGTAGGGTACCACATGAGACAAATCATGGAACCTCTGAACATATTCAGCTATCTTGGGACCCTCCATCTTTAGGTGCCAGAATTCGGTCTCTAACCTCTGAATTTCAGCACGAGAACAGTACTTCTTGCGCATGAGTTCTTTCAACTCAGTCCAGGTCAGTGCGTAAGCTGCAGCTTCGCCAAGGGTCTGGACCTGAAGATTCCACCAAGATAGGGCTCCATCCACAAATAGCCCTGAGATGTAGGTGACTTGCTGATCCACTGCGCACTTGCTCATGCGAAGTACGGACTCGGTCTTCTCTGCCCAGCGGACGAAAGCAACAGCACCACCTGTGCCGTCGAAGTTTATGGGCTTACAGTCCAAGAATTGTTTGTAGGTGCACCCATGAGGAGGATTTTGGTTGCCGTTAATGTTCGAGCTACTTCCGCTTGGTCCTCCTTGCGAGGCAGCATATTGAGCAATAGCAGCCGCAATGACTTGCTGTAATTCGTCCTGAGTAGTAGGCATCGGCTGAGGTTGTCGTCTTGGCGCCATCTTCTAAAGATGCGTACGTCGATTAGGCCATAATAAACATACGTATATAGTAATAGTAATAGCATATAACATCTCATGTTAGCAATATATCACACACAACATCCCATGTCCCAACATCCCATGTCACAAATATCATACACACAACATCCCATGTCCCAACATCCCATGTTGCAAATATCATACATACAACATCCCATGTCCCAACATCCCATGTTGCAAATATCATACGTACAACATCCCATGTCCCAACATCCGATGTTGCAAATATCATACATACAACATCCCATGTCCCAACATCCCATGTTGCAAATATCATACATACAACATCCTATGTCACAAAACATAAATAAGCAATCAAGTGAATCAGATATGGTGAGAATACGGCGATTGTTATATATATCGAGACCATAATGTGGTAAGGGTATCAGTACGTCACTGTATCATACAATCACAAATCAAATAGGGGCTACATCACCCCTGTCAAAAACAATATCACATCAGTGTCACATACATCCAGTACATCAACAAATATCAACAAAAATCAGTATCGTCAGATGGTCTCCAAAAGGCTGTTCAGTCACAATCGCGGTCGTCTCACCATCGTCTACCACTATGGCACCGATGAGCTCTAAGCGGATGGGGGTGGAGGAGGGGGACAGTGAGTGTAGAGCAAGCGGCGTAAATGAAGCCAGTCCTCCTCCATCGCCTGCTGAGTGCGAATAACAGATGCAATCTGCTGCTCCATAGTCGAAAGTCGGGCAGCAAAGTCAGGAGGTAATGATCGAAAAGGCTGAAAGGATGAGGATGTCTGACCAAGATATGGACCTAGTGATAACTGAGCTCTCTCGAGCTCCTGGAGTCGCTGTGTATGGGAATCATGCTGATGGACAAAGGACATCTAGACGTCCTCTATGGTATGTCCCATATGGAATGGATGATATGGATCAGTGGGTGGTATCGGAGAGGAAGGTGACCAAAGCAGTGGCGTGCTGGTGGGATCGAATGGTGCTGCATGAACAGAAGATGGAACAGATGTCATCTGTGGTACGAAAGGCATAGGCATCGGTATGTGCCCAAAGGGGTGGGCTGAAGAGCCCTCTCCAGGCCCTGCTAGAGGTACAAACGGTGGGATCTGAAATGAAAAATCAGTATGATGTGCCTCAGTGTGATGTGGTGGAACATCCTCGTCAGCCGGTATCCAACCGTGCTGAGCCTCCTCATCAGGTGGATCCATATGCTCTGCAAATAGAGCGTGCTCAGGCTCAATGGGTACAGGATCAAAAGGAGCAATGACAGGATCAACATGATCAACATGATGGTCAACAGGGACGTCAGCAATCAAAGGTGGGTCAACAAAAGGATCAACAGCATGATCAGCAACTAACAAAGGGACATCATCAACAGGAAGATCGCCAACAGGCGGGTCAGCCAAAACGGGCTCAACAGGAACGTCAGCATGTACCAAGTCATGCTCATGCACAGGATCGAAAGCAGCTGCCTGCTCTGGGGCCACGGCAGGCTCCGGGTCGTCAAAAGCCATGTCAAAATCAATCTCTGGGTCAAAGGGATCGATAGGATCGACGGGATCAACAGGGTCCTCCATATGCTGGTCCATAGGAATATACTCAATATCGCGGTCAGGATCAAATCCTGGAGGAAAAACGGGATCGGAATCCTCAATATCGTCGTGCTCAAACACAAAGCTCGGAATGAGGGCGGCAGAAGATGCCTGATCGGGGTCCGAGTCATGAACAAAATGCTGCGTGCTCACCTCGTGAGACGGTACAGATGCCTCAGACTCAAAGGAGTCTGGGACTGGCGAATGGACGGGCGAGTCTCCAGCTGGGGCACTAGCGATCATCAAGAGACCGCCAGCGGGTAAAGGGGCTGCATCAGGAACCTCGTCCTCAAAAGGCTCGTCCTCGTAGAGGTCAATGTCGTCGTCAGCCTCGGCGTCTGGTAATAGCTCGTGTGCTGGGTATGAAGCAAGAGGAATCGGAGCTGGAATCACAACAAGGGGAAGATACTCAGCAGGATCGCCATCAATAGGCTCATAGGCACCCTCGGGTAAAGCGAAGGGCAAGGAGTCATCAGTATGCTCATCAGCGCCGTCGGGTAGAGCGAACGGCTGGAAGTCATCATCATCCGTGCTCGTGTAGTCTGAGGTATGCACCTCATGCTCGGATGACACAATGTCATCCGACACTATGGGTAGAGGTCCAGTGGTATCTGAGTCTCCGGTGCCTGATGTATCCATGTGTCTGTAACACAATCACAAGTATGCACAAATAATCAGTAAATCACATAAGTTACCAAATAATAATCACATAATCCACCTAGTCCCACTAGCCTCCCAGCCTCCCAGACTGTCCTTCCTAGTCCCACTAGCCAACTTTCCCAGCCTCCCAGACTGACTTCCTAGTCCCACTAGCCAACTTTCCCAGCCTCCCAGACTGACTTCCTAGTCCCACTAGCCAACTACCTCGATCCATTAGATCGAGCCTCGGCCTCCCAGACCGAGCCTCAGTCTCCCAGACCGAGCCTCAGCCTCCCAGACTGAGCCTAAAATAATAAATAAAATATGCCCAACATTTGTTTATAAAAAGGTTTTGGATCTGGACTTAAGTGGTATGCAGTAAAAATGTTTTCGTGAGAGCCCTAGTGATCATAGTCTAGACTCGAGAAGGAATCCTAGTTCGCTATGATCAGAGCTCTGATACCAAGCTGTCACACCCTGGCTTTGCGGAAGCGTGGTTAATTTGGTGTGACTTCTTAATACCATAGCTTAATCATAACAAGCTATATGAATTAAAAATATGCAAGATCATCCATTAATAATAAAAATATTAAACATCGTCTTAACGGGTTAACACCCAACAACCATAACTTGCCTAAACATTACAAATGCAAACTTAAAGTAAACATGGTTCAGGGACTGTGACTTGTCCAGGAAAGAGTCACAAGCCTCGAACCCTGGATGACCTCGGGCCTAATGCAGCGGAAAACAAGCCATACCGCGCCAGATCGTTAGTTTCCTGAAATACATGTAAGTTGAAAAATCAACAATAATGTTGAGCGAGTTCATGCGAATAGTGAGTATATAAACCTTTATCTTTATCAAAAACCTGGTATGTAGCAAATAAGGAAAAAGAGATCACCAATGGTTTGCAAGGCCATTGATATGTGTGAAGTGCAAGTAGGGATGACTCAAACCTAGCGGATTTATGCGTCGGGCACTAAGTCACCCCGAGGTCCGTTATGCTGGACCTGGGGCTGGGCTCGCTACACCCAGATAGATCTACCGCTCCTGTCCCTCGGTCCTACTACGAGGATTAATGGCCTCAAGTTGCGCCTACCCACTCACATGATCTAAGTAACAAACCTCCTTACGCTAACCATACCATGTATAAACATATTCATAATCATTGTAACATGTATTTCACCCCCGCAGTTTAGAAAACTGAAAACAGTTAAGAGAAAAGGGGGACATGAACTCACAGTGAGTGCGTCACAATACCAAGTAATCCAAATATCCAACTGCTGCGCAACGACCTACATGTGCTAATTCTATTAGACGGATGGCCGTGCTTTAGCTTTATAGTTTAATTTTCGGGAAACAGTTAGACAACCGTTCCTTGTATATATATTTGGTAGTAAATCTCCTTCCCAAGGATGGGGGAATTAATACATGCGCGTTTATAATATTAAGTCTCACTTAATATATTTACTTCTCATTCCAAAATATAATTATTTTTCTCAAAAATAATATATTTCCTCTTCGTATAATACTTTCCAAAATAATATGTTGACAACATACGCATTCGTGAATATTTCCGTATAAAGCGTAAGTTACGTTTTGGCGATTAAATGGTAATAGTAATTACCGTTGTAACTTATATGTTTGTCGTGAAGGCGTTGGTATTATTTTGGGTTCGACAAAGTTTGTAAATATTATTTTTACTCTAAAAATAATATTTATATATTTTCACAAAATAATCATAAACAGTGTGGTGAAAAATATATTTATCGAATAAATATTTATCACGTTTAGTTTTTGTGAAAATCCCACCTCCGATTATTTAATAAATAAGGTCATGGCGAAATGTATTTTGAAAACATCTCAAAATAGTTTAACACTTGTAAATAATCCTAAGTGTTAGATTTTTAGAAAAATTTCGCCAGAGTTTCCCCTGTAACTGGAGGTGGCCACGCTTTTAAGCGTATCATTTTCTTTTACAAAATCACTTCAACAATTTCTTTAAATCAACCAATCAATTTCCAACACATTAAACAAGTTTCAACACTTCAAACTTGTAGACTAGTATTGTAAAATCGCATTATTACATGAACTTGTAGTTTTTCTAAAACTATTGTGTAGATCTCGTTATATTTAGTGGATCTATGTATAAAATAGTTTAGTCTTGCAAAAACCCCGTTTTTGGAACAAATCACTCTTTACAACTTCCCGACAATTTTTGTAAAAATTGTTATTTTGTCGGATCTTTCGTTTCACAAGTGTTTATACACTTGTAGTTTATAAAAATCATCTTTGTTAGCATGTTATCCAACTTATATAAAACATGATTTCCTCGACACCCGGTTCTACGAATATACCACTAGTACATACGTAGATCGGCTCGTTTAAAATACTATTTTTCATGTCAAAACACTTTTACACAAGTTCATGTTTCCCGTGTGGTGGAGTTTCACCTTTTAACCCTTGTACCGCTAGAAACAAGCTTATGTTAAAATACATGATCTTAACAAAGTCGGGTTAAACGATGATAAGAGCCACCACATCGTAGATCGGGTCTCTACAACCAACATATTCGAATACTACGACTTTTACACGCGTTATAATCTTTTAACCAACAATATTCGAGTTTTAGAAGACTTTTGTGACAACTCGAATTTCCAAGATTCCTATTTCGCATTTATTGCACGTTCATGTGTTGTTTAGTTGTTTAATTCAATATAACGTTTTGATACAATGAAGTGTATTGTGTGATTATGCATGGTTATGTGTTAATTGTGAAAGACTTATCAAGTATGTGAACTTGGTGGCGAAATTGTGGAATTGTTATGAGATGGTGTAATTGTGTAAAATAAAGTAATTAAGGGTGTAGAGAGCTATTAGTGAAACTTAAGCTATACTTAACCCTAATCCTTTGTTCACTAATCATTTTCACAAAACCAAAGCATGTACTACAATCTCTAACCTCCTAGCAATCATCACCAAATCATTGGCAAGGCATCACAAGTTTGATTCCTCTCTTTCTCTAGAATCAACACAAGGTAATTGTTAATGATTGTTGTTGATTATTGGATTGATATCAATTCTTGATCCTTGATTATGTATGCATGAAAAACCCTAGTTTCACATGTGATGTTTCTGCGTTTAAGGATTCTGATTGTTGAGAAACGAATATGAATAGTTGTATGCTCGATTAGATTGTTCTTGTAAAGATTAATTGTTGATCATAGGTGGATTAGTTATGATGATGCCGTCAATATGAATAAAATTAGGGTTTGTTCGTATGCGTAACTGTTGTTCATGAGACTATGCTTGCTCGATGATTGTTGATCTGAGTTTGTAACGTAATGAGGATTGTCCGACTTTTATGTGATGACTTGTCTGAGTTTCTTAAATAAAAACATGTCCGAGCTTGTTTAATGCTCATATGCCCGAGTTTATTAGGCAGCCCTAGGCCGAGTTTCCTTTATATGTTGATGTCTGAGTTTTAATGTGTATACATCAAGGTCCGAATTTCATTGCATGTCCGAGTTTCCTTCTTGTCATATGTATGCCCGAGTTTAGGGGAGCCTATGTCCGAGTTTATGTGATTTAGTTTGGACCGAGTTTAATTGACTAGCTTGTGTTTGGTCCGAGTTTCCCTTACAATTTGACAAGGTCCGAGTTTTAGTTGGTATTCATGTGTCCGACTTTTACAATCTATATGAAGGTCCGAGTTCTTGAATATAAGCAAAGAGGTCCGAGGTTTATAAAAAGCATTATGTCCGAGTTTAATGAGGATGATGGGCCGAGTTTCAATTAATCAAGCATGGTCCGAGTTTGTGCTAATGGGGGGAAGGGAGTCCGACCTTTAAATAAGATGTAATCCGAGTTTAATGTTATTTCATAATGTCCGAGTTTTAATAAATAAAGGGAAGCCCGACTTTTTACCCCACACCCTCTCTATATCCGAGTTTTAACCCCTTGCACCCCATGGCTTTATGTCCGACCTTTGAGCCCAAACCCCCACATGTCTGAGTTTCAAACCAAGACATTGTCCGACTTTGTGTGGGCCATAGTGGTCCGAGTTTGAGGAAGGGGGGGGTGCCCCTCATGTCCGACCTTCATAGATGTAGCATGTCCGAAGTTTTGCTTGCACATGTTTGGGTTATGCTTTGATGTTATGTCCGAGTTCTATGCTAGGATTGTGGATTCAATAACTTGTTAACCCTGTTAACTTAGTAACGTCATCAGTTTAGTAATTATGTGTACATGTTAACCCCGTTATGACCATTAAGATATATATGTTAACCCTGTTAGTATCCCATTGATATGGTTAACTCTGTTAAATTAATTATGCAACTCCGTTAAGTTGTAAATTCTGTTTAAGTGTGATGTTCTGAAGTATGTTATCAGTGGTATCTAGGTTAACGTCTACGTTAGATTAAAACTATGTAATCAAGGACGCGACGTATGAAATATGTGAATACGATTAACTGTTTACATGATGTATGATTCTATGTGTATAATCGTATGATACTGAAAGCAACTATATGATTTTACATGCGTGAACATTTTATGTAATATCATCGTGTACACAATAAACACACAAAGCACCGTTGCTTGAATATCGAGAATTGTAAACCCTAATTGAATGAATCATGTGTAATATATCCTAGGTCGTGTATAACGGACTTAGAGATTAATAAACCCTAGAAGCAATAACATACCGAGCAAACCAAGGTGAGTTCATACAGCCAAGGCATGGGTTCCCAGGGTGGGAATGGGATTTGATTATTTACTGGTACTTATCTATACTGGAACGTAGTGATGTGATTTGATGAACTATGGTACATACTCCGCTGATTTAACTACGACTAGACTAGTAACACTTATTGAACTGATCTTCGCACACCTGCCAAGGGTTGGCCGCGATATTATGACTGACTTCGCACACCTGCCTTTGGAAGGCCGCGAACTGTAATTTACTAATCTTCGCACACCTGCCTGGTAGGCCGCGATACAGGTAAACCTAGTCTAGAATACACGGGATGAACATCCCCTAATATCTTCGCATACCTGCCTGGGAGGCCGCGATGGAAACTAATACGATACATGACATAACGAACGAACATACTACTACTCACACTGTACTACTACTGAACTGTTAACTGTGAACTCGCTCAACTAGTTGTTGATCCTCTGTTACATGCCTTGCAGGTCGTTAGATACTTATGGAGCTTGCACAGGGAGGAGCAGGTCGTTGTGGAGCATGGATTATGTTTTGAAACTTATTGAACTTATGTTACACACTTGGGTTTTCGTACTTATGCTTCCGCTATACTTTAAAACTATGATTATGTTTGAACACCTTTCATATTGAATGACTGGTTTACATTTATTATATTTGGTATTAATTACATGTTCGATATGATTGGTGGCTTGATCCTGGTCAGTCACACTCCCAAGCGATGGTACTCCGCAGGTGGATTTTGGGGGTGTGACAGATTGGTATCAGAGCCATTGGTTATAGAGAACTTGGTTTTAATATGGGAAAACGTTTTTATTAAAACCAGACTATAACCAAAATAGTGCTCTCAACGATCCACAACGACGCTTCGCTCCACGTGCAAGACTCGACATCCTAGGTAATAAGGTTTATGTTTATTGCCTACATGCTAGAATTGCATAGAACTTTGCTCGTAGTATGCTTACATTACTTTGCTCACTACTTGTTATTGCTTGAGAACACTTACGTGCTTACACTCTTCTGTCATCGCACTACTCGCGAACCCTTCTCACTTATGTTGCCTTTGATGTGAAGATCAATGGCCGGACGAATTAACATGACTCAAGCCCAGCTAGAGGCTCTCGTTCAAGCTCAAGTTGCTGCGGCACTTGCAGCTGCTCAAGCCGGTCAACACGCGCAGCAGCCTGTCTGCACTTTCAAGAACTTCATGGACTGTCGTCCAAGCTCATTCAGTGGCACCGAGGGGGCAGTGGGACTCCTCCATTGGTTCGAGAAGCTAGAATCTGTGTTCGAAATGTGTGAATGCCCTGAGGCTCGCAGGGTCAAGTACGCCACTGGCACTTTGGAAAGAATCGCGTTGACTTGGTGGAACGCCCAAGTTCAGATCTTAGGGTTGGCAGCTGCTAACGCCACGCCCTGGAATGATTTTAAGGAACTTATCAAAAGGGAATATTGCACGCGTGAAGATATTCACAAGTTGGAAGATGAGCTGTATAATTTGAAAATGGTTGGGTCAGAGATCGAAGCGTATACTAAACGGTCGAATGAGCTGGCCGTGCTGTGTCCAACTATGGTGGACCCTCCATACAAGCGCATCGAGATGTATCTCAAGGGGTTGGCACCAGAAATCCAGAGCCATGTTACCTCGGCTAATCTTGACAACATCCAGGAAATTCAGCGCCTTGCTCATCGTATTACAGATCAGGCAGTGGATCAGAACAGACTGCCAAAACGTGTCAAGGCTACCACTACTGCTGTCACTACTTCTGCTACTCCCAGTGACAACAAGAGAAAATGGGAGGGGGATTCCAGCAAGGGATCAGTTTCGGTTCAGTCTCAGCAGCGCAAGACAAATGATTACCAGAGTTCGAGTCAGCAATCATCTGGCAGTCAGGGGCAGGGTGGATATCGGGGAATTCACCCACTGTGTAATAAGTGCAACAGACACCACAGCAGAAGATGTCGCAGGGAACGTTGTCAATGATGCCTCAAGATGGGTCATGAGGCTAAGGATTGTAGAAGCTCACGGCCAGCAAATCAGAACCAGCAACTCCCACCGCCAGCTCCACAGAACCAGCAGCAGCAACCACAGCGTGGAAACCGGGGATGTTTCCAGTGTGGGGCAGAAGGTCATTACAAACGCGATTGCCCTCAGTTGAATCAGAATCAGAACCACAACACTAACCAGGGCAACGGGAACAACAACAACAACGGGAGAAACAACAACAACAATGGCAACGAGGCAAGAGGTCGAGTTTTCGTGTTAGGACGAGGAGACGCAATGAACGATATTTGAACTTATAACTTATTTTGGGTTTTCATTATTATGTTTCCGCTACTCAAACAAAGTTAGGTTTGAACATCAATTGTATTGGGTTTTATGAATTATTTTAACTACTATACTTTATGTTTGATATGATGGATGGTTTGATATTATGGAGCGCACCTGCCGTATTTATGGACCTTATGAACAGGGTGTGCAAACCCTATCTTGACAAGTTCGTCATTGTCTTCATCGACGACATTCTGATCTACTCCAAGAGTCAGGAGGAGCACGAGCAGCATTTACGATTGATCTTAGAACTGCTACGAAAGGAACAGCTGTACGCTAAGTTTTCGAAATGCGACTTCTGGCTTCGTGAAGTCCACTTCTTAGGCCATGTGGTGAACAGGGATGGGATTCATGTTGATCCATCCAAGGTAGATTCGATCAGGAACTAGCCTGCACCGCGTACACCGACAGAAATACGCCAATTATTGGGTTTGGCGGGATACTACAGGCGATTCATTAAAGACTTTTCGAAGATCGCGCAGCCGCTTACTATGCTGACACAGAAAGGTGTCACCTACCGTTGGGGAGATTCCCAAGAGACCGTTTTTCAGTACCTAAGGATAGGCTTTGCAGCGCACCTATTCTCTCACTGCCGGAGGGCATAGATGACTTCGTGGTTATTGTGACGCATCGATACAGGGTCTTGGTTGCGTATTGATGCAACGGGATAAGGTTATTGCTTACACTTCGTGGCAACTCAAGATTCATGAACGGAACTACACGACGCACGATTTAGAGCTGGGAGCTGTTGTTTTTGCACTCAGGATATGGCGACACTACCTGTACGGTACCAGGTGCACGATTTACACCGATCACAGGAGTCTCGAGCATATTCTTAAGCAAAAGGATTTGAACATGCGTCAACGGAGATGGGTTGAACTACTGAACGACTACGAATGCGCCATCAAGTATCATCCAGGCAAGGCCAATGTTGTGGCCGACGCCCTCAGTCGGAAAGACACTCTACCTAAGCGCGTGCGAGCGCTACAGCTTACAATTCAGTCCAGTCTTCCTGCACAGATACGAGCTGCTCAGATAGAAGCATTGAAACCCGAAAACGTCATGGCTGAAGCCTTACGCGGTTCAAGGCAACTAATGGAACAAAAGGAAGACGGCGCCTACTATGTAACGGGGCGTATTTGGGTCCCACTTTTTGGCGGTTTACGCGAGCTGGTAATGGATGAAGCTCACAAGTCACGCTACTCGGTACATCCAGGGTCGGATAAAATGTACCACGACATCAAAACAACATACTGGTGGCCAAGCATGAAAGCCCACATCGCAACGTACGTCGGCAAATGTTTGACTTGTGCGAGAGTCAAGGTCGAGTACCAGAAACCGGCGGGTTTACTTCAACAACCCAGGATACCACAATGGAAATGGGAAGAAATTTCCATGGATTTTGTTACGGGCTTACCTAGATCTCAGCGTGGGAACGATACGATATGGGTGATCGTGGATCGACTCACCAAGTCTGCACACTTCCTGGCTATAAAGGAAACAGATAAGTTCTCCACTCTCGCAGACATTTATCTTAAAGAAGTTGTTTCAAGGCACGGGGTGCCCATCTCCATCATTTCGGATCGCGATGCACGATTCACGTCAGAGTTATGGCAAGCAATGCACAAATCTTTCGGCTCACGGTTAGATATGAGCACAGCATATCATCCTCAGACGGATGGGCAGTCTGAGCGAACGCTCCAGACTCTTGAAGACATGCTTCGAGCATGTGTCTTCGATTTCGGCAACGGCTGGGAAAAGCACCTCCCTTTGGTGGAGTTCTCATATAATAACAGTTATCACACCATCATACAAGCCGCTCCATTCGAGGCATTGTACGGGCGTAAATGCCGGTCACCTCACTGTTGGGCAGAGGTGGGGGATAGTCAGATTACGGGTCCAGAGATCGTAGTGGACGCCACAGAAAAGATTGCACAGATACGACAACGCATGGCGGCAGCACGCGACCGTCAGAAAGCCTACGCGGATAAGCGTAAAAAGCCATTGGAATTTCAGGTCGGGGACCGGGTATTACTTAAAGTCTCACCCTGGAAGGGTGTGGTACGTTTTGGCAAACGGGGTAAACTAAATTCGCGATATATCGGACCATTCGAGATTATAGAAAGAATAGGCCCAGTAGCCTACCAATTGAACCTACCAGCTGAACTCGGTGCCGTTCACAATGTATTTCACGTGTCGAATCTGAAGAAGTGCCTATCAGATGAGACCCTTATCGTTTCTTTTAAGGAACTCACTATCGACGAGCGGTTGCAGTTCGTCGAGGAACCAGTTGAAATCACGGATCGGGATGTTAAGGTCCTCAAACACAAGAGAATCCCTCTTGTTCGAGTTCGTTGGAACTCCCGACGTGGCCCAGAGTACACCTGGGAACGCGAAGACCAAATGAAAGAAAAGTACCCCCAGTTATTCGAAACCAATGCAACCACTACTGAGACTGAAGCTACTACTGCGGAATTTCGGGACGAAATTCCAAATCAACGGGGGGATGATGTGACACCCCAGGAAAAACAGTGAACGATATAACTTACCTAGCTTCCTCAGTGAGTGCGTACCAAATTTCGGGACGAAATTTCTTTTAAGTTGGGGATAATGTGACAACTCGAATTTCCAAGATTCCTATTTCGCATTTATTGCACGTTCATGTGTTGTTTAGTTGTTCAATTCAATATAACGTTTTGATACAATGAAGTGTATTGTGTGATTATGCATGGTTATGTGTTAATTGTGAAAGACTTGTCAAGTATGTGAACTTGGTGGCGAAATTGTGGAATTGTTATGAGATGGTGTAATTGTGTAAAATAAAGTAATTAAGGGTGTAGAGAGCTATTAGTGAAACTTAAGCTATACTTAACCCTAATCCTTTGTTCACTAATCATTTTCACAAAACCAAAGCACGTACTACAATCTCTAACCTCCTAGCAATCATCACCAAATCATTGGCAAGGCATCACAAGTTTGATTCCTCTCTTTCTCTAGAATCAACAGAAGGTAATTGTTAATGATTGTTGTTGATTATTGGATTGATATCAATTCTTGATCCTTGATTATGTATGCATGAAAAACCCTAGTTTCACATGTGATGTTTCTGCGTTTAAGGATTCTGATTGTTGAGAAACGAATATGAATAGTTGTATGCTCGATTAGATTGTTCTTGTAAAGATTAATTGTTGATCATAGGTGGATTAGTTATGATGATGCCGTCAATATGAATAAAATTAGGGTTTGTTCGTATGCGTAACTGTTGTTCATGAGACTATGCTTGCTCGATGATTGTTGATCTGAGTTTGTAACGTAATGAGGATTGTCCGACTTTTATGTGATGACTTGTCTGAGTTTCTTAAATAAAAACATGTCCGAGCTTGTTTAATGCTCATATGCCCGAGTTTATTAGGCATCCCTAGGCCGAGTTTCCTTTATATGTTGATGTCTAAGTTTTAATGTGTATACATCAAGGTCCGAATTTCATTGCATGTCCGAGTTTCCTTCTTGTCATATGTATGCCCGAGTTTAGGGGAGCCTATGTCCGAGTTTATGTGATTTAGTTTGGACCGAGTTTAATTGACTAGCTTGTGTTTGGTCCGAGTTTCCCTTACAATTTGACAAGGTCCGAGTTTTAGTTGGTATTCATGTGTCCGACTTTTACAATCTATATGAAGGTCCGAGTTCTTGAATATAAGCAAAGAGGTCCGAGGTTTATAAAAAGCATTATGTCCGAGTTTAATGAGGATGGTGGGCCGAGTTTCAATTAATCAAGCATGGTCCGAGTTTGTGCTAATGGGGGGAAGGGAGTCCGACCTTTAAATAAGATGTAATCCGAGTTTAATGTTATTTCATAATGTCCGAGTTTTAATAAATAAAGGGAAGCCCGACTTTTTACCCCACACCCTCTCTATATCCGAGTTTTAACCCCTTGCACCCCATGGCTTTATGTCCGACCTTTGAGCCCAAACCCCCACATGTCTGAGTTTCAAACCAAGACATTGTCCGACTTTGTTTGGGCCATAGTGGTCCGAGTTTGAGGAAGGGGGGGGGGTGCCCCTCATGTCCGACCTTCATAGATGTAGCATGTCCGAAGTTTTGCTTGCACATGTTTGGGTTATGCTTTGATGTTATGTCCGAGTTCTATGCTAGGATTGTGGATTCAATAACTTGTTAACCCTGTTAACTTAGTAACGTCATCAGTTTAGTAATTATGTGTACATGTTAACCCCGTTATGACCATTAAGATATATATGTTAACCCTGTTAGTATCCCATTGATATGGTTAACTCTGTTAAATTAATTATGCAACTCCGTTAAGTTGTAAATTCTGTTTAAGTGTGATGTTCTGAAGTATGTTATCAGTGGTATCTAGGTTAATGTCTACGTTAGATTAAAACTATGTAATCAAGGACGCGACGTATAAAATATGTGAATACGATTAACTGTTTACATGATGTATGATTCTATGTGTATAATCGTATGATACTGAAAGCAACTATATGATTTTACATGCGTGAACATTTTATGTAATATCATCGTGTACACAATAAACACACAAAGCACCGTTGCTTGAATATCGAGAATTGTAAACCCTAATTGAATTAATCATGTGCAATATATCCTAGGTCGTGTATAACGGACTTAGAGATTAATAAACCCTAGAAGCAATAACATACCGAGCAAACCAAGGTGAGTTCATACAGCCAAGGCATGGGGTTCCCAGGGTGGGAATGGGATTTGATTATTTACTGGTACTTATCTATACTGGAACGTAGTGATGTGATTTGATGAACTATGGTACATACTCCGCTGATTTAACTACGACTAGACTAGTAACACTTATTGAACTGATCTTCGCACACCTGCCAAGGGTTGGCCATGATATTATGACTGACTTCGCACACCTGCCTTTGGAAGGCCGCAAACTGTAATTTACTAATCTTCGCACACCTGCCTGGTAGCCCGCGATACAGGTAAACCTAGTCTAGAATACTCGGGATGAACATCCCCTAATATCTTCGCATACCTGCCTGGGAGGCCGCGATGGAAACTAATACGATACATGACATAACGAACGAACATACTACTACTCACACTGTACTACTACTGAACTGTTAACTGTGAACTCGCTCAACTAGTTGTTGATCCTCTGTTACATGCCTTGCAGGTCGTTAGATACTTATGGAGCTTGCACAGGGAGGAGCAGGTCGTTGTGGAGCATGGATTATGTTTTGAAACTTATTGAACTTATGTTACACACTTGGGTTTTCGTACTTATGCTTCTGCTATACTTTAAAACTATGATTATGTTTAAACACCTTTCATATTGAATGACTGGTTTACATTTATTATATTTGGTATTAATTACATGTTCGATATGATTGGTGGCTTGATCCTGGTCAGTCACGCTCCCAAGCGATGGTACTCCGCAGGTGGATTTTGGGGGTGTGACAACTTTATAGATTCAAAAGATGGGTTTCCGACTTTTAACCGTTAAAAATCCTTTTAACCACTTTAGACACGATCAAGAGCGAGTTTTAAATGTTATACCTCTAGCTCGGGGCTAGGGAAGATCTTTGGCGAAAATGGCGTGGATAAAAGCAAATGAACGAGGTCCTTTAGCTTCCGCTTGCTTCAAGCTTCCTCGTACGTGATCCCCGACAATTGTGTGAGCTTGGAATGGCAAGACAAGAACTCGACAATGGATGTGTGGGTGTGGGTAGTCTCGGCCGAGAGGGAGAGAGCAAGAGGGAGAGAGAGTTGAGTGAAGTGTGTGTGTAAAGTCTTGTGGTTTAGGCTTGGATTTTATAGACAAAATATGAGCCATCGTCCAATGGTTATATGTCGTCTAGATATCCACGTAATCTAATTAAATAATCAAAAGGTGTACCCTTAGTTACAAAGGGACCAAACCGGCCCAAGGGGGGGGGGGGTCACCCGGTTGGATCTTGATTGTTCAGTTAGTGTTTAGTTAACTTAAGTTGGTTAAGTTTAGAGATTAACCCCGTTAGTTGTGTGACGCGTTATAATGCGGGTGTTAGGGTAATCAGGGACCCTAACTGGCTCAGAAAAATACCAATAATATTTCTGGCAATATTTTTATGTTCCGGGTATAGTCCGGTTGTTCGGTTGGATAGTAATCCGTTAAAGTGCTTAAGTAATCCGTTAAGCGTTGTAAATAATATTTTTAGCGACACAATTTATTCTGCAAAGTGTCAGGAATAATTCCTCATGTTTTGGCACTTTATTAGTTAGCTAGAAGCTAGTATGTAAATAAAAGTGCTGTGTTTTGTGCTTAGAATACGTTTTAGGCACATCCAATCTCTGTATCTTATTCCTAGAGACGCAATTATACAACCCTTGTATCCCTACACACACTATGGGTGTAGTAAAATATTTTTGGCTCATTCAGGCCTTTAGAGGCAGTGTCTGCCTGATGCTGGCTATATCAGCATGTCAAATAGGTTATCCGTCCAAATGCTACTGTGCTTTTGTGCATCATGTTTGTCACTAGAGTTCAGTAAGTAAATAATGTAGTGACGGAAAATCAAAGTATGATGCAGATATGTACAAGTATCAACAATCAAGTAGCAGTTTATCAGAAATCTCAGTTAAGCACAGTATTTAGGCAACAATTAATAGTTAATTAAGTCGTACGGATACCTAGTTTAGTGAGGGTTGTCACAACAACAGTGGAACGTGAAGCAGTAGTTATCTCTAGTTTGTATTATGCTGATTATCAGATGTGGTATATCAGTAGTTTGTATAGAACAGTGTTATAGTTTGTTAGGTCGTTAGATGTCACTATCATGGTGACGTCAGCTGAGGTACATCAGTAGTTTGGTTTGCCTATAAATGGAGCGGTACTCTGTACTGTTATATTTGATTCGTTTTAAGTGAGTTCTCCGACTCAATTCAATCCTTTCATCTTGTGCAACCAACTCTGGAGTATCAGGCTGAGGGGGAGTTTTGTATGTAAACATGTTGTAATCATTTGCTTTGTATTGTTTAATCCTTCGACTCAATGAAAAGCATGTGTTTATCAAACTATTTTCTTCCTTTGATTGTGTTTACAAAGTTTGTATCCATTTCCGCTGCACTTTACATTGTTTTACATTTATTGATATGTCAAGTTCATACAAACAAACACAATCATGAGAGCCTCAGATGCTAACAACTCCCAAAAAGTATAGTTTGATATACTCTCACGTGTGGTGTTGTACAGAACCAACATATGCATTTTATCAACAAACCAAAACATATCTTTAATATGTTATTTACAAATCCAAAGTATACTTTTAATATGCTACTATAGGGTTATTCGTTTAACCTTACATTATTTTACAAAGCATAACTTTTGATTTATTCAAACACTTTGTTTTGTACATTTTTACTTGTGGTTTAAGAAATCTCATTTCACCTACCATACATAACTTTTGTTTATACATTACATGGTTTACATTTAACTTGAGTTATACAATAACCTTGGACTATTGGTTTAAACATGAACATTCTATATTGGTGGTTTGGTTTGCGTAAGTGACTTAAGTAACGAGGCGTGTGTACTATGATACAAGCATGGTGGATACGCCGCGGGTACTTCCTATATATAAGTGTTTGTATGTTATTACATATCGTAGTGTTATTTGAATCATTTCAATTTAAGTCATATAACACTTTATACAAATAACATACTTTTCATAAGACATTGTTTTACAACAACTCATCTTATACAAACTTATTTTTACTAGGTTATCCATTTAACCTTACATTTAATTATACATATCATCTGATCTTATCGTTTTTCAAATGGTTTACAAGACAAAGCAAATTACAAGGTTCATGACTGACTGTTACTAAACGTTTTCTTTAAACTCAAGTCATGAATTCCGTTTTCACAAAACCTATGTATCTCACAGGCATTTTTATGCTGACGTACCTATTTTTACACATGTTTCAGGTGCTGTCTTGAGATGATTGTTGATACATGCTACATTTAGGATGGACTCGTGCCTTAGCAACTTTAAAACTTGGAAGATCATAGTTGTAGTTATTTTATTGTATTAGAACAATGAGTTCATTTAATTAATAAAACAATATTTCAATTTCCATGTGTTATGAAACAATGATTCTGTTACAACACTCCCTGACGTTTCCGCCACGTTTTGTTGTTCCACGTGGTCGGGGTGTGACACCTTTAGAGGATCTTTTTTACAACAGCAATGACTATCAATTTTATTGTTTCATCGATTTGCTGAGGGCGGCGCTTTTTCAAGCATTTGCAGAAAGTATTATCCGGGGACTAGGTCAGTATTTCCATACAGCAGAAGTCCCGGGATAATACCCCAGATATCACTGAGCATAAAGACCTAGTATCTCAGAATAAGGGATCTTTCAAACAAGATTTCAGGGGTTACCTATATATCCAAGAAGTTGTTACCCACGTATTAAGCAAGTTTGAAATTTAGGTTTATATCTCGTCACAATTTACTAAATGTGTAAAAATCTACTGACACATCCGCAGTAAGATTGTTTATCACATTTATACTTTCCATTTTTTTAGCGTGTTGTGATAGTCCACTGATGTACTATCATTTCCTCTTTTTCACAACAAACTCATTTTTAGTTTTTATCATGCTTTTGTCTTTTTCAAATTTTCTAATGTTTTTGGATTTTCTGAAATTTTCTACTCCCCCTAAAATGCAAACACATTAACGAAAATTGAAAACAAACTGTACAGAAACATGACAACCGATATCAAATCGCATCAATTCGCCATTCACTTGGCATAAACAATCAGAACTCCCCCTATCAACAAACTATTTTCTCATTTAGATTTCAAAACACTTAAGTTTGTTTTAATCAAAATGATTTTTCCGGAAAATAAGTTTGGTTGATTTTACCACTTGTAAGTATATCAATACTAAGTTCGGGGATGTGGTTCATCATCTTGTGTAACAATTGTGCTTGTAATCATTGTAAACAGTTCAATTATCAATAAAATAATGTAATTTGATCCCAATGTTTGTTTCATTGTGTTTTACATTTTTCATGTTTTGACTTTTATTCAATTCCAAACTCTACATCGCTTTCTGGAGAGTTATACGCTAACTAGTGCGTAAACGTACTCAGTTTAATGCGACAAATACTCCGAAACATCAACATATACTCAACGTACCTTAAATAACCTTTACATAACTTAGAAATAAGTTTTGAAGGCTTCGGTATAGCAAAAACAAGTTAATTCGCTTACAGGGACTAAACTTGACAAACTGTAAAAGTATGCCAATTTGAACTGTAACGAACATTCCGGAACATGTCCATAAGTTAAACATACCATAAATATCCTTTACATAGCTTAGAAATAGGCTTTGAGAGGTTTGGTATGCTAAAACAAACTTTTGGATCATTCAGGGACTAAAAGTGTCAAAAAGTGCCTAAGTTTGCACTTTCGCGCATAACTTACGTTCTGAATACATTCGGACATCCAAAAATTTATGTAAGCATCCTTATATTATGCCTTAGTGTTTGGCATGAGAAAAATCCATTCGTCGCGTCATTTGGATCGTCTTTCACGCTTATGCGCATTCCGTCGTAATTAAGCGAACACCGCGATCGTACGGCCAAACGAACCGACATCCGACATATTTTTGGGCATGTTTCATGTCCACAATGTTTAGGCATCATTTTAGGGCCTTAAAGATGGCTTTACAGGTCTTAGAAGGGCTGGAAATAGCTTAAACACGCAACAGGGACCAAAAGTGTAAATTCTGCAAGTGGTGCAGATCAGAGAGGGCCAGGCGGCCCGCGTGAGTTTTGCCCAAATATGAGGCGGGCCGCGTGGGGATGTCTGACAGAAAGATTTTGCATTTAATGCAGAATCTGGCCTTTCGTTCGATCAAGGGGCAATGCCTTTTCACCCAATGAAGAGCCAAGAGTCAAGTTCACTGAACTTATCCACTGGACACATGTACGCACGTGATCAAGACTCGATATTCGATAAAACGATCCTAACGGTTCCACTTTTCCTATAAATACCCCCCCCCCTTTAGTGTAAAAATCATAAAATCAGATCCTAAAGCTCTAAGTTGAAACCATTGTTTCATACCTGAGCTGTTTGATCTTGATTTGCACTCGGGGACCCTCCGTAAGTCTTCTTTCGCTCTTTTATTCGCTTTTCGAGTCCGAAAGTCAACGTTTTGTTGACTTTCTGCATTGACCAGCTTTTGGTCGATGTGAAGTTCATGGAACTTCATAACGTGAGCGTGATCACGATGGTTATGGTCCACAGTGACCATACCTACTGATCACCACGTTATCTAGGCTCAGTGACGAGTCGTAGTTTCGGCCAAAATGTGCATTCTTGCATATTTTGTAACCAAACTACTCGTGAGCATCAAAGCCGTTTGTTTTGATGTCAAACCTGTTTTCAAACTTAGTTAAGCATGTTCTAACATGCTTAGCTCGTCACTTTTAGTTTAGTGCTTATATAGGGTCGTAAGGTAAGCGATCTAAACCATCGCTTATGCTTTCGAACCCGACCCATTTTGTCGGTCATTAGGACCTGACCAAACACATTAGGTGACCATAGCTATAACCTTCCGAGGTTATACCTTGTGGTCACGATGTTAGGCGTTCCAGACGCGTTCTACGCGAACGACGCGTAAGGTGGCATAAGCTACCTAAACGGGTCGTGATGGACCGTAAGCACTTAGGTTAAGTTTCATTTTAGTATGTAGGCTTTGTTAAACCATATTACACGAGTCTCCATACTCGTTTGGTTTACGAACCCGCGTACTGTCCGATCCTTCCGATTTGGTCCGGTATATTAACATAAGCTACCTATTAGGTGCCGTTGATATTCCGTGATCTTTAGCATTATCTGGTTATTATACAAGGAACTCAAAGCAATCTCAGGTGAGTACATAGAACCCCTCTTTTACTGTTTTCTAAACTGTTTTGGGGTGAAACACATGTGCCTATCTGTTACTTTCATGCTTTCCATGTTTTCACATCGTATATCTGCTATGCTCATTAGTACATTATAGTACATGATTTCATTACATTTTATGCTATGTATGCCCATTGTGTGCGTACTTAGTACATTGATTTACATTACATTTCTGTTGCATATGTTTACTCAGCATATGGACACATTGATTTACATGAACATTTCTGTTGCATATGTTTACTCAGCATATGGACACATTGATTTACATGAACATTTCTGTTGCATATGTTTACTCAGCATATGGACACATTGATTTACATGAACATTTCTGCTGCATATGTTTACTCAGCATATGGGCACATTGATTTACATAAACATTTCTGCTTCGTATGTTTACTTAGCATACTTAGTACAATTGTTTACATCACATGCCTTCATTTTGTTATGACATTTGGTTTGTTTAACATGGGACAATACATTCATTAACATTAGCTACGCCGTTCGTTAGTAGGTAGTGGTACCATAGGAATTGACAACTCCCATTCCTGAAGTCCTGGGTTTGATAGGACTGGAAGGAATGACCGAATTCGATATACATAACTTAGATAAACCTTTAATTTGTTTAAGGGTTTATCGCCGCAGTCTCAAGGCTTGGATGTATGCATAGTTTACAATACCACATAAATGTTAATATCAATAGAGCATGCATTTTTCCACAGAACATAACGTTGATTTAAACCACGTGTTACTTCAACGACTTGTTTTGTGCGTTTTACAAATGGTTTAAGTTGATACATTTCGCTTACCATACATGATACATTTTGGGATGTATATTACATGATTTACATTAAACATAAACACGTCGACATTGACATACACATTTGGTGGTTTACATTTGAACATAAACATTTGACATGGTTTACACAATAACACTTGACATTTGGTTTACACATGAACAATTTACATGGTGGATTGGTTTGGGTAAATGATTTAAGTAACGTGGCGTATGTAATATGATACAAACATGGTGGATACGCCGCTGGTACTTCCTATATATAAATGTTTGTATAATATTACATATCGTGGCGTTATCTAAGTCATTTCAGTTTAGACACATTACACTTTACATAAGTAACGTATTCTTCACAAGACATTATTTTCACAAACAACTTATCTTATTCAACTCATTTTACTTGGTTATTCGTTTAACCTTGCACTTATCTATACATATCGTTTGATGTTATCGTTTTTCAAATGATTTACAAAGCAAAACAAATTACAAGGTTCATGACTGACTGTTATTAAACATTCTTTAAAACTCAAGTCATGAACCCCGTTTTCACAAAACCTATGTATCTCACAGGCATTTTTATGCTGACGTACCTACTTTCACATGTGTTTTCAGGAGCTATTCCATAGGACGATGATCATGATTCTAGGGCGGACCTGTGCCTTAGAGCCTAAAAATGAAGTTGAACTAGCTTAATTATGTTTTGATTTCCGTACTCTATTTCCAAGACAATGTAACACCTTTGTTTATAAATAAAATACAACTTGTATGCCATGGTTATGAAACAATTTAATTCTGTCCACGACACTCCCCGGCGTTTCCGCCGCGGTTGCATGTTATACGCGGCCGGGGTGTGACAGAAGAGTTGGTATCAGAGCCAATGGTTATAGGGAACTAGGTTATTAGTAATGCTTTGACCTAGACTATAACTTTAGGACCCTAACACAAGTTATCTTGTGTTTAGAGTTTAAAACATGCACATCACCTATCCTTAGGTGATAACCACAACGGGAACTTCGGTTCCGAATCCGCTTTGAAAATTAATCATCTGTTCTAGGATGATTGATTACTAGGTTTGTCACACCCCCAAAATCCACCTGCGGAGTATCACCGCTTGGGAGCGTGACTGACCAGGATCAAGCCACCAATCATACAGAACAATACGTATAATAAAAGTAATTGTCATTAAAACCAAATCAATTCCATACGAAAGGTGTTCCAATCATAAGAAAGTTATCATTGTTTAGCGGAAGCGTATTATTGTAAATCCCATAGTAAACAAGTATCAAATATCAAAAGTGTCTAACAAGATGATCACGATCCAAGCCCCACAACGACCAGCTCCTCCGTGTGCAAGCTCCATATACCTAACGTCCTGCAAGGCATGTAACAGAGGGTCAACAACTAGTTGAGCGAGTTCACAGAAAGTAAATGCGTAATAGTAAGTTCGTTTGTAGCAGGCGGCTCTACTGGGCCGTTAGTACGTTCTATTGGTGGGGGCTTCCCACGTTGTATAACCACTAGACTACTCGTAACCATAGGTATCCTTCACAACCGAGGATAGTAATAAGCATAAGTATCCTTCCCATCCGAGGATAGTAATGAGTATAAGTATCCTTCACAACCGAGGATAGTAATAAGTATAGGTATCCTTCACAACCGAGGATAGTAATAAGTATAGGTATCCTTCACAACCGAGGATAGTAGTAAGTATAAGTATGTGTCCTGCACAACCGAGGACAGTGGTATGGTAGTCTAGTAACAGTATAAGTACAGTTCTATTCAATCTCAATCCTTCAATCCCAATTCCCGTGCCCTGGGAATCCCATGCCTTAGTAAGGGTGTGAACTCACCTTGGTTTGCTCGGTATGCTATGCTCTAGGGTTTAACAATTGCCTAAGTCCGTTACACACGACCTAGGATATATTGCACATGATATAATGTAAGTGTTTGAAATCAATTATCAATTAGGGTTTACAAGTCTTGGCGTTCAATCAACTGTGTGTGATAATCGATTACATACTCATCTAACATGGTTTGCATATAAACACAGTAATATACCACAATTACAGCAACATAGGTATCATATCATGCAGAACGGGACATAGTACATGCTGTTATTGTATCACACAGTACACAGATGGTAAAACTCAAATGTTGACACATTCAGGCAAGGCTCAACAAAGAAAGTCGGACTACTCATGAGTTAAACTCGGATCACGTCTTATTTCAAGGTCGGACTATACTTAATAGAAGCTCGGACCACATGAAGTGTTTAAAGTCGGACAAGATATGGCATTCTATAACAACTTCGGACCATGGGGGTGGGGTTTAAAGTCGGGCAAGAATTCTCATATTAAACTCGGTCATGGTGTTTTGATACAACAAAGTCGGACTAAGGGAAGGCTTGCCAAACTCGGACCATATGAGTTCTTAAACTCGGACCACGCATGTTTTTAATAAACTTCGGACTTGATTTTTATTTAATATACTCGGTCCTTCTTCATTAAATAAACTCGGTCCATCTATACTAAACAAACTCGGTCCAAACACATACACAAACTCGGTCCAAACACATAAATAAACTCGGACCACCATTCACTAATATACTCGGACCGCAATACACTATTATACTCGGACCACAATTCAAATTTTAAACTCAGACATGCTTTTGTTTTTAAGATCGGACCATATGTGTTTAATGAAAAACTCAGACTATCTCATGACTAACATATATTATCAAAACTCAGACAATCAAATGGCGATTGAAACAGTTACACGTGAACATTCAACAGTTACGCATACGAACAAACCCTAGTTCTATTCATATTGACGGCATCATCATGATAATCCACCTATGATCATCAATAAATCATTACAAGAACAATATAATCGAGCATACAACTATTCATATTCGTTTCTCAACAATCGGAGATCCTTAAACACAGAAACATCACATGTGAAGCTAGGGTTTTTCATGCATACATAATCAAGAATCAAGAATTGATATCAATCCAATAACCAACAAACAATCATTAACAATTACCTTGTGTTGATTCTAGAGAAGAAGAGAAATAAATCTTGTGATGTCTTGCCAATGATTTGGTGATGATGATTGCTAGAGAAAATGAATGTACGTGCTTTGGTTTTTGTGAAAGAGTGATTAGTGAAGTTGAGATTAGGGTTAAGTATCTAGGATTTCACTAATTACCATTTACATCCCTAAGTATTATATTTTACACATGCACACCATCTCATAACCATTTCCTAATTTCACCACCAAGTTCATATATTTACCAATTCCACAAATAACAAACAACTATGCACAATCAAACAATCAAAACTTATATAATTTCATAGCAACTAATTGTGAAATCAATTAACTATATAATACAAGAACGTGCAATAAATGCGAAATAGAATCTTGGAATTTCGAGTTGTCACATTATCCCCAACTTAAAAGAAATTTCGTCGCGAAATTTGGTACGCACTCACTGAGGAAGCTAGGTAAGTCGTAGTGTTCACTGGTTTTCCTGGGGTGTCACATCATCCCCCCGTTGATTTGGAATTTCGTCCCGAAATTCAGTAGTAGTAGCTTCAGCCTCAGTAGTGGATGCACTGGTTTCGAATAACTGGGGGTACTTTTCTTTCATTTGATCTTCGCGTTCCCAGGTGTACTCTGGGCCACGTTGGGAGTTCCAACGAACTCGAACAAGAGGAATTCTCTTGTGTTTGAGGACCTTAACATCCCGGTCCGTGATTTCAACTGGTTCCTCGACGAACTGCAACCGCTCGTCGATAGTAAGTTCCTTAAAAGGAACTATGAGGGTCTCATCTGACAGGCACTTCTTCAGATTTGACACGTGAAATACATTGTGAACTGCACCGAGTTCAGCTGGTAGGTTCAGTTTGTAGGCTACTTTGCCGATTTTCTCAATGATCTCGAACGGTCCGACATACCGCGGATTTAATTTGCCCCGTTTGCCAAAACGAACCACACCCTTCCAGGGTGAGACTTTTAGTAAAACCCGGTCCCCGACCTGAAACTCCAATGGCCTCTTACGCTTATCCGCGTAGGCTTTCTGACGGTCGCGTGCTTCCGCCACACGTTGTCGTATCTGTGCAATCTTTTCTGTGGCGTCCACTACAATCTCTGGACCCGTAATTTGACTATCCCCCACCTCTGCCCAACAGAGAGGTGACCGGCATTTACGTCCGTACAATGCCTCGAACGGAGCGGCTTGTATGCTGGTATGATAACTGTTATTGTATGAAAACTCCACTAAAGGGAGGTGCTTTTCCCAGCCGTTGCCGAAATCAATAACACACGCTCGGAGCATGTCTTCTAAAGTTTGAATCGTGCGCTCAGACTGCCCATCTGTCTGAGGGTGATATGCTGTGCTCATGTCTAATCGTGAGCCGAAGGATTTGTGCATCGCTTGCCATAGCTCTGACGTGAATCGTGCATCCCGATCCGAAATAATGGAGGTTGGCACTCCGTGCCTCGAAACGACTTCTTTCAAGTAAATGTCTGCTAAGGTAGAAAACTTATCCGTTTCTTTGATAGCCAAGAAGTGAGCAGACTTTGTGAGTCGATCAACGATTACCCAAATAGTATCATTCACACGCTGGGATCTAGGTAAGCCTGTAACGAAATCCATGGAAATTTCTTCCCATTTCCACTGTGGTATCCTGGGTTGTTGTAGTAGACCTACGGGTTTCTGATATTCGACCTTGACTCTCGCACAGGTCAAGCACTTGCCAACATAGGTGGCGATGTGGGCTTTCATACTTGGCCACCAGTATGTTGTTTTGATATCGTGGTACATTTTATCCGCCCCTGGGTGTACCGAGTAGCGAGACTTGTGCGCTTCGTCCATCACAAGCTCTCGTAAACCACCATAAAGTGGGACCCAAATACGCCCCGTTACATAGTAGGCGCCGTCTTCCTTTTGTTCCATGCGTTGCCTTGAGCCTCGTAAGGCTTCAGCTTTGACGTTTTCGTGCTTTAATGCTTCCATCTGAGCAGTTCGTATCTGTGCGGGAAGACTGGACTGAATAGTGAGCTGCAAGGCTCGTACGCGTCTAGGTAAAGTGTCTTTCCGGCTGAGAGCGTCAGCCACAACATTTGCTTTTCCTGGATGGTACTTGATGGCGCATTCGTAATCATTCAGTAGTTCAACCCATCTTCGTTGACGCATGTTCAAATCCTTTTGCTTAAGAATATGCTCGAGACTCCTGTGATCGGTGTAAATCGTGCACCTGGTACCGTACAGGTAGTGTCGCCATATCTTAAGCGCGAAAACGACAGCTCCCAGCTCTAAATCGTGCGTCGTGTAGTTTCGTTCATGAACCTTGAGTTGCCGCGAAGCGTAAGCAATAACTTTATCCCGCTGCATCAATACACAACCAAGCCCCTGTATCGATGCGTCACAATAAACCACGAAGTCATCCGTGCCCACGGGCAGTGAGAGAATAGGTGCGCTGCAAAGCCTATCCTTTAAGTACTGAAAAGCGGTCTCCTGCGTATTACCCCATCTGTAAACGACACCTTTCTGTGTTAGCATAGTAAGCGGCTGCGCGATCTTGGAGAAGTCTTTGATAAATCGCCTGTAGTAACCCGCCAAACCCAAGAATTGGCGTATTTCTGTTGGTGTTCGCGGTGCTGGCCAATTCCTGATCGAATCTACCTTGGATGGATCGACATGAATCCCATCCTTATTCACCACATGGCCTAAGAAGTGGACTTCATGAAGCCAGAAGTCGCATTTTGAAAACTTTGCGTACAGTTGCTCCTTTCGAAGAAGTTCCAAGATAAGACGTAAGTGCTGCTCGTGTTCCTCCTGACTCTTGGAGTAGATTAGAATGTCGTCGATGAAGACAATAACGAACTTGTCAAGATAAGGTTTGCACACCCTGTTCATAAGATCCATGAAGACTGCAGGCGCGTTCGTAAGCCCGAATGGCATGACCAGAAACTCGTAATGACCGTAGCGAGTTCTGAAAGCGGTTTTGGAGACGTCCTCATCCCGGACTCTCAGCTGATGATAACCTGACCTCAAGTCTATCTTGGAGTAATAACACGACCCTTGCAACTGGTCGAATAAGTCATCTATGCGCGGAAGGGGATAACGGTTCTTCACCATCACCTTATTGAGTTCGCGGTAGTCGATGCACATTCTGAACGTACCGTCTTTCTTCTTCACAAATAACACTGGAGCTCCCCAAGGCGAAGAGCTTGGACGAATAAAGCCCTTTTCCAAGAGCTCTTGCAGTTGCTTCGACAGTTCTTCCAGTTCGGTTGGAGCTAAACGATACGGTGCGCGGGCTATTGGTGCTGCTCCAGGAGCCAACTCAATCTGAAACTCGACTTGACGATGAGGCGGTAAACCGGGTAAATCTTCAGGAAACACCTAAGGGAAGTCACGTACAACTGGAATATCCTCCAGCTTCTTTTCCTTTGCTGATGCATCAGTAACAAGAGCCAAAATGGCTGTGTGTCCTTTACGTAAACATTTCTGCGCCTTCAAGTAAGAGATGATGCCAACCACAGCACCACTCTTGTCGCCTTGAACTTCGAGAGGTTCTTGACTAGAGCGAGGGATACGAATAACTTTTTCTTTGCATAAGATCTCCGCGTGATGTTGGGATAACCAATCCATACCGATGACGACGTCGAAGCTACCCAATACTATGGGTATAAGATCAATCGAAAAAGTCTGACCCGCTAGAACAATACTACAACCCTTGACTACATGAGCGGCTTCTACACTTTTACCATTGGCTAGTTCTACGACGTGTTTGGTGTTTAGGGGTGTTGGTGTACGTTTTAACAATTTACTCATTTTCAAGGACATATAACTTGTATCAGCACCCGAATCAAATAAGACAGTAACATAAATATCGTCGAGTAGGAACTTACCCATAACCACATTGGGATCATTCACTGCATCTCCTCGACCCAATACAAAAGCACGACCACGAGCTTCATTGCCGTTGTTGTTGTTGTTTCCCCCGTTGTTGTTGTTACCATTACCCTGATTGTTGTTATGGTTGTTGTTGTTCTGGTTTCTGTTCAGCTAAGGGCAATGCCTTTTGAAGTGACCCTCTGCACCGCACTGAAAGCACCCTTTGTTACCCTGCTGCTGATTCTGCTGTGCTTGGGGTTGCTGCTGATTCTGGTTCAAAGGTCGAGCGCTTCTACAATCTTTGGCCTCATGACCCATCTTGAGGCATCTTTGACAACGACCCTTATTGCACTGGCCACTGTGATGTTTGTTGCAGTTGTTACACTTTGGAAGGTTTCCTCGATACCCTCCCTGTCGGTGGCTGCCTGAGGAGTGCTGACTGGGACTCTGGTAACTGTCTGTCTTTCGTTGCTGAGCTTGTGACTGTACTGAAGCTGACCCCTTGCTGGAATCCCCATCCCATTTTCTCTTACTTTCACTGGGAGTAGCAAGTGTAGTAGAAGCAATAGTGGTAGCAGTAGCACTGATACGCTTTGGCAGTCTGTTCTGGTCCACTGCCTGATCTGTGATGCGGTGAGCGAGGCGCTGAATAGCTTGAAGGTCGTCAAGATTGGCCGATGTTACATGGCTCTGGATTTCTGGTGCCAAACCCTTGAGATACAACTCAATACGCTTGTATGGAGGGTCCACCATAGTTGGGCATAACACAGCCAGTTCATTCGACCGTTTAGTGTAGGCTTCGATCTCTGACCCAACCATTTTCAAGTTATACAGCTCGTCTTCCAACTTGTGGATATCTTCTCGCGTGCAATATTCCCTTTTGATAAGTTCCTTAAAATCGTTCCAGGGTGTGGCGTTAGCAGCTGCCAACCCTAGGATCTGCACCTGCGCGTTCCACCAAGTCAACGCAATCCCTTCCAAAGTACCAGTGGCAAACTTAACCCTGCGAGCCTCAGGGCATTCGCACATCTCGAACACAGACTCGAGCTTTTCAAACCAGTGGAGGAGTCCAACCGCTCCTTCAGTGCCACTGAACGTGCTAGGGCGACAATCCATGAAATTCTTGAAAGTGCAGACAGGCTGCTGCGCGTGTTGACCTATTGTGTACGAATAGGACAAAGTTAAATACGAGAATTTATGTAGGATCTAAAGATCCTAGTATGTGTCTATACTGCAGGGTATACTACCTGCTTGAGCAGCTACAAGTGCCGCAGCGACTTGAGCCTGAACAAGAGCCTCTAGCTGGGCTTGAGTCATGTTGATTCGTCCGGCCATTGATCTTCACATCAAAGGCAACATAAATGAGAAAGGTTCGCAAATAGTGCGATGACAGAAGAGTGTAAGCACGTATGTGTTCTCAAGCAATAACAAGTTGTGAGCAAAGTAATGTAAGCATACTACGAGCAAAGTTCTATGCAGTTCTAGCATGTAGGTAATAAACATGAACCTTATTACCTAGGATGTCGAGTCTTGCACGTGGAGCGAAGCGTCGTTGTGGATCGTTGAGAGCACTGTTCTGGTTATAGTCCGGTTTTAATAAAACGTTTTCCCATATTAAAACCAAGTTCTCTATAACCAATGGCTCTGATACCAATCTGTCACACCCCCAAAATCCACCTGCGGAGTATCACCGCTTGGGAGCGTGACTGACCAGGATCAAGCCACGAATCATACAGAACAATACGTATAATAAAAGTAATTGTCATTAAAACCAAATCAATTCCATACGAAAGGTGTTCCAATCATAAGAAAGTTATCATTGTTTAGCGGAAGCGTATTATTGTAAATCCCATAGTAAACAAGTATCAAATATCAAAAGTGTTTAACAAGATGATCACGATCTATGCCCCACAACGACCAGCTCCTCCGTGTGCAAGCTCCATATACCTAACGTCCTGCAAGGCATGTAACAGAGGGTCAACAACTAGTTGAGCGAGTTCACAGAAAGTAAATGCGTAATAGTAAGTTCGTTTGTAGCAGGCGGCTCTACTGGGCCGTTAGTACGTTCTATTGGTGGGGGCTTCCCACGTTGTATAACCACTAGACTACTCGTAACCATAGGTATCCTTCACAACCGAGGATAGTAATAAGCATAAGTATCCTTCCCATCCGAGGATAGTAATGAGTATAAGTATCCTTCACAACCGAGGATAGTAATAAGTATAGGTATCCTTCACAACCGAGGATAGTAATAAGTATAGGTATCCTTCACAACCGAGGATAGTAGTAAGTATAAGTATGTGTCCTGCACAACCGAGGACAGTGGTATGGTAGTCTAGTAACAGTATAAGTACAGTTCTATTCAATCTCAATCCTTCAATCCCAATTCCCGTGCCCTGGGAATCCCATGCCTTAGTAAGGGTGTGAACTCACCTTGGTTTTCTCGGTATGCTATGCTCTAGGGTTTAACAATTGCCTAAGTCCGTTACACACGACCTAGGATATATTGCACATGATATAATGTAAGTGTTTGAAATCAATTATCAATTAGGGTTTACAAGTCTTGGCGTTCAATCAACTGTGTGTGATAATCGATTACATACTCATCTAACATGGTTTGCATATAAACACAGTAATATACCACAATTACAACAACATAGGTATCATATCATGCAGAACGGGACATAGTACATGCTGTTATTGTATCACACAGTACACAGATGGTAAAACTCAAATGTTGACACATTCAGGCAAGGCTCAACAAAGAAAGTCGGACTACTCATGAGTTAAACTCGGATCACGTCTTATTTCAAGGTCGGACTATACTTAATAGAAGCTCGGACCACATGAAGTGTTTAAAGTCGGACAAGATATGGCATTCTATAACAACTTCGGACCATGGGGGTGGGGTTTAAAGTCGGGCAAGAATTCTCATATTAAACTCGGTCATGGTGTTTTGATACAACAAAGTCGGACTAAGGGAAGGCTTGCCAAACTCGGACCATATGAGTTCTTAAACTCGGACCACGCATGTTTTTAATAAACTTCGGACTTGATTTTTATTTAATATACTCGGTCCTTATTCATTAAATAAACTCGGTCCATCTATACTAAACAAACTCGGTCCAAACACATACACAAACTCGGTCCAAACACATAAATAAACTCGGACCACCATTCACTAATATACTCGGACCGCAATACACTATTATACTCGGACCACAATTCAAATTTTAAACTCAGACATGCTTTTGTTTTTAAGATCGGACCATATGTGTTTAATGAAAAACTCAGACTATCTCATGACTAACATATATTATCAAAACTCAGACAATCAAATGGCGATTGAAACAGTTACACGTGAACATTCAACAGTTACGCATACGAACAAACCCTAGTTCTATTCATATTGACGGCATCATCATGATAATCCACCTATGATCATCAATAAATCATTACAAGAACAATATAATCGAGCATACAACTATTCATATTCGTTTCTCAACAATCGGAGATCCTTAAACACAGAAACATCACATGTGAAGCTAGGGTTTTTCATGCATACATAATCAAGAATCAAGAATTGATATCAATCCAATAACCAACAAACAATCATTAACAATTACCTTGTGTTGATTCTAGAGAAGAAGAGAAATAAATCTTGTGATGTCTTGCCAATGATTTGGTGATGATGATTGCTAGAGAAAATGAATGTACGTGCTTTGGTTTTTGTGAAAGAGTGATTAGTGAAGTTGAGATTAGGGTTAAGTATCTAGGATTTCACTAATTACCATTTACATCCCTAAGTATTATATTTTACACATGCACACCATCTCATAACCATTTCCTAATTTCACCACCAAGTTCATATATTTACCAATTCCACAAATAACAAACAACTATGCACAATCAAACAATCAAAACTTATATAATTTCATAGCAACTAATTGTGAAATCAATTAACTATATAATACAAGAACGTGCAATAAATGCGAAATAGAATCTTGGAATTTCGAGTTGTCACAAGGTTTTGAACCCTCTATTATAAGGTTTTTAACCCCTTTGGATTTTCAAAAATCCTGTCAAAGTGTTGGGTTAATAGTGTGAACACGTGCGAACTGGAA
This sequence comes from Helianthus annuus, assembly GCF_002127325.2. Lineage (NCBI taxonomy): Eukaryota > Viridiplantae > Streptophyta > Magnoliopsida > Asterales > Asteraceae > Helianthus > Helianthus annuus. Next base: position 64,007,818 of record NC_035437.2, read on the forward strand.
GGGTGAATGCCTGTACCCTGAGTTTTCTGTCTAAGGCTAGAGTGTTCGTACAAATCCACATAATCGGACCAGTCACTCTTACCTGGGAACTCTTGGGGTGAGTGTTCACTTATAGGCGAGCATGTCTTCGCGATACACTAATTCTGACCCATTTACTTTGACTAGACATTTCACGTCGCTTATTTACTTTGCGATGCATAACCGCCATCTTTGCTTTTGATTGCTTTTGCTTCATCTCATTCTCTTCATCCAATCATCTCACTCGTTTCATTTCATGTTTTTCTCTTCTAGAATGCCTCCTCGACGCGACAACCAGATAGCTACTGCCGAGCTGGCGGAGATTATTGCGCAGCAGATGGCTGCTCAATTTCCGAATCTCTTTGCTCAATGGAACCAGGCCAACAACAACAATGGTACATGCAAGTACAAGGATTTTAACCAGGCTAAGCCACTCAAGTTTAGTGGTTCTGAAGGAGCAACTGGGCTTCTTCAGTGGTTCGAGAGCATCGAGAACACTTTTCGCCATGTGCAGTGTCCGGATAATCGCAAGGTCGAGTTTTCTTCGAGCGTGTTTCAGAAGAGGGCTCTTACATGGTGGAATGGGGTTATGAGAGATCAAGGTACAGAAGTTGCTCTAGCTTAGACATGGGCTCAACTGAGAGCTCTTATGATGAGGGAGTTTTGTCCTCGTCATGAACAACGAGCGTTGGAGAAGGAATTTGATGTTTTGAGGCAAGATAGTGGTGAGCACAGGGCATACATTGATAGGTCTGAAGAGTTGAGTCTTCTTTGCCCGACTATGGTTACCCCACTCGATAAGGCCATCGAAAGATACATCGACGGCCTACCTGACTCAGTACAAGATATCCTTACTGGTAGCAACCCTACCACACTCCGTCAGGCAATCGAGTTATCAGCGACACTGACTGAGTCACAGATTCGAAAGAATAAACTACACAGGAAGGGTGACAAGGGCAAGAAGCAGTCGGCTGACAAGGAGGATAGTAAGAAAGGTCAGAACAAGAAGGGAAAGGACTCTGGTTCCTCAAGGGGGTCAAGGAAGCGTAAGGCTTCCCAAAATTTTGCTGTGACTGCCCAAGCTAACCAGGCAGCTCCCAACCAGCCTCCAGCAAAGAAACCCTATTCAGGAAGTGCACCTTTGTGCAATCGATGCAACAGTCACCATCAGCCGCAATATCAGTGCCGTTTCTGTACTAACTGTGGGAAGTCGGGTCATCTTGCCGATGTTTGTCGGTTTGCTCAGAACCGCGCAGTTCAGAACCCTGCTCAACAGGTTGCTCAGCAACAGGGTCAGGCTGCACGACCAAACTACCCACCAGGTGCATGTTATAATTGTGGGGATCTGACCCACTACAGAAATCGGTGTCCAAGACTAGTCAACCAGAACCAGAATGCAAACCAGAATCCGGCACCGGCTCGAGGTCGAGTCTTCAACATGAATGCACAAGAAGCACAAGCAGACAACGAAGTGGTGAACGGTACGTTCTTTATTAATAATCTGCCAGCATCTGTTCTTTTTGATTCGGGTGCCGACAAGAGCTTTGTGTCATTGTCTTTTGAGACAATGCTTCGCGTGTCTAGAACGAAACTAGGTAAACCTTTGACAGTAGAGGTTGCCAGTGGTGAACCCATTGTTCTTAATTCTGTTCTACGCAACTGCCAGTTGAACCTTAACGACCATATTTTTCCTATTGACCTCACGCCAATGCAACTTGGAAGCTTCGACGTTATTGTGGGAATGGATTGGTTATCCAAGCATCGCGCAGAGATAGTTTGTTCTGAGAAGATTGTTCGTGTACCGCTATCGACAGGTGAGATCCTACAGGTCCATGGTGAGAAGCCTACCGGTGGTCTCAAACTCATGTCTTGTTTTAAAGCTCGGAAGTATCTGCGAAAGCACTATGTGGCTTTCTTAGCACATGTCACAGCAGATAAAGGCAAGGGTAAGACTATTTCAGATATTCCTGTCGTTCGGGATTATTCCGAAGTTTTCCCTGAAGAGTTACCTGGTTTACCTCCAGCGCGCCAAGTCGAGTTCCGTATTGATCTCGTACCTGGTGCAAATCCCGTTGCCAAAGCTCCATATCGTCTTGCACCGTCTGAGATGCAAGAGTTATCTAAACAGCTGCAGGAACTCTCCGACAAAGGTTTTATCCGTCCTAGCTTTTCACCTTGGGGTGCTCCCGTTCTCTTTGTAAAGAAGAAGGATGGATCTTTTAGGATGTGTATCGATTATCGTGAGCTTAACAAGCTTACCATCAAGAATCGATATCCCCTACCTCGCATTGATGATCTCTTTGATCAATTACAAGGCGCTTCTTACTTTTCAAAGATCGATCTACGATCTGGATATCATCAGCTTCGTGTACATGAAGAAGATATTCCCAAGACAGCGTTCCGTACTCGTTATGGACATTATGAGTTCACAGTCATGCCATTCGGTTTGACTAATGCTCCTGCTGTTTTCATGGACTTAATGAATAGGGTCTGCAAACCTTACTTGGATAAGTTCATCATTGTTTTTATTGATGACATCTTGATATATTCTAAAGAAAGAACAACTTTTCGCCAAATTCTCCAAGTGTGAATTCTGGCTTAAAGAGGTTCAATTCTTAGGACATATTGTCAACGAACAAGGTATTCATGTGGATCCCTCCAAGATCAGTGCGATTAAGGATTGGGATACACCTACTACCCCTACTGAAGTTCGTTCTTTTCTTGGTCTAGCGGGTTATTACCGCCGCTTCATAGAAAACTTCTCAAAGATTGCAGTTCCTCTAACTGCTCTAACTCAGAAGAACAAGCCATTTGATTGGGGAGTCAAACAAGAGGAAGCGTTTCAGACTTTGAAACAAAAGCTTTGCGATGCACCTGTCCTAACATTGCCTGAGGGCAATGATGATTTCGTCGTTTATTGTGACGCATCTAAATTAGGTCTCGGCTGCGTCCTGATGCAAAGAAACAAAGTCATAGCATACGCATCAAGGCAGTTGAAGATACATGAGAAGAACTACACCACTCATGATCTCGAGTTGGGTGCAGTTGTCTTCGCTCTCAAAATCTGGAGACACTATTTATACGGTACAAAATGTGTGGTTTTCACGGACCACAAAAGTCTTCAACATATCTTCAATCAAAAGGAACTCAACATGAGGCAAAGACGTTGGGTTGAACTTCTAAACGACTACGACTGCGAGATTCGCTACCATCCTGGTAAGGCGAATGTCGTAGCCGATGCTTTGAGTCGCAAGGAACGTACTAAGCTTCATTGTGTACGTATCCAATCTGTTATTCAAACCGATATCCAAGCCCGTATTTCTCAGGCTCAACAAGCTTGTGTTTCACAAGGTTTAATGAATAAGGAATTCCCTTATCACATAACACCTGCTCTTGAACTGAAAGACAATGGATCGTACTATTTCATGGACCGTTTGTGGGTCCCAAGCCAAGATGATCTTCGTACCTTGCTTATGGATGAAGCCCATAAGTCTCGTTATTCCATTCATCCTGGCTCAGATAAGATGTATAAGGATCTTCGTATTCAGTATTGGTGGCCTGGTATGAAGAAAGACATTGCCTTATACGTATCCAAATGCCTTACTTGTCTCAAGGTTAAGGCTGAACATCAGCGTCCTTCCGGATTATTAGAGCAACCGGAGATCCCAGTTTGGAAATGGGAAAACATTACTATGGATCTCATTACTAAACTTCCGCGCACAAAGAAAGGTCACGATGCCATCTGGGTAGTCGTTGATCGTCTTACAAAGTCAGCGCATTTCTTGCCAATCCGTGAGGATTTTTCGGCTGACAAACTTGCTCAAATCTACGTGGATGAAATTGTAGCACGACATGGTGTTCCTTTGAACATCATTTCCGACAGAGATGCTCGTTTCACTTCTCATTTTTGGAGAACCATGCAATCTGCTATGGGGTCTCAACTTAATCTGAGCACAGCTTATCATCCGCAAACGGATGGTCAATCTGAAAGAACAATCCAGACACTGGAGGATATGCTTAGAGCTTGTGTGATCGACTTTGGTGGTAGTTGGGATTCACATCTTCCGTTGATTGAATTCTCCTACAACAACAGTTATCACTCCAGCATCAACATGGCTCCTTTCGAGGCTCTCTATGGTTGAAAATGTCGTTCACCAGTCTGCTGGAATGAGATTGGCGAGGCTCAACTTACTGGACCTGCCCTCATTTTAGAGACAACAGAAAAGGTAAAGAAAGTTCGTGATAACCTTCAGACAGCTAGAAGCCGTCAAAAGAGTTACGCGGACCTAAAACGCAAACCCTTGGATTTTCAAGTCGGTGATCGTGTATTACTTAAGGTCTCACCTTGGAAAGGTGTGATCAGATTTGGAAAGAAAGGAAAACTTGCACCTAGATACGTTGGACCATTTAAGATCGTCGAAAGAATCGGCAAGGTAGCCTACAGACTTGAGTTGCCTCCTGAACTTGGAAATGTTCATCCAACCTTTCACGTGTCCAATCTCAAGAGGTGTTTAGCTGATGAAAACCTCCACATACCGCTTGACGAAATTCGTGTTGATAAAACACTGAAGTTTGTTGAGAAACCGGTAGAAATCATGGAACGTGAAGTCAAGTGGCTTAAACACAAGCGCATTCCTTTGGTCAAGGTTCGTTGGGAATCTAAGCGTGGACCCGAGTTTACTTGGGAACGTGAAGATCAAATGAAGGCAAAATATCCGCATCTTTTTCAATCAGTTTCCTCTAAATAAATTTCGGGACGAAATTTCCACAAGTAGGGGAGACTGTAACAATTGTGCTTGTAATCATTGTAAACAGTTCAATTATCAATAAAATAATGTAATTTGATCCCAATGTTTGTTTCATTGTGTTTTACATTTTTCATGTTTTGACTTTTATTCAATTCCAAACTCTACATCGCTTTCTGGAGAGTTATACGCTAACTAGTGCGTAAACGTACTCAGTTTAATGCGACAAATACTCCGGAACATCAACATATACTCAACGTACCTTAAATAACCTTTACATAACTTAGAAATAAGTTTTGAAGGCTTCGGTATAGCAAAAACAAGTTAATTCGCTTACAGGGACTAAACTTGACAAACTGTAAAAGTATGCCAATTTGAACTGTAACGAACATTCCGGAACATGTCCATAAGTTAAACATACCATAAATATCCTTTACATAGCTTAGAAATAGGCTTTGAGAGGTTTGGTATGCTAAAACAAACTTTTGGATCATTCAGGGACTAAAAGTGTCAAAAAGTGCCTAAGTTTGCACTTTCGCGCATAACTTACGTTCTGAATACATTCGGACATCCAAAAATTTATGTAAGCATCCTTATATTATGCCTTAGTGTTTGGCATGAGAAAAATCCATTCGTCGCGTCATTTGGATCGTCTTTCACGCTTATGCGCATTCCGTCGTAATTAAGCGAACACCGCGATCGTACGGCCAAACGAACCGACATCCGACATATTTTTGGGCATGTTTCATGTCCACAATGTTTAGGCATCATTTTAGGGCCTTAAAGATGGCTTTACAGGTCTTAGAAGGGCTGGAAATAGCTTAAACACGCAACAGGGACCAAAAGTGTAAATTCTGCAAGTGGTGCAGATCAGAGAGGGCCAGGCGGCCCGCGTGAGTTTTGCCCAAATATGAGGCGGGCCGCGTGGGGATGTCTGACAGAAAGATTTTGCATTTAATGCAGAATCTGGCCTTTCGTTCGATCAAGGGGCAATGCCTTTTCACCCAATGAAGAGCCAAGAGTCAAGTTCACTGAACTTATCCACTGGACACATGTACGCACGTGATCAAGGCTCGATATTCGATAAAACGATCCTAACGGTTCCACTTTTCCTATAAATACCCCCCCCTTTAGTGTAAAAATCACAAAATCAGATCCTAAAGCTCTAAGTTGAAACCATTGTTTCATACCTGAGCTGTTTGATCTTGATTTGCACTCGGGGACCCTCCGTAAGTCTTCTTTCGCTCTTTTATTCGCTTTTCGAGTCCGAAAGTCAACGTTTTGTTGACTTTCTGCATTGACCAGCTTTTGGTCGATGTGAAGTTCATGGAACTTCATAACGTGAGCGTGATCACGATGGTTATGGTCCATAGTGACCATACCTACTGATCACCACGTTATCTAGGCTCAGTGACGAGTCGTAGTTTCGGCCAAAATGTGCATTCTTGCATATTTTGTAACCAAACTACTCGTGAGCATCAAAGCCGTTTGTTTTGATGTCAAACCTGTTTTCAAACTTAGTTAAGCATGTTCTAACATGCTTAGCTCGTCACTTTTAGTTTAGTGCTTATATAGGGTCGTAAGGTAAGCGATCTAAACCATCGCTTATGCTTTCGAACCCGACCCATTTTGTCGGTCATTAGGACCTGACCAAACACATTAGGTGACCATAGCTATAACCTTCCGAGGTTATACCTTGTGGTCACGATGTTAGGCGTTCCAGACGCGTTCTACGCGAACGACGCGTAAGGTGGCATAAGCTACCTAAACGGGTCATGATGGACCGTAAGCACTTAGGTTAAGTTTCATTTTAGTATGTAGGCTTTGTTAAACCATATTACACGAGTCTCCATACTCGTTTGGTTTACGAACCCGCGTACTGTCCGATCCTTCCGATTTGGTCCGGTATATTAACATAAGCTACCTATTAGGTGCCGTTGATATTCCGTGATCTTTAGCATTATCTGGTTATTATACAAGGAACTCAAAGCAATCTCAGGTGAGTACATAGAACCCCTCTTTTACTGTTTTCTAAACTGTTTTGGGGTGAAACACATGTGCCTATCTGTTACTTTCATGCTTTCCATGTTTTCACATCGTATATCTGCTATGCTCATTAGTACATTATAGTACATGATTTCATTACATTTTATGCTATGTATGCCCATTGTGTGCGTACTTAGTACATTGATTTACATTACATTTCTGTTGCATATGTTTACTCAGCATATGGACACATTGATTTACATGAACATTTCTGTTGCATATGTTTACTCAGCATATGGACACATTGATTTACATGAACATTTCTGTTGCATATGTTTACTCAGCATATGGACACATTGATTTACATGAACATTTCTGCTGCATATGTTTACTCAGCATATGGGCACATTGATTTACATAAACATTTCTGCTTCGTATGTTTACTTAGCATACTTAGTACAATTGTTTACATCACATGCCTTCATTTTGTTATGACATTTGGTTTGTTTAACATGGGACAATACATTCATTAACATTAGCTACGCCGTTCGTTAGTAGGTAGTGGTACCATAGGAATTGACAACTCCCATTCCTGAAGTCCTGGGTTTGATAGGACTGGAAGGAATGACCGAATTCGATATACATAACTTAGATAAACCTTTAATTTGTTTAAGGGTTTATCGCCGCAGTCTCAAGGCTTGGATGTATGCATAGTTTACAATACCACATAAATGTTAATATCAATAGAGCATGCATTTTTCCACAGAACATAACGTTGATTTAAACCACGTGTTACTTCAACGACTTGTTTTGTGCGTTTTACAAATGGTTTAAGTTGATACATTTCGCTTACCATACATGATACATTTTGGGATGCATATTACATGATTTACATTGAACATAAACTCGTCGACATTGACATACACATTTGGTGGTTTACATTTGAACATAAACATTTGACATGGTTTACACAATAACACTTGACATTTGGTTTACACATGAACAATTTACATGGTGGATTGGTTTGGGTAAATGATTTAAGTAACCTGGCATATGTAATATGATACAAACATGGTGTATACGCCGCTGGTACTTCCTATATATAAATGTTTGTATAATATTACATATCGTGGCGTTATCTAAGTCATTTCAGTTTAGACACATTACACTTTACATAAGTAACGTATTCTTCACAAGACATTATTTTCACAAACAACTTATCTTATTCAACTCATTTTACTTGGTTATTCGTTTAACCTTGCACTTATCTATACATATCGTTTGATGTTATCGTTTTTCAAATGATTTACAAAGCAAAACAAATTACAAGGTTCATGACTGACTGTTATTAAACATTCTTTAAAACTCAAGTCATGAACCCCGTTTTCACAAAACCTATGTATCTCACAGGCATTTTTATGCTGACGTACCTACTTTCACATGTGTTTTCAGGAGCTATTCCATAGGACGATGATCATGATTCTAGGGCGGACCTGTGCCTTAGAGCCTAAAAATGAAGTTGAACTAGCTTAATTATGTTTTGATTTCCGTACTCTATTTCCAAGACAATGTAACACCTTTGTTTATAAATAAAATACAACTTGTATGCCATGGTTATGAAACAATTTAATTCTGTCCACGACACTCCCCGGCGTTTCCGCCGCGGTTGCATGTTATACGCGGCCGGGGTGTGACATCTTGTCTCTCAATCACTTGTAGGATAATGCAAGTACAAATTAATGTCCTTGATTTACCATATGCACAAGTTATGCACAATCAATTCTTCTAACCACTTGTAAACAAACATAAACAAACCTTTTTTACCGTTTCCATGATTGACATTACCGTAGTAAATTCCTCAAGAAAGATGCCGATACCTGCTCCTCGCTTACCAATCTGGAAGCTCCGGCATAGTCCTTTATTCTGTAAAAATTTTAACAATTACAAACACTTTCAAATCATCCTAATTAAACATGAAAGATGCCGATTCCTGATCCCCGATTACCAACCTGGGATCTCCGGCAAGTCCGGTGTTTTACTCAAACATAATGTCCACCGAAGCCTCACCAGCCTTGGGTGACTTTGGAACACATCTGTCCCACCAACATTTTGATTTGTAAAACTCTTTAGCACCTTTTACCTTCTTATCAACCATCTTCCCAAAAATGTGCTTGACTTTCCCGTTGAAAGCCTTCTCAACATCAAATTCTCCTTTATCAGCGAAGAATTGATTTGAAATCTCTACCTTTCCAACTTTCTTCATCAAATGTTCTTTTGACAATGACGGAAAATTCTCATCGTTCACCACTGGAATGGAATTCACAATCCTTTTATCAACCAATGACTCCTCTGATTTTATGGAATCAGATTCATTGTCAGAATTACATTCAGATTAACAACCCATTTTTGTTTACTTAAATCACCTCTTCTTTTGTAAAACCTTTTTGAACCTTCTCCTTCCTCAGAAGTAGAATTTTCAAACTTTTTAACAATTTTTTCAGATTGTTCTTTCTTATCAACATAAGTTTTTCTCAAAACAGAGTCAGAAGAAACCTCCCTGTTTTTGGTAGTTGGTTTTGGGGCAATTCCACGTTGTGTGTCCAACTTCTTGACATTTGAAACAGGTTCTTCTGTCAACTCTTTGAGCAGATTTTCTCACATTCTTCTTCACTTCAGCAAGAAACTCTTGATTTGACTGTTTCCAGAAAGGTTTCTTCTGCTCATCTTCAGAACTCCCACCTGAAACAAATTTTGTTTTTGGTTTATAAGTTTTCTGATTTTTATAATTTTCTTGTGAAATAAAACCAAGACCTTTCTTTTTGAGATTACCATTATGATTTGATTTCTTTCGATAACCTGAACCATAACCGTAACCCTTTTTCTTGTTCAATCTCTGTTGAACTCTTGAAGTGTACTTTTTAGGTTTTTCAGTAAGATTTACATCTTTTATTTCAGAAATATTAATTTCTGTTAATTTGAAAACCTGTTTGATCATTTCAGTTTTGACACTTCTTATTGAGAATTCCTCATCAGAATATAACTTGTCTGAATCATTCAACGTATATGCTACTTTCATTAATTCGTCATTCAATTCAGATTTTGATAACATGAATTCTTTATTGTAAACCCTCTTAACTAGTGGACTCGGACTCTTCTTAGACGAACTGGAACTATCTGACTTAGACTCCGACTTTGACTCTTCATCCATATCCAACACCTGATCGACAACTTTCTTAACTAACTCAGACTCATGATCAGTGTCAGACGCTGTGAATGTGACATCAATATTTTCTGGTAATTCATCAGTGATTTCAGACTTTAATTTGATGTTTAGAGCCTTGTCTACTTGTTCCTGATTTGGTTTCCTGGGGGAGTAACTCTCAAAGATAGGAGGCGGACATCTGTTATACTTGACACTTGGTTTCTTACCAGTATCCTCTTCTTTTCCTTTCTTCTTGAAAGCTTCAAGACCTGCGACAGTAGGATAAACACGATCAATCAGATAATCACAAGTAGTATAACTCAAAAGTAATCGGTTGATCCTTTCACTCTCGATTCTCTCAAGTTCCAACTCCTTCTTTAAATTTGCACAATCTTCAATGTAATCATTTATGACACTTTGCTTTGTCATCAAAGTTGCACTCATTTTGTCATTTGCCTTTTCAATTTCTGCATTCGTTCTTTTTAAACTGTCAACTGTCCTATTTAGTACATCGTATGACTCTTTCACGTACTTCACATCTGACAGTAAATCTTCCTTAATCTTCTCTAAATCAGCAATCTTTTTATCTTTTTCTTCACAAACTTTGCAAGCTTCTGAACATCTCTCACAAGGCTTTGTGACTTCAACCACCTTTTTGTTGATGCATAGGATGTCTGTTGACTACGTCTACACGAAGTCTTAGGTCAAGTTAGGTCAACACATGGTCAAAAATGTCAAAATATGTATTGTTAGATGTAGGTTCGCTTATATTTCAAAGTAGTGTATAGGTCCGCTCATAGGTACTTAGTTGGTTCGCTTATAGTGCAGTGATGTAGGTCCGCTCATATGGTTGTCCATATGAGTGAACCATAGTTGCCTATAAATAGGATGTTCATTTGAGCGGATCTAGTAACGGATGTGTGTGCTCTGGAGTGAAACTCTGTCAAAATTTACTTAGAAAGCAATAAAAGCAGTGGAATTGAAAGGACAAGCTGTTGTAACATCATATATACTGATTCCGCCTTTATATGTGATGATGAACTGTCTCGGCTGACTTTTCGGGTCAAACAACGCTCCAACAATTGGTATCAGAGCTCAGGACGAGGAGTTCATACTACTACAGCTTATATTTGTAGAAATCTCTCTTTTCTACTCACTTTCTCTCATACTTTTTCAGTTTACAGTGGTTCCTACGGTTGAAATTGTCTGAAAATGGAGTATAACGTGTAAAACTTACTAGTAACAAACCCTAGGAAGTTTCAGACTAAAACTCGGAATAAAAATGGTTAAAACAGGGTAAAAACTGTGATCCGCTTTTTCGAACATAGTAGATTCGCTTTTTCGTACAAGAATTTGAATTAGGTTCGCTCGAAATTCGCTAGTGGTTCGCTCGAAATAATCAATCTGGTTCGCCTTTTCAGACAACTTCACTAAGAGATTCGCTCAAACGGACACATACAGGTCCGCTCGAACATACATTGTCTAGTTCGCATTACCGGTTCGCTCAAAAGAACATTGTCTGGTTCGCTTTTCCGGTTCGCTCATATATTATCTGGTTCGCTCGAACGGTCATAAAGTGGTTCGCTTATTTGGTTCGCATATCTAAACCACATAAATCCGCTTATCTGTCATTTACAGATAGATTCGCTTTTGTGTCGTGTTATTCAAAAATTTCGAAAAATTTTTTCTAAGTGTGGGTTGATTTTGCAGGTACAGTCAAAATGGATGATATTTTCATGAATCCGTTCAGCGACATGTACACATTCACTGGAAGTTCAGGAAACAATGATACGTCGTCGAGCATTACGAACAAGAATCAACCGAAAGAGAAAAAGAAAGAAGCTTGGGAGTCCGAGAGTGCATTGGGAACATTCAACAAACCTCCGAAGCTTATGGCAATCGAGGAGTACAGCCGTTGGTCAAGAAAATTTGAAGATTGGTTGATGGCATTTGCGTATGCAAGTTGGAAAAGCCTGAAAAATGGGTATACACTTGGAGACAAAACTGGAGAAACTTTATCATCAGCTGAAGAAATTGAATATTTTGTAGCCGAACAGAAGTGTGTAGCCTTGTTGTTCCAATCAGTTCGGGAGGATATTATTTCTTTAATAGACTACTCAAATGCGAAATATTTGTGGCAAAAGCTTGAAAAGAAGTGTTTAGGAAGTTCGGAAATTGTGAAAAACAAACGAAAGCTTCTTAGAAAAGAATTTGATCTTTTTGGATGTCTAAAGAATGAATCGGTTTGTAAAATGATAGAAAGGTTCGGTCATCTGAAGCTGGAATTAGCAAGATATGAAATCAAGTTTTCTGATGAAGAACTTGTAGGACCGGTTTTGATACCGTTCGATTGCGTAACGAACGTTTCACGTGCGGAATCCGTGAACGAACGTGACCGAACACACGATAACGTACTACTAACGTGATTTCATTGATAGATTTGACAATTCGGTACAAGATCTCACGTTTACACTACTTTCTCTCTCTACTTTCTCTCTCTATAAAGTCTCCTCTCCAATTCTCTTCCAAGCACTCTAAAAACCCTTAAGATCTAACTTAAACTAGTGACATAACCTCTATTTATATGGTCAAGGCACTTTAATGATATTACAAGTTTGCCACCTTGCCATTTCTAACTAAATAGACATTATGCACTTGATTCCTTTCGACTTTTCACTACGACTCGGATTGACTTTCTCTCTCTTTAAGACTCGATGAAATTGGATCTGATTCGGCTCTGAATCGGCTGAAATCTGTACGAGAACAACGTGTTTGATCAAGCAATCGAGCTCCTAGCTCTGATACCACTTGTAGGACCGGTTTTGATACCGTTCGATTGCGTAACGAACGTTTCACGTGCGGAATCCGTGAACGAACGTGACCGAACACACGATAACGTACTACTAACGTGATTTCATTGATAGATTTGACAATTCGGTACAAGATCTCACGTTTACACTACTTTCTCTCTCTACTTTCTCTCTCTAGAAAGTCTCCTCTCCAATTCTCTTCCAAGCACTCTAAAAACCCTTAATATCTAACTTAAACTAGTGACATAACCTCTATTTATATGGTCAAGGCACTTTAATGATATTACAAGTTTGCCACCTTGCCATTTCTAACTAAATAGACATTATGCACTTGATTCCTTTCGACTTTTCACTACGACTCGGATTGACGAAGGCGATAGACATGAAATGCATCAACAGAACTAGTTGACAAACTGTTCGATTCATTACCAGATGAGGTTGATTGGAGATATTATGCGCTTATGTTGAAGAACACTATTGCTCCTGAAAATTGACTCCAGATTTGGTGATTGAGAGACTTGAAAGTCATGAGCTGGAACTGAAGAAAACTTACAAAGTTAATCACTCTTCTTCTCAGCAGAATTTGGATCTCTATTATCCAAAAAGCATGATGCCAAAAGCAACTTTTCCAAAGACTGCATTTTCAGCTGAGAATGTATTTTCAGCAAGCAAAGAAAGTCAAAGCAATCCAAGCATCGGAAGTCACAGTGGATCTTCATCTTCTGCAAATCGTTCTGATGCGAAGTTTTCTTGCAACATCGCGATAGATCTGAAGAACACACAGAATTTTGATAAGGAGTCGGCTAAGCAGCAGATGGTCTTTTTGGCATCTGTGCTAGAGTCTTATGAAGGGTTGGTGGCTGGTAAGATCGGGAACACAAATCTGACAAAAGAAGATTACGATCAGATAGACCCCGAAGAAATGGAGCTAATTGACATTCGTTGGGCGATGGCGAGTGCTGTTCGACGTGCTCAACGTTTCATGGAAATTACCGGGAGGAAGACGATTGGTGGTCTGTCTACAAAGCTAGGGTTCGATAAGTCGAAGGTGACGTGCTTTAAGTGTAAGCAGAAGGGTCACTTCAAGCGGGAATGCAAGAATGCATATGCTGATGAGTCAGAGAATCCGTTTCGAGATGATTATTACAAAAAGGCAATCTACCATCAGAATAAATCCGAGCCGCCTAGATTGAAGCAGTCTGAAGATAACAAAGACAAATCAAGGGCTCTGGCTGTGATTTATGATAATGAGGGGTACGATTGGAGTAAGGAAGTTTTACCGGAAGAAGACGCTGTTGGTTATGCTTTCATGGCAAAGAATGAACCCATTCTGTGGAAAGATAATCGAACAGAAGAACAGAAGTATAACTATAGGAAAGTGATTGCCCAAAACAAAATCATTAGAATTTCTGGTATCTTTCTGGAAGCTAGAAGAGCGAAAAGATGGGACCCGGACAGAGAATGCTACCTTGATCTGTATGGCAACATTGCAATTGATGACAAAACACTTGATATAGAGGCCATCATCAAGGAGTATGAAGAAGAGGATGAGTATTGGCAACACAAATGGTGGGGAACGCCAACCAAGAAAATGATTGAAGAAGAGAAAGAGAAAGAGAGAAAAGAAAAAGAGGAGAAAGAGAAGATAGAAAAAGAAGAAATCGAGAAATCAAAGAAGGTTGATACGGACATCATCGATACTACGCAAGAGTTGACAGAAGAGAACCTGGGAATAATGGCTGACAAAGTGCTAGCTGCGAAAGCACTTGAGGTAGACTCTAATTCTGTGACTGAGTCTAAGGGCCAAGTCAGTCCAAGTGCGTCAACAAATGCGTCAGGTGAAAAGATCGATGGAAATGCTGACTGCAAAAATTGCACCAAAGAATGCAATTTTTGTAGCACTGTCACGTACCTCAACAGTGAGAAAATTAAAAATCTGACTGCGAAGGTTAGAAGTGTTGAGGATCAGATACTTGGTCGTGACAAAACTGTGAAAGCTTCAACTGAACGGATTAGAGAATTAACTGGTCAAATTGAAAAAGATAAAATTGATCATGAAAAGGTTAAAAATGAAAATGAAAAATTAATTCTTGAAAACCGTAAGATTTCTGAAAAATTTGAAAAACTCAAAAGCACTGTTAAAGAAAGTGATGATCGAAATGGTAAAACGTTTAAAGAAAACGAACATCTGAGAGCTGTGGTAAGAGTAAAAGAAGAATCAATTAATAAACAACTGGATGAAATCGCTAAATTGAAACTTAAAGTTCAAGAAGCTGAAATAGAGAACGAGCGAATTCAGTTGAAACTTAACAGTTATAGCTCCGCAAGCTTTGTGTTGCAGAACATAGTTCCTAAACCTATAGGGAAAAACATAGCTCGCGAAGATGTGTTTTCTGACGGTACCGGTGTAGGGTTTCACAAAGTTCCACCGCCGATTTTGCATAATTACACTAAAAAGGAATCTGGGTTGGTTAAACTTGAGGAGGGAAGTGAAGTGCAACTTCCTGAGAACATTGATGTCATGTTCACGTCTTCCAATGATGATAGTGTCCAGAATGATGTGGTAAAAAGTGTGGTTGATAAAGTGCTTAAACCGGATTGTGACACTTCTGAGGAGGATGGGTGTTTTCTGGATAAATACATTCCGAAACAAAAGTCCAAGAACAACTTAAATGATGAGCCTGGTCTTGTCATGTATAAGATGTCAGGATCGGATAAGTTGTTTTCGGATTCAGAGTTTCCGATCGAGAATGTTAACATGAACAAATTGACAAATGTTTTCAAACTTGTTGAAGTCGAGTTGTCAGCAGTGAATAATCTGAATTGAAAGAAAGATAGGGCTTATAACAAGAAATCTGTTAATCCACCACGTTTTTACAATAACAACAGAAACAGCTGGTCAGGTGGTTATCAGAGGGGTAAACCGTATCAGAAAAGAAATGTTCCAAACAAAAGGTTTGTCGAGAAGAAAACGTTTGTGAATAGTTCGAATTCACTCGCTGATGAAGAAAAAGAAATTTTTTCCAAATCAAACAAAGAATTTTTTGAAAAGAGAGCTTCACAGGCTCAGTCTGAAGGCATGAGTCGGGTAGCTGATACTCGTACTTGTTTTAGGTGTGATAAGGTTGGTCACATTGCACGAACGTGTACTTATGTGAAGCCTAAGACTGAAGCTGTGAAAGTTCAACAGAAGAAGGTTGATGTTAAGGGTAAAGCACCGATGTTTGTTGAGAAGAAGGTTGTTGAGAAGAAAAATGTTAAAATTGACAACTTAAAGGTGAAAAATGAACCCGTAAAGAAGTCGGTAACTAAAAATGACACATTTTACAAAAGGGTTGCAGTAACTCAACAGGTGTGGAAACCTAAAATTGAATCAAAAGTTGAGAAGAAAGTTTCAACTTCTGAGGTGAAAAAGGCTGAAGAATCAATTACGGTTGATTATGATGCAAATTTTCCACCTCTCAAGGCTGAAAATTTCAATATTCAAATTGCGAGAGTCAAGGTTACACCTAAGGCTGATGAGGCCTGGGTGGACACCATGTTTGACTAAACAATTTGAATTGCCGGAGCTTCCTGGTTAGCGAAGCATGAATCGGCATCTTTCTTGAAGTTGTTTAAATGATGATTTGTTATGTGCAGGATCTTCCAAAGCTTGTATCCAGGTGGATCATGGATAGTGGAGCATCGAGACATATGACAGGGAAGACCGCAATACTGTATGATGTGAATAACATTAACGGTGGTTACGTGGGTTTTGCGGGTAATCAAGGAGGAAAGATCATAGGTGAAGGAACGTTATCAAATGGCATCGTAACATTTGAGAGAGTTAACTACATCGCTGAGCTGGAGAACAACCTGCTGAGTATCTCCCAGATCTGTGACAGGATGTATACTACTCATTTCACCGACAAAGAATGTTTGATCTTGAAACCGGGATTTGTGATACCTGAGGAATGGATCATCATGAGGGCACCAAGGGTCAATGATCTGTACGTGTGAGACATGAGCGTCGCTACTACAACCACGGGTCAGGCTCATTGTTTTGTGTCCAGAGCAACTGAAAAGGAATCAAGACTATGGCACCGAAAGATGGGGCATATTCACCTAAGGAAGATGAGTCACTTGGTGCATAACGATTTGGTTACAGGAGTGCATGTCAAAGGTTTTCATCTGGAAGGGGAGTGCATAAGTTGTGTCAAAGGCAAACAGAAGAAAAAGTCACACCCTACAAAGCAAGTCAATTCAGTTTCAAGACCTTTGGAAAGACTTCACATGGATTTGTTTGGTCCGGTGAATGTGAAGAGTATAACAGGAGATTACTACTGTTTGGTCGTAACTGATGATTATTCCAGATTTTCGTGGGTTTCATTTTTGAAATCGAAAGACGAAACGTTTGACAGCTTGATGGCGTTGTTTAAGAGAATTGAGAATTTGTACCAGAGGCCGATTTGTAGAATTCGAAGTGATAATGGTACTGAGTTCAAAAACAGTAAGATGGAAGAATTTTGTGATGAAAGAGGTATATTGCATGAGTTTAGTGCTCCGTACACTCCGCAGCAGAATGGAGTTGCAGAACGCAAAAACCGGACGCTAATCGAGACAGCCAGAACGATGCTTGCAGACTCTAAGTTACCAATTAATTTCTGGGCTGAAGCTGTTTCTGCTGCATGCTATACTCTCAACAGAGTTCTTACTGTAAAGAAGTTCAACAAGACGTGTTTTGAGCTAATCAATAACCGCAAGCCAAATTTGAAGTATCTAGAACCGTTCGGGTCACCTTGTACGGTGATAGAGCCTAATGGAAAGTTTGGTTCGAAGAGCATTGAGGGAATCTTTGTTGGTTATTCAAGTCCTACACGGCGTGTCTTCGTTCCAAGAGAAAAGCGGATTATTGAAGCATCGAATGTTGAATGTCAAGGTTATACTATGCCGCCACAGAATCCTGGTGATTCATGGAGATATAATTATGACAAACTTTGGGATTCGTTTGACATGAGAGAAGAATCAGAGGAAGAAGAAGATTTCTTTGATGAGCTGGATATTTTGCGAGAGTATGAGTCGCAGCTCAGGTTCCCAGTAGAGTATTCTGGAAGACCTCAGGAAACTTCAAATGACGATGAAGCAGGTCCTAGTAATGCTGGTGAACATAATGATGAAGTTGCTCCTGGTAATCAGTCGGAGGTGAATGATGATCAAGAAGCTGATAACATGCCAGTTTTTTACCATGGTGATTCAGATCTTGAGGGGGAGCAGATCCAGTTGTCAAGTCAAACAAACCAAGTTGGTGAACAAGATGCAGAGCAAAATGTTACTAATCTGGAGGGAAATGTAGATGTTCCAAGCGAAGTGATGTCGCGAACTCTTTCTTATCATCCAGAGGAGTTAATCATAGGAGAATTGCAATCGGGCGTTCGCACGAGACGTCAAATTGACCAGGGCTTAACATGTTTTTATTCTACAGTAGCATCTTTACAAACTGAATTTTCGTTAAGTTGTTTTATCTCGCAGGTTGAACCGAGAACTTACAAAGAGGCGCTTATTGAAGACTCTTGGGTCATAGCAATGCAAGAAGAGTTAAGTCAGTTTGAAAAGTTTGGGGTGTGGAAGTTAGTTGATTTGCCGGATGGTCAAAGAAAAATCAATACAAAATGGGTTTTCAAATGTAAAAGGGACGATAGAGGAGTGGTTGTAAGGAACAAAGCTCGACTCGTTGTTCAGGGCTTTAGTTAACAGGAGGGGATTGATTTTACCGAAGTCTATGCTCCTGTCGCACGACTAGAGGCTATCAGAATTTTCCTAGCATTTGCGTCTTGGAAGAATTTCAAAGTATATCAGTTGGATGTAAAATCAGCGTTTCTTTATGGGAAGGTCAAAGAGGAGGTTTATGTTGGTCAGCCGCCGGGCTTTACTGACCCAATCCACAAGAACAATGTTTATTTGCTGGACAAAGCGTTGTATGGTCTACATCAGGCGCCGAGAGCCTGGTACGAGACTTTGTCTCAACACCTACTCAATAACCAGTTCATTCGTGGAAAAGTGGATGCCACTCTCTTCACGACAGTCGTTGATGGTCATCTTCTGATAGTACAAATTTATGTGGACGATATAATTTTTGGGTCAACGAATGAGAAATTGTGCAAAGATTTCGAACAGGTGATGAAGCAGAAATTCGAAATGTCATCAATGGGGGAGATGAAATTCTTTCTGGGTCTACAGGTTGAACAACTACCTGAGGGAATTTTCATTCATCAAACGAAGTACGTGCATGATATTTTAGAGAAATTTGGAATGTCAAGTTCTACTCTAGCTGCTACCCCACTTGCGACTAATCATGGGATTCACCCAGATCTCACCGGAGACAGGGCTGATGAAACGTTTTACCGTTCCATGATAGGTTCTTTGATGTATCTGACTGCTTCACGTCCTGACATCATGTACCCAACGTACCTCGTAGCAAGATTTCAGTCTAACCCGAGAGCATCGCACATGATCATTGTCAAAAGGATATTTCGTTACTTGAAAGGCACACCCACATTGGGGTTGTGGTATCCTAGAAAAGGCGATTTTACGCTCGAAGGGTATTCCGATTCGGATTTCGGATGCTGCAAAGTCAACGCGAAATCAACAACTGCAGGATGCCAGTTCTTTGGTCCAAGATTGGTTACCTGGTAGTGTAAGAAACAAACGTCTGTGGCGCTATCTACATGTGAAGCGGAATATGTTTCTGCTAGCAGTTGCTGCTCTCAGATCCTGTGGATACAGCAACAGATGCGCGACTACGGTTTGCAGTTTCTTAACACACCTCTGTTTGTTGATAATGAGGCCGCAATTAATATAACTAAAAATCCAGTACATCACGGTAAAACTAAACATATAGAGATTCGTCATCACTTTATTCGCGATTGCTTCGAGAAAAAGTTGATACGAATTGAAAAAAACCCACACTGACGAACAAAAAGCTGATTTGCATACCAAAGATTTTGATAAAAATTGGTTTCAATATTTGTTAAAACTTAATGGTATGAAATTGCTTTCGGTGTCGGATGGAATTGTGAGCGTTGATGAGAGTACTGTTGCGGATGAAGACGAGAAACAATCTGCGATGGTTTGTCGATTTTTTACGTGTTTTGGTATTTAGGGGGAGATAGATAGTTGTACATTGTTATATTTTCAGAAAATACAAAAACAGTAAAAAATGAAAAATCCAAAAACAAGATAAAATTGAAAAAGAGCTTGTGTATATAGGGAAAATGATTGTACATCAGCTAGACAATTACAGTATGCTAAAGATTTGGAAAGTCAAAAAGATTTAAACAGTCTCTAACGATGTGTCGATAGGTTTTCGTACATTTAGTAAATTTATTCGGGATATAAACCTAAAATTTCAAACTTGTGAAATTCGTGGGGAACACTACTTGGATATATAGGTAACCCCTGAAATCTCGTTTGAAAGGTCCCATATTCTGAGATACTAGGTCTTCATACTCAGTGATATCTGGGGTATTATTCCGGGACTTCTGCTGTATGGAAGTACTGACCTAGTCCCCAAATAATACTTTCTGCAAAATGCTTGAAACATAGCATCGCCCTCAGCAAGCTGATGAAACAATAAAATTGATAGTGGCTACTGTTGTAATGCTAAAAGATCCTCTAAAGTGGACACACCAAAAGTCGAGCCGTCATCTCTCTGCTGAACGGAAGTTCTGACCTGAGCTCTCACGGTTTCGCACCTAACCCCTTAAGAGATATCAGCTGTGGTATACTCACCTGTAAGACTGAATACTGGGATTCTTGATACGGGAGTATATTCAAGAGATGGGACACATGAATTGAACTAAGTTCTTAAGACACTTAAACTGTATCCTGAATAGATTGAAACTTGTATGAGAATTTAAGATGGATCAGTATATCTACAATCGAGGTGAATTGTTTAAGTCTGAGTATGAAATGTAGCTTAACGGTACTTGTAATCTGTCTGAAAAGCTGATATGATTCCCTGACACGCTTGCCAAAAATAAACTTGTAAATAGTT
Organism: Helianthus annuus; assembly: GCF_002127325.2. Lineage (NCBI taxonomy): Eukaryota > Viridiplantae > Streptophyta > Magnoliopsida > Asterales > Asteraceae > Helianthus > Helianthus annuus. The sequence goes on from NC_035437.2 coordinate 64,028,611, forward strand.
TACTTTCTGCAATTTAAGTTTTATGTTATTTCATTTCTTAGTTTAGATCATTAAAAATCCAAAAAGATTTTATTTCTGCTTTATTTTAGACAAACCAGAGTAGAAAGTTGATTGTCGGATTCTAGGAAGATGAAGCAGATGCAGGAGATTCTGAGCTGAAGAATGAGGAGAGCTTACATTGTTGGAAGTTTGATTGTTTTCAAAGTCAAAAACAAGTTCATTAACTTGATACTTGTTATTTTCAGAAAAAGTTGAAAATGTTTTTACTAAATCAGTTTGATTCGTCAAAAGTTCAACCAGGGTCATTAAATTGAATTTGGTAGATTAATCAAGTGATCAGGGTCATTAATTTGAACTTGAAGACTTGAGTGGATTTCTAAAACTGATTGAGTTTGTGTTTTATTGTTAGAAAAGATAGATCGTAATGTTATTGGTTGAGTAACAGGTTTGGAGATTTCATTATTCCCAACGGAGGCAAATTGTCAAAGCTTGAACCAGATATCTCAAGATCCCAGCATACTGAGAGGGGGAGTCTGTGAAAGGGGGAGTCTGGACAACTACTAAAGGGAAGATGGAAGTTAGAGTCAGGTGTTAATCTTGAAACCTGTGAAGAATGCTTACGAGGAGAAGACAGAGTCGGAGAAAAGACCAAGACCAAAGACTCAGGAGCTGAAGACTGATAAAGACTACGTTAACATCCAAGGGGGAGTCTGTTGATGCATAGGATGTCTATTGACTACATCTACACGAAGTCTTAGGTCAAGTTAGGTCAACACAGGGTCAAAAATGTCAAAATATGTATTGTTAGATGTAGGTTCGCTTATATGTCAAAGTAGTATATAGGTCCGCTCATAGGTACTTAGTTGGTTCGCTTATAGTGCAGTGATGTAGGTCCGCTCATATGATTGTCCATATGAGCGAACCATAGTTGCCTATAAATAGGATGTTCATTTGAGCGGATCTAGTAACGGATGTGTGTGCTCTGGAGCGAAACTCTGTCAAAATTTACTTAGAAAGCAATAAAAGCAGTGGAATTGAAAGGACAAGCTGTTGTAACATCATATATACTGATTCCGCCTTTATATGTGATGATGAACTGTCTCGGCTGACTTTTCGGGTCAAACAACGGTCCAACACTTTTCAACTATCTTTTCGACTTCGACAGTCTTTTCAACTTCTACAAGTTTCTCGACCTCAACAATCTTTTCGACAATCTTTTCGACTTCAACTATTTTCTCAACTTCCACGAGTTTCTCGACTTCGACAATTTTCTCCACTACTTTCTCTACTTCAACAATCTTCTCTATTGCAATCTCAGCAGTTGCTTCATCTTTTGTTTCTACAGCTTCAGTCTTCGCCTTTTCATCAGCGAGTAGCTTTGCTGCTTCTAGCTCTCTCTGCAATCGAGCAATCTTCTTCTGATTCAGCATCTCCACTTTATCTGCATTGAAAAAATTAAAACTGTCAGGATCAATGCTTTTTCTACATTTATTAAGATACTCTTCTTCATCATCCGTATCAACATCACTTCCAAGATCTGGAAATATAGGAATCCTTTTCTGACAGTCCTCATTTTGATCCAGAATCCTGGTAACTAATGCCACATTTGGTTGAGTTCCACTAGGTATATACTTATCCCAACTAAACCCTGTGCAACAACCTCATCACTTTGGTCTATTATCCCATAATAAGCTTTCCTATTGGCTTCTTCAATCATTTTCCCATGAGTAGTTTGCGGTTCCTTTTGTTGAGGTTTTTGATCGATTTGATGAATGATTGATTTCTGATAATAATTGCTCTTTTCTTGACTTCCAGTTGACTCTTGGTTCTTACATTCTTGTTTAAAGTGACCTTTTCCTTTACATCGGAAACAGGTAACCTTTGACTTGTCAAAACCAAGTGGAGATGTAGCCATTCCTCGAAACTCGTCTCTGCCAGTAATCTGTTGAAACTTTTCAGCTCTCCTGCATGCACTAGCAAAGCACCACTTTACATCCATCAGCTAAAGCTCTTCTGCATCGATTTGGTCGTAATCTTCCTTTGTGAGCATTGGATTACCAATTCTTCCAGCAATCAATCTTTCATACGACACTAACATGGCGACAAGAGATGCCATTTGTTGCTTTGCCACCTCAGGAGAAAGATGTTGACCATTCTGAATGTTCAAGGTCACGTTACACTGCAGATTTGTAGAATTTTGTTTCTGAGGGCTAGGTGTGTTGCTGTTTGGATCAATGCTTGGGAATGATGAAGTAGATCCACCACTTTGAGTTGTAGTACTTGCATTTGGACTTGCAGAACCATTAGCACTGAATGCAGTACTAATCTTTGGACTTTGACTGGGAGTGGTCTCAAACTTGTTCCCTCGATAGTACAGACTAACATCTTGCTTTGCATTTGGATTTGTCATGGTAGCTGTCTTTTGAATTTCCAGCTCCTGTTCTTCGATTTTCTGAATAAACTGAGCCAAATTCATACTCTCGGACTTCCTCATAAGTTTCACAACCATCAAATATGTTCCCCACTTATGCTGTGGTAATGCCTCAGCTAGTTTGTCGACCCACTCATCATCCTCTTTCTTGATATCCAACCTACCCATTTCCAATACTAGATGACAATACCTATCAATGGTGTCACACCCCGACCACGTAGAACATACAAAACGTGGCGGAATCGTCGGGGAGTGTTGTAACAGAATCAATTGTTTCAAATCCATGGCGAATGAAGTTTCGTTTTATAAATCCAACATGAAGGTTTACATTGTCTAAACAAGAATCAAAGTGTACATAACATAAATTAACTAGTTCTTGTCTCGTTTTAAGTCACTAAGGCACAGGTCCGCCTAAGTATGTCTTGATAAGTCCTATGCATCATCTCCTGAAAACACATGTGAAAATAGGTACGTCAGCATAAAAATGCCTGTGAGATACATTGGTTTTGTGAAAACGGAATTCATGACTTGAGTTTGAGAAAATGTTTAGTCATGAACCTCGTATTTTGCTTTGTCTTGTAAATCATTTGAAAAACCGTAAGATCAAATGATATGTATAAATAAGAGAACAATGCATGGTTAACTTAATAACCATGTAAAAAGAGTTTGTATAAGATTTGTTGTTTGTAAATCAATGTCTTGTGAAAAGCGTGTTATTTGTATAAAATGTTCTATGTTTCAAATTGAAATGATTCAAATAACGCTACGATATGTAATACCATACAAACACTTATATATAGGAAGTACCAGCGGCGTATCCACCATGCTTGTATCATATTACACATGCCTCGTTACTTAAATCACTTACTCAAACCAAACCATCAAGATGAAATGTTTAACGACGGTAGAAATGTTTATGTATAGTCAAATGGTTACAACGGTTCAAAATGTAGTATAATGTGTTCATATGCTGGATGAGCATATGCAACAGAATTGCAATGTGAAACAATGTACTACGTATGCACACAATGGGCGTACGTAGCATGAAATGTATTGTAGAGTACAACGGTTCAAAATGTGGTGTAGTGTGTTCATATGCTGGATGAGCATATGCAACAGTAATGCAATGTGAACAATGTACTACGTATGCACACAATGGGCGTACGTAGCATGAAATGTATTGTAGAGTACAACGGTTCAAAATGTGGTGTAATGTGTTCATATGCTGGATGAGCATATGCAACAGTAATGCAATGTGAAACAATGTACTACGTATGCACACAATGGGCGTACGTAGCATGAAATGTATTGTAGAGTACAACGGTTCAAAATGTAGTGTAATGTGTTCATATGCTGGATGAGCATATGCAACAGTAATGTAATGTGAAACGATGTACTACGTATGCACACAATGGGCGTACGTAGCATGAATAATGGTTACAACGGTTCAAAATGTAGTATAATGTGTTCATATGCTGGATGAGCATATGCAAAAGAATTGCAATGTGAAACAATGTACTACGTATGCACACAATGGGCGTACGTAGCATGAATTGTAAAGCAATGTACTAAGTACGCACACAATGGGCATACATAGCATAAACACAATGAAATCATGTACTATATATGTACTATCGAACATAGTAGTATATGATGTGAAAACCGGAAAGCATAAAAGTAGCAAGTAGGCACATGTGTTTCACCCCAAAACAGTTTGGAAAACAGTAAAAGAGGGGTTCAATGTACTCACCTGAGATTGCTTTGGAGTTCTTGTATAATAACCAGATAATGCTAAAGATCACGGGATATCAAACGGCACCTAATAGGTAGCTATGTTAATATACCGGACCAAATCGGAAGGATCGGACAGTACGCGGGTTCGAAAACCAAACGAGTATGGAGACTCGTGTAATATGGTTTAACAAAGCCTACATACTAAAATGGAACTTAACCTAAGTGCTTACGGTCCATCACGACCCGTTTAGGTAGCTTATGCTACCTTACGCGTCGTTCGCGTAGAACGCGTCTGGAACGCCTAACATCGTGACCACAAGGTATAACCTCGGAAGGTTATAGCTATGGTCACCTAACGTGTTTGGTCAGGTCCTAATGACCGACCAAATGGGTCGGGTTCGAAAGTATAAGCGATGGTTTAGATCGCTTACCTTACGACCCTATATAAGCACTAAACTAAAAGTGACGAGCTAAGCATGTTAGAACATGCTTACCTAAGTTTGAAAACAGGTTTGACATCAAAACAAACGGCTTTGATGCTCACGAGTAGTTTGGTTACAAAATATGCAAGAATGCACATTCTGGCCGAAACTACGACTCGTCACCAAGCCTAGATAACGTGGTGATCAGTAGGTATGGTCACTACGGACCATAACCATCGTGATCACGCTCACGTTATGAAGTTCCATGAACTTCGCATCGACCATAAGCTGGTCAATGCAGAAAGTCAACTAAACGTTGACTTTCGGACTCGAAAAGCGAATAAAAGAGCGAAAGAAGAGTTACGGAGGGTCCCCGAGTGCAAATCAAGATCAAATAGCTCAGTTATGAAACAATGGTTTCAACTTAGAGCTTCAAGATCTGATTTTGTGATTTTTACACTAAAGGGGGGGGGGTATTTATAGGAAAGGTGGAACCGTTAGGATCGTTTTATCGAATATCGTGCCTTGATCTCGTGCGTACATGTGTCCAGGGGTTAAATTCAGTGAACTTGACCCTTGGCCCTTCATTTGGGTGAAAAGGCATCGCCCTTTGATCGAACGAAAGGCCAGATTCTGCATTAAATGCAAAATCTTCTGTCAGACATCCTCACGCGGCCCGCCTCACATTTGGGCAAAACTCACGCGGGCCGCCTGGCCCTCTCTGATCTGCACCACTTGCAGAATTTACACATTTGGCCCCTGTTGCGTGTTTAAGCTATTTCCAGCCCTTCTAAGACCTGTAAAGCCATCTTTAAGGCCCTAAAATGATGCCTAAACATTGTGGACATGAAACATGCCCAAAAATATGTCGGATGTCGGTTCGTTTGGCCGTACGATCGCGATGTTCGCTTAATTACGACGGAATGCGCATAAGCGTGAAAGACGATCCAAATGACGCGACGAATGGATTTTTCTCATGCCAAACACTAAGGCATAATATAAGGATGCTTACATAAATTTTTGGATGTCCGGATGTATTCAGAACGTAAGTTATGCGCGAAAGTGCAAACTTGTGCACTTTTTGACACTTTTAGTCCCTGAATGATCCAAAAGTTTGTTTTAGCATACCAAACCTCTCAAGGCCTATTTCTAAGCTATGTAAAGGATATTTATGGTATGTTTAACTTATGGACATGTTCCGGAATGTTCGTTACAGTTCAAATTGGCATACTTTCGCAGTTTGTCAAGTTTAGTCCCTGTAAGCGAATTAACTTGTTTTTGCTATACCCAAGCCTTCAAAACTTATTTCTAAGTTATGTAAAGGTTATTTAAGGTATGTTGAGTATATGTTGATGTTCCGGAGTATTTGTCGCATTAAACTGAGTACGTTTACGCACCATTTTGCGTATAATGCTCTAGAAAGCAATGTAGAGTTTGAAATTGAACAATAATTGATATGTGCAAAACATACACATATTTATACAAGATCCCAAGTATGAAATACAATATTTCATCGGCTTGGTATTTGTTTGATGGTCGCGGTGACACAGGTGTCACAGTCTCCCCTACTTTAGGAAATTTCGTCCCGAAATTTATTCGTAGGAGTCTATTTGTGAATTTGCCAAATAACCACCAATGATATGTAAGGCAATATCTTGTCATTTCCTTAACGGTCATTCTTCCGAAACGAAAATGAACAGACGGGTCATTTTCAATGGTTGCTTCATCAGAATTGGAAATGAAGGATTACACAACGGATATTCATTTCCTCAACGGAAAATCTTCAGAAACGAAAATGAACAAACGGGGTCATCTTCAACGGTTGCTTCCTCAGAGTTGGAAATGAAGTATTACACAACGGATATTCATTTCCTCAACGGATAATCTTCAGAAACGAAAATTAACTAACGGAGTCATCTTCAACGGTTGCTTCCTCAGAGTTGGAAATGAAGTATTACACAACGGATATTCGTTTCCTCAACGGATAATCTTCAGAAACGAAAATGAACTAACGGAGTCATCTTCAACGGTTGCTTCCTCAGAGTTGGAAATGAAGGATTACACAACGGATATTCATTTCCTCAACAGATAAATCTTCAGAAACGAAAATGAGCTAACGGAGTCATCTTCAACGGTTGCTTCCTCAGAGTTGGAAATGAAGGATTACACAACGGATATTCATTTCCTCAACGGATAATCTTCAGAAACGAAAATGAACAAACAGGGTCATTTTCCTCGACGGGTATTCTTCAGATTTGGAAATGAAGGATAAACGGATATTCATTTTCTCAACGGATAAATCTTCAGAACGAAAATGAACAAACGGGGTCATTTTCCTCGACGGGTATTCTTCAGATTTGGAAATGAAGGATAAACGGATATTCATTTTCTCAACGGATAAATCTTCAGAACGAAAATGAACAAACGGGGTCATTTTCCTCGAGGGGTATTCTTCAGATTTGGAAATGAAGGATAAACGGATATTCATTTCCTCAACGGATATTCTTCAGAAGCAAAAAATGAGTAGCTAGTTCATTTTTCCTCAACGGATGCTTCATCAGAATTGGAAATGAATAGGGTTATCTCTAGACACATGACAGAACTTGCTGTGATTTCTGTGCACTAAATTCCATAATTATGTATGCATCCATAATTACGTAATCCCTTGCACAGTCCGCACAGTTTGTTTTGTAATGTTTTGGGGAAGGATATCAAACTTGTGACGAGGGTGACTAGACTTCCATCGGTTCCTTTTAATTAGATCGACAGGGGATCCTCTTGGTTAGGCCACCAAGGAGTCCTTTCAGCTATATCATCACATGATATCCCTAACCAGATTTTTGGATGAATCTGTTTAGCTAGACCACTCAAGGGGTCTAATTATGAAGTAGTACTTTATAATCCGAGGGACTTAACTATAACATAGAAGTCCATTGAGGATTTTAAGTAATACCTTTGGGCATCCTACTATGAATCTCTTGTACACGGATATGTAAGATTCTACGAAGATTTGGATAACATAATTTGGATCACACAACAATACATAAGGAAACACATAAGCACATGGTCACATAATTGTTTAATTTGATCATAATTTGTTATTAACTTGTTATCGATTGAATACGGATATGGAAACCTGTCGACGGATCCCAAGGTTCACTGGAATCTATCTGAGAAGATAGAAAGATCTCCCAAAATTCGATTTTTGATTACAAGGAATCACCACATTCGAATGAAGGTATACAACAATTAAAGACTTACGGGAAATTCCTAGGTACCCTATTAAGGATTTATAGTGGTACCTTGGGTATTCGTCTTGTGTTGTAACCTGCGCCTTGTACTTCGTTTCCTTAGAATAAACGGGTACTTAGGAATTCCGTGGAAGACGCAAGCGATTATAGAATGGGAGAATTTTGGGGGTAGTTTGTTCTTCAAGGAATACGGTTCCTTGATTGTCGGTATTGCAAGGGATATGTCGTTTATACATGCAACCATCGAAATACATTGCAATGTAAATGAAAGATTTATTTATAAACAACGATATCAACTGTTCCTTGGATCTTGACAACAAAAGAAACTTAATACATAAGACATGATTATTTCTAAACGATGTTGTCTTCTAGTCAGTCGGGTGATCATCCTTGTGCTGGATTTGCATTAGCAAGCTTTGGGCAATTTCTTCGGAAATGACCCATCTCGCCACAGTTGAAACAAGAACCTGGTAGGAAACGACCTTGAGCGGGATTGTTGCCAGCTTGGTTTGGTGCAGCTGCAGCTGGGCAGATTCTTGTTGTATGGCCTATGAGTCCACAAGTTTGGCATTTGCGGCACTGTACATTGGCGTGATGATGGAGGCTACATTGGTTGCACAAGGGTGCAGTTCCATTGTATGGTTTTCTAGCAGGGGGTTGAGCTGGTTGGTTGGGGACGGCTTGACCATTGTGAGCGACCACGGCGAAGTTCTGAGAAGCCTTTCGCTTCCTTGACTTCTTAGGAGATTCAGTCTGTTCATCCATGGTCTTTGATTCCTCGATTGGGTTCGATTCCCCGGCTGATTTCTTGTCACCTTTTTGAAAAAGTTTATGCTTTCTGATCTGCGATTCAGTCAAGGTTGCAGATAGCTCAATGGCCTGACGGAGTGTGGTAGGGTTGCTACCAGTGACAATGTCTTGTACCGAGTCAGGCAGGCCGTCGATGTACCTTTCGATAGCCTTGTCGAGTGGGGCGACCATAGTCGGGCAAAGTAGACTCAACTCCTCAAACCTATCAGTATATGCCCTGTGTTCGCCACTATCTTGTTTCAAATCATCAAACTCCTTCTCCAACGCTCGTTGTT